>NC_083625.1:26368425-26993425 GCF_963584025.1 Labrus mixtus
CCACACGTTGTGCCAGTTTGGGTGGCTGTGATGAATGTTTATAAAGCAACTCTTAAGAGGATTGCATGTTTCTGTCCTGGACCGAACACACACGGACACATGCCAGTTTTAGAACTGCCAATAATACCCTCCAGAGAACATGACGGCTCTGGACGGAGGAAACTGAGAGCTAATGAATGGAGAGTGAAGACTGAGACGCCTCCAGTTAGACTGTAATGGTTTCACATATTTCTTCATGACAATTACTTTTCTACAAGGGCTGAACTTCAACGACTGCAGAATGAATGTCTCATCAATTTCACATGTGATTCTTCAAAACTTTAAAATCTGCAATAAATACGTTACATCAAGTCTTTTAAATTCAGAGTTTAATGTTTCTTGTTTTTCCCTTTTTGTGAGATGAAACTACGAGCTGCAATAATGTCAAACAACTTGATATTGTTTTGACAGTTTCATATTAACAGCTCGTCATATAGGGATTGGTTTATTTGTTGATATTTCAATCCTTGTTTGTAGTCATTATCTGTTCAGTTCTTTATTGACACTCTTATATGCTCTTTTTATTAGATACAATTCAGCTATAAATCTGTGTTCAGAGATTTATTTCCACTAAATCGTTGCCAACTTATCTAAGGATATTAACTCTACTAGAATTAATGAATTGGGGTGCTGGATAGCCTGACTGGCTGGCTGGGTCAGAAAAACAGGGTCAGAAACAGAAAGTACCATGGAGTTCATCAACAACAAACAACTTTACCAGTGCATAACTGCTCAGAAAGATACCTGTAAGATACTTTCCTGAAATGTCTCACCCACCTGTAAATCTGAGAGTGAGCAGGTATTACAGTCGCAGTAATTCATGACTCATCTCAGTTCTTCTGAGGACAGTTCATTGTATCCTGCCCTGAGTTTCTTATAGACAGAGATTTCTATTGTGGACACTGAACACATTTCAGCCTTGGAAAGCTACAAGCAGCAGAAAAAACAGGAAGTTATTAGTAGTCAGAGCACGAGATTTCAACCTTCTGCAAGTTCTGGATCTGGTCCACCGGCTGAAAGTCTCTCCAGTCAGCAGCAGTTTAGCTGCGGCCACACTGAGGCACTTTATCTGTGCTGCATACGGCAGAGCAGGCAAAACACGAGTCAACTGTCTGTTTCCGTTTCTATTAGGCTCTGCCATCCAGATAATTACATCTGTAACTTAGATTGGTGTTCTCCTGAAAGGGTAAACTGTTCTGGAGCTATTTGATCTGCACGCTGTAGTGTAAACGTTGTATTTCAAATCAGCTCTGTCAGGGACACATGCTGTAAATATGCCTCCATTTCTCTCAACATATTACTCTGGTGTTGAAACTCATTTACAGAAATGACTGAACACGTGCATGGTCGCTGGGTTTGATGGTTATTTTCCCCTCAGCATAAGTCAGGCATGGATTTAATGGACAGCTGAGTTAGTGACCGTCCATTGAGTAGCATCACTGCTGTTGTGCAGCATCAGTTACAAGACAAACAAAATGTTGAAGAACATTTGACCTCCAGCTGCTCTCCTTTATCATCAACTTCTGCTTCATCATCATTTCAAAAGTTTATCTTTATCTTGAGAAAGAATCATTTAATCTTAACTAATGAGCTACAGCTTCGACTGCAGTATGAGTTATTGTGATAACAGTCATTTGGATCATCTCAGTCACACGTTGACATTTTCACTCACTTAAGGATCTTTAGGTTACAACAAGCTGCACTTTAATCTACGCAGGTAAAATAAGAGAAAACTGTTAAAATCCCTAAGTAACAAGGTGCTGGTGGCCTCTCTCTCTCTCTCTCTCTCTCTCTCTCTCTCTCTCTCTCTCTCTCTCTCTCTCTCTCTCTCTCTCTCTCTCTCTCTCTCTCTCTCTCTCTCTCTCTCTCTCTCTCTCTCTCTCTCTCTCTCACTCTCACTCTCACTCTCACTCTCACTCTCTCTCACTCTCACTCACTCACTCACTCACTCACTCACTCACTCACTGGACAGAATGTAATTCCTAGAACATATCGACTGACATCTCACCAGGTTTTTGCTTATGATTATTCTCTTTAAAATATATCTACATATGATGTTTTCTCTGAATCTCCTCTCAAGTTGCTATTGGATTGTAAATATGGCCGGTATATGGACAAGAAAGACTTCTTAGAGAATTCTTAGTTATCTTTATATCACCAGATGCTCTGAAAATGTGCTGTTGCAAAATGTCTTCAGACTTGGGATCTTGCCGTTTCGTCAACTAAATTATTTAAACATCTTCACCCTCGCTATAAGGCCCCAGAATGAGTTGCTTAAACGATTGTTAATGTTTTTATGGATGAAGGCCCACAATGCTGATCAAAAGTTGTGTCTAAGATGTAACGCAGCCCCCCGCTCCTATCCAGGACTATAGCTCTGATTAATGTACCTGCTCTGCTTGCTCCATTACCTGGATATATACCAGCACAGGGTGGCATCTATTAGGAGCAATGCAGGTAAAAACTCAACCAGAGCAATGCAGAGCCACATTCAGCACAGACATGTGGACTTTAACCTGCGAGAAGGCTGAAGGTTGGTGGTGCTAGCACTGCTAACGTTGGCCACGCTCAGTAAAGCGATATGACATTGATGACCTGTGCACAATATGAGTCTTTCCTTTAGGCTAGTCAACTCGTATGAATTTACATTTATGTTTAATTGACTGGGAAATAAGTCACTAGGAACATCCGTACATTCGCATATGGGTTCCAAGATCGACATAAAGTAAAAGGAAAACACAATATGCTGCTGATGTATCTACCATAGTCAATGTGTACATGCTGATGGAATGCTACATCCCTCACAGTACTGATCTGCTGTGTGCTCTTCTGTCTGACTGGATTAGAGAACCACAAAACTAAAAAGCTTGTAAACATTTTCATTCTTTTTCTCTGTGTCGCCTCAAGTTCCAAATCCAGCCCTCCTCGGTTCTGGCTTGCTGATCCTGTGATCCAACCCTCCCCTGTCTGTCCACCAGGATTCACTGGAAAAGTTTTAGAAAGCGCTCACCCAATCTCCCAACCAAGCACCGGCCCTGTTGTCTTCGATACAGACAATCTGCAGAACTGTGCAAAACAGTGAACACACACTGGTCCTTGTATACACACACTACAGTACATGACTTCATCTGCAAGTCATTTTAGCAGAAATTTCCCCATTTTGTGTTCTCCCTCACATCTTCATCTCTTCACTCACTCACTCTCAGTAGTAATGTTGGACCGCTGTCTAATGTATGCTAAGCTGCTGCTGCCATGGTAACCCCGGTGCAGGATTTAGACCTCGTTCAGGAGTGGAGGGGCAGGTGGGGGGGGGGGGGGGGACTGAGCTGCCTTTACTGTAATCCCCCCCTCTTCAAAAAACCCTCCAAAAACAACAAAATACAACAGTGCACATTTGCAAAAACCGAGAGACAGATATCGCTACAGAAACACACACACACACTCTCTAATCCAGCAATGGGAATAAACGCACACCATGCAGCCTGCGCTATAATGCAGAGGAGAGCAGCTGCTACCTACCTGTCCTGATGATGCAGGAACAGTTGTGTGTGTGTAGATGTAGTGTGTATTATCTTGGAGTCGGGCTGTGAGCGGTGACTAACAGATATAGTGAGGGAATGACAGCGGAGTGAGTCACAGCCTTAATTTCCATCTCTGATTGTACAATGTGTCAAAGGAGATCCCCGGGTTGCAGATTAGTTCTCCCTCGCTACAGAGAGAGAGTAACGACTGTAATGTGGAGGAGACGAGTGATATCCCAGCAGCAACTGACAACAAAGATCCACGTCCGCTGGTCGTGTTATCACCTGCACGTGTCACTGCCATGTTTGTCCTAAAACATGAAGCATGTGTGTGTGTGTGTGTGTGTGTGTCTTAGTGAATGTGTGTGTGTGTGTGTGTGTGTGTGTGTGTGTGTGTGATGACAGTGCACGGGCATGTGGGCGTACAGCTGGAGCGATGACGTAACGAGCTGAAAGCGGACACACTCGGCCTCTCGCTGGAGCCGGTGGTCGTCTGAGAAATCTGAATGAGGGGTTTCCAGCAGCAGGCGCCGGCTAGCGATGGCTGTCACCCAGTTGCTATGGGAGTTGTGGGTGTGGGTTTAAATAGGGGGTGGGGTGGTGACTGTGCAAACTCATCCTATCGGCTCAGCTACAGCATCGTCTACCGATGACTCCCCCCACCCCCCTCCTCCCCCTGCATGCGCATACCCTGGTGTCATTTCTCCTTGAGGCATAGAGGAAGGCAAGTAACAACACACTTCTATCTCCAACACACACTCCAGCACACGTACACACACAATCCAGATTCTGCAACTGCCAGAGGAGAATCTGGATTCACACAAGCAGAGTGTGTAAAAAGATAGTCACTCACACACACACACACACACACACACACAGACACAGACACACTCACTCACACACACACTCCCTCCCTATGCCCCCCACTCTGACTATAAACAAACTAGCATGCTCACTAAACCCTAAGGTGTGGTCTCTCTCTCCATCCTCACACACACACTTCCTGCACTCTTCCTCACTCTCGTTCGTCCTGAGTGTGTGCAGCCGCCTCGCTCAGAGCTCTCTTACCTGTCCAAGATGTCATGACTGGACGTGGCTGTGGCTCCCAGCAGTCCTAGCGCTGTACTCCCCACCGCTGCGGCAGCCCCGCTGCCTGCCTCCATGATACTGACTCACTGCAACGAGCAGCCTGCCAGAGAAGCCCAGAGAGGGAGGGAGGGAGGGAGAGCGAGGGAGGAGGAAGATGTGAAGTGGTAGATCAGGAGGGAGAGAGACAAATGAGATAAAAGAAATCACATGTGGAGGCAGGGTGAGGATGACGAGGGAGAAAAGGAGAGGGAGAGAGGAATTTGAGGAGGGAGAGGAGCAGGAAGAGAGGGGGAGAGAGAGAGCAGAGGAGAGGGAGAGAAATATTAATTGATTGTGTGTGTAGTGAGTAGATGTAATAAGTCAGGCTGATGGAGCTGTGTGAAGCATGATTTAACTTCACATGGAGATTCTCACACACACACACACACACACACACACACACACACACACACACACACACACACACACACACACACACACACACACACACACACACACACACACACACACACACACACACACACACACACACACACACACACACACACACACACACACACACACACACACACACACACACACACACACACACACACACACACACACACACACACACACACACACACACACACACACACACACACACACACACACACACACACACACACACACACACACACACACACACACACACACACACACACACACACACACACACACACACACACACACACACACACACACACACACACACACAGAATTAAACAGTCAAACAGCATCAGTCGTCCTGCTGTGTTTCTATGAATCAACATCTCACCTACATCAGTGCAGTATTATAACTGACAGCATAAATAGTAATTAAAACAGGCGACAATGGTTGAAAGACTGTGACTGGGAGTGATCATGTCTCTATTAATTGTTCACACATTAGTATCATCACCTCTTTTTGACACACAGATTACTTACTTAAAACTCACTTCTCCACTCTCTTACTGCTGATTATTCTTCAGAAATGTGTTATTATACGACCAGGTTTCTACCAACTAGACAGTTAACTTGGCACACTTTCTTGTCCTCTTATTTATCATCATAATATCCACACAGTGTGTGTGATATTACCTGTAGTTGTAAACACTTATTAACTGTGATTAAGGTCAGTTTGAGGTTATCATAAGTGATCTCCTGTCCACTGAATCATCAGTGTCTCTATAATCAGCAGTGGACGCCCTCTTGAGTGTCACTGCTTTAACACGAGCCACCACATGACAACATCCCAGTGAAATCCTAATGTGACGTTATCAGCAGACCAAAATAGACGACAGGAACAGCAGGAATGACCCAATAAAAGAGCAAGGAGAGAAAAGTCCACACAGCCTGCTTTCTGTGGCAGTCAATGGCTGCACTCTAATCCCAGGAGGATGACGCCAGGAGGAGAGAGGTGGAGGGGAGGTGGGAGGTGGGAGGTGTGTGGGGGGAGGGGGGGGCAGCAGGAGGAGAGAGAGCGTGGGAGGAGAGGATCCTCACAGGCCACACTGGAGCAGCTGCTCCTACATCTGACGGAGGCTTGCGTAGCATATATAAAGCATATGTAATCCCCAGAGATCTCAGTATTGTACATGTTGTTTTATTCAAATTATTTAAGGATTCAAACTTCATCGGGCAGAGAGACTCACAAGGAGAACCTGCCTTGGTGCTAAATCAGGTAACATCAGTTTGGATGTCGTTTCATTTACTTCAAACTTGATTTCAGACCCATAGGTCCAGATCATCATCATCATCATCGTCAAACAGCAGACAGCAAAGAGACATTTGCACCAGTGTTTCCAGAAACACGAGGAATACCCTGTGTCGCATATGAACTAATGCAGGTGAAAGATATGATCATAAAGTTACATCTCAGACTGTAGGATTATGGGTAAATCCTGTTCTTGTCACATGGCTCCTAAATATCTTACTTTAGGATCACATGTACTGTAACAGGAGAAAATGCTAAAGTCACTTTTTAGTCATTTTTATGAACTTTTTCTTTAATCCGTTGTGATTCAGGGATCAGAGCTCTAAAAATAAACCGACTGTATAATCATGAGTGATTAAGCCTCCCTTAAGAGCAGAAAGTAACGTGTCACCTTGTTTCGACCTGAGATCACCTGTGGCGTAAAATTATCCACAGACTGAAACATTATCAGCCTCTGCACCTCTGCACATACTTAGTGGTTCATTATGGAGCTGAGGCGTTCAAACCAGCACAGTGTGGAGTAGATAACTGTGGTAATGATATCGACAGCTAGGAACTAGTGAGTGGAGAAGCAGGGACACCGGGAGTTGAGGTTGTCAAATGTATGATAATTAAATACTGACGTGATTTAAGGTGCTATGGGACAATGATACCTAGAATACAATTAAAAAACCATAAAAAGTGGGCGGCCCAGGTTCGCATCCCACCTGTGGCTCTGTCATTCCCCACTCTCGCTCTGTTCCTGATTTCAGACTATCTACTGTCCTGTCTCTCCATTAAAGGCACAAAATAAATCTTAATACATATATATATATATATATATAAAAATTGTAAATTTGAGAAAAATACAAATTGTAATACTGTTTTTTTAAACCAGCAGAGGGCACTTTCTGCTTTTGGCTTCTTTTGTTTGATTTCAGTAGCTGATGAGTACACAACGACAATTAAGACTGTGCAGGAGTTTGCTTGCAATTTTTATTAATAAAAAACAACATATTACTAAATATTGGGTGCCAAAGTCTTCTGTTTTTGTTTCCGTGGTAACAGGTAGGGATTTTGTTTGAATATGAGTAGTATTGTATCGAAGTTTAAAACTCTGGTATGGTGAGAACCCTACAGTGAGTAATGGACACAGACACAGGCTACATGTTGAGATTCATGTCATGTCCTCCTCTTGTGCTCCTCCTCAATCACACAGGAAGGACATGAGACCAATCACCTCACTTTAACTGTCAGCACCTGCATGCATACAGTGTGGGCACTAAAACACACATCTGTTTGTCTTATTGTGTTTAGAGAGTGTGTGTTGTGTGTTTAGAAGAGGAAGTGAGTTTGTGTATGCCATGCTGGCAGGCAGGCGGAGCAGGGCAGACTGAGCTTCACAAATACCTGATGCAGCAGAAAACACATAAAATGGCCGACCTTGAGCGAGGACAGAGCCTCAGCTCCGAGGAGATTAAAAATCAAGAATGAATAGATTCTACACAGTTAATATCCTTCTATCTAATCAGGATAGCAGAGTAGCTGATAATAGAAGTATTCTCAAAGATCATGCTTTAACACAGGCTCCTCTCGTCCAACTTTATGAGTTCATTAAAAACTTAACATGCAGACATTAGACTTATACATGTGCATTTAACGGTGGAATATGTAGAATGTTTACACCAAAATATATAAATAAACTAAAATTTGTCAAAACCTATGCTCTTTTTGTTGTTGTTGAGTTCTTACATTACCATTAACAGTTATCAAAGCCAGAGAAATCCTTAATCTTGTATTTGTAAGGCCACCATGACAGACACATGTTTATTGTTGCCATGGAAACACCAGATTCTACATCAAAGACCGCTGCATAAGGAAGCAGGAGCTGCTACTGAAAGCTGCCGTACTGTTTCTGTATGTGCTGCTGAGATAAAAACATCATGTAAATTATACTTGGATGCATCGTCTGTAAACATATTCTCTTCCTCAGGTCGGTTTCGCTCGTTCGTCTTTACTACGGTCAACTTAGAGTTTGTTTTCATCAGGGGTTAGGGTGGAGTAGTGGAGAGAATCCCTCCCATGATTCTTCGCCAGCCTCGTTTGCGTACACACATTCAGCTCCTCCTGGAGAATCAGGAGTTTTTCAGGAGTTTTCTTCAAGTGTGAAAGTCTTAATACTGTATATAATGCTGTGCGTTAAAGCAGTCTGTGATGGTCTACAATCAACCCACACCTCTTGTTATCAGCTGGGTGTGAGGGTCCGTTAATCTGTTATTTATTTTTAAAAAGTCTGACACATTTCGACTGTTAGCGTTCACATGCAGGTCTGTCAGTCTGTCAGTTTTGTGCAATGTGAGAAAATTATTATTGTCTTGAGCTTTTGTTGACCAAAAGACACTTAAATCAAAAAATGACTTACATTTTTAAAAACAGTTCTGTCATTAAACTGAAACTAGGTGATAAAATTAACTATGTGTATGAGCCTAACAATATATTATGTTCTAGTTTAGTCTGGATTTCATGAAGTTTACTGAACTTTAATGAACTGAAGAAACCTTTCAGGGGAGAGGTCAAACGTCTTCCAGATATTCAACCAAGTCCAGTCACCTTTGGATCAAGCTTGGGATTAATGTGACCTGGATGACTGAGAACCTACACAGACTTCACTCTCCTGCTGTGAAACAGAGAGCAGCTCAAAAGAACACACGAGTCATGTAAGAGCACAGAAAGCCTCGACGTGAAATCAATACTACAGAGGAGAGGTTCACTTCCACGATCTTTTCACCTTTGACACACTGCAGCTAAACCATTTCAAGAGGAAATATGAAACACTGTAATGAGGTTTGATGTATTCAAGGGATTTTGTTTTTGTTTTTGTTTTTAGTGCATTTTTGGTTTAATTCCCTAATGGTCGAGTAAAATTCATTTTGAGATGGAGACATGTCACCGGACCCAAACAACAGATGGTGTGCTGAGAGGGTTGGTGACCTTTTGATTCCTGGTATTATGAGCATCAGTTTTAACGTAAGCATACACTGAATGCCTTATTCTGGGTACAGGAAAATCATTTTACTATTTGAGTTATCAGCAGGAGGCATGACATTAATCAAAGCTGTGATTTACTCAATAAAAGTCATGTGTTTTCATGTCTCACTTTATCCTCAGTGTTCTCAGTCAGGGGACATTTCTACTAGCTCTGTTAGCTGTCCATTTCTCAGATTAACCAGAGGGTTCATTGAAAGTGGTAAGAAATCAACCAGACCATCAGCTTGTGTTTAGTAAGTTAGTAAATGGTGAATGGACTTGTATACTTTTCTAGTCCTCCGACTAGTCAAAGCACTTTTACACTACATGTCACATTCACACCACATGTAAACACTTGGTGTTCGCACATCCATCTTTCTCATAAGGTAGGTGCGTAGGGCGACAATTTATTACTTGAAAAGAAAATATCCCTACTCAAGCTAAGTATCACCAATTTATTAGAAAGATCAAAATGCTTCAGTCCCTCTGACCCTTTGTCAAGTGTGTTCTCAAACAATTCCCCACCAAGTGTCTCTCAATCAACACTAAAAAGTTCAGAGTCACTCACATATGAGGGCAAAAACACAAATATCCAAACACAGGCTGTTTTCTTCAGCGTGCTGTAAATTGGCTCGTCTAAGAAATAACAACTTAGAAATAATCAATCTTGCGTCTGCTGGTCTTGTTTACTTTTGTAGGTCTTAAAAAGAGGCACCGATATACATTTCATTCTGTTTCATTATCAGCTTAAGGCCTCCTCACAGGGGCTTTAACTTAACTGCATTTCTATAAGATTCTAGTCTTTGTAAAGAGACTTTTTTGGTTTTCTCAAAACAAATGTAGACGTGTGTGTTGTGTAGAAAACAGCAGAGCTCTCCTCGGTGTTGTTCAGCCTCTCTGCTGCACTGAGACACATTGTTATTCAAAACCCTGTACAGGTGCAGGCTTTAAAAAGGAAACAGACTTTAGTCCAAGTTATTTTCTTTGCCCCACCACGGCGGGTTGAAGTTTTTATAAAGTGCTGCAGTGTGTATTGCTCAGCTGGTCTTATTCTTTCAGTGCTGGACTTTATGCTTCTATTCATGAGGAGGAGAATAGATATGAAGTATTCACAAACAGTACACTGCCTGCGTGGTGCACTGTATCCTCAGGCTTGAGATTGGCCTCCATTTTTTAACATCAACCGTAAAAAGTAGAGCCCGACCGATTAATGGGCCAGCCGATAATATCCGCCGATATTAGTATATCCAGAGACTATCGGCATCTGCTTATTTTATTGCAGATATGCGCGGATATTACTCGATTTATTCACCAGTCAAACAGCATTTCATTTGAGTATCGTTGGATAACACTAGCAGTTCTCCTTCACCTGCAGAGGGCGCTATATGGATTACAACAAGCATGATCACTCTCCAGAGAGTCAAGTGTCGATGCACGTACATGAGCAGTTACTTTCCAGTTGAGTGACCATCTTGTATTTCTTATACTGTATATCTTTTCCACTATGTTTGAAAACTGCATTTGAGGGATCACTGCAATAAATGAGTATATCTAAATCTCTACAGATCGAAGATAGATCTAAGAAAGGTATCGGCCGATATATTAGTATCAGTAACGGTATTGGCCCCAGAAATCCCATATCCTTCTCCCTAGTAAATAGTTAACAAATGTGCTCATTCTTGTAATAAGAATCCCAATTCTTTAGTATCCATGTGGTCCAAACCCTTGAAAGAAGATTGAATGACCACAGCCCATCCAGTGTTTCCCCTCTCTGTCCAGTGAAACAACAGACTATTCAAACATATTGATATTTAAATTAGATGGTGACGTCAGCCGTGCAGCTCCCAGCAGGTCCTTTGAGCACCCAGCAACAGTTTGTAACTCTGCTGCAGTGAGTGCGAGTGCACAGCCCAGTGTCGGCAGCGTGTAGCAATTTCACGGTGTCTGATAAAAACAGCAGAAAAGCAATTTGTTAAACTTGTTCTGCTCAAATATCCAGAGGACATCGAATAACCACAGAGAGCCCGTGGCAACAATATCTGTGAGATTTCTTTGTCTTCTCGCCCCTTAAACATTCACATCGTTTGAAGTGATTACGACACAATAAAGAGGCTCCCGTCTTTAACACAGCTCCACTATCCATGACTTATCTCTTAAAGTTTGTATTGCAATCCACCTGTTAAAAACTCCTGATTCAACACTTTTTTCTTTCAGAAACTATTCATATAAAACCTCACAATGCTGATTCTATGAACCATTCACAAAAAAGTGAGATATCAGAGCCCACAAAGAAGCCCACTGTTAAATATTTCCTACAGTCTTCTACTTGTTAGATAATGTGAACCTTTATCAAGCTCAACAGAATAAAGATATTGACTTCCTCACATCTGATATTGGATTCTGCAGTAATCTCAGTACTTCAGTGATCAAGCTTTGCTACTTAAAGAAACATATTACAGCATTATCTCCTTATATATTCAGGTTTACAGCAGAGAACCAGACATGAGGAAGAGTTAGTGTGCAGACAATCAGTGCCTGGAAGAGGATTATATGCATTTTTAAAGCTGATTTAAAAGCTGTCATCTGTATTTAATCCCAACTTCTGAGTATTCATAATAGAGTTTTTAAGTAGAAAAGAGTTGTTTCCCACGACCAATGGTTCAGAGTTTACGCTAGACTTTTATTTTGACAGCCAATTTGGCTGGGAACATCCCAGAATTTCTTCCATATAGAACAACTACCAGACATATGATATCCTACATTCAACAGCAATAAAAAACAAACACTATTGTTCATTTATATCATGCGAGAATTGAATGTCTTTAAAGTCCTGGCAGTACCGTGTGCACATTGAGCGATTATTTCTCACAAATCCTGGTTTAGTTCAAATCAGTTCACAACAGGCAGCAAGCTAGCTTCAAGTCTTCAGAAGAGAAAATAATCACAACATTCAACAACACAGTTTTTATGTCATCATGAAACAAACAGGCTAAGGGACTGAAGCACTAAAGGATTGTGCTGTTTTTGCGCTCGGTTAACTTGCAAATTAATCAAATATACACCGTCTAATTCACAAAACACACACACACACACACACACAGGTGGTTAGGCTTATTGTGCTACAGAGCCAAAAGCATCTCTGTGCATCTGTGCCGTTTGTATTCAAATGATCCATTATGCAGTAATTTAGGGGAAATATTGTCCCCTTTCTATGCTAATCAGCCTCACTCAAAAATAGTGTCTAATTCACAAACTCCAGCGCTAACAGACACGCACAATTGGAGCGGAGCAAAAAGAACGTCTGTGTGAAAGAGAGAAACGTGCACACAACATAACATGATGCTTTATCTTTCTAAAGTTGAGTTACTGCTCATTCGGTGCCTGTTGTTCATAAAGTGGTGGAATATACAATCTAGAGTCTATATATTGTGTTTTATTTTGAAATAGACCGGATGCTCTGTGTGTTTCCTTGTCTGACTTCCTGTTCAGGCCAAGAGAAGGTAAATACCTGCGAATGTAAACCCTGGGAGGAATAGTCTCATTCAGTTTTTCACACAGATATTTTGTGACTCACATCAGAACACTACAGCTGAGATCACCTCCTGAAAAAGTTCAAAACCTGAACAGTTCCAGTGATAAAAAGTACCGGTGCATATTAAAAAATAGTCAGTGGAGAAGATAACTTTAACATGGTGCAATTCAGTTTGATGATTGAGCTCTTCTTTCTGTGACGTGCACTATAGTAAACTACAACATGTAGCATGGGGATTACACAAAATACACAACAAGGAAAACACTGAACAAGCAGCATAGTTTCTACACTAACTATTCAGGAACACAAACAATGTTTTGTAGGGACATGCACAGAATAAAATAGGTTTAAAAAAAAAAAAAGTTGCATTAAAGCTGGATAAAAATATTTGTTAAATCACAAGTCGTCAAACCTGAATCATCGTACCTGACCAGCACGCCACCACACATGTCGAAGCCACACCCCCAACTTTATAAAGCCTGTCTTCAGCCCTGTCACGTCCTCTTTTTTCCCTTCAAACCAAGTCACACACATGCTGATGCTGGCAGGAACTAAGAGAGCGGAAATATTCCATTTTTATTCACTGTGTTCACCGTTAGAGTGACGTTCCTGAAGTGGTTGCTTTAATTATGCAAGTTGTAAACCTAAAAAAAAAGAGAGAGAGAGAGCTATCTAAAGTTCACAAATAAATTGTGAGCATTTCGGTACAAACCGTTTCCCGCCTTTTGGACAGTGTGCAGGAGTTTGCTTACAATTTTAAATAATAAAGAACAGGGAATGACCAAATATTGGGTGCAGACTAGCAATATCTGTTGCTGTGGAATCAAAACTGGAATCAATACTAGAATTGTAACAAAGTTTTTTAAAAATCTGGCTTTGTCACAACCCTGGAGGATTCAGTAAAGAGCCAGTAGATCATCTGTACAAATGTTCATTTTCTGCAGGAAGTCATTCTTACTGGTCTTAAGGCTGTCATATTTTTGTTGCATTTTCCCTCAAGGTCCCACAGGAAAGAAACAATGTTTACAGGAAACTTGTTTGTGTCCTCTGCTGAGACAATTTCTAATAGAAACATAATAAGATATCACACACATGCTGAACATGTATTTTATGTTTTTAGTTGCTCCTCACTGTCACTTTTTCTAAAAAAAAAAAAACTAAGGTTCTCATCTCAGCTTATGTTTCCCTTCATCCCAAAAGAATAAAGTTAAATGTTTGACATATCTGCAGTTTTCAAATAAAGCATACAATTATCCTCACCACTTTCCTCTTTATTATTCAGACGGATTACTAGTGGTTGCATTAACATGAGAAAAACACCTCTTTTATTAGCGCACTGAACAACAGTCCTCCTTTAAGCTATACTGTGTAGCCGTCATGTTAAAGCTCCGTCTTCCACATGAGGTTTGAAAAATGATTTTGACAAACACAGTTTGGATTCGATTATACAATGGGAGCAGCAAGGACTCATCCTTACTTTCTATTCTGAGCTCTGTCACTCGTTGCTGTAACTCTACAATGCATCTGTCAGAGCCTGCGTTTACTCTGACACTCTGTTTTTGTTGAATGAGGCTCGAACCACACTCCACATTCCTCTGATTGTGTCAGAACGAGCTCTGTGCAGCCTCTTCAGTGTTTCAAACAACTTTGAACCCTTCTTCTGCTGGCAGTGACAACATGCATGCTTTAGTGTGTGGAGAAATGTCTTTGTTTAGTTCAGTTTAGGAGGACCAGGTAACAAAGATAGAACATTTAGAGTCTGATTGGTAGGCTATCCCATTGCCTTTTAGTGGCCTGCATTTTGCTGACAGCTGATGCATGTAATCAGATGATTCTAGCCTTTAGTTTTTACTTAAAAATCCACTTCTACAGTATTTTTGAACATATATTTGGGTAACCTGAGTGTCTACTGACCCACAAAATGTGAAATAAACCCATCCAGTCCTTTGTTTATGGTCTGTATAAGTCTTACAATACAGAGAAAAATGCTCTGTTTAAAATGTGCTCTCCTTGTGATGTCACAGTGGGATTCTGGATCCTCCCCTCTACTGATATCTCCACCCATGGACTCCACCCCCAGCCTAGAACAAAACTTTTGCGCAGGTCCGCCATTTTTATTCTCACTAGTGAAGGAGTGATGTCTACGGGGAAAACTCAGGGGGGTCATTGCATTTAAAGAGACACACACACCAAAACGGAGCATTCTGAGAGAGCTGGTTTATACAGGGTCACAAACCTCCTCTGGTGCTTGATTCATGTTATATTTTGACCAAAGCACAGCACAGATGTTTCATTTAGACAACAGGGGACTGTTTGAAAAGGTGGAGAAGGGGGGATAATATGTCCTCTTTAAATGGTAATTTAACCATGGTCCACTAATCCATACTAAAAAGTTCAGTTTGTTTTCCTGAGACTTTCTTTGTTTTATAGCTTGTATAATATTCTGGATGTAAAGCTTCTCTTTTTGTCATTTCATTCTACATTTTATTTTTATCATCTTTCAATTAATATTCTCATTCTAATTTTTATTACTTTCATTTTCTATTAAAGCCTCCTGTGGACAAGTGCTGAGACGTAGCATGTGTGCTAAAACACTCAAACAATGCATCATGGTTGGTCCAATGTAACTGTGATGTCCATCTCAAATAAAAAAAATGTATCTATTGCTTCAGCTGCTAGCCTTGAGACTGACTGTAATCGCTGTGATATAATCTCTGAAGTGAAGTATGTCCAATTGAAGTGCTTGTTTTTGCCCCGTCAAGATAGAGTAAGATGCCTTTTTGAAACTACAGACCGATGTCCCAATGTCTCTTTAAATCAACCTGACGGACTACACTGAGAAAAACATCAAATGAGAGTTGCAGAAGTGTTTGGCTGGCTGTGTTGCTGTGCGGCTTTGCTGATTCAAACTGTTAGTTTGGATCTAACATACACTGTAATATATGTGTAAGGCACATGAACACAAACAAAGTAATCAAGGCAACGTTATCTGGAGTCTCTTAAGAGTGAAATGTAGTGGCTGTTTATTGTCTCAAAAAACGATCTTAGTCATCAACAAACATGTATATCTCGACTCTGCAGCACTCTGAGCTTATCTGGGGAATAAACACACATTAACTTGACATATTTGATCAGGTGCCTTTGCCCTGAGAGATCAAGATGCAGCCTGATCCAGTGTCAGCTGAAGTAATCGAATGGAGCCATTCTTAGAGTTTTAGTACCCGTTTGCCATTTAGTTCCCAAAAATATATATTCCTTTAAATAAAAAACGGAGATTATGCCTTTAAGCAGTTGTCTCTTTGTAGCAGCAGAGCAACAGGGCCGCCTGCTGATCAGACAGAGACTGCTCTGAAAGGTCACTCACACAACTCAAAGGTCACAGGTTCAGTCCTGCAGGAAGCCATCTGTTCTGTCAAAGTGTCCTTGAGCAAGAAAGTGAAGCTCCACTTAGAAAGTGACTGTGTGTCGGACAGAAACGTCTACTGCGGCAAAGCTTTACGATCCTAAAGAAGGAAAAATGTTGTCAACAGGAATGTTCGAGCTAAGAACAAATACCAAATGTTGCATGTCATCACCCACTCTCTCCTCTAGCTGTCCTTTCAATTAAAATTAAAACAAATCTTTAAAAAAGAGAATTGGGATTGATTTGATTTGCACCAAGAAAAAAGTTCCATCTGGTGGGTGCAGACTTCAACTATCAAATGCAATGTAGAGAAATGCAATGATTTGGTTAAGCATCAAATCTTCAACTGTCTCAAGTCTTATGAATATGATAAAGAAGCTGTATGAAAAAGGTATCAAAAAGAGGCAGAATATAGCCTTAACTCTTTCCACAGAAAAACATCATTGTCTTTACTGCATCTGATTTTCAAAAAAAAGCAGTAATTTGACCCTATTCAACCCAACTCTGGAAAACTCTGTGCACAAAACCACTGGGGGAATCATGGCTGTTGAAGAATGACTTTTAGTTTAAGTCATTTTTTTTTTTTTTTTTTTTTTTTTTAAAAACAATGTCCTTCCTTGGTGCAGTGTCATGCTCGGGTGTTTGGTTTGAAAGCCCTGTTAGTCACAGAAGCTGGTTTAATACACTGGCATGTGCTGGGGTCTCTAGAGATGGAGCAGAGGATTTAACAAACTAGAGTACATTTGGGTTAGCATCAGGAAAGCTAATCTCTCAGCCAGCAGAGGATGTGAGGCTGCTGGCCAAAGAGCCACTCTCCCATGTGAGACTGCTGCTGTATAGGACTCTCACTGCTGGCATATTTTACATATTTTAACAAGAAAGCTCAGAAATGAATCCAGAACAATCAACCAATAAATAGGAGTGGGAATCGCAGAGTAACTCACAATGTAATAAAATATGATACAATAAGATACATGGCCATACATTCTTCTAAATGCTGTCTGACCCGCTGTCAACTTATTCTTAAGCAAGCATTAGCCTAGCATTAGCATCATTCATGTCATAAGTGCCACCTTCAGGAGCCATGGAGTGTTTATGAGGTGAGTCAAATCCGCAAGAAAATCTGTGAAGAGCACCATTTTTTATATATTACAATATTGATATGTGGCACCAGCAACATGGTAATTGTATCAAGGTAAAGAAGAAAATATATTGCTCTATTGATATTTAGTCCCACCCCTAAATATCTTCATCCAATCAGGTCAACATATCCCCTCTCTTGAGAAACATTTTGTATCATCATCCTGTGAATAATGTCTTAATAATTGATCATCATAAACAGATGAAAAGCTATTCTTGCTGCCTGACAGGAGACCTTCAGTGACGTCAAAATGACATCATGAGGATATGTTTGGTCTCCAATGAGGCTGACCTCATCATGCTGAGAGACAAAGTTACACCTAAAGGGGAATTATCCACGGGAATGAGTTCATTAAAATACAATTGTGTGGCTGAAGGAGACTGTTTCACCTCAATCCACCCACAGAGTGATTCAGTGAGAGCCTGAAGAGACTGAGCCTGTGTTTCTCTTCAAGTCTGAGCTGATTTTTAAGCCTAACTTAATGAGGGACCTGCAGGAGTATGGTGGCCCTTAGAGCTCAACATTATGCTAATAGACTAAACAAGAAAATAAAGAATACATGTGTATCAGTTTTTCATAACACATGCCAAGCATTTAGAAAATGTTATAGTTCACACAACCTAATACAGAACATAACAGAAAATCTGGAATGGTATTTGGTTTGTTTATTGGAGGACACTGGAAGTCACAATCCACATGACTGGATTAAAAAAATGTTCTTTTAGGGTGTAACGTATATTAATAAGTATGACATTTGTCTAATATCTGAGGTGGAGAAATATAAATTCAAGATTTTGGGAACATCTCTATCATTTGAACTAGGCATGGAGATGATTTGATATCTGCAATCTAATCATAGGAGCACTTACAAAACTTTAAGGCTGTTGACATATAGCTTGTCCTCAGGTGTATTCACATGTGAGGGTAGGATTTTAGTTCCTCATTAATGAAGTTAAATAACACTAAAGCACTAGCCAACTGTAAAGAGCTGTCATTTAGCATTGCATTCATAGCTTTGAGAAACAAAAAGGTCATCCCAGCTAGCATAGCATAATAACTGCAAACTCTGACATTGATAGAAGAGTATTTGGTGACTCAACATTCAGTCACCAAAAACAACCAGGGGTTTCAGGTGGCTGGGCTTCCTGTTCTGACTGACTCAGATGACTCAAACATATAAAACCACACTAAAATGATTGTGATAATAGCCATGAAACTGGGCAGAGCGAGGCAGATTTCAATCAAAGTTTGACTGGCCACGCCTCCAGTCTCCAACAGTAAAATGAGCTGTTTGGTCTAGGTTTTCTACGTTTTATGTCAGAATATTTTCACAAAGGTTTTTGATGGTAAATGGGATGCACAATTAAGTTTACATGTGTGTATTTTTCTAAGGCTGCAAAATGAATCAAATATTAAATCATAAATGGGAGCTCTGCCCACAGAAAACTCCACATCATATCAAATGAAGCGCCCTCTAAACCGACAGCCACTCAGGGGGGGCGATTGAGAGGTTGTGGCTTCACTTTTAGGGGAGCTGGCATGTCTTGTGAAGAGCGCCTACCTTGCAGCGACAGTTTAGAGTGGTAGGGTAAACAACAGTGACAGTCAGGAGAAACAAAAGTCAAATGTCTGCAATGGAAACCCAAAAGCTGGTCCCTCAGAGCAGCTCCTGATATTGGAGGTATTTCCAATTTGGGCTAAACTGGAAATTTTGAGTGGAGCTGTGAGTAAGATAAATTCAATTTAAGGAGTGTGTGAAACCTGTTTCTGAGCTGCAACGCAACACAAACATGTTCAAACAACTCAAGAATCACCAAAAAGTGAGATATGATGAGTGTATGAAGGTCAAGTGCAATAAAGTCACAGTTCCATTCACTGTTTGGTGTCAAATCAGACATCCAAAAAAGTGATGCCCTATATACTTTATGTAAAGATATTTTTAGGTTAAAGCTTAATGCAAAGATCTTAGTTTAAGCCAGAATTTAGAATGAAACGTGAGATGAAATGCCGGTGAAATACAGCTGAGTCATTTGACCTTTTCCAAAAAGTCTCCAAGTACAGAAATGGACGACCTTGAAGCCGATTTGGAAGCTCTTGAGTAGAGCTATGTGATCAAACTTGTCCTGATAATTAGCAGGCTAAAATCTGATAATCCACCCACTCACAGCAGCTCACCACGCTTAGTGAATTACCACAGGAGATAATGCAATAGGAGGTGAGATGGGATCTAAATTAGCAAGTTGAAAAATGAGCAGGCTGCAGAAACTCAAGTGATAGTAAGTGTTTGCCTTCTTTTGGTTATTTTATTCTACTTGTGTAAACATCTTGATCTGAGCAGAATCAGAGCTGGGTTAGTGTGGCTCTTTTAAATTACTCCTTCTACAGGTTAATGATGTTTCAATTCTTCATACACAAGCAAAGTCACACAATGAAGCCGATACAACGTGGCGAGTGGAGCACGGCAAGAGGGAATGGAAAAAATAATGTTTTTGAGGAAACAGAAAAACCTCCATCATATTAAAACAAATACCAAATACCACAAGTGAAAGGACAGGAATTCTAGTGGTCTGAGAATCCATGAGAGCAAAAAACAAAGCTCAACAAAATCCATCCATTCTGTTTTGTATTACCATGACAAAAGACATTAAGACTATCACATATTTTGCCACAATTAACGCAACTAGGAAACAACTTATTAAAACTTTATTGCGGTGGTTTTTCCTCTAAAAGTTGTTGTTCTAAGTAATCAGAATTAAAGACACAGAGTCGACTTTCAATGTGTAAGCAGAGTGTCAGCACTTTTGTTTTTGAAATGCTGGAGAGAAAGGATGTAATTACCAAAGCACTCAGGTTGGAATCAAACCCCGGACACTGTGGTAGGTACTCATCCTTGGTTAAAGAGGCCCACACTTATTTTTGTTGCTTAACAATGTTGAGTAAAATCACAGACTGTATACAGCCTGGATAAAATCATTTCTTGAGATAAGTGATGCTAAATTAATCTCTTAGCATCTCTACACTCTGAAACAGTTGTCAATAGTTGTGTCACCTGAAACTAGAGATGCACCAGTTGGGTAAATCAGGTCAGATACCGATGTTTGAAATAATAGTTTAGCCGATTCTGATGTTTGTTTCATGACTTTTGGTCTCGGACTCCCACAATCACCTCTCATGTTTCACACTGAAAACAAGTCAGTTGGTTCAACAGGTTACTTCATCTGCCCAATAAAAAACCTCTCAAGTAACACGTTTATAATGTATGTTTTTCTTGGGGTCATTGGTCAACAGATCATTAAATTGGGGTTTGAGAGCCGATCTGCAGAAAGCTTGTTTTGAAGAGCTTCGCTTGTTTTTGGGTTAAATTGTATTAATCAGGTCAGGTGTTTTTTACCTGTTGTCAACATTTCCAAAAAGGAAAAATAGGCCCAAAAAGCACAGAAGAAGTAGCCTGCAGGTAATGTTCAAATGTCCAGCTGTCAGTGTGATAGCCTCCAATTACCTTACATTTAAAATGAGGACTCGTAGGCTGATGAAGGAGCTTAATGGGAGAATATAATACAAAAAAACAATCTCCACATTGAACAGTTATCTAATATCAATTGTATAAAGACTTTGACTTTTTAAGTCATATTGCTGAAGATTCTCTGTAACCAGAAACTATTAAAATGCCATGAGTGAGCTTTTTACCTGAACCTGGATATTCACGATGATTAGATTTCTATGAATGCAAAAGAGAACTGAAAGTTACTGAGTGACAGTGATCGTGAGAAAACACCTTTGTCACACAGTGTCCTTCACACCAAAGTTGTTTGGTCATCAAAACATGCTGACAGTCAGTGTTTGTCAGCTGACATAAGAGCAGTAACCTGCAGAGGACTGTGTTTAATGTAAACTGTAGTGAGCAGTGTCATCTCACAGCAAGAAAAACAAATGCTACAGGCATGAGAAAAACCTCTATCCAGGTCTTAATCAGCTCCTGAGATGACCCTCTAGACTATAATGCGACACTTCTAAAAGTGAATTATGTTTATTATGTAAATAGTGCTACTTGAGTACACACATGTACACCACAGTAGTAGATCTGATGGAGCCAGATGGTGAATGAAAGCCACTCTAACAGTCTGACTGCCCATCAGGAGAGCTGAGAGGATTTTCTCTCTGCTGTTCCAATCCTCTTATTTTTCCCCATTCAAATGCATTTCCACTCAAATACATACATAGTAAACACATCAGCGACTTATCCCCGAGTTAAATTCTATCCCTGGTCCCAGCCCGACCACCAGGTGTCCAGTCTAATCATTTTAATGGAAAACAAAACAGGCTCATGTGAAAACATGTGAGCCCTTATTTGGGACTAGCGGTAGAAGTTTACCCTGAGAATGCTGACGGTAGAGTTGTGTGTGGCTGGGTCCTCCCAATGGCGACCTCTAATTCAACTCAAGGCCTCAACCTTTTGCTGCATGCCATCCTACTCCCTCTTCTCCATATTTCATTTTCCATTACTCCTTTAGCTAACCTATTAAATATAGGCATTTGCCAAAAATAGTCTCAGAAAGAAACACAATGATAAATCCTCCCTTACTACTTCTATTACTAACGTTAGCAGTGCTAGCATCACAAGGCTACGTTCTTTTTTGCACATGTATGTGCTTAACGTGGTAGGCAGTAGGCACTGCCCTAGTTGATATGCCAGTTCAACCTGGCACAGCCTCATCTGGATTTTCTAGATCAAAATACAACCAAACTGAGCTGCTCTTATTTATTCATGGTTTATTTGACAATATACATCGACAAACTCAAAACAGCAAGAATTACAAGATGCTACTGTCCACTGTGCTGGTTTACATCTGGACAGTAAAGCGAGGAGAGCAGGTCCATGAACCAGAGCTACAGTCGCTCATTGGCTACAGCCATAGCTACCGGGCAGCTACGGTAAATATACATAGACAATATCTGACCGATATTGAGGGCCAACATTCAATTCCTGATATTTTGTTTAACTGACTTGTGGTAATTCTGTTGCTGATGTTCAGTCAGATAGTTGTGCACATCCCTAGTAAAAACCATAACAAAAAAAATGTCTATGAATCTTACACGTCAAAGCATCATTTAAGTGGAGGAGGAAGGCTCGACACAAATGAAGACCTGTAAAGCTATGCTACATATGATAAGTCCATGTTAACAAAGCACTCGGTTGTTACTGGTTGTAAGCCTAATTAAGTGGAATCATAAAAATACGGGAGCTACTTCTGTGTCTGCACTTTAATTATTCAGACTGACTTACAGCTGACATCCACTTGACGGCTTTACTGGAAACTATTATTTTAATTGCGATGTTGAGTTGGCAGCAGCTGTGCATGGTAATCACTTGGCTCTCAGGAAACAGAAGATAAGACAGCGAGAGAGGGGAGCTGACTTCACCGAGGCGGGGGCTTCATATTTGCTCTCTTTTATTGCCTCTGCAGTGCATCCTGTGCAGAAGGAATAACTCTGCCTGACTGAGACGTGTTGTGAGGAGAGGAGAGGGATGAGGACAGGGCGCCACCCTGCCCGCCATGCTGACTCACGGTGACAAACACTGATAAATAAGTGATTTATCAGGGATCCTTCTTCATAAATCTCCTGGAAAGCTGTGCTGAAAAATGCAGGCAGGTTTGGGGCTGAACTAATCCTCCGTCCGAGTGTGGCATCTCTCCTGTCAATTATCTCTGACAGAGTTTGTAACAACAGAAACCCTGCGAGCACAAACCCCGAGGCTCACTGATTGGATGCCTCCCTGCATGTTTCGTCTTCATTACCATTCTTCCTGCTCTGATTAACGAATAGAGGATGACTCCCTTTTTTTCAGATGGAGGGCTTCACTGACCAAAACAAACCACAACTCAAAGTTAGTGGCCAGTGACCGCTTCAGGTCATTACTAAAGATTCACTATTGACACAGTACACATCTTAGAAAGTTAGCTCTGTCAATCAACCAGAAGCTGCCATCTATGAACCCATTTACATTTGTCATTTTAATGTTCCAATAGCAGGATTAATGAATACAGATGCAATTTCAGACACAGGGCAAGCACTGTATGCCTCCAACATGTTTACAATAACACAAACTGACTGCTTCTGTTTAGAGGAGTTTTCACACAAACATCTCCTGAAAACTTCCCCAACTTTTCAGAGTGAGTTGCATTAAACATTTTTTTCACCCCACCCCTTTTCCCGCCAGCCCCCCTAGTCAAATGCCTTCCAGAAGTTGGGTTAAGCAGATGTGAGAACACAGCAGGTAATATTCAGGAAAATACCACAAGTGAACAGGCAGGGTTGATGGCATGTCAGGTGTAAACGTTTTGAACGTAATCAAGCTGCTTCTTACTCGTTTCTACTCGAAAGTATGTTCTTTACAAGCAGCTACATCCGCTGTTAAAAAAGACAAAGTGGAAGTGATAAACCCCACAGAGTGTCCACCTGAAGCTGGCTGCAAAAGCCTCGGATGTTATGTACACATCCTTCAAAAAAAGCCAATGTTTACAGCTTTAATAAGCACGTTTACAGCCTGGTTTAAAAGACTCATTTCTGTATTGACACACGTATGGGGGTTTTGGTTTTATGAAGTTAGGCTGTGGCATGGTGGTAGAGTGGGTGAAGGTCAGGGGCTGGATCCCCAGCTCCTGCAGCCACATATTGAAGTGTCCTTGGGCATCCTGTGGGCAAGACACTGAATCCCAAGCACAGTTTTGATGGTAAAACGATACACCGTTCAGCCACTCTGCTAATAAAGCCTCCATATGAAAGCAGAATATAAAGCTTTACAGAGTTTGGGAACATAAAAGCCACCTCCTGCTTGCCAGACTGCCATTGGACACACCCACAGAGGTCGGCTTCTCTGAGGTCAAATTTGATCTGTGGCTATAAAACCTGGCAGGTGTTGCATGCTGTTTTCTCCTCCACAGCTGTTAGGAGAGCTGCCATTTTCTTCAACAAAGCCTGTCTCTCTTTCATGCCTTGCTTTTCAAAGCAAACTAATGCTACATCCCATTTAAAGAATGTGGGGAGGAGAAACTCTTTCATGCTCTTTCTACAACGGCAAACATCGCTGAAATACACATGTTCAGTCATGAATGTCATCATTATCAAAACACTAAACATGTACAAATGTTATGGTCAGTTGTATATCTGGCAGGAGATTTTCTTATAAATTGACATTTTTTTAGCGACACATTTCTATCATTTTAACCATCTTAACTTGAAAGAATCATCACTTGCTTTTAAAGGACAAGCTAGTTTATGCCTTCTGGCTCCATCTATCATCCTCATACCAAGTGACTTTCTCCAGTTCTTTTACTGTCACTGCATTTTTCAAATTTCAGGAAAAAAAACATGAGAGTTTATGTTGAGGCACACTCTGGACATTTTTATCATTCAGTGGAAACTGGTGAGTAAACTTAATCTGAAGTCAGTCTTGCTGTGGTCATCACATAAAACTACATAAATAAATAAATAACATTGGCTTGCACAAAGGTTCGATGAAGTGAATATTGTCGACAACCAGCACATGCTCTCTCTGTCCAGCAGCAACAGGAAGCATTAAAAGAGGAGGACGGCTTACATGGAGGGGATTCTGAGGACAGCTGCTGCCTCTATACCCTCAATGAATGCAACACAAAAGTTAGATGTTCACTTGCTGTTAGCATGTGATGCTAGCTCTGCTGAGGTTAGCTTCAATGAACTTGTTTGAACTAGTGAGAAAGGAAATGCCTTGCTAGCAGCCTGCTAACCCAAAATGCTAACCCAGCTCACACATTATTTGCTAAGTAACTTGAGACGATGCAAACCCCTGCACACAAATTACATTTGTGATAGGAATCTAGTTGTAGTGCTGAAAGAAGTGACCATCCAAGATACTCAGTCTTTAAGATCTTATCATAAAGGGACCAAAATATCTGCTGATGTGAGCGCTTTTCAGACTGAAGAGTGAGCTAAAAAAAAAAAAAAAAAAAAGCTGAGAAGATGTTTTTTATCAGCAACTGCAAGCAAAAGTTTGTTTGTTTTCTCACGTCCAAAATAATATATATCTAGTACAGAGAAACACAGAAAGTGGATTTTTGTAAGCTTTTGAATGAAATAGAAAATATTAATCTATTTTATTTTGAGAATACATTTAAAAAATATATTTTTTTACAGTCATCCTGAAAGCCAAAGCTGGTTCCTATTTTATCATTTCCATTTCCAAGCTTTATGAAGTCACTGAGCGTTTAGAACAAATTCATTTTTGCTTGATTTGCAGAATAATTACAGTTTTGGGGCGTCTGTCAGCTTCTGTGAATGAGTAAAGCGTATTTCTAATAAATGTCCTGCTGGGTAGACATGAAGGACAAGCTCCATTAAATGTTCTTTCTAAGTTTTTTCAACATGAATAATTTATCCACGTACCGAGCACGGCCACCCACTGCTCAGACCTTTAGAGTAAGAGACAAAAGTCTCATCTCTTGAAGACATACAGCTCCTCCTTTTCACTCACAGATAGTAGTGGGAGAGAGAAGGCTGGAAAAGTCTGAATAGCAAAATTGCTTTCCCTGCAGACCTTCTCTTATCATAAGATTGAAAACTAAAGCGTGAGGCGGCCTGAGTTTCAAGACAAGCAGTAATTTGAAATTAGAGACCAACTGTGAACTATAGTGGTAGAGAGACAGGCTATAAAATGAGCCTGATTCAATTAAAGTGAGAAGAGGTTTCATGTTTTGTAGAAACAGTAGACTTCTAGACTAAACATGCAGATACACATGAACACTTAGACAAATAGGCTGTGATGTAATAGATCATTAAACCTGCAAAACTGAATTGGTTTTTCTTTGCTGTGAAACAACACTGAAACATTTTATTTAAGATGGTTCAGCAAAGAGACAACACACTAGACTAGAGGCATTCTATGAACGTTTACATTAGGGGGGAGACACAATATCCAAACAGCAATATATCATCGTCCTGACTCTTGTGATACGATTATCAAATCGCTGGTGTCAAATATGTATTCATTTAAAGAACCTCTTTTCAGATTGAACACATTGGTCCCTTAATTTACCTATTGAGGGGCATTTTGTATTCCTCAGTTAATCAGATAATAAGATGCATCATTGATACATGGTGTGTGATATTATTAACACTGTGGGCCATGTGTTGCATAACCTTGCATCATAACCTTTCACAAGCGACATATCTTTTTAACATCCATACATTAAAAAGACATTTTCCAGATGTATAAATCAGGAAGAGAATCACTTTGTTCCAGACGCACTTCAACACAGTCCCACCAAACCATGCGGCACAGATCTCTCTCCTCTCACACTTCCTTATTATTCTGCTCACTGAGCAAGGCAGTATGAAACTGACCGTACTGACAGGAAGTGACCTTAATTCTGTCAGCCGTGCATATTCATGAGCTAATTTGGAGCTTTACAGGAATTAGACCATGACAAGGCGGTCTGCTCAGCATCCTGGAGTCACACAAGCACCTTTGTTTGGAACTGCAGCGGAAGACAAACATTTTAAGGTTAAAAACAAAAGCAAAGAAACTTTTCTGTAGATTTAGTTTATACATTAACTGTAATAAGAATATTATCACTGATTTTTCTTTCAAATGGTGTCTCAGATTTTGTTTCATCTGGTGGCTGAACCATGTTTCCAAACGGTAGTAAAATGCACTGTGGTCATTAGTCCACTGTCCCATATTGATGTCCAGATGTCCACCACATCCAGCAGGAGTCTGTCAGTCTGTGGTTAACTGTCCCGGGACAAACTCGAGACAAAATCAATGTGTGACGCAGCCTTCGCCATTCTTTTCCCAACACTGTTACTTTATCTGCCTCTTTCTGCTCGTCATCTGAGGCCTTCTGTAAAGTGTACAGTCCGCAGCCTACAGAGACTGGATGTCAGGAGAGTGACCTTGTAAATGCAGTTCACCTTTGTAAGATGAATACAAAGTGTGTGTGCCAGGAGACGGTGTTGGGTATCACAGTCAGATACTTTATAACTTAGGAGCTCTACACTTCACGTCAGAGTGTAACATGAAACGCTCGGTGTCAGTCGGTCTCCCTAACGCTAATTTGTTATAAACATTAAATTATTACTGATTAGACTGTGAAAGATTATAAAAAGTGTTGGTAGTAAAACTGAAACCACTGAGAACAAACATCTCAGTCTGCAGCTAAACACAGCTCTTACAAAAGTTTAGCTCATTGTTTTGGTGCGAATGTTCACGAGGTTGAGTTAAACTAAACTTTGTGTCTCTTTTGCTGCTAAACTGCCTTTTGTCAGTGTATAACAATGACAGTCTCACCATCCCACTGTCCCATTTCTTAAACCTTTAGAGCCCATATGAGGGACTTTTTTTTGCCTCCATTTAGATTTGGAAACACAGCAAATAATTACACCGAAATAATGTAATATATCTAGGATCTTGTTGCTGATGATCATATTTGCTTTTGTGGCTCAGAAAAAAGCATAAATATTAATTTCAGTCTGTTTATACCCAATCATTTCCAGGCAACAACTTTGTTGGGTTAAAAGTAACAGCCCCATACTAGCATTAATCAATAGGAAGATACATTTAACCTATACTTCGGCTGAGTTGAAATTCTCGCGTCAAGAAACCCAAGTTGTGAACAAAGAACAATTCAGGGATGTTTTGAAACTTGATTTGTTAAGTTAATATAGCCTGCCGCCCTTTTGTCTCTGTTTCAAATTATGCTAATGGGGCGACGGATGGCCTGGCGGTTATGGCTTGTGTCCCATGTAAAGAGGCTGTGGTCATCGCCGCAGCGGCCGTGGGTTCGAATCTGACCTTTGCTGCATGTCATCCCCCACTCTCTGCTCCCACTGTTTCCTGTCTCTAGTCAGTTGTCCTATCCAATACAAGACAAAATCACCCAAAACAAAATGTGAAAAAAAAATGATACTACTAAAAAAGCACGGAATGACAAATGACAATATGAAATTCCCCTCAGGCTCTTCCTGAATTAATTTTTGGGGTCAGCCTAAATAATGTCATTGTCTTCATGTAAGCTGAACCTGTGGTTACAGAGAGAGATCCACATTGTCCAAAAAGATAAAGGAAATATTTGTGTTGACTTGCAAAACCTTCTACTGATTGTGTCACCATGTTTCTCTCATTCTTGTAGCCATTAAAAGCAACTTTTCAGGATTCCAGCTCATCGGCTATAAAGGAAGTAACATTCATCTTTTTATCTTTACCCGGAAGCCTCTGATTGGTTGACAGTTTCTCCAACAAGGAGGAATTGGAAAAACACCAGACCTACTTGAGAGTTTGGACATGTGGGCAGAGACTCAGGGCTCTGTTGCTCGTTTTTCAGCCAAAACATCCCAACAATAAGGCTTTAAGTTTAAAAGTATACAAATCCTGTTTATCATCATGCACAAAACACATCCTCTGTCCAAACCTTGTTTACTTTCAGTCTAAAGAAGAGATTGAGCCATGAAAAAAATGACAAATATAAATAGTTCTTTTATCAATCCTTGCAGGTGTCAGTGAAGAAAGTTTGCACCTTACCTTCAGTGGCTCAGTTTATAAAATCTAAAAACACATATACAAAACTCGTCCTATGTTCTGAATAGTACCTGAACCTATTTTAATTATTATGTTATGAAGGGAATAAACACTAAAAAAAAGAAAATCTCTCCAAAATAAAAGTGTGCTGTTAAAATACAATAAAGGTGTCTTAAGGGTTCCAGGCTGTAGCACACTAGATAACTGGTTACTCTTTCAGTGGAAATGCAGACGTACAGACTGGGAGGGAGACACAATCCGCTTCAATGAGCAGACATTTTAATGCTCTCTGCCACACGATAAGGAAGTGAACAGCTCTGACTGCTGCCAAATATCGTCTCACTGTTGTTACAACCAAGTCAACCACTGCTCAACCAGAACTGCAGCGCGGACAAACATTTACTCACATGACATTTCACACACACACACACACACACACAGCAAACAGGAGCGTCGCTGTGCGAGGATCAAGAGGTTTTTATAAGTGAAGATAATTTAATGTGCCTGAGTTAGTGAGCCTTTTCATGGTTATAAAAGTCACTAATAGACGCTGTGGGACACACGAACAGACACTGAAGGTCTGAGTGTGCTTCAGATGAACTCAGCCATACCGAGTCCACAGTCAGAGTAAAGGATGTTGATATTTCACCTATTTCTTAAGACCGGCATTGATGGCCTCTCCACATCCACATTTCAAGTGGAAACTTTAAGGCTGCTGTTATAGCTTTTAACATACACAGGGTTCCTTGATTGTAAATTCCATAATGCATACAGCTTTAAGTTTCACCTGCATTCTCCTATAATTGGTATCTTCATAGTTCTCTCCCTTTGTTAATATTGGTTATCTTGATGATCATGTTGTTCACATGAACAGTTCTCTGTGCGACCTCTCTGTAGTCAGTCATTGTGACAAATCTGCTGCTGGGCTGAGGACTGTTAGAAAAACACATGAGCATGCTGGCCTACATAAAACATACAAAGTACACTTGCATATTTTGAATCACTACATCTTTTTCTGGCATATCAAACAGTATGAAAGTATAGATACTGAAGCACAGCCTTTTCTATCCTTTCAACACAGGAGCCTTAAATTCAGCAGACACATTTACAGAGCTTTTCCAAACTCAGCCTCTTACAGATGCTCCTGTTGGTTTCCCCATTCGTTTCATTATTCAGCTGCCTTTCTTGAATTTACCCCGAGGGATTGGTAAAGTATTTCTGCTTCTGATTCTTTATCAAGCACACCTACGTTTTGTTGGAGTGTCCTTGGAGTCACACAAAGAGTTTCTAAAATTATGATGCGTTAGACTTTGACGTTATACAACTCAAGATCCTACAAGCGATAGGAAATTAAGCTTTTATATTCTCAGAGGAATTATTGGACACATTATTGCAGAATGCAGGCAGACACGTTTCAACAGTTCTTACTTTCATACAGTCTGAGGACGAGAGGATAAGTACAGATGATGATGCAGTTTGGACAATACCACCACCACAGAAAATAAATTGGTTTTCAAAGGTGGAAATCTCTGATGAGAAGCAAAAAAATGAATAAGTGGGTACACTGAACTTTTTATGGATCTCATCAGATCAAAGAATTATTCTGTGAGAGAGGGAGGCAGCAGAGGAAAATTTAAAAGAGAGGTAACTTTCATTTCAGTCTCTCTGATAGAAGACAAAGGAAGAATGAATGTATTTAACCCCATAAATCAGAATATCATGTTTTCTTTTCTTGTTGTTGCTGTTATGACTCAATAATCATTTTCACATAGTTTAGTCTCATCTCTACTCAGCAATTACCTCTGCAAATAAAGACTTCTCACTCCAGCAAACTGACCATGATGGAGAATAAAATTATTGACAGGCTTTGTTAGCAGAAAGGTGAATCTGACCTTAATGCAGCCAGACAACATGACACCCATCAACCTAATTAGTGGAATGGGAGAGGGGCAAATTGGGGGAAGGGTGTTTGAAAAGTGACCAATGTACGGTTTCACAAGTGTGACCCACTACACGGCTCCGCTTCAGGGCCGGTTTTGTCTCGCTGGGCCCTTGGTGTGTGTGTGCAGCCCCGGGGGCTTCGGAGCGCTGTGGAAATCAGGGGCTCAGCCTGGAAAAATATAAACCAGGCTAAACTATGAACAAACAGGAAGAGCTTAAAGCAGACACGTGGTGAGATGACATGACAAGGACACAGGACGTTAGGTCATGTCTTTAAAATATATTAAAAACTGTCAACAAAATCACCTTAATGGACTGAGTCTGGTTCTCATTTGGATAAAACACTGATGCAGAAGAAAGGCTTTAAACTCCGACCAAAGCAGGTTAAACCTCAAAGCCCACTCTGAAATTGTGACACACTGCCTTGTAAAATAATCACACCAAACATGAGGAGTTTAAAGTTTAACCCAAGAGCTTCTTATCTCCCTCACTCAAAAAATCTCCAGAGCAGACTAGGTCACTTTAAAGGTGGAAGCATGTTGTCAAGTTAAGGTTTGGTGAACAGTCAAATTGAGCTGAACTTGTTTTTTAGGGCATGGTGTGGACTGGATGAAGGACCAGTTTTTTTATGAATCCAAGACCACATGAAGAAGCAACATTTCACATTGACTCACACTGAGAATGCGCACATATATTTAGGTTGTGTATAAACCAGCTTAATCTCAGCCCTCCAATGACAAGGGTACAAGTGGTCAAATGTCACATTTTCAGATTAAAAAGCAAGTCATGTCTTCATTCAGTTTAGCTAATTAAAGCCAGGAATATTCACAAACAAGACACGTTGGAAAAACAAATGCTGTCACCACCTACGCACAAAGTTGTGTCAGGATTAACAATATTCTTGGCTCTTCAGTGTCCAGTTTGATTAAGGATGTTTTTCCTGGGTGTAGTCTATTTGACTAGTCGAAAGATAAGAAAACAGTCAATCCCTGCAAGTTAACATCCACATGCTTATTCTTAATGTGGTAACACATCGCTCTGGTCGATATGCTAGTTGACCTGACACAGCCTACATACAGTTTTATCCCAATTTTCTAAATCAGAATGCTGCCAGGCCCACTGCTCTATGGGATGCTATCCGTTCACTGTGCTTGTTTTCATCTGGTTAGTAGAGTATGACCCCAAGCTTCAGCCAGTCTACGACTGTGTTGCAGTTTGAGCGTAACATCTAAACGTCATCATGGGCCAACTTTTAACAGTCTCAGTTTTCAAGTGATGGAGTGTAGACTTCTGAAAACCCAACAGACATAAGGAGAGAAATGCTTACAACCATCATCCATCGCAGACTCCCACACTTCTGGTCCTGAACATGTTATAAATAATGAGCTCCTTGGCCTCAGCTGTGATGATGTTAGGTTACTGCTGAATACTTGTTAGCCAGAAGTATGTTTGCAGATTATATTCGAGCAGAAAAACACACCCTTTAACCCTTACATTTTTGCTTTTAGAATAGCGATTAAAAAGACTCTTCAAACACCTTTTATCTCTGTTAAAACAGCCTTCAACATGCAGAGGAATCTAAAGCTTTACACTCTGGCCGTGCAAATCAAAGCTAATACATCTCTGTTTTAACCAAGTCAAAATTCTTGTAAACACCCTTAATATTTCTCTTCATTATATTCTATATATGTACATTTACTTCTTTTTGTTTTTACTTTATTTTTCATCTTCTCAAAACTTTTCTCCCCTGGCTCAGTTCTTTGCAGCAACGACCCAATTTTACCCTCAGTGATCAATGAGACTCGAGTTTCTCCCTGGTGAATAAAAGCTGTTTGGGGGCTCTGAGTCTGAACTTATTTTTGCTGCAAGACAGTTTCAGCATCACCTTCCCCCTATAACTATAAGAAAAAAAGGAGTTAAAGAGCTGAGAGACAAATTAGTGCTTCCTGGGTGCTTTCAGTGTTGAGACAATCAGTGAGACGGTTAGCCAAACTTTCAGCTTCCCTTAAAGCCTCCAAGTAGTTTCACACAACTTGTTGCCAGCCAAAGTCCTGAATGAGAACTCTGGTTTTCTGGATCCGCTCTCATTATCCTCCGCTGGGTCTTTGTGGGAATACCCTGGCAACTCACTAATCAGTGACTGTGTCAATGCCAGGATTGTTTACGGGGGAATGGAATCTCCTTTGGGAATGTCACGGCATCCTCAGAGAAACTGAGCACCCGAGCTCAGAGCGAGAGGCTTTTTCACACCGAGAATGACAGTCTGCAGCGCTGTGTGTGTGAGACACGGCCTGCAGCGTATGCATTATACATAATTAATGAACATGCGGAAAGGAGTCACAATGGACACTCGGCCCCCGCTCACTGCGTCAGAGTCTAAGGCTGGGTCGGAGGTCATGTCTGGCTTTGTGCGTGGCCGCCAAGGACCAAGACAAACAAGGAGCGCATTGAGGAGCACCGGAGGTTTCATGTACACAACAAGAAACAAAAGAAGGCAAATGATTGTGTAAGAGCAGAGAGGACAATCTGCATAAACATTGTTTGATCTAAACGCAAACTAGTGGATTAATGATATTGTTTTTATTCAAAAGGTTTTGAAGCTCCTTCACGATTCTCTTGTGTAAATCATCGTATAGAGCAAGCTACCGATGTGGCATGAAAAACATCTTAGAAAGATACTAAACCATGATTTAGCTTTTTGAGAATTATGATGTGGAGGACAAAAGTTCAATATATCCCTTTACATGACTGAATGTATAAAAAAGAGAATCATATGGGGCTCTAATAGCTAGAGATGCACGGTCCACTTTTTGTTCAGTTCTGATCCGATTCCGATACATACAGTATGTACCGATATTTTTATATCATTACTAATAATGTTATTGTTGTTGTTGTTGGTTTTATGTGTACACTTCTCAGAGTTCAGTCTGAACGTCTTCAAAGCACAACTGTGCAAGCTGAGAATGTTTTAAGTGCCCCACCATCTTTTCTTGATCAGTGACGTGGATCAGCGCAGTGAGTCCCATATCCGATACGTAAATAACGTCAATATCAGACCCGATACCGATATTAGATCGATTCTGTACCATCTCTACTAATAGCCTAGTGGTAAGAGTGGGCACCCCATATATGGATGTATATTTCCCGCATGTCATTCCACACTCTTTCTCTGATTTCTATCCACTGTCCTATCTCTCTGATAAAGTCATTATACACCCCAAAAATATATAGAATCACATTATCTAGAGAACATGAAACTCCATAAACCAAATGGTACATTCAATTATTTCAACATGCAAGACTGCGGTTTCAAAAAGAAACAAGATGTCAAAGTGTGTGTTTCAACTCATTACACACCTGATGTAAGAGCTGGAAAACAACAGATCAACTCAAAAAACTTAAGTTTTTCTTTTTTTCTTTCTTTGATCTGTAGTTCAGACTGAACCAAAACAGAAACAAGAGAATTACCTTTTATATTTCTGCAAATAAAGCCACCAATTAAAATAATGTGCAGCCAACTGTTTGGTCAAGATGATTGGTGCAAAGATTAAGCTCCATTTTCTTATGCATGCATTGATGTATGCATGACTTATCCCACACTACGACCTTTTTGTTTTTAAAAGCATTACTTGTGCTACATTCACACTTAGCATTCTGACATCTGAGGGGTTTGAGCCCCTGAAACAGACTTTGAAACTATACTGAATTGTAGCTTTACAAGTTCTGGGTTTCAAAAATGTTTATAGCAGAAACTGAAATTATTATGACATTAACATCCAAAAATTAGTTACTTTTTTTGACGCAACCTCTAAAGATGCAGTCTGGACATGGCCTAAAAACTGCAGCAAGGGTAGAGCTTTAGTGCATTAGCATGCTAAGGTTAGCTAATCTCTTAACAAATATATTAGGAATATAAGGAATATCTAAGGCTGATGGCACTGCGTTATAGTTTTGGAGGTTTTTGGACTTTGAAAGTCAAGTTGTCATAACAAAGACGTTGGTAGGTTATTTTGTCTTGGTTAATGTCAAGTTCTCATGACAATGTCAACATTACATTTAAGGTGACATAATTGACCAAATTATACTTTTTTTTTTTAAGTTTTATTTTTGGGCTTTTTGTGCCTTTAATGGATAGACAGGACAGTGGATAGAGTCAGAAATCAGGGAGAGAGAGAGGGGAATGACATGCGGGAAAGAAGCCACAGGTGGAAAGCGAACCCGGGCCGCCCGCTTGAGACGACAGCCTCCATACATGGCGCACACTAACCACTGTGCCACCAGCGCCCCACCTAATGATACTTAATGAAAACATTCATAAAGCCTCCGTCATGTTAAAGACAGGTGTCATGTCAGTCATACCTCTTCAATTAAGTGTTACCAAATTAATTTTAAAGTTTTACAATCCAACTTGAAGGCGACATAAATACATGAAATCTAATGGAAGTCTCTCCAATAGTTGTTGAGACATATGGAAAAACCACAAAGGATAAACTTCTAGTGGAACAGGAGGAAGAACTAAAGGATCAGCAGAGTTTGATTCATCCTGGTCTATGACAGTCCACATGGTCCTACAGACACCGCCAATCAGGGAGCAGAGCTACTGGATTTGATAAAAACTTATATTCTACTGTGGAGCTTTTGTAAATGTATCTTATAACAGTTATTACTACTCTACTACTGCAGGTTCAGACCACTTAATGTAGGTAATTATGCACCAAGTCTGCAGTTCTACGTACATCTTCTTCACAACTTGTACCTGACATGTTTGTCTGCTGTTCCCTTCATCATTAAATTAAATTATTTATACTATAAGCTCAGACTCCAACATGACTTATATGCAGCAGCAGTCGCCAAGATTTCCATCAGTCATGAGCAGCTTCAGCTTCTTGTACCCTCTGTCTGTTCAGATAACAGCTAATCCTGAAGACACCACAGCAGGAAATCCAAAATCATTTCACTCTTATCTACTGCAGCACAGAGTTACACAATTTTAGCTTCCAACTTCCAACTAAAACAAGATATTCAAGATAAACCTCTTATTGAGCTGCACTCCTCTTTGAAACGATGCTGTGCCTTTGACTAGACAACAGACTCTTAATTAGAAGTGGACTGAAAATAAAGCAAACGCAACAGGAGCTAGAGCATGCTGCTCATGATCTCGTGTATATCACAATTTCAATTTAAGCATTATTATCCATGAATCATGGTGTCCCATTCGCAAAAACACGCATCTGAAATACCAAGAGAGTTAAGTTATTGTCTCAATGTCTGATGTCTACAAAACTCTGCACAGGATAAATGAAATTATGATTGAGGTACATTGATTGTTGTAATATTTGTATAAAGCCGCACTGACCCAGGGCTGACCCTTGAAAGTCAGTGATTCAATTCATGTCTAAACAATCAGAGCTGACATTTTCTGTTAATCGAACCTGTGAACTTTTGTTTTTAAGTCACATCCTTGCACAAAAAGCTCATGACCAGCATGCAAGCCGTTTTGCCTTATATTTCTGCTGAGTGAGAGGCTGTTAAATCTTAACAAATAGGGGGAAAATGTCCTCATTGTATCATCATTATCCACCTCAATAGGATCAGGATCTCATCAAGATTGTTGAACTGCCCAGGAGGACAAGCTGAGGCTGTATATCATGGACAGAAAATTGGACAATTTGTCACAGAGTCCATAAAGAAGCAGCCTTTTTATTCCCAACAGTAAAAGAAAGCGTTGTGAAAATTAAATTGAGTTCAGTAAAATACAACAAACCAGAGACAAACAGGATCAGTTCTTCTTCGGAGAAGGATAAAAAGCTAGAGAGAGCAGTGGAGCGCTGGATCAAAGTAACAAGCACAGGCATGCTAGGGGTACAAGAACAGTTGTATAAATGCAGATAAGATTCTAGTGTTTGTTTTCAGACACTCTCTCACACACAAAGCCAACTGGTGCAGGTATGTTTCTCCCCTCTGCAGTAAAACACGCTGCACTGAACCGTGACCCTCTACAGCGAAATACATAATGAAGCTTGGCTTGTAAACTCTCCCACCCCTATCGCAGAGGAGCACACATGTAACACGTTTTAAAGATGTGTTGCTTCAACTAATGAGTCACCCTGACCGAGAAGTGTACACACGGGAGATGATTGGAAAACACTTTGCTCTCCTGAGAAAACTGAGCCCCCAGTGCCTTTCAGCAAGGCATTAACTCCACAGTCTGGACATGGGATAGCATATGCTGTAGATTTAGCACAGATACAGATCATGTGTATGTTTGTAGTTGGTTTGCCTTGTTAAATAAGGATTAAAGGCGACCATGCATATCTGATTAAATGGTAATCTAATATAGAGGGTGAAGCCGAGGACCAGAGGATCTGCAGTTCAAATAACATGAGAGGCAGAGGGCAGCTTTGAGACCCTCTCTCATGGATCACACATCATTTACCATTCAAACATTTCTCATCAAATCTTTTTAAAGAGAATTCAAAATGGAAAAAAACTAGACCAACTCTTTTCTGATAGAAGCTGTAGAAGCACAACAGTATCCTCCAGTGACACATGGTGGCACTTTATTGGTTGCTAATATTGGGATATTTTAAAGGGTAATACAGGTCTCTGAAAATGAACAAACTGGAACCAATCATTGATTCAATCATCAAAAAAATCTAAAATTGACCTTTTTAAATTGCTTCTTTTGTCACCGTAACAGCACAAATACCTAAGATCCTTCAGTTACTGATAAAAATGACAAAATAAATCACTCGTCGGTACAAATCTGAAACTCTTGCAATTAATTTACTTCCATTAACTCATTGTTCAATTGAACTTTCATGCAGATCAAAACCAGACTCAGTTAAAAATCTAGCAGGTTTGGGCGCTGGTGGACTAGTGGATGTTTGTGTGACCCATGTACAGAGGCTACAGACCTCAAAACATGCAGCACGGGTTCAAATCCGATCTGTGGCTCCTTTTCTCCTTTGCATGTCGAACCCAGATTTCTGACTGTATCCAATGTCCTATCTCTTGGATAAAAGGCATAAAAAGCTAAAAATTATTTCTAAATAAACTGGCAGATTTGGATGTTATTGGTTTTATTGGCAACATAGATAGCCAAAAAAACATTTACCTTGGGTACAGTCTCAACAACTTTATCATCTGATTCAGCAAGCTGTACGTAAACAGCGTCAATGTTTTAACTGTAAATGTGTTGTTTGTGTGTCCTCTATGAGTTGGCCAGTTGTCCATCCAATCACAACAACAGATTAAAGACTAACAACTGAAAGTACAGATGTCTAATGTTTGTTCTCAGAGTAGCGTCAAACTCAAAGCAGCGTTAAATTGCCCTATTTTTGAACGGGGTTCTGCATACAGTTCTCTTATTTGGGGGGGGGGGGGGATTAGCAAACAACATCCAAGCTATGACTCACTGGGGGAGGCTGCACATGTTTGACATCTGACTAATAAAAAACAACTGAATTTTTAATTGCAGAGTATAAAAATTAGTTAGAAATTAATTTGTTTCTTTTTTCACAAATCACTGAAGCTTCAGCTCTGATAAACACGGTTAACAATCTAACAGGCCAATGTTTTCTTCATTGCATGGTCACAGTGAAATGAGGGGCTATAATAACTTTTTAATCATGGATTGGTCTCTAAATTAATGTTGCAATACCTCATCTATCCACATTAAGTTGGCTGTATTGTACAGAACAAAAAAGTAATAACTCCTGAATTAATAATAATAACTTATATAGCATCTTTAAAAAACAGATGTTTACAAAGCCAGACAAAGCAAAGGCAGGAACTCAGGAATATAACATGATAAGAATCAGAACTCAGGTCAAACAATATAGTGAGTAATACCATACCATAGTATGAAATACCATGTATGCTGTAGGGGAGAGCTGAGGTTGAAGTGTTAAATTTCACTATTAAGTGGTTCTGACTACAATTCACTCATGGAGGGAGGGCGGGGGCCATAAATGATTTATATTTTTGTTCTGAAGTGACTGAAATGTCAAAATGGTTATAAAAACATAGTGTTCTATGGATCGACCAATCCAAATAGGAACTTATTGTGGCAGCTCTTCACCAAACTTTGTTTAAAAAAAAAAAAGAAAGTAGCAGATTTATGTTTTCTTCCTGTGACAGTGAGCGTTCACAAGCTTCATTTTGGATACAGTCTCCTGCTCAGTGTTGCATCATTTGATGCACATGTGAACACAGTAGACTAACACTAAAACTATTGACCAATATTGCTCCATAGGCTCCTTATCACGTCCATTAGGAATTAGTTATACAGCCGAACAGATCAAAAGATTGAATATTACCAGGAGGAAAATAGGTCTAATGTTAAGTTTACAATGAAGCCCTGAACTCCATGCAAGACATGACTAGCAGGGGAGACGTTACACACACACACACACACACACACACACACACACACACACACACACACACACACACACACACACACACACACACACACACACACACACACACACACACACACACACACACACACACACACACACACACACACACACACACACACACACACACACACACACACACACACACACACACACACACACACACACACACACACACACACACACACACACACACACACACACACACACACACACACACACACACACACACACACACACACACACACACACACAAAACAGCGCTAACAGAGTAATGTACAGACAGAGCACACATGTTAGCATCAACATGCTAACTTCAGTACCTGTGTGTTAGTGGTCGACGCTGTGGTCGGTGGTCGCTGAGATGAGCTTAGCTTTCTCTGTCTCCGTCTGCCGCTCCACCGCTGTTCAATCCCCTCCTCATCACAGCTTAAGCCAGATGACTTAAACACGTCAGACTGGAAGAATTTGATAATATTTTTCAAACACTCTCCTCCCAGCTGAAGAAATAAAAAACGCGGCAGTGGTATTCACAGTGAGGTTAACCCCAAACAAAAACGACTCCCCCGGGACAACACGGCTCACAGTCAGCGCTCACTCAGTTGGTCTCCTCTTCTCTTCTGGAGGGTAAAATAAAAACTATTATCGTCTTTAAACTGTAGTGTCGTCCCTTCCCGAACAACAGTCACACTAATTCCTCCTTCTCTTCAGTCACAGGACGGTTTTTCCAGGTTAAACTTGTAGAGGGGTTCACCGGCGTGGAGAGCACACCACGGAGTGATTCCTGACTGGAGCAGAGGAGCAGCGCTATCTCTGCGCTGCGTTCACGGACTGTCGGAGAAATACTCCACACCAAAAAAAATAGGGTAGAAAAAGAAGCTGTTCGTTATCAAATTCTTGGCAAAGAGAGACCCTTTGTCCGATTTTGTCCAATTTACATTCATGTTTTTACATATATATGTTTTTTTTTATGTTTTCCCTCTGAGTTTATTTCCTTTGTACTTGATATTATTATTTAAATATCTTCTTCATAGATGGTAAAATGTCTGTTTCATTGGTATTGTAAAATTTTGATTGTTGTTAATGTAGCCTACATGAAGTTTTACACGAACATGGCAAAGAGAGATGAGTGTTTTATTGATTTTTCACATGAAGAAAGACAACAAAAATATCATCCTCTTTTCTTTTAACAGCCAAATGTATCACTCATTCAGAATATTTGCTGTGGAAATTGTAAACGGAGGCTGTTTTGGCAGCTTGCCATTAATCACCTCACGTGACACCCGGCAGCAGAGGTTTCAGGGATTAAAAATAACCACACATAATTAATCATTCTAGTCGATTATGGTCTTGTTTGGTTTTGTAGCTCATAGAGCGGCTTCACTAATTGTTTCAGTCAGCTTCATATCCAGCTAAAAACTCCTCAAAGGAGCTTTAAATCGATTAAAAAGCTGCATCTGCTCTGTGATTGCAAACTGAAATCCAAAGAGTTGAGAAATATTTAACCCTAACAATAGAGGATCCAGAATATATGCATCCAGAAATTTTTCATTACAGTATAAAAAATAATTTAGTCAAATGTAGAATATCTGAAATATTAGCTTCAGTCTATCTGAAATGTAAGCATACTTTGCAGGGAGGTAAAGGTGTGAATGTGCATTTCAGAGAAAAGAGTAGTAAATGTACAATTACATTATAGAGAGCTGTTAGGGTGCTAATACAGCAATCAGATGTATCCAATCTGATCCTTAGAAGGGTCTTAGATGTTTATAAAATCATGACCACTATAAGAGAGATCGTAACAGTTTCTATGTGGAGTAAACTGTTCAATGACTAACAGCATTCACATAAATTTACCATGTGTTGTTCAGTTAATAGCCATGCATTAAGTTGAAAGTAGGAACAGAGGAGGTGCACCTAAAGGCAGCACGGAGGCAGCAAAGTGCACCCAAGAGCCCATTTGTGTTATAGGAGGCTGATCCATCACAACAATAAGGCTTCAGTCTGCTGCATTAAGAGGAGGACACTTAATAAAACTGTCAAGGCAGAGCAAGAGGACTGTGAATGAAGATTTAGTTTTCAAAAGCAAACTTTCCAATCAAGTAAGGTAATTTTAGAAATTAGCAAACCAATACTGACGTTCACCCTCTGGCTCTTTTATTTAGTATGAAGGTTATAGCCCTTTTTATACCCCCAGGTCATTCAACGTTAACGTCTATCTCAGCTAGTCTCACCTCACCTTACATTTCAACAAGCTTCAGGGTGGACTTCAATTTCAAACAATTTACATTGTGTCGAATATGGCTGTCGATATTGTTGTGTACCTTTCCTTTTTTACACTTTCTTCTGTTTTCTTGATTATTTATTGACACAGACATACACTAAAATGATTCAAATGCAGACTCCAAGGGGTGGAGTACAAAAGCAGGTTTATTGAGCAAACAAATCCAAAGGAGCAGGCAAAGTCATATACACTAGAAAACACACTGAGGAGACATTAGGAGCAGGACCTGGAAGACAGAAACAAGGGAAAGTAAAAAAATAAAACAGGAAATGATACTAATGAAAAAATAACAATAAAAGCATCAGAGAAAACACTTAACGTCTGGATGGAGTGTCATTTATCTGCTTTAGTTTTGACGACATATTAGAAATGAAAATATCAGTAACTGCTTTATAACCGTGTTGTATGTTACTCACATGCTTTGATACACATTCCACATAAATGTTCATCTCTCTCTTTTGGAAAGTCGAAGGAACATCGTCATCATGTCTGCTCTTTTTCAGCATAAAGATGACGTGTATGAGAAAGGGTTAAGAGAAGAATCCACAGCTGCTGCCCTCAGGCTGTGTGAGTTCATCTGAACAGCTGAAACAATGTGCACACTTGAGATGAATGACTGTTATGATCCATGAGAGGATAAAGAGTAATAAGAAGTTTTTACTTTAGACTTTATGAGGTAACACCCCCTGTCATGTAAAGAGAGGAGCACTCTCAGATGGAGATTAAAGGCTAAGTGTCAGTAATTATTCTGAAGTTTTCAAACAAAGGACAGTTCACGCTCAGGACTTGACATTTGGAGATTTTCTACAATTCTACAATTCACTTAGCAGACGCTTTTATCCAAAGTGACAGAGAGTAAGAACAACACACAAGCAAGGATCTAGAGAGGAGGAAACAGCGTCAGTTCGTGCAAACAAACAGCTTTAAGTCTGATCGGACACGCAGATGCTGACAGGAGGTGCACAGAGGCAGAGCACTTTCTTCTTCTTCATAAAAATTTGATATATGGTCATGAACAACAACGTCGACAGCAGTTCTTGAATGTTCTAATAAGCATCAAAACCATCCTAAATATCACCATCGTCTTCAGCGTCATCGAAATCAAAACCATCATCATCGTCATAATTAATATAATTAAGTGCTTAGGTGTTCCTGAAAGAGCTGGGTCTTTATCTTTTTCTTAAAGGTGCAAATTGACTCTGCTGATCAGATAGAGTTTGGTAGTTCATTCCACCACCGGGGGGCGACAGAGGAGCGTTCCTGTTGTGAAAGTTGGATCAGATGGCTTCCATTGGCAGATTGTAGGGGGGGGGGGGAGTGTAGACCTGGATGAGAGAGTTTTAGGTAAGTCGTTGTTTTGTAAGTCAGTGGAGGGTGATGATCAGCGGAGTGACATGTGCTCTTTTGGGTAAGTTGAAGACGAGTCGCGCTGCCCTTTAGACCATCTGCAGGGGATTGATAGTGCATGTTGAAAAACCTGCCAGTAGGGAGTTGCAATAGTTATAAAAAACAGAGAAATGCAAGGAATTATCTGGAACAGGCTCCTTTAAAAGGATTTACACAAACTGTTAACACAGCACTGACTCTGATCAAATAAAGGCTGAATTCAGAAGACAACATCAGAACCACTTCATCAGTCAAACTTTTCCAGTTCGGCTTTGCGGGGGGCTGGAACTGATCCCAGCTGTAACTGGGCGAGAGGCGGGGTTACACCCTGGACTGAACGCCAGTCAATCACAGGGCTGACATGTAGAGACAGACAAGCAGCCACACTCACATTCACACCTACAGACACTTTTTTAGAGTCTCCAATTAACCTAACAAGCATGTCTTTAGACTGTGGGAGGAAGCCAGAATACTAGGAGGGAACCCTTGTATGCACTGGGACAACGTGCAAACTAACAAAAGTAAACATTATATGAAAAATAAACCAAAAAGTTTGGTGTTGGAAAAGGTGTCTCATTCTCGACTGCTTGTCATACTGCAGAGTTTGAATCTGTTTCCAGTTTATATCCAGGTTACCAGTTCCATTGCCTCTTGAACATGGTTGAGCATTTAATGTCCGTCTTTTCATTTTCCATTGCACAGGAAAAAAAGATTTCTAATTGACTGTGACAGATGTGTAAGCAGACAACAGATCTTTCTATCTGTATTCAGTCAGCGACTCTGATGCTTCAGCAGTACACTTTAACACAGCCGACATGTTCTCTAAGAGGTGGGCAAGATGCAGCCCATAATATCACACCACAAAACAATGACTGAGGAATATATTCAGATACTAGAGCTTCCCTTCCCGTGTGATACAATACACTGAGTGAAGGATTAGTTACAGTATCGGTTCTCTGCAAATGATTCTATATTTCATCCTGACAACACATTTCACAGATTTATTGAAGAGTTTCACTTTGTATAAATGTTTAAACAGCCCTCTTTACTCATAATTTATTATACCCTTACAGTGATGTAGATTAAATGTGACTTTTACTAACACAAATCATGTTAGTCTTTAAACCATAAATGTGATGCAGACCTGCCCCCTAGTGGACACATCAGCTCCACACATACATCTTGCATTTAGTGGAGTACAATGTTGATGCATGTGAAGTAAAAAAATCTATTTGAAAAATAACAACCCCATACAGTTATGTTTTCTCTTGAAGACATAAAAAGGTAGATAAACTATATTAGCATGTTTTTTTCCCCCATGGATTAAATAATGTAGCCCATAAACTCTTGTAAGTGCTTACATATTGAACTTTGTTGCCTGAAAGTTCACTTACAGTTTACTCTGCATGACAAGTTTTTTAAAAATTGTATGACTCAGACTATAATAGAATCTGAGAAAGTGTTTATCATGAACCGAGACACTACACATGCAGGAACAAACATAAGCTTTTCACAGAGGTATCTGAGGCTATGGCTCCAGTACAAGCCAGAGTCATTCTTTATCATACTGTAGGTAAGGACGAAATGAATCCTCAGGTGTTTAAAAATAAATAAATAAATTACTGGTTGGGCTTTTTTTTATAGGACAGTAGATAGAGTAGGAAATCAGGAGAGAGAGAGAGAGGAATCATATGTAGGAAAAGGAGCCGCTTGATAGGCTTGAACCTGGGCCGCTTGGAGGACTACAGTCTCTGAACATGGGATGTCCACCTGCCCAATCAATCTCTACACCGTCAGCAATCCCCTCTGAGAGTACGGGCTTGAGATAGCTAAAAAAAAAAACGAGGGAGGTTTACCATACTTTACAATTTAAGATACTGATTACGATGAATAAATCTGATCAGAAATGTTAATAAACCTGAAAAAGACATTATTGCAAGATTTGTGCACACAAGTTGATAACTAGCATGCAAAGAAAAATACATTTTTTGCTTCACTTCATGTTGTGCAAGTTAACTTTTTTTACTTTTTGGACTTCAGGAGTTCTGAAAAAAATAATGAAACTGTAGGAATAAATTATTCCTTTTAACTGAGTTAACAAAATCAGCTGTTCAAACCCTTTCAAAATAAAAGAAGAAGAAAAAAGAAAAGCTGTTTAGTTTTATGTCTCTCCTTTACTTGTGCCTGAAACAGTCGACGTGTTTCTCAGGAGGAGAAGTGTCACCTTTACTTTGTACAAACTATTCAATGAACACAGACAACATTTGCCATTCAGTTACTCCCTTTTAATTCAAAATAAAACAGGAATATAAAATGATTAAAATCAACATTTATAGACAGAAAAGTGAAGATATGACAAAACATCACATGAAAGAGAAGGGTAGCATTTACATTGTGCATTTACACTGTACAGTTCATTAATTGGTTCCTATCATCAGCTCGGGTCACTCTCCTTTAGCCTACACACTCTTAGTTTAGCTACTGCATGTACCAGTACTGGCAAATGTAATCACAGACACAGGACAAAACAAAAACACAAATCTAAATGATATGCTCTAAAGGTTACTTGAATGTCTGATTTTATTCAACAGATTTATATTTGAATTAACGTAGGTAACTGCTAAAATAAAGGACACAGAGTTAGGCAGTGAAAAAATAAAGAATACCTTTTAAACAAATCAGAGACCTTTAAAAAAACATATAAAGGGGGGCAGGGGGGCGGGGATAAGGTTAGGTCATGGAGGTTAGGTGGGGGTAGGTTAGCAAATGTAGCGCACAAAATTGTCCAGATAGATAGCCATGTCGCTTTAGCAAAAATAGAACCAATGAAAGAGTTGTTTAAACAAGTGGCATGTCTCACAAAACCTGTTTATCTTTTATTTATAAGTTTACTGTAGAAAAGGCTTTTTCATTAGCTACAGGTTGATTTTTACAACAAACACCGGGTCTCTGCATCATCACTATATTTTCGACGAGAAAGTGAAAGCAAGGTGTCAGTTTTGAGAAAAAACCTTCCATAAAAAGTGAGTTCTGAATCAACCACAGTTTTCTTAATGGTCGTTCAGACAGAAATAGAAAGAAATACTCCACAGCTAGACAAACTGCATGTTAGCTGTAAGCTAGCTATTAACAGACCCCATGAGAAGAAAAACATGCTGCAACTTCTGGTGGTGAAAATTGAAGCCGGTGCGAAAGAACTGCAGTGCCTCCAGTGTCCACTTGAGGCTGGCTCCAAAAGCCAAGAAATCCCCATTAACACCCATATTAAAACGCCCATCTTTACAGCAGAAATAAACATGTTTACAGCCCTGTACAAAAAATGATTTGGGTCTCAATAGCAAATGTTTTTATTGGTCAAAACTGTAAAAGGGTTGACATTTTTTTTGTTACCTGTTTGTTTAGATTAAGTTAAGGCTAAGAGTTATACATACATTTGAATACGAAGTAGGGGCATGACTGGGATGACAAACAGGTGGGCACATTGTAGCCGTTTGCCAGAAGGCTTAAGGCTGCCTCAACTCCACCCAAGCTGAAAGTTAGTTGACATCACTGAGACTACGTCCATGTTTTATACAGTCTAAGAAGTTACTGAACAGTCGTTCACTCATTGCTAACTCAAACTCCAATAAAATGTGATATGGGCTTTGTAAAAAGGATTTAGCGGTTATTTCATGCAAGAAAAAATAAAATTTGAAAGAGATAGATCAGTGAGGGCATATATATATATATATATAAGATTCCCCACCCTTAATAGTTTGCATGAGTCCCTTGATGCAAACCAGGTTTCAGTTCATGAGGAAGAAGAAAGAACTATGACATAAAAGAAAACTTGGTCCTTCTTTAAGTCAGGCACCGTGAATTAAAATCAGTGTCTTTTCTCAGATCTGTACTAGTTAGGCAGCTGTTTTCTTTATTTGAGCAGTTAACTGAACAGCAGTCTGCAGACAGTGCACATGTTTTAAACAGCACATGAAAACAAAAACTAAGTCCCCACGCTGCCAGAAAAGTACAGAATATAAAACTGTCTAAAAGTTTGACATGATGCACAGTGATAAGAGTTTGTAGCGTAGCACAGCGTTAGCTCGTTAAGCAATAAAAGTTGCAGCTGGGGCGAGTATTGAGGACAGGCGGAGAGCTGGATTTTAGTTCAGTGCTGCACACATCTCACTCTCAAGTGTGCTCATCAGGAGAGAAGTTCAAAAGGAAACAAAAGCTAAGAAGTAATGGCACTCAATATCTACTGTAAGGTTAGAAACAATAAAATAAAAGCTGGTTAATTAACAAAGATACTCAGGTTAAAGTTAATAGGGCTGAGTACACCTTCTTACATTCATTTTTTCACAATAAAATTATTTGACACTACTGTTTTTTTACAATCAACCCAATATAGTAATTTATTCAAAGTGACTGAAGTGGACAAATTAATGAGCACAGTCTGAATCAGATGTGGGGGGGGGGGGGGGGGGCGCAGTACACTGTAGCACTAGTTCTCCATATTGCACTGACAGAATTTGGCAATAAATCCTTTAGGCACAAATCTAACTAACCAAACAGGGCAGTCAGTCACAGCAGCCTAACAAGAGGAGGGACTGAAGCTCTTCTCATTACTCTTCTTGTGCGTCTTTGATTTCTTTTATCCCACATGGGATGCAAGCAGAGGAGGAGACATGAGGAGAGAGGAGTCGACGTAAGGATGAGGAGAATTAAGGAAATGAGACATCCCAAAGTGGCACAGCTGCATCTTGAGTCTGTTGTTTTACAGCCTCATGCTGTATTTACAGACCTGTGTCAAATATTTGTGACTTCTCTTCTTCACATGAAACAGTTAGTGAGCTATGATGGATGAAGCAAATAAGAGAAGCAAATCTTTTTTTATGTGGCTTTTAATTTATTTACTTTTTTATTTATTTTGAAGGATCATAAGCTGTCAAGGCAAAAATTATCTCACTGCATGTACTGTACCCTTTAATATACAGTATATCTCAAATAAATTAAATTGAACTCAACAGGCTTTGATTGGTTCATAAGGAAATAATACAAGCATGTGGATATTCAGTACAACAGCCTGATGTAGCATGTGATGGTTCAAACTCAAAGCAATAAGGAAGTGCAGATTATTGTTAGTTTGAGTTTATTAAATTCATTCATTAGGGCTAGGTTTGTTAAATTAGACCGTCTGCTGTAATATTTATGAACTGTATTCACAAACCCTTGGATGTGAAACACCCGGCACGTTGTGAAAAAGTCACAGTGATGGTATACTCTACATCAACACTACTGGAAAGTTGGATTCTAGCTGTGTGTTGTGTGTCTCATAAGACTCGGGCGATGGATGCCCCTGTGCGTCCTCACATTGAGCTCCTCCACCAAGCTTCAACTGTTCTCCCTGCTTGCTCCCCCAAATGAAAAATAAGAGTTGAGAAATTGTAAAAATGGCCGACTGAGATCGATTTCCAATCAAAGTGAGGAGGATTTGTGAAGACAAGGTGTCACATAACAGAGAAATGAGAAGAGCTGTATGTCGCCTTTGTCACTGAACACCGGTGTAATACTGTCTGCACAAGATAGGAAGTGATATTTTATTTATTACTCCTCTATCGAGCCCTGCACAGAGCTCATGAGCAGCACTGAGAGCAGAAGAAGCAGAATGAGATCATAGTGCAAATAAGAAAGCAGGGCTTCCAACTATCACAGAGGAAACATAGACGGAGGAAAATCCCACAGCGCTCGAACGTGCCACTTTTGTTTTAGCAGCGGTGGCAACACCAGACAGAGCCACGACCAAATGATGCATCAAATGTGTCAAATGTTGGATTAAAAAATTGACATTTCTTAGAAAATAAATACTCTACAGTCATGCTTATTTCTGATGGAATGTATGAAAATATGTTAAGCATAGTTTTATCAAACATGTCAAGCTTTTTCTTCAATTAAGAACATTTTCAAAAGTTATTTCATGTCCTTTTTTTTTAGAGTCATTGCTCTCTTTTTTTAAAGAAATTAAAAATCCGACTGAATTAAAGGAGAAGTTTCTCAGCAGTGAGCGACAGCAAATTATCTTAAAGTAGTTAATGTCATAATGTCACACTCTCTTGAGGACGAATAAAAAGGACAAACTGTAAGATCCCTGACTGTCAATAAGAAGTGGATGTAGTCTCCAGCTCTGAGAAGTAAAGCCAACGAGGAAGTGCCTTAAACCTGCGACGTCAGAGCAGCCACACTGCCCATAAGAAAAGCTCAGCTTATGCACGGTTCACATCCTGCCGCAGGGCGCAGAAAATCTAGAGAAAGGAGGAAGCTCGCTAGTATTTAATGCAAGCTCGACTGAACAGATCAGCAGAAATGAACATAGATATGATAGTTTCTATATTAGTAGAATATTTCACTGACGTAGAAAATAAAAATCATCTTATTTGATCTCAAACTCATTTGATCTGTTTCTGATTTCTGTCTAAACTGCAAAAGAATGAATTCTACAACAAACAGGATAAACTAAACTACACCCTCTGATGTTTAAACAACAATGCAGATGGATGTTTGGGGTCTTGAAGAAGTAAGCTTGTTGACGTCTGTGGGAAAAATTGTGTTATTGTTCAAATTTGTGAAAGGTTGTGAAGATTAGCCAGAATCTCATTGGTTGAGTTTGAAAGAATTGGATGAATCATCACTTCCTGAATGAACCGTCTAAATCAAACCGAGGACTCTTACAGTAGTAGTAAGGAAAATTAATCTTTAAAAAAGAAAACCTGATTACTAAATTTGAGGTAACTGCAATGATCTTTCAGTAAGTGTGGATATTGGTGCCCCCTGTGGTCAAAGTATGTAATGTGAAGTCTCCTCTCCACTTTGTGATACATTTTTGAATTGGCAGCACGACTATGTGTGTGTGTGCGTGTGTGTGTGTGTGTGTGTGTGTGTGTGTGTGTGGTTCATGTGTCCATTAGAACGTAAACATGTTCCTGACGAGTCTATGGTCCCAAGTGTAGTTTTTAAATCTTCTTTAATACTGCTTGATGTTCTTTTTGTCAATAATTATTCCTTTAAAAAGCAAGAGAAGCTCTGTGGCCTGATTTACAAGTCGCTTGAAAAGTGTCATCCCATTTAAAATCACAGCTATTAAGGATTATGGATTCACCTGTCTTACAAGAGTTATGAGTTAGCTCATCACTTAGCGCTTGTTAATCGCTTCTTCATCTCCTGCTCCCACCCTCTCGTCTAAATATGGTCACGTCTGGCTCCAGACATTAAAGGTGGAAAAGGCCAAAATGTGAAGAAATCCACTAAATCCACTTCTTATAAACAGTCCATGAGTAAAATCTTTAGTTTTAACACTTTGTTTTCAGAAACATAATGCATGACTATAGGTTCAGCATGGCCCTAATTCCCTGCAGAGAGAGAAGTTTGTCGGAAAAGTTTTCCCAGCACACACTGCACACTCGTACACAGATGTGAATTCATCATATTGGTCAAATGGTATTTTCAAATGATGTTTAAGTGCATCTGACGGGCGGAGTTTGCCACACTGGACTCTGAAACAAAATCAAGTCAAGCACTTTAAAGTCAATTCTTTTTTTCATGAGAATGAGTCGTGATGTGGTTAACTCCACCCAGCTGGTACTCCAAGGTAGGTAAAACAAACACTTAGGAAACTTTAGTCTGAGCCTGGTCGGACTGTTTGTTCCCTTCACACACACACACTCACACACTCACACACACACACACACACACACACACACACACACACACACACACACACACACATCCTTAAAAACACTGCAGCTCATTCTATCTAGATGCAAACAAGTGATATTCACATTCAGACATTTGCTGATATTTCTGCGCTGTGTTCGCTCACACACACACACACACTCACACACAGGTGAAGTGTGGGGGCGGGGCTCTAGCTGTCCTCCTCACTGTTCTGGTTGGTGGTTCTCTCAGGATTTGATGAGCCCTCGAAGCGCTGGGAGGCGATGGCGGCTTGGTGAGACATACTCTTCCTCACTATGTCTCCTTTTCTCCACAGGGTGATCTCCTGCAACAAAACAACACAAACACCAGTGAAGAACAGTTTGGTACAGAGAGAGGACTGTGCAAGTCCAAGCTGCTGGAATCTGTGCGACTCCAGCGTCAGAATGTCGATCTGTAAATTAACAAATGTAAAGCTCCGACAGTTTGTTTACATGTCCTACCTCTCTCGCTTCAGCAATGCCATAACACAATGTGAAACCACAGATTGGGACACCAATATTAAGCCTTTGTGGATTTAATGTAAATAGACGTAATGACAGTGTAGCTCTGTTACGGCATGGTTGAAGATTTGCAATATTAAAAGGGCTCTGAGGAGGTTCTACAATCCTGGTTCTTCAGGCAGAGGGGCCTGCCAAGTTTAATTCAAGCTGAAGTTAAACTCAAATCCTCAATTCTGTTAAATACATGGGGCGCTGGTGGCGCAGTGGTTAGTGCACACGCCCCATGTATGGAGGCTGTAGTCCTCCAAAGCGGGCAGCCCAGGTTCTAATCCGTCCTGTGGCTTCTTTCCTGCATGTCACTCCCCACTCTCTCTCCACCCGATGTCTGACTCAATCCACTGTCCTATCTCTCCAATAAAGGCACAACCCCCCCCCCCCCCCCCCCAAAAAAAAAAAAAGCTAATGTGATTAAAAACATTAAGACAGTATTTTTGCTGAGAGATTAAATAACTTAAACTCTGGTCCTCATATCCCGAAAAAAAACCAGTCAATCCCTTATGTTCAGAAGCCAATATGATTTGACTGATTGAAGATTTCACTTCAGTGTTGAAGGTGAATACAGCACCTTTATTCCACTGCACTATTCTGTTTAAAAGTTGCAAAGACTGAATGGTGGTGTGGCGGGTATTTCTGCCAATAATGAAGCAGTGGAGGATGAAACAGAGCCGGATCAACATCTGAGTGTACGGGGGAGACGGCAGGATTGGATCGTTCACTTTGAGGGATGAATGTGAGGATTGCTGACTGATTGCACTACGTGTTTGCACCTTCATTGTGTGCCTGACATGCTCCGTAAAACCCTTAACTGTGGCAGTAGCATGCCAGCGTTGTTTTATTCAGTGAAGGGAAAGAAAGGCAGAGAAATAGACAACCTAATTTATGACCTTTTTTGCAGAATCCCTTTATAACAAGGACTACAGTTAAGTTCTGAACAAACATGAAGCTCTCATGCAGCATGTGTACCTGCTGTTTGAAGTAACGTCTTTCCTCCTCGTCGATGAGGACCAGGTTGAGGTAGTACCGCACTGAGAACTTCTTGTTGATGTCCCTCATGGTCGGCGTCATCTCATAGCCGGCGAGAAACAACCTGATGGGGATTGACTCTCCTGCAGAATAAAACAGGGGAAGGATTACGGTCACGACAGAAACACAGTAGATTACCCTCTAAAAACAGTGAAAGGCTTCATGATCGTTACCTCTGACCGGTGCTCCATCCATGATCTCATACTTTGCTATGGTGTCATTCTCGTGGTAGACGTTTGGCCCTGTTCCTGTCGTCTCTCTCTTTATGATGTCGATCTCCATGTGTCTGATCTTAATCCTCACCAGCAGAAAATAAATCTTTCCTACAATGACGTCTTTTAGGTGATACCTGCAAGAGAGCGATGTCATCTGTTAAACACAAACACTTGTTGTTTTCACTATCCTTTGTTTTTATAAGACACAGCTACTGTTCTAAGTAAAGGTAAAAAGAAAATCCTACTTGGACTTGTTGTACTCAAACTCTATGTGTAGACAGTCCTCGATGCCCACTTCCATCTTGATGGAGGAGTTGAGTTCAGGGTAGGTGCTGAGTGTGTGAACCACGATGTCCAGCTCTTTGCTGATGTCATTCAGTCTCCGGCTCACTGTCGCCCTCAGGAAGTAGCTGGAAGAACAGAAGCATCACATGCAGAACATGGGGCTTTCATAAAACATGACTAGGATAGTTGTTTTACAATGCTGGATAACATATTTTCAGTTGCAAGAGACCAAAGGGTAAAAAAAACATTTGAATTGGCTCCTGTAGTCCTTTAAATGGATGTGACATGTGAGGCTGGAACGTCATCTTTGAGGGCAAACGCACCCGTCCAAAGTACATCAACACAAACCGTTGTTTTTGTTACTGACATGTTTGGAGTTAAAACTGTCTTACAAAATTAGAAAAAGATCCCTTCAGAGAAAGGGTTAAAAACTGTTAATCACACTTTTTTAAAGCCACCAGACTCCACTGCCACAAAAACAAACATTTTTATTAGCCGACTTCAAACAGGCTTGTTTGCTCAGAAAGACTACGTAACAGCCATTAGGGTTCTCACTATACCAGAATTTTAGACTTTGGTAAAATACTGGTGTAGGAGCCGTATTGCTCATCATGTTAAATGTATGGATGCATGTAATAATTTGTGTTCATTGGATCTGGGAGGGGGAGGGGCTTGTGGACTTAACTGGGCTTAGTTCAGACTAGTAGAGAGTGGAGCCACACAGTCTTTTGACCTCTCTCTTTTTGTATAGTTTTTGGACTAACCTGTATCTGTTTTTTGTTTATTTTTGTTTAAGTAAACATTTAAATTTTGATCATTTGGACCTGTGGGTTTTTTGGATGAAAATTACGTAAGAGAGGATTTTTGGGAGCGTCAAGCTACAGCTTCATTCAGTGGATACCTACAACTGGTAAAATATTAAACGGTATCAATACCTGTTTCGATACCACAGCAACACAAATATAATTCCTAGGCACCCAATATTTAGCAACTGTTTTTAAGGAGCAATTGCAAGCAAACTTCATACATTGGCAACTTTTTGGTCTGTCACATGCTCTGCTCTGTATCTGTTATTAAATGATAGTTTGTAGTGTGTGTGTGTGAGAAATTACATCCAAATCCATTTTAACAATCCATCATGCACAGCACGCAGACGGCACACAGAAGATCTTACCGTAACTTGACGTTCTGACCGGTGTACGCCTCGTAGGGTTTCTCTACATGTGTGAACTCAAAGTCGAACGTCTGCGACTGTGTGAGCTCTCCTGGTCGAGCCAAGTCTTTCACCAGAGACACAAACTCATGGTGGTTCCCTCTGTCGTAGTACAGCTCTAGAGAAAGACACAGTAACAGAGTCAGACAGCTACACTGGAGCAGGTTTCAGATAGACAGTTCAATGCTGACAGCTGCAAAGAGGTAGGATTTGATCTGATGATGACAGGAGGAAACTGTTCATCATCTGAAGAAGAAGGGGATCTCTTTGTTCATACACTGCTTCTCTCAACATCGATGTGACACTGCTGTGTGTCGACCAAACTAAACACTTGAGTTTCTTTTAATTAGACCAACTCTGAGGCCGCCATTCTGCCTTTCATTACCTGATCTAAAGTATAAAAAAAGAAGAAGTAACTTTTCTCCTTACATCTTTCTTCTTCTGAAAGAGGGGTGATGAAAATATCAAAACACATTTATTCTTTAAGGATCTAACTTTAAAGATAAGAAAAATACCAGGAAGTATTTTCTGCAAACTCATCATAGAACACTAAACCTTCAAATAAACTGTAACATTATTTACGTTTCAGACAATATAAAATAAAACACACTGCAGCTGGTTGGTGTCAATGAAGGGCCTTCTTTCTCACTCGGGTCAGGTGGGCCCTGAGGAGGATGTTACACAGCAAACCTTTGTGCTATTTGTTATCCACTTCAAGTCATGATTCTATTTTTAAAGAACTTTAACACAACTAAAATTAACTCTGTGCAGCTGACCTTAACCTCTAGAAGAGCCACTGCCTGGTTTTGTCCTGGAGTCTTAAATCTACAACCAAACCAGGATGTTGATAATCAAAAGTGCTGACTAACAGTTTTTGTGTTGCTGGTGAAACCTGAATTCCAGTGGTAAACAAATACGAACTCAAACCTGAGAAATGACTAAAGCACGGTAACAATATTCAATTACTGGTACAAGTCCTGGCACTACAAATACTCAGGTAACATTTAAGAACCTCATACGTACAGTAATTCAGACCATTATGAGGAACCAGAGGCCGTATAACACATCAGTCACTGTCAGTCTATAATCAGGCAGATATGGGTCGAAGACTGATATATCTGTATCAATGTATGCATTTTGAGGCATGTATAGTATGACAACTTTTTGATTTATTTTTTTAAACAAATATTAAAAACAGCTCTTGGGGGGGCGCCAGTACCATAGTGGTTGGTGCGCACAGCGTGCCCAATGTGTGGAGGCTGTGGTCCTCAAAGCAGGGGGCCTGGGTCTGGGGCTCCTTTCTTGCATGTGAATAGCCTGAGTTCTAAATGATCAATATAATACCTACAACTCGACTCTATGTCAATGTTTAGCCAGATAATGGCACATAGCTAGCAATAAATGAAAACCTTATGTGACAATGAAAGATAAACATAGCTTTGATTTAATTAGGAATAAGAAAAACAACCTCCTGAGTAAAGTCACATAGTCATATTCAAAGGACTACTTTTATTGAGGGCTTAAAATTACATAACATCCCTGTATTGATATTTCTCTTTGATATTCACTTACCTAAAATGAGTACCTCGAATCATCTAAACATGACAAACAGTCATTCAAAACTGTAAATTAATAAAAGACCAGCATTAAAAAAACTAAATCATGGCCTGTTGTTAAAATCATATTGTACTTTCTGTTAGATGAGCCAAATTAAACAGTTCATAAACAGAAGACCCTATACTAATCCTGGCCCCTTTGGGGTCCATACTAGTATTCTGTCACAGAGAAGTTCCCTTTAGCCAGTCAGCCTGGTCTATAGTTATTCTCCATTAACACAACACACACGCACGTCAGCACTAAACTATTTTGTTGTTGCTACATCCTGCTTGTTTGCAATGTTAGCTTTATTAGATATATTTTAGATGGGGGGGGGGGGGGGGGGGGGGGGGGGGGGGGCTTTTGACTTGTTCAGGCAACAATAGGTGAAAAGAATACAATACAGTAAAGTAAACCAAAACAAGTCCAGACTTAACAAACTCTTATGTAATACAAATACCTCTCAATTGTGCTTCAGTAGACTGCAGACAGTAATTCATCTCACTGCTGAACCTCAGTTATTCTTTGTCTTTGCAGGAATCATGCATCAGAAATGTTTTTAAGTTTTATATATGTATAAAAACCGCTTGCGAGAGGCACAACAGCAACTTTAATTTGCAACCTAATTTATATTAGTTTATTATTATTATTATTATTATTATTATTATTATTATTAATAATAATAATTTATATTTATTATTATTATTTTTATATTCCTATCCCGACAGAGCAGCTCAACTTTTAAAAGGAATAAAAACAGAGGTCAAAGGTCACGGAGGAGCCAGTTAGCCAATGGCTGATGTGTCACGGGACGTTAGCTTGCACCCACATCTGTCACCTGACACTTCTGACACTTGTTACGTCACCTCAGCGGACTGTAGTTTGAAGTGTTTTACACGGTTGTTATTCAGATAAATGTGATATATAAACTACACAGTGTTTTACAATCACTACATTAAGCTAGCACAACAACACCTCCTGTCACACTTTGGCTCCTTCAGGCCCCGACAGCAGCTCACCTATCTGCCCGATAAACTCGATCTTGATGCCGTTGTGCTCCAGCCTCTTCCCCGGGTACTTCAGCGTTACGTTGACTTTTCCTGACACCGTTTCTCCGTCATAAAACAGAAAATACTTGTCCTTCCTGCCGTCTTCGCTCTTGTGCTCGGCTTTCTTCCTCGTCTCGGCGTCATTTAGGACTATATCGATCTCCGCACTTTGTCCAAAACCGAAGAAGCTCATCGCTGCTGGTCGGTAGAAACCCCTCTCAGTGAATTAAACTCGTGTATTAAACTGTTCACTGTAGTTTGTTGCTCGTTTTGCTGCGAGATGTCCCGGTGCAAACAGCTACCCAGATTATTGAGTACTTCGAGTCACTACCGGTCAACTGCGCATGCGCCAGAAGTCATGTGAAGGAAAGCTGTGTTTATCGAACAAGTGTTGCTTTTCTTTATCTTATTAGACTTTAAACACAAACTGTACTGGCACAACTCATTTTAAATTAGAAATGGGGTTCGGATGTGATTATTTTAAAACGCGGATATGTTTTATAGTGACAGGAAGTCTGCACTTTTTTGGCGCAGTATCAACAGGCGGAAGAAGCAACAGACCCGGTTTACAGTGAGACTTTGTTGCCCGGAGTTTAGACTTTCAGGTGCTCCACTCCTCGGGTATTCAAATATAATTGTACTGCAGTTGTCCACGTATCTGATATTAGGTTTATTTACTCACCTGCCACTGTGTCAGGTAGCTGAACAATAAGAATTTATTAAAGAGGAAAATCCCAGCGGCTATATTGGAAGGTGTCCTGAAGTTTTGACACCCACAGCAAGTTTATTTATATGTTTATACCCATTTGGAGAGTGTAATTGCTTATTTCTCTTTGAACTTGTGACCTCTTAAAATTAACCATGTGCAAATAGACTGTATTAAATATGGACGTAGGCTCAGTGATGTCACCCATTTGTTTCTGGCGGGGAGTTTTGACACCTAATAATGGAGGTTGCCATATTGAAAACACACATTGGGTGCGTTCGTATTGTCATTTTTGCTTAGGAAGGTTCCTAACTGAGTGAAATGACCCGGGAGCATTTAAGTGGCGGCCATGATAAGAGCCGTTTAAATTCTCTAAAAGTTAAGGAAAGGTGGGTCAATGCTTCCTTTATAACCTCCTTTAGCATAGGATACACTGGACCATCCTTTACCAAAGGAGATGAGATATGCCGCCCCACAATTCCTTTTGGCCGCAACATTTAAAGCGAGTCGCGCATCCGACCGTTCACGAACATTAACGATGATCGTAAAGTGACACAGATCATGTAAGGGATAAAAAGATAAGAGACATTTTTATCCAGATGATGTTTTATTCAACATATTTAATTCACTTAAGAATGCTTTGTGCAGTTGTACATTTGTATGCTTCAAACATTATGTGTAGGTTATATCTTACATAAATGTAACAATTAATTCCATACAATCATATTTATGTTGATGTTGATTTCTGAGTGGACAGGAAGCTGATGGTTTCACTTTTGTTACTTTTAGCCTGGTGGTCTATATTTCTTTTATTTAAATCCTAACCTTGTGGTAATTAGGATTATTTCACCGGTAAGAAGGCACAGGGGAACGTTTTTTAGATGCGTTTTTTGTAGTCCATTTTCTGAACATTGTAGTTTCAACACGGCGGACCCACGTCATTAACCTCCCGCCCGTCGCATTTAATGACGTGGCCTAGTGGAAATGCGGTCGGATTGTCAGAGCAACGAGATCGCCTTTCCCTAAGTCCTTTATGAATTCTCCTAACATCTTTCCTTAACCTCATGACGTTTCCCCGGGGTTAAGGTGAAGTGGATAGTGAAAGGAGATAGGAGGGACAATTCGAATGCACCCATTCACTTGTTATCATGGGAATATTGACTGAAATAGAATGGAAATAGGCTTAATGTAAGTTGTTTTTTGAGATCTTGACTCATTTATCCTTTTCTCTCGGGTTAGAAACACCGGTTTTCCCTTAATAACGAGTTCATTTCAGTCATGTCTTCTTAGGGCTTCTGTAGAAATTAACCCCAAACAAACAAAACAAAATAAATTCCTGTTTTCTTTTAACATTTTTCAAACCACTTTAAGTCGCTGAAATGTTTGATAAATAATATACAAAGGCCAAAGAAAACATACATCACATATCTCCTTGCTTTTTCAATCTTTGCTCTCTTTGTCAGTTTTCCTGATTGCTCCTTTTTGTTGCCGTTGGTTTGTTCTTCTTTTGAATCTTTTGTTTTCTTGTCTTAAATCTTTTTTTAATTCATACTAATTTTTAATTAGTATATACTATTAGAAGTATGTTCACACATTCACACACTGATGGCAGAGGCTGCTATTAAAGGTGACCATCAGAAGTAATTAATCACATTCATACACCACTGACGAAGCAGCAGGAAGAACTTGGGGTTAAGTGTGTACCCATGGACACATCACACGTGGCTGCTGGAGCTGGGGATCGAACACCCAACCTTGGGTTGAGAGATGAGCGACTTTACCACTGAACCACAGTTTAGTGAGAAGTCTTGAATCCAAACTTTCTGTATGCAACTTTTTTAGCTGATGATTTTCTTATGAAATGTGTACTGTAACTATGATGCTGCTATTCTTGGCCAGGTCTCCCTTGAAAAAGAGATCTTTGAACACAATGGGACTATCCTGGAATAATAAAGGTGAAATACAAAATAAAACAATTAGCTGAAAAACACCAGTTACCTTCGTCCATCAAAAAAGTTCTCCTGATTAGTGTGTTTTGGTCTTCAGCATGATGTGAAGTTATTTTGATAAACTGGACAATCCTGCATAACATGTCCTATTCAGAAAAATAATATTGCAAATGCAAAAACTACAGTATGCATAAAAGTATAGCTTTTAAAGGTGGCGGAGGTCAAAGGTCATATCATCAGAGCCAGTGTGGCAAAAATAACTCTTTAGATTTAAGTGTGGGAAATGCTGGAACATTTATCATTCAAGAGAAATCGTTTCTGTCTGCCTTGAGGTAAAGGACAAAATATTGCTTTTCACGTTGATTATCTTAGAGGGGATTCATGTGTTTTAAAATAGGATTCCTGGGAAAGCAGTTTATTTTGGGGTCCAAATGACGATTGGAAAAACAGTTGAGGAAATGCTCCAGTAGATTTGTTCAGGGTTCAGCCATGAGAAGTGATTTAATGACTGAAATTAAATCATTCAGGAAGAACACATCTGATCAAAGTCTGTCCATTAGAAGTTATTTCCTCTGCTGCCAGGCTCAGATTTTATTCTTATACTCTCTGAAAACGTTACAGATAAAAATATTTTTACAAAGATGGACCTTAAGATCCTTTATTAAAAACAGAAAACATCTGCCACAGTGTTCTCTTCAAAGCCCCAAACTGCACTGACAAAAACATTCATTTGATTTGAACACTGTGATGACGTTCCTTCAACACTAGAGGGCAGAGTCAAATAGCTAGAATATAGCAGAGTCAAATAGCTAAAGAATAAGGAGATCAACCGAGGCGCTTTCCTTAGTTCAACTCCATCTAAGAAGATTTTTGAACTCCTTGTATCGTTTTCTATTATTCAGTTTGAAAATGTCCAAATAAATCCACAGCCCTGTGTGTTTTCTGATGCAACATTTTAATTCTTGATGAGAAGGAAAAGCTTTTAAAACTTTAAACTCTACAAACAATTTTGGCAAAAAAAGCAATTACACTGCAAAAAAACCACTGCAAAAATGTATTCTTCCAATTTCAAAGATAAAAAAAAAAAATGTAATTACACTCATTATAAGCCAAAACAACAAGTTCAAATGAACATCTCATTTCAAGATATAACAAGGAAAAATAAGGTCTGATCTACTTGTAATAAGTAAAAATATCTCTCAGAAATATATCTCTGAAATATAATCCTTTTTTAAAATCTTATATTTGAGATTTTAAAGTGTAGTCTGAATGTTTCCCCGATCATAATGTTACTGACTTAGCATTTATTAATTTTATTCAGAAGATATGACAGGTTTTTTTCTTCTGAAGAAAAAACATTATTTGTATTAAATGGTACTGATATTTGATAAATGGTTTCTTTTTGAAGAAATTATCCTTTGGTTTTGGTTCTGGCTAAATTGATGAAGCTTAACAGAAAAAACGGGTAGGAAGAAATAAGCTTTGGGCTAAATTTCATCCTACAAATTTTGTGAACAGATAGAGTTAAATAGAGTCTAAGCTTTATTTATTTAGGACCTTCAAACATAAAACAAGCATTTCAAAGTGCTTCACAAAAGAATAGACAGAGAAGAACAGAGATTGAAAAAAGAGATTAAAACAATAAGGAACGGTAATAACATAATAAAGAAGATAACATTAATCTTAAATAGATATAAATGAAATAAGGGCTGCATGGTGGTGCAGACATGCTCGTTAGGTTAACTGGTGACTCTAAATTGTCTGTAGGTGTGAATGTGAGTGTGGCTGGTTGTCTGTCTCTATATGTCAGCCTTGTGATCTCGACCAATGACAGCTGGGATCAGTTCCAGACCTCGACCTCGAAAGGGAAAAAGTGGTAAAGAGAATGGATGGGTGAGGGATGATTAAAATAAAATAAAATAAATAAATAATCTATACAACAAGGACAAAATATCAGTAAATTAATAACACATGGTAAAAAAGTTGACTAAGATGAAATAAAACCGAGATAAAAAAAGAAATGTAAAAACAAAAAAGTAAGAGAAGTAAAATCACTCCTGATTGAAGCCAGATTAAAAAGGGAGGTCTTCAGTTCACATTTAAAAAACACCCAGAGAGATTTCTGTTCTGATGTCCAGGGGCAGTCATAGAAAATATGCAGTGATTGTTATGTCTTGTGCCTATATATCCAATTCTTTTCAAACAAACAAATAAATACACCCATACATAAAAAACATAAAAAACAAACAAACAAATATATTTTTTTAAATCTTTGAACATTTTTCATCTCTTACAAATAGAATAAGAATAATCTTCTCACCCTCTATGAAACGGCCTCCTCATACATCACACACATATATTCAATACGTGTGTGTGTGTGTGTGTGTGAGTCTGTGTGTGTGTGTGTGTGTGATTTAAAAGCTCATTACACACGTCCTCTGGGTTCAGATCTTCATAACTGAGTAATTATTTCCAGTGAGTTATGGAAACAGATTACAATGATCGTCCGTTTGTGAACAGTTTGATGATCAGACCTGACAACAGTTTAATGACTCCCCTCAGGCTCTTATGTTACATGAACCAAGACGTAACCACATTCTTTCATAACAATGACTCACTTTGGAGAAAAAAAAAAAAGTCTAAATTTGTCTCTCGGAGCGTGCCGTGTTGCCTGAGCGTCGTATGGAGAGACTCCTTTTCGTGTTTGGACAAATCAGCTCAAACTTTAACAAGCAGAGTCCTCGCAGCTGTCCTGTAACGCTGTAAACACTCACTGAGCTCAGGAGGTGCAGCTGCAGCACCGCTCTGATACACACAAATATCTGTCAACGTGTCACTTCGTCACATCTTGCTGTGATATCATCTAAATAAGCTGCATCCTGCTGTCAACTGAGGTTTTCTCCCGCCTCTTCTTATACTGTTTGTTTCACACATGCTCTGTTTCCCCCCGCAGACAAAAACTAGAAGAAAAAAAAAAGGAAACTAGAGTACATCTACAATGTCTGTTGACATTATAAGTCTTATAAATTAGACATTGTTGCAGAGGTTTCCTAAGAGCTCGTCTGTAAACACGTTTTTATTTTTTAGCTTTGGCCTTCACTTGGACAGGAAAGCTACAGAGTGACAGGAGATGTGAGGAGAGAAAGTTGGGGACCTAATGCTCCAAAAAGAGTCAGGATCGGGAGTCAAACCCTGAGACCGGTGTGACAAGGACTGTAGCCTCTGCACACGGTGAGCCTGCTCTACTGAGCTAAACCAGCACCACATGTAGACATCTGGAGCAGCCACAGCCTTATTTTTGAAGTATTTAACTCCTCTTTTAGCCTTTGTGTTATGATCCCATATGATTTTATTCCTGCTTGATCTCTGACCTTACATCACAGGATCAGGTGGGGTTGAAGAGTTGACCTTCACAGATCAAGTTTAGGCCGCAGATATTCTCAATATTTTAAAAATAATTTGTACCGTGAACGCCTGGAGACTTCTAAACTAAGATCTTGTAATGAAATTCGTTCTATCATATTGCTTATTTTTTCACTTGCGATTGCCTGCAGTACCCTTAATTATTAAAGCTCCTGTGATTCAATTCAATTCAAAAAACTTTATTTGTCCCCGGGGGGCAATTCAAGGGCACACAGAGCAGTAAATTAACAACAGTGCAGGTAGACGAAACATTTTAAACCTAAAATATAAAGTGTCAATTTAAATACAACTTAAAGCTTAAACTTAACTTAAAAATAAGTGGACAGTGATCGGACTAACAGATGTAAACAGAACTATGTGCAGTAAACAAGAAATAAATATATACAGTGGGTACGGAAAGTATTCGGACCCCTTTACATTTTTCACTCGGTTTCATTGCAGCCATTTGCTAAAATCAAACAAGTTCATTTTATTTCTCATTAATGTACACTCAGCACCCCATCTTGACAGAAAAAAAACAGAAATGTAGAAATTTTTGCAAATTTATTAAAAAAGAAAAACTGAAATATCACATGGTCATAAGTATTCAGACCCTTTGCTCAGTATTGAGTAGAAGCACCCTTTTGAGCTAGTACAGCCATGAGTCTTCTTGGGAATGATGCAACAAGTTTTTCACACCTGGATTTGAGGATCCTCTGCCATTCTTCCTTGCAGATCCTCTCCAGTTCTGTCAGGTTGGATGATGAACGTTGGTGGACAGCCATTTTCAGGTCTCTCCAGAGATGCTCAATTGGGTTCAGGTCAGGGCTCTGGCTGGGCCAGTCAAGAATGGTCACAGAGTTGTTCCGAAGCCACTCCTTTGTTATTTTAGCTGTGTGCTTAGGGTCATTGTCTTGTTGGAAGGTGAACCTTCGGCCCAGTCTGAGGTCCTGAGCACTCTGGAAGAGATTTTCTTCCAGGATATCTCTGTACTTGGCCGCATTCATCTTTCCTTCAATTGCAACCAGTCGTCCTGTCCCTGCAGCTGAAAAACACCCCCATAGCATGATGCTGCCACCACCATGTTTCACTGTTGGGATTGTATTGGGCAGGTGATGAGCAGTGCCTGGTTTTCTCCACACATACCGCTTAGAATTAAAGCCAATCAAGTTCAATCTTGGTCTCATCAGACCAGAGAATCTTCTTTCTCATAGTCTGGGAGTCCTTCATGTGTTTTTTGGCAAACTCTATGCAGGCTTTCATATGTCTTGCACTGAGGAGAGGCTTCCGTCGGGCCACTCTGCCATAAAGCCCCGACTGGTGGAGGGCTGCAGTGATAGTTGACTTTGTGGAACTTTCTCCCATCTCCCTACTGCATCTCTGGAGCTCAGCCACAGTGATCTTTGGGTTTTTCTTTACCTCTCTCACCAAGGCTCTTCTCCCACAATTGCTCAGTTTGGCTGGACGGCCAGGTCTAGGAAGAGTTCTGGTCGTCCCAAACTTCTTCCATTTAAGGATTATGGAGGCCACTGTGCTCTTAGGAACCTTGAGTGCTGCAGAAATTCTTTTGTAACCTTGGCCAGATCTGTGCCTTGCCACAATTCTGTCTCTGAGCTCCTTGGGCAGTTCCTTCGACCTCATGATTCTCATTTGCTCTGACATGCACTGTGAGCTGTAAGGTCTTATATAGACAGGTGTGTGCCTTTCCTAATCAAGTCCAATCAGTTTAATTAAACACAGCTGGACTCCAATGAAGGAGCAGAACCATCTCAAGGAGGATCAGAAGAAATGGACAGCATGCGAGTTAAATATGAGTGTCACAGCAAAGGGTCTGAATACTTATGACCATGTGATATTTCAGTTTTTCTTTTTTAATAAATTTGCAAAAATTTCTACATTTCTGTTTTTTTTCTGTCAAGATGGGGTGCTGAGTGTACATTAATGAGAAATAAAATGAACTTTTTTGATTTTAGCAAATGGCTGCAATGAAACAAAGAGTGAAAAATGTAAAGGGGTCTGAATACTTTCCGTACCCACTGTATATACAGAGCTGTGATGAACTTTCATTTTGAGATAATTTGGCGCCCCCTATGGACAGAGTGGTAAGTTTTATTTCTATGGGTGTATTCTGCTTTCTTCAAACTGTCACACATATCTCTTAATGAAGTAAAAAGTAATCTCCAAACCCTCTGGCTGTCGTATGATAATGATATATCTATCAGGACGACTGCCAACTTGTGGGTTATTCCAGTGCAGCCAGCTGTAAGTGATAAACCACGTACAGCAAAGACTTATTTTACGATGCGATGCATTGTTTACAGTCCGACTAGAAACTCGAGGAGCGACCGTGTGTTCAGATCAAAAGAGAAGCAAAAATTCACCCCTCCAGATATGTCTGCAATGTAGATCCGTCATGTCTTGGTTCATCCTTCCCCTGAGGAGCGCTTGTTCATCGGTTTCCGGTGAGTCTCAGTTTATCTGTTAATAGTTACACTGAGGCTTCACTCTCGTCTAATTGGGCAGTATGAACCCGAAAAATTAAAATACATTTCTTTGTGATTCACTTGTATTAACAGGTGTTAAATTTGCTGAAATAACAAAAACCTGATGCAGATTTGTATAAAATAAAAAGTCAAGAGTAGAAGAAACATCTTATAAAATGTTTGTTGGTTGCATAACAGGAAGTCAGGAAATCGTAACACTGATTGGTTTTCGTGACTCAACATCAAGCAGATTTGTTTCTTCAGTTGAACTTTTTTTTCTTCAGACAATGGGAGACAGGCCAGGGTGTCATTACAGAGGATTGTGGTCTGCATGCTTTTGCTGTCCAAACAGACTGTTTTTCCTGTATACGTCAAAGCCAGCTGATACATGATTGGTCGATACTTCTCGGACTACAAACCTACTGCAAATGCAAAACCACAACACTTCCGATACTAGAGTTAGTCTTAGGAGTTTAGTAGGTTGTTATATTTATAATCTTAATATCTCTTTTTTTCCTCAAATCTAAAACTAAACTTTAGTTTCACTTTGTTAAAGTAAGGACCCTCAAGTTTTATACCTGATTAGACTGAACCTTCTGCCTTATCTCTTTTATCTTTAATGTGTAAATACATCAATTACTAAAGATGAAACTTTACCTCAAAGTAAGAGGAAGACTTTCTGGACATATTTTTTGCCCCGGCTAATGTGCAAGTTGAATTTCCAGATTACCTGTTTTTGGACAGTCTGAGCCCGGCTCCCTCTCCCAGAAGAAACGAGTGTTGGCCGTAAAAACAGATCTCCCTGTGTCGACATGATGTACTCTAACTGCTCTGTCACCGACTTTTCAAACTTGGCAACAATAAAACACAAGTGACACTATGTCTTGAGGGAAGACAGAGGAGGAACAACAGTGTGAGAAAGTCAGAACTGATCAGAAATCATTCAGATTTCATACAGGACGAGGTGACAGCTGTATTCATGAACTCATAAAGTGAACCATTCCTGAAGCTGGGCAAGCTGAGTTTATAACAAACCATTGACTGTAAACTCACCAAATACAAGACGTACATCTTACGCTGGTAAAATCATTTACTCAAGCCAGAGTCTATGCCAAGCGATGGCCTGGTGGATATTGATGTCTTGGGTCTTTTGTAAACCAAAACACACATTCAAATCAACACTAAGACGTCAAAGATCCCTCAGATCCGTTAACTCCTCATCAGAAGAGATTCTTGTGGCGGTTTGAAGCAGACACTCAGTTATGGAAAGTTAATTATCTCTTGTGCTAAAACATTGTAACATTTCCTCTCACCATTTCTACTCTGCTTCTGCGGTGCACACAGCACGAGCACACAGATTTTTGCGATTGTGGGATTAACCCTCCTTTTTTATTGTGTCAAATAACTAATTAAAACTAAACTTCTCAGATCAATGAACACAATAAGAAATAAATATAATGACAAAAACACATGTTTTAGAAAAACTTATTTGACATTGGTTTTATAGTTTGACCTCATGGACTGTAAATATTCTACAATTCACTTAGCAGACTCTTTCATCCAAAGCGACGTACATCAGAGAGTAAGTACAACACAAGCAAGGATCTAGAAAAAAGGGAACAATGTCAGTAAGAGCAAACGATCAGCTTTGAGTCTGATTGGACTGTAAATATAGAAAAATAAGAGTCCATATTACGCCCTTTTTGGGGTTCATATATTTAATCTATGTATCTACTTTTGTCCGTTCACAATAGCTAAAGTTTGAAAAAAGTCTCTGTTTTCATGTACTGCTCCTCCTTGCTCCCTCTCCGCTCTGAGTCCGTCAGCTGCACTCTGCTGATCCCACACTGTTAGACCCCACATGGGCCAAGTCTGCTCTGGTTGGTCTGCCGATCCGCTCTGTTGTTATTGGTCAGTTGCTCAGCACGCTTCTCGGAAATTTCAACATGAGCTGCATGGCTTGCCACAACGAGCCAATGGGCTTAGATCAGTGATCTCACACTGACAATGAAGCCGCACTGACAAATTTTTATCGAGGGGGGCTAGAACCGAGCGTTACATGCAGCTAATGCTACAGCTAACAGGAGGACGTAGGAGAAGCCGCGTTTCCGTGGACTTTGAATTTTTGCACATAGATGTGCCTAAACATGCACAGGACACTTGGAAAACTCACTAAAACCAGAAAAAGCATAATATGGGACCTTTAATGGACGAAGCCTGAGTGGCGTCACCACCTGTTACTGCAGGGGGGCTCCGGAGTCCCATTGATGGCGGCCCCCATGCTGGAAATGCTGTCTCACACTTTTAAGTCAACCTAGTGTCAAGCAAAGAGCTGGAGGTGAGGCGGGTTTTAAGCCTCTTGACAAACCATTACATCGCACTCACCTGTCAATCAGGTCAGCTACGTGTCTTATTGTGAATAACGCTTATCCTTCATAAAAGCAAAACAGGTGAGTTATTAAAAAATGCGCACCCCCTACAGTGTTTGCTGATTATGACATGAGCTAATCAGGCCTATTTTGTTTTTTGAACCAGACTGTAAACATGTTCATTTCTGCTGGAAAGTCAGTAATTTTTCGGCTGTGGTGTGTATGTCCCTTCCGATGCTTCTACAGCCAGCCTCAAGCAGACACTCTATCAACTGCAGGATTTTGTACTTTGCACGTCATTAGCTTCATTTTTCAACACCAGAGGTTGCCACTTGTTTGACCCATATGCCATCTGTTAACATGAAGGAGGCGGAGCTTATCATCTATACAGCAGCCGATCAGTAGTATGAGCTCCAAATGTTTATACTTCACTTTTGGGGAACTGTCATGCAGTCTGTATTTTTTTATAGTCTATGATACAACCTTAAAGGATATTACAAATTACAAACTACTTTTCAGTCAAAAATCGTTATTCCATATGTTCATTCTCCAAAAAAGTTTGACCACAAACATCTACATTTGTTTGACATGTTTTAGCAATAAAATGATTTTTACTCGCCAAACTATTCAAGGCTCCTGCGTATCTTTCATTTGTGTCGTTTTTGGCGCCCCCTGTGGACAAAGTGGAATATCTGATCTCTTTCCTGATTTTGTGAAGGTGTAAGTGTTGTTGGTTAACAAATGTCTCTCGTATCCTCACAAACAGAAACACACAGACACACACACTCATACAGGTCACTGTGTGAGTCAGCAGAGAGGTCGGGCAGATGGCTCACCTGAGCACAGGTAAACACAGGATTACATAGGAGTCAGGCAAACAAAAGGATTAATGGTAGAGTACAGATTATTCCAGACAAGGTGAACCGTCTACTCACACTGAGGTGTAGAGATCACAGTGACCTGAAGACAAGAGGGATCACAGGTACAAAGGTGAGCTCACAGCAGGTGTGTAATCTGATGCCTCGCCAACACAAGGCCCCCCCCCCCCCCCCCCCCCCACACACACACAAAAACAGGATTCTTATCATTACGTTAATTTAAACTTCCTCTCTCTCCTCCTGATCCCTCCGTTCCTACTCTGTCGTCATGGAGGAGCTTACCGTCCCTAAAATGCACCTCGGGGACACAAAGTGAATTAAATCAATCAATCAATCAATCAATCTTTATTTGTGTAGAGGCCAATTCACATCATATGTTATCTCAAGACACTGAACAAAAGAGCATGTACAAGACCTTCTTCACTGATGTAACTGTTTGAGGTAATCATTAGTGCATGAAAGATTAAGAATTGGAATAATGTGTTCCATGTGAAATAAAAGGGATGAAATATCTTCAACAGTATCAGACAGGACACCATGCAGACTCCACAGAACATTTTATATAGTACATATAAAACTGAAATATTATATTTCCTGCTGTGATTTGAGCAAACTGCATTAAGAAGTATGTTGGGTTTAGAAACCACAAGTTCAAAGTATGTTTACTGGTGGACAAAAAAACGAAAAAATATTCAGATGTCACTTCAGACTGTCGCTGAAGAAAACAAAGATTTATTTATTTGGCTCCTCTGTCCAAATACCATTGGTTCATAAAATAGAGGTCCATAAATTATGGTAAAATTATACTCTACATATAAAATAACCAACTGTTGATCACATGATTTGACACTGCAAACAGAACTGGAAGACACTAAGAAACCAGTGAAGTGTTTTGCTTGGAGAAAACCCTTGACCAAAGACACATTAATGTGGAGAATACCATATAAAAACAGAGAGGAGGATGTCCTGTCAGATGAACTCTGTGGTGAGGCGATGAAAGGACGCAGAGTTTAAGTCAATTCAATAATAGTCTGAGATGATTCATCCTCACAGTCAGAGCTTTTTTTCATCCCACACAGGTGACCTGAGCTTTAATAGATTTTTCTGTGCATTAAATAAAAGTGTCCGTGGGCTCTGCTGCAGAATACAATATATGATCCCTGCTGAGCTCATTGATTGTAATGCTCTTTAACCAGGAGGCTGCTGCCAGTTGGCACAGTGAGCAGAGAGGAAGACGACAGAGAGAGAGAGAGAGAGAGAGAGAGAGAGAGAGAGAGAGAGAGAGAGAGAGAGAGAGAGAGAGAGAGAGAGAGAGAGAGAGAGAGAGAGAGAGAGAGAGAGAGAGAGAGAGATGTTTTTCTCTGTAGAAAGTGGAAATGGCTTAACTCCACTAATAGATTCCGGCTTTAGATCAACAAAGATGCTGTCAGGGGGATATTTTATGGCCTTTTCAGACCAAATAGGATTTCTGAGAACAGTGGGGGACTCGAAGAGGATTGAGGGGAGCAGAAATATTACCGAATGTCAAACGATGGCAGAACAGATGCAGGATCCTAAATGTACACACAACAGGACTAGAAGTACTGACGTGTGGTTGTGTGTCTTTGCAAACAGTAACAAAGTCTCATTGCTGTTTCTCACTGAATGATAGTGAAACTGTTGACGGGAAGAAGGATACGTCAAGAGCACAAGTAGGCCTACATCTCGTCGTCTTCACCTGTGACTCTCCGCAGAACATGTCATTTTCTGCAAATCTTAAAAAACCACCTTGGAGGGAGAGAGGGGTAGAAAGAGGAAAGGGACCAATTAAAAAAGAAAGAAAAATAAACTAGATGTAATAAAATTCCCTCCAGATGTTGCTGAGATATCATTTCAGTAGAATGAAACAGACTCAAAGTCACAGTGAGCTTTGACTTCTTACCAACACAATGTAATACTTACAACCACACAACAGGCACCTCATTTACTCCTGGTTTTAAAACGAGAGCTGTACTAGTTTGTCTGGGTAAGGGGATAAAAAGTTATTATGAGTCATTATAATCATATGTCAGATCACATCTGGAGGTAATCTGGACCACATTGTGTTTAGACCTCGTGCAGGTGTTAACATAATCCATACCTGTGTCCTTCTTCTGCTGACAGACACCAGATCCCAAGGAGGATAAGAAAAGTTTTTTTTAAAACAACAAAAATAACTTTCCCACCAAGTAAATCAGGTCCAAGAGAATGAAGATATTTTCTCCAGATGTTCCTGAAATGTTGAATTCCAAGAATGTTTCAAAAAAATTGGAATAAATAAATAAATTGGATGGTAAAATGTTTTTCAAAGACATTATGATGTCACAGTCATTTTTCAACAATGACCTGTTGGGAAAAAAAAAATGCAACTACGTCTCCTTTTTATCATTTCAGACATTGCTTCAAAATTGTGTCATAATTAGACTGAATCCTGGAATTACAGCCAAAACCGGTCTTTCAGAGATCGCAGAGATCTTTCACTTCCAAAATCCAAAGTCATCACTGCGTCAGAGAAAATGACTTTCTGCATTTTTCTGATGAGCTCTTCACACAGTTTTTCATGTCATACTCCAGACTAAAAAGGAGTTAATGGTAAAGGGTAAAAGGATCCAAACGCTGTATATATGTTTGGGCTGTGGTTGAGCCTGCAAGAAGATCCTTCCCTGAATGTTTTTATACATGACATAAGAATCCTCATTGAGTCACACTTCATTTGAGAGATCTGAAAGTAGGTGGAAATCTGTCCCAGGATATCTTTTTTTTTTATAAAGGCTTTTTATGCCTTTAATTAAGAGACAGGATAGAGTCAGAAAACAGAGAGAGAGAGAGGGAGTGGGGAATGACATTTGGGGAAGGTTCAGAGGCGCTGCTTGTCAACAGGCAAGGCAGGCAACTGCTTGGGGCCCCAGACCATTGGGGGGCCCCAAGCAGTGGCCGAAAAATGTGCAAACTTTTGCAATGACGGTAGGAAACCTACCTAAGGGATTTCCATCTGACAGAACTCACTCTCTTTGACCTGCTGAATGGCCCCCAATTGATTTTTGCCCAGGGCTCCAACAGACTCTAGAATCGCCACTGGGAAGGTGCCACAGGTCAGACTCCAACATGAGCTGTCTGGCAACGCCTTCATCTCAGGAAATCTGTAGGTGTTTTTGCACCGAACAGTTCTGGGGACTTTTTGAGGAGGAACTATCCACTAAGGAGTTCTCATGTGGCACAACTACACATCATGGGCACTTTTTTTCTGTCTGCATTTGCATCGCCATGGTTCCTCGGAGAGTGTCCACTCTGAAGAAGGAACTAAAAGGTTCCTCTAAATGAGGTTCTAGGAACTAAAATAGTTGATGGTTCCTGTGGTGGGGAATCAACAAACAAAAGCGGAAGGGTTCCAACAGTTCCTAGAACGATGAAAAAGTTCCTGCAGTCTGAAAACGCCCCAAAAGGTCCCTACTTGGGGGTTAAACCTTCTAAAAGAACAGGGACTTTGGTGGGTGGACTTGCATCTCTGGAAATGTTTGTATTGTCAAGTACCTGCAGCATTCAAAAGACTTTCTTATAGATAATAATAAGAGTCCTGGAGTAAAGCAGATTATCTAAAAAAATGTGAGTACATTCTGTATATTTGTTCTAAATGATGTTCTTAAGATGTACAAAAATGGGATGGGCAGACGTACAGAAGAGGTACAGATGAACAAGCAGACAACATAAAAACATTTCCTGTCAATGAGGTATAAAAAAAAGGAATCACAACAGTCTCCAGTAATATCAGAAGTGAGTTTTATTAATCACAAAGAGTGTTTCTAAAATGAACAAAAACAGCCCCAGCAGGCTCCAGATGGACATTCTACTGTTTGTGAGTTTCGATCAGAAAGTCATGTTGTTTCTCACATGATGCACCAGACCTCAGTCAGTAACAGTTTAACAGAGCTGCATCAGAGGAGCGCTGCCATCTTTGATTTGAAAGACAGTGGTGAGTTAGCTTTAAAAAAAACAACAACACTGGAAACCATCTTCCTCTGTGGTGTAAATATAATGTGTACCACCGCTGCTTTACAACATCAAACCAGATCACAGGCGGACGTGTTCAGGGCTGCCTGTGGGCTAAATGTAGGCGTCCTGCATGGTTCTCTGTGTGTTTGTTTGTGTCTGACACTTTGCATGAACTCTGCTTTATTAAGCGCTCACACTGGCTGAATAATCAGAGCTCCATTACAGCTGCTGACATGTTCGTGAACACTGGGTCGACTCTGGGTTTGAACATTGTGTTTGTCTCTGAGAGCAGTGGAGCAGCAGTCAGCCAGGACAGATTTAAACCTGTTATAAACCAGAGCTAATATATAAACGGCCCTGCTATGGGTATCCTTCTTTTTTCCTTTGCCTAATAGTGCTATAATGTGTCTTCTGCAAAAATAATTCCCACTATATTTAGGCACTAATATATTTCTATTTTCTACTTCAACATGTCTACACCATCAACTCTATGAAAAAAAAAAGAAGCTATTTACAAATTTGCAGATACGTATGTAAAGAAGTGGAGATTTGTGGTGATATCATTCCTCTCAAACGCCGCGCTTGTGGTTAATCATGAAACCCTCGAGAGTATCGTAGAAATGTGAAAGCAGGACAGAGCATGGCTGTAGAGAAACTGGACTACTTTAAAGGCACTTAAGAGGAATGAATTTGTACAAATGAGAGGGGAAATGTATGCGTCTGTGTTCTGGGGACTTGTATCTCGGCATGTACCTTAAACTTCATTTGTTAAGATGAATGGATTTTATACTCTTTTAAAACATCTTCTCTTGGTTCCTGAATGCAACATGTCGACCTGGAAAAAGACTGAGCAGTGTTGACAACTTCCTATGTGCAATGTTGGGCAGATCGTCTCTACCATGACTGATGCTAAGCTAACACTTTACCACATTTGTTGATTCAAAACACTCATAACTACCCAACAAGAGATTTATGAATTGGTAAAATGTTTTCTTTTATCAGTCTTTCAAATGGAAAGAGTTTCATGTCGCCTCAAATAGGATTTTTTTTTCATTTTTCACCACTTTACATAATCTTCTGAGAGAGAAAGAAAAAAAAATCTATATACAATCAGAACAACTGTTAACCCTCCAGACCCCTGATACATATGCTATATGCTATATCACGCTAACACTGAACTTTTGACCGGAGGAATAAAAATACAAGCATCAACCAAACCAAACTTGATTTTTCTTTCCAACTACAATTTTGTTAACACAATAACTAATGTTAGAAACGTTAGATTAGGTCAACCAATGAGCGATAATGAGTGCTGGGCAATGAAACGATAGAGATTGGTCATCTCGATATAATTTAAGTTAGGGAGTTTAGTCCGCTAGTAAGAGTAAGTGAGTGGCAGCTCAGCTCTCAGCCCTGAGAAGGTGCATCACAGCAAATGTGAAACTGCTTCATTCTATGTTATTTTATTGACTATGTGGGTTGGGTATCCTTTTATTTGGGAAGCTAAGAGAATTTGTAAAAAAAAATAATGAATGATGATCACCTAAGCTTGTACAGTGAGCAGCAGTTCAGCTCACAGCCCCTCAGTGAACTCCTGTGTCTGCTTAAGAAAATCTGATAAAACCAGATGATCAGAAAACTTCACCTTCAGCTTTACTGATTTTAATTTATCTTAATTTACGGTCTTTAAAAGGTTTGACAAGTTTAGTTTGTTTTAAAAAATGAAAGTCTAAAAATTGACATCTGATTTTTTTCAGGCTTCAGTGTTTTCAGGAGACCGTCAAACTGGCAGCATATCTAACTATGTTTCATTATAAACATCCCTGTTGATCAATATAGGAAATAAAAATATATAGCGGCTATAACTTATTTCTAAATCATCTTGCCCATGCACAATTATCAGCACACAGTTTATAAACAGAGTGGACCAGATCAGCTATGATCAATATTAAATGTGGCATCAGATTTTGGTCTGTTTTTTTTTTTCCAGTCGTGGTTACATTAAATACATTAACTTAGATCAAATATCAACTTTGAACTGGTAGCAATGGTTCTCTGTATCACCGAATCGTCTATATTCAGAATTTAAATACTGGCTTAAAAAAAAGAAAGTATCCCGTATTCTTAGTTTTCATACTGATGAGTATTCTCCTTTTGGCTGGGTCTGGAAGGTTAACCTACACACCCTGTTATTAGTCATATTTCTATCAATTCATTATTATTTTAGTGAAATACTGAACGTATGTATGACAGCAAAACTATTCCGGCGCAAATTCAATATATACAAGATTAACAGCAAGCATAGAAGGACACTTAAAAATCAAGAAAATGCAGCACTGATCGTGTACAGTGTTTCACAGCATTGGACTGGCACTCTTCAAAGACTATCTACAAACATGGACATGGAAGTCTACCACGACAGGAGCTGGGCTTTTCCCAGCGCAGAAATTAAATATGTAAGACCGCCCATCAAGAAGCACATCTTGATATGCCAAAACATTTTTTTTTGTTCTTTTTCTCATGATTTCATAGGTGTAAATGCTTACGGCTTGATGCAAAGTGGTTAAAGTGTTACATATTTTTATCCACAACCAAATAAAAAAAACACATGTTAGTATTTTACAAATATTTAAAAAAGTAAACCTTTATCTATAGGCATTTTAAAATATATTCCATCAAAAATAGTCTGACAAATTTCAACAGTAGAAAACAAATGTTATAGAAATGACAGAAGGTTTGAAGCTAATGTTTTACAGTAGAAATGTGTCATGATCGACAGACTCTGGAGGACACAGACTCCGCTGTTTCTACCTCGAGGAACAAAGAATGGTTTCACTGCTCCACCTGTTTTAAAACCATGCAATACCTGTAAAGAAAATCTCCAGAATTTAGTCAAATGAATTCCATTGTTGGTGTTAAAAGTCGACAAATGAACCTCAGTCTTTACGTGTGTGACAGTTTGACGTTTTGTTGTCCTGTGGATTCTTGTTGTCACCTTTGGCAAACTTTGAGTGGTTGTTTTTTTTTTGTCGCGCTGAGTGCTCCGGGCATGAACCGCGGCGGCCTCGTGTCAGACAGCGTGGAGTTCAGTCCCACATGTCATGTCTCTCACTCAGCACAAAGCCGCTCATCCTCCTCCTCCTCGTCTTCTTCTTCAGATCACAAATGATGACTTGTGTCGGAAATCCCCCTGTAGAGGACACACAGAGGTAACAAAAACAGTCATTTTACTTTGTAGAAGATTGAAGTTGCTGGTTTTACTTCAGCATCAACCTGTTCATTTTTTTGTGTCTGTATGTTATGTAGAAAGGTTTAGCTTGGGTTCAAAACCCCCAAATCATACAATCAGTCAAAGTAGACCAGCATCCGCTGTGTAGTTAAAGGTACATTTACTGGTTTTCTCAGTTGGGTTTGGTGTCTTTGAAGAGAGTGAGGCAAAAACTATTTCAGGTTTAAATTAAAATGATCTTACTCTTAAACAAAAAGGTCTATTACTGTCAGGATTCTTTAAAAAACAAACACTTTTAGTGCACATACTAGCACGCAGGGATTTTGTTGTAAAAATAAAAACCCATCTCAGGGCGAGAGAAACAGAGCCAGGGTTACAAAAGAGCAGAACATTTTTTTCATTCATCCAACTGACATGTGACCCACCATCAGGCATCAACAGGTCATACATTTTCAGACTCAATGTAACAATATGATTATGTCATGTTGTGAGCAAGTTTTTTTTTCTTTTACTGAGCGACCCCCTGCCCTTTGTGTAATATCAAATATTAATAGGCAAAAAAACATAAATGATTCGGTTAAGACTGCCGTGTCAAACAGCAACATTGACAAAGGGGAATAAATTGATGCACCAAATCAAAAATGTTTCACTCAAAATCCAAATACCGTGTTCGAACTACAAATTACCGGGCAGACTATATAACAACCTTACATCTCCACTTTTCATAAAACTCTCACCTGGCTCGAGGAAGTCCTGTTCTCTGCTATGAGGAGTGTGCTACACATATTCACCTCACACCTGTCTGTCTTTTTCTATCTTTACCCCGAGTGTGTTTGTAGATGCAGAGCAGGTGCAGCTCATTAAAGGAGCAGGTGGTCCTGTGTGTTTGAGCCCATTAACCATATCAAATAGACTTTGCATTGACTGTATATCATCGTAATCCCACAAAGACTTTAACTCTGACTGGATTCATCTTTACCAGAAATATTATGAACTGTATTCTCTGTTAGCTTCATTGTCAAATTCTTCTACATTATATCTGATGTGTACATACCTCATCCTCTGTCCGGACATAGTCCACTCCATCTCCTTTAGCTGGAACTTTGTAACTAAAATACACAAAGCATCAGGTTTTATGGATGATAGTTTATGGAATATGCGTTTATTGATCGAGTGTATATCTTGATGTCTTACTTGTTCCCTGTCTGTTTTTGGCTGGAGAAGAAGCCTCTCTTGTACGCACAGCAGATCCCCGCTGTTATACATAAAAGCACCACCACTACCACCAGCACTCCCAGTACGATGCCAACCACATCAATGTCATCTGCGGGTGGTACAAGAAGAATGTATGAACCAAACACAGACGATGCTCCTCATTTTTTTTCTTTAAATCAGTCACATTAAGATGTAATCATTGTGTCTCTGCCACACTTACAGACTTCCATGTTTTGGGGCGGACACTCCGCGTATCCAGCATCATTCTTCGCTCGGCAGAAGTAATCGCCTGCATCTTCTTTTCTGACTGCGATGAACATCTGTGTTGGAAAAATCAAACATACGCACAAGAGAACCTAATTAATGTAAAGACCAACACCTCATGATAGTTGCAGCCACATCATTGAAGCTAAAAAATCAACCCAGGAACCAGAGCTCCTTTCCCTCTCTGCCCACTGAGCGGCAGGTCTGTAGTTTTGTTCTACTTTTTTTCTGTGATCTATTTAAGCTCTGGTCACCTGTAAGAGAGGTGACTAAATGGAAGGGGTTAATTTCCCCCCTAAAGTTTTTCTTTAGTTTTGTAGCCTTTGAGGGAGAATTAAACTGCTTTTCTGTTTGATTTTAAGATGAACAGTTCTTATCTTCTAGTTAGTGATGGTTTTTGTTTTGCCCTTTAGACCTACAATTCTACAATTCACTTAGCAGACGCTTTTATCCATAAAAAGTGTAGACCTGGATGACAGAGTTTAGCTAATGAGGAACCGTTTTTGTTGTTGTTTTGTAAGCCAGCGGCAGAGTTTTAAACCCTGAACCCTTGTTTTATTCCAGTTTTCATATTTAATGTAAATCATTAAATGCTCTAAATCTTTCTGCAGTATTTTGTAGACGTTGACTGGATTTTGGGCCAAACTTGTTATGTAACTCCCTATGCTCGCTAAGACACTCAAAAAGATCATGACACCTTATATACTGCTAAAACTGTGAAGGATTGTTAAGTCATGAGTTGATAGTAAAACAGTTGAGAGCATTGAATTCATTTTGTATGCTTATATTTCATTGTTCAATGAATGAACTTTAGCTAGGCACACAGAGGTGCAGTAAGTATTCAGGGAGAAGAGTTCCTGCCAGAAGAAGAGTGACATTCACACCACGTTTACATACTTTCTGATAACAGAGAAAATGTGATTAGCATGTCAGGGAGGTTTAATATGAAAATGAAAGTGAAATGGACACACTGCTGTCTGTTTCAGATAGACGAGTGAACAGATGAACCAGGGGATTCAGTGACAGAGCAGTGGTACAGAGAGAGATAACTTTACACCCTGTCATGGTGCAGTCAGTCTTTAAAGAGACATACCAGAGACGCACGAGGTGCTGCGTCACTTTACACTTTTAAAAACAACATACAACTATTTATATCTGCTGCTGTGGGCATTCTAGCACACTACACTCACCATGAGGTTTTCTATCAGAAATGTCAGACAAAACTGTGTCTGCCATATTGAATACTAAGGCAGCAGCACTGTATTTATACTCCATGAAGACGTCTGGTTGTCACACTGTTTGACTGTCTGTGCACAAGACGGTCAGTTTCCCAGCTTGATCTGATGGCTTGTCTCGTCATTATGATCATACATGGCTTCCCTCCTACAGATCTCTGTGTTTCTATAAAGCAGAAGACGTCTGATGATGTACACATTATCTCTGTGGCAGGAGGGAATTGTATGATACCTAAGAGGAGGTTTGCCTCCGCACAGTTTTTTAATGAGAGCAGCTCGCACATGGACCATTTTTTACCAACAATCAACAAAGACTGAAACTTTTTATTTTTTATTTTTATTTTTTATGAAATGAGTTAAAAGATATCAAGTGTTTGAATAAATTGTTTTGGGTTTTTTTCAGTTTTAATTTTTGGGGCCTTTTTGCCTTATTAGCTAGGACAGCTAAAGAGAGACAGAAATATCTGCACTGGGACTTGGACCGGTGACACTCCGGTTCCCAACCTAAGTCCCTTCAGATTGAGCTCCTGCCGACATTAAAAGACATCGAGCGTGTGGATGGGATAGGACAGCTGAAGAAAGACAGAAATGTTGGGAGGAGAGAGTGGAGGAGCAGTGCAGCAAAGGGCCGAGTTCGGACTCAAACCCACAGCTGCTAGGACGAGAACTACAGCCTCCGTACATGAGGTACACGTCATAACCGCTAGGCTAACAGCCCCCTGATTTTGTACCTTTTTATAAAGTGTGCTTACCAATGTTTCCAGTATGTTTTTCCTCTGTTTATAGGACGTTAATATTTAAGAGCAGTATAACCCTGTGTAGCTAACAAGAAAGCTTTTACATTTACAGACATTTATATTTTATAAAAAAAAAAAAACATTTGTCCCCTTTTATTCAATCGTAAAGAAAAAAAAGAAGAAAAAAAACAACCATCCACTCCTTGAATATTACTGCCCAGCATATGTGAGACCTGCATATGTCTGAGACCTTTAACTGCACAATGTTTTATGAAATGAACCTCTAACCTCTCTTATTCAAACTAAATTGTATTTTTTTTAATTAACAAACCAAGTCGACTGTGATGTTGTCGAGGACTCCTTCTTGCCGTCCTTTAATATATTTGTCATCATGTTTTTATTTTTATTCTTGTGAAGCCAAAGACAACTTTCCACATTGTGGACAAATAAAGTTCTATTCTATTAATGTTAACCGTCCCTCTGAATTCTAACAAATATATCAAATCAATGTATCAATACAGTTTTAAAAGCTAATGGGAAGATATGTATACAGACTAAATTTCAACATTTTCAAAGAAGATCTCTCTTTTAATTAATTAAAGTTTGGTTTTGTTTCCTCCTTAATTTGACATTTCTTTTATGATGTTTGTAAAAATTAAAAAAGTATTTTTCTTTTATGAGTTTAGTGTTTAGAGAAAATTATGGATGATAAAAAAGCTCAATTGTTTTCTGACAATCTAACCTTTTCTAATCTGAAGCAAACTAATAATACATTTCATAGATTCCAGTCTCTGCGTCGTTGGTGGGCGTCATTTCCTCACATGGGAGTGGCAGCGGGGGGTGATGAGTGTTTCTGTAAACAGTCTAAAAATAACCGTCCAAACGAGATAAGCACAGTGGAAAAAGCTCATTACTTTGCAGCTCTGACCGTAAACTTTCAACTTTTTTCTTGTCGTTTCAGGACAAACACGGCGCGGTACTCGTCAGTGCGTCACGTCTAAAAGGCGAAGTGAAAATTAACAGGAGAGTGTCAGAGGCAGGCCGGGATGTGCTGGGAAGCAGGCGAGGAATTGAGGAATGTGAAAACGAGGACAGCAGATTCCCCTCGTGGCTCGAGCTCTCTCGCACCATCAACTGTCTCCCCAAAATATCCGCCCCCACCCCTGGGCGTCAGGCCACCATCCCCTGCTGCCCCGCCCTTGCTATCCTGCGTGCCCTTGTCCAAACACATGCATGGGCGACACAAACACACACTCACCAGAGTTCCTGTTTCTGCATTGAGCGTGTACGAGGAGTTGAAGAACTTGAGGCTGGTCTTTGGGTCGTCTGGGATCTCCTCTCGGTTCTTGAACCACTGGTACTGAGACTTTGGGAAGCCCTCGTCCTCCACGCAGCTCAGCTCTGCAGACTTCCCAAAAGGCACAGACTTTGGGACACTGCACTTGGGCACCACAGGCTTTACTGTAGACACAGAAAACACATGATCATAAACAGGGAGCTCCTCTGTGAGCATCACACTGATGACAAAACTGACACATCCCTTCATGATGCTGCAGGATCTTTGCTTGACTTTTTGACTTCGATGCTTTAGAATTAAACAATGTCAACCTGGTTCTCAGGACTGGGTACGTGGTTTTTGTCCTGTGCCAAAAAACACCACCAAAACACGCAGCGCTTGCTTTCTTTAGCCCTGCGATCCAGAGGAGATGCAGTTTCAGAGGTTTCCTCTTATAGCCCTGAACACGCCTTTGCAGCTGGGCAGGTCTGGTCATAACACATCCTCGTATGTATGCCAAAGGGTTGGTGCGACCTATCACACGGTTTCATCTTACAGCATCATGAGTGTGAATCTCAGAGCAAGGTCTCACTTTAAGGGCACAATAAAGGGCAATAAAGCAATAAATATGATCATGGTATTTTCTGAAATGGATCAAGATCAATATTTTTCTTAATATTTATTTTACAAAATAAGTGTAAACGTGTCATGATTATAAAGGAGGCCTGAAGAAAGCAGAAGGTTCATGAATGAACTTTATGATATAATATTTTTACATGCACAGATTTTGTCCAAAATGTTGTAGAAAAGTTGAAATAAATGGTTGCAGAGCTAAAAGGATAAGGAGTCTAATTTGCTTTCAATTACAAAGTTTTAAACAGGAGCCACATTTTTTCCAGAGAGCTGCTACGACATTAAAATGAGTCAAACAAGCAACAAAAAAGTTGAATGTTGAATATCATTGTTTTTACAGCCCTCTGTAGTGGGACAGGAAGTAAGAAGGGGCTGCAAAGCAAGCTGTGGCTACAGATGTTAGCTCAGTGTTAAGGTATAATCATGATTATAAATATTTGTATGGATTATCTGCAGATGTCCTCTCCTTTAAAACAATGTATTGACTCATGATGTAAAACTTGTAACACCACAGGATTAACCGTTCCAGTCAGTGTTGAATCTGTTAAAATCAGCGTTTCTTTGATGCTCTTTGATTTGTCTCTGGGGCTGCCCAGCAAAGCTGCAGCTACAGTACATAAACCTCCAGACGTTCAGTGTCTAAAATAATTCATCTGGTTAAATTAGATATTTTATAAAGACAACAAGGTCTATAGAGTTACAGTGAAGTGACTTGCTCAGAGAGAAATTGGCTGGAAATAATTTAACGTCCAGCATGCAAGCTTACACCTGCTGATTGACAGTCTGTTGTTGAGATTATTCCTGACAAGCTGTCAGATCTATCCTTACAGTGTTAACAAGGTCAAAAGTTTGTCGTTCTTATCTACATACATTTTAACACATCCACTTAACAGGATCATGAATCTAGCAGAGCTACAGCATCATATTTTCATATATCTCTCCCTTATTTTTTAATACATCTCACATGGGCCTGGAACACACACCACACCGATTCATTAATGATTAAGGTAAAGCACATTACCTCTTACAACAAGGTCGATCACAATCTCATCAAACGACTTCTGGTCGTGAGCGGCTGTGACCTCACAGCGATATTTGGCAGTGTCCGATCTAGTGGCGTTGGTTATCAGTAACGTGGCCGGTTCTCTGATCACTGCTCTGTTCTCCAAGGCTCCTGTGAGGACAAATACAGATTAGATGCACGTCGGACATCAATGTAAAAACTCTATGCAAGTCAAATATGTGTTTTTTCTTTCTTTCCCACCTGAGATCTTCTTGTCGTAGTACACATAACTGGGTCCTTCACTTGTTATCTTCTTCCATTCAATTCTGGGATTGGTCGTTGAGATGGACTCTATCAAACACGATAACTCAATTTCTGTGGGACAAAGAAAAAGAAGAGTGATGGGATCGTTATAAGAAATCCGTTTTTGTATTTTCAGCAGGGTTTTACATGTTCATTATGTCTTACTGTCGAACTCATCGGTCCATGGAGAGTCGTTACTCGTTTTCAGGACCACTGCTAACACGCTGACGTAGCCTGAAAAACAAGAGACAGAGAGGAGGCAATGCAACATGAGTTCTTCTGGAGCATGAATTCTCATGATACACTGATGATCTCATGCTACATGCACAACACCAGCTGATGTTCTGCGCTTGTTTTAACACTGTCCTTGGGGATGTTTGTAACACGTTCACTCATTTTAAATCCCACAATCACAATTAATTTCAATGATTTTCACACCCTGCTGCTCTGTAGCCATGTTTGTTTCTGTCCGTCTTCCATTTTTAGTTGTGTTGGTCAAACCATTGTGTGTCTGTGCTGAGGGTGGGGGTGCTGTTTCTATGCACAGTGGATAATTGCGCATGGAGGCATGTGTCCTTTTCAGGGCAGGCTCACCATGCCAGTAGTTCAACCGCCTGACGAGCCCCCCCGCACCCTCCCTTCCTCTCTCTCTGTGTGTCTCATGCTGTTGCCCATGTGGGACTAATGGGGCAAAAGCACCCTGGAAAGATCTGTGTTGGTATGTGGTGGAGGGGCGAGGGCCTTGGGAGGGGGCACGGCTGAGTCATTCTGACAGCCTTTGGTCCACAAACTGATCCACACAAAGTCACTTCCACATGAATGCTAACGCAGAAACTGGCTCATGAACACTTCAACAGACTGAAAATGATGCTCTGAATCTTGGAAACAGACTCACTTGCAAACGTACTGTTACTGAAAATCCATGAGACGCCTTATAACCTTTATTTGTTCAGCCATTCACGCTAAAAAAAAACCCTGAGTGAATCTTCAAAAAGAAATACAGTAATTGGTGATTTATAACTCGTTTTAAAGACCTTATAAAGGCTGTTTTTACTGAAGATACACATCAGCAAGAGGCTTCTTTACATCATCTTGTAAACAGCACACAGTCCACTAAAACCATCACATGCCCCAGTGATCCATTGTATAAAAATTGACTTTAACATCATATCATATCAATGTAACCTTGACAATTTAAGTCAAACATATATTTGTAGTAGCTGTTTAACTTTGGAGCTGTCCCCTGGATTACTGAGCCCTCCAAACAGAATCAGTAATTAATGGATAGTTGGCTAACGGGCCACATGCCTAGCAGGTACAGTCTTAAACAAAAGCCTCTGAATGGAGTAATAATTATTTTTGGAAAGCAGATCAAAGTACCTCAGATATGAAAAAACAACCACAGAGACTAAACGAAAAGATAAATGACCATCAAGAGATAATAATCAACTATACAGAAATAACAGGGCATAAAATAAAGACACAAACAAACAGGAACAGACGATGATAGCCATAAGGAGAAATGATCAGAAACAACAAGAACGAGGAAAAAATAACTGCCATCAAGAGACACAAAACTGAACTAAATTGACCAGACGCCAGCAAAAGCTTTCTCTGTGTTTCAGTGGTCTTCTCTTAACCCACGGTTGGGGGACCAGATATATAGTTCCTGCATTCACATGTTGAAGTGCATTTGGGCGAGACACTGAATCCAAAATTGCTTCTGCTGCTGTGTCAGTGTGGTGTGAATGTGTATGAATAGGATTATTTTATACTGATGGACACTTTACATAACGTCCTCTGCCATCAGTGTGTGAATGTGGTGTGAATGTAGTCAGAAGACTAGAAAGGGGCGTTACAAGCTCAAGTCCATTTACCATTTAACAAAGAGACAATAAATGTCAAAAGATTTACTGCCACAGAGACAAAGAAACAAAACAACCAAAGAGAGACAATATCAGAGAAAACAACCTCAAAGAATCAAAAAAGAGATAAGAGCTAGAAAGTATATCATTTAAATTTAGAATCAGGTTTTTGTCCAAGTAGGATTTCAACTTTGAGTAATTCACCCTGGTTCTTTGGGACTTAAAAAGAAAAGCGAAACACACCACACAGAAAACAAAACACACCACAAATGGAACGTAGAGATGGAGCACACTGGGACACTTAATGGTGACTGTATAGTGTGTAGGTGTAGTGTGACACTAATTAGTGGTGAAAATGGCTAGGGACCTCTCATTGAAAACCCTCTCAACCAGGGATAAGCTGACCCCTACCAACTGTCCAGTGTACAGGGCAGTGAGTGGGGTCACCTGCTCAGGCAGACAGGATAAGCTGATTAGCCCCCGCTCTCTGTGGAGACCACAACAAGACGACAGCTTTGTTGTTAGCTGCTACTGACTGCACCGGGTCAGAAGTAGGTCACACCTAACAGATAAGTAAGAATACAAAATCTATCTACAAGGTGTTTTAGTTAGGAGCTCATGCTCAAGGACTTCATTGATATTCCTCTTTTGTATCAGACACAGGAGATAAAAACTGTGTAAAATGAATTCACAGTTATATTTACAGTATGTGCCGAGAATGAGGAATTGTACTCGCCCCCACCTTGTTTTTTGGATGTAAAAAAATAACCAAAATACACAAAAATACACACACACATCCTCTATGTTAAGGAGTCCAGGAGCAAAACTCTGATCCATCTCCAGGATGCTGCTCTGCTCTGACCCTGTCCTCCCAGTTTTATCTCAATCCCCCCTACAGGGATCAATATTATTGTTGCAGCATTGGATGCTCGTTCTGAGTAAATATATCATGACAATACAACAGCAGTGGACAACCATTAAACTTCACTTTGGATTGTAAACAAATACAAATTTTAACATAACCTTCCACTCCAAAAATAATTTATTCTGTACTCTGCAACAAGAACAAACTTTGGTCCCAGGTGGAATAAGTTTCGCTCTACAAAACTAAACACTGAAGTTCTTGATAACCTGAAAAAGTTGTGTTTTCTGAAAAACTTTCACAAAGATTAGACAAGGAGGAAGGATGAGAACCCGTGCTTCTTTTTTGAAACCTGATAATCAAACCACCTTCCGTCGAAGCCTGTTGCCTTTTTAGCCTTCTCTTCGCAGCCGTACAAGCAGAAGAAAAACACACACAGCTGTGGCAGAATTAGACGTTTTATGCATAGAAGTGCTTTTTGACGCACACTGTTTCTAAGACCTCCTTGTACTGTTTCTACATTCTTGTACAAATGTAAAGCCTCCTCTGATGAAAAGTTAATCCTTTCTTTACACTCAAAGCTAGAAATATCACTGAGGATACCTGCTCTCTCTGCAAAAGAAAAAGTCTATTTTTTACTGTTTCTGACAAAAGCTTGTGTCTGTGAAACATGCCAGTGCTTACTTCTGGGTTTAAGTTTCAAATACACTGCAGTTACTGTGTAACCAAACACCAAATCTAACTAGGCCAAGTATGCCAGGAGTCCAAAATATCAGAATATGCCTTGTTGAAACAGAATCCAGTGTAGACAATAAATTATTCCAGGTGATTAATTTAGTCGCAGGGCTTTTCATTAAAAGCAGTTTAAACTGTGGTCATAGAGAGCTAATAGAGTGCACCCCCTGCCCCCATGCTCCTCCTTAAATCACAGAGTATTACTGCAGATTAGGTGCCTAAGTGAGCTTGACGTAGAGATAAAAAGCTTGAGAGGTCTGCCATGAAACAGCTGTCCAGGAAAACACAAGAAACTGCCGCTTACTCACACAGAACTACATTAGAATGTATTCATGTAGAGCAGGAAAAAGGAAGTTTAAGCAAAATTCAAGATGAACTATTGTTGTGAATACAGGGGATAAAAAGACCCTTTTTCAGGGAAAGCTACACTTAACACATACATCACATTTGTTAATTTAAAATGCCAGATGATGTTCAGGAGATAAACATAAAACACAACTTTTTTTCTAATCCTCCTCTTCGATGATTCAGAGAGAGGCACACATAGGTTTTCAAACAGCTTCTGTCTCAAAGATGAGCTAAGTATTTTGAAAAGGTCAGTTTCCAAAAACAAAGTTTAACCCCGACTTAAAGTTTACAGGAGGCGAGCAGTGAAAACAGAGCATTTAAAACGACAAAGAGTATTACATCAAAAAGTATCCAGTACAGAAGTAACACAGAGCTTCAACTCAACCGTAGAGCTGAAACAAACTGGAAATTCACAACTATTTCTACAGTCCTTTAAAAGTTTGAGTTATCTAACAAGTAGAAATTCAATCATGTGTGAGTATTTGGTCTTTAGTAATCTATTAAAGATGATGATCCCTTTGAGATTCTGACTGTTTGTTTGGACAAAACCAAAAGACAGAATGACAGAGTAATAAATCAATGGATAGTGTTTTGTCTAAAACTGGTATCTTTTCAAAATGTGTTAACTTCTGCTCCTAATAGACTCAACTGCCAACTGTATTTGGTCAAAAAAAGGGTTGAGGTGATCAGGCACTACAAACCACCCAAGGTCCCTGACGCCCAGCCGCCACCATCCGTCTGTGTCGTCCCCACAACCACCGCCGTTCATACACACCCTGCTCCCATCTCCTCAGCAGCAAGGAAGTGTACGCGAGGGATACAAAGGAGAAATCCTTCCTGCATATTATCCCATCTCCCCCATCCCATTTTTCTTAACGAGTATGGTCTTTTACCTGCTCCTTTGTAAAGCGTCTTGAGAAATAATGATTGATTGATTGATAAATGACACACATTATTAGGTGACACCTAAGCATACATGTAGTGCTCCAGTGGACTCCAGGACTTTTTTCTCCATGTGAGGAAATAGAATATTTGTGGTTTGCATAATCGCCTACATTTCATATACATTTTTTTTGACCACTTCAAGATCTGATCATCACTGAAGTGTTTGTTATGCAAGAGAGATTAAAAAAAAAACGACAATGGTCAGTTATCATATTGACATTTAAGGTGGCTTCAATGACTCACAATGTCAACTCATGCACAAGTAAAAAGGAAAGAAAACATTCCAGATAAAAGTTTACGATGATGTCTGCTCTTGTCTATGCTCAGCCTACGCACACTGCACAGACAAGAATAATCCATGTACACGTGCCATCAGTCACCATTTGAAGCGTTATGTCAGGTGAGCCATCAACTATTATGTTTTCATATTCCCATATCATCAGATCATCATGTTGAGACTCGACACCATTAAAGTGGTTCATAAAGCATTTGATGGTGTGTTATACATTTGACTTACATTATGTAAACTTGTCACAGTATGGAGTGGTGGTTACACAACCAGCAAAAAGAGCCACATAACCTTCGCACGTGCGTCCTGCTCCGTAACTTGTAAAAATAGCACAACACCCCTGCATTTTAGTACTTTTGTGTTTGAAACAGTCCCTGCTGTTCAACACAATAGCACTACTTTTTGTGCAGTCTGATTGAAGGACAATGAAAACAATATTTGAATGTAAACTATAAATTAAAAATCTATATTTTTCTATAGATTCGTACAGCATCACATACAATTGGGATACTTAAACTCCTAGCTACAGAACAAACCCGTCTCTGTCTGTTGTACTTTGGATGCTGGGTTTAAATGACTCCCGTCCTGAATATCTGAGGAATAATGAGACAAACTGCTTCTTTCTGGGTATCATTTTAGTGAAAACTGCATCAAAGCACTGAACAGCTGGACTGTCCAGTGAGGTGAGGTGCTGACTGTGTGTTATGAGAGAGGTGTTTTCAATCTTTCCTCCAGTCTGATGGACACATCCTTCCCTCATTCCACTCATTCTGTCTGTGCTCTCCTCTCCTTGTGCACCCTCACAGCCTATGGTGACTGGATATTATGTATTTTTGTGTGAAAATGGGACACAGCTACTATCTCAGCACATGACCGTGTCAGTGTGTATGAACTCTGTGATGTAGATTATTAGCTTTTAGACCGTGCAGGTGCTCAGTGACCTACATATGACACGACTTTCATCTCTGTTTCTCTTCTGTGTTATTTGCTTCTTGGTTGGACACAGCTGTGTGAGATCTGGCAATCTGCAAATCTGCATTAAAGTTTTTTTTTTTAATCTTCCTTCCCGCCCCCGTGGTGGGTGCAGAGTTTTCTCTGTAATCTTAGTGTAATGCCCTCATAAACCCCTCAGGTTTTTCATCACTGAATAATACAATAGGCACAGAGGAGCAGGGTATTTCCTGATGCTGCACTGTGTAATGAATCCCTCCTCTTTTCTGTTATCCCCCATGGGGATAACAACGCTTGTTTCCTGTTTCCACCGCTGCTCTGTGAATCCAGAGAGGTGAGGCCGCTATCAGAAATAGAAAGGTTCAATTAAGCAACCGAGTGATATTCCCTGTGGAAAAAATCTCCGCCTCGTGCCTGTGGAGAATATTCCCACGCCCCCTTTGGAGCTCAGACATCAAAGTACACACACCCAGTTTCACTTACTATCAACCAGTGTCTGTTTGGAAACTCGTCACGTATTTAAACACTGCTTAAAATGCATGTGGAGTCTCAGCCAAGAGCTGTTGATATGAGCTACCACAGCGCTGGAGATATTCTTACTAAGTTTTATTTTATGGCTGTGAGATAAAACAGTTCCGATAGGAGTTTATGAACAAAGTAATGTCTAATGATAATACATTTTGGACTTTTTTACTCAATTTTCATAATTCAAGCTGTCTATTACGCAGCAAAAATAGCAACAACAGACACAAATGAGTGGAATGAGGGCCTGTGAGTCACAGGAAAGTTAAGTAAATAAATGTTATCAAAAGATGATAACATGATTAAATAAATATTAGTTATTTTAGACAAAACTGCTTTTTTAGTTTCTTTTTTAAACAACAGGTTTGTTTGAGAAGGAGGAGGAGGAGACTGCTGATAATACGGCTCCTGTAATAAACCAGTAGGAATTCAAACCCCAAAAGAAGCTGAGCTAATGTTAGCTGCAGCTCAGCTTGCAGCCCCCATGCACGTGCTCTGTCTGCCAAAGAATGGCAGTCTTGACACTTATTCTTAACATAATCTTTTCTATTCATTTGTTCTGCTTTAGATAATCTTTAGCTTCTAAACCTTCTGATTGCTTCAGGCCATCATCATTATCAGGATACGGTGGCATAACGATCAAACTTTGTATCTCGATATTTTGGAATAAATTATTGCAAGCATGTTTTGCTAGACTTATTGAGTCACTATTCTATCCATCCTGAATAACAGGATTCAGTTGATTCCCAAAGAAGCAGTGTTGTCTGTTCAATGAATGAAGAGTGAGCAGTTACATTCCTCTCCAGTCCAACAGAAATGACCGACAATCTCAATAAAACCTCTGCAGCTGGTCTCATCAACCTCTGACATCTCCAAGGCCATGTCCTCCAAATCAGACGTCTTTTAACGGTTTATAAAAATGACAACCTGAGAGGATATACTGTTTGTGTCACACATTTTCTGTGCAACATCCAGATAATTTCAACATACGAGCATGTGCATCCAAACACACGTGTAGAGCCACCTCCATGGATATGAGAACATACAGTACATGGTAGGCTATATATTCACTGTATGCAGCTTGTGTTACATGAATAACATGGCCTAGATACCCCTGATACATATTCAGCACCATGTTTCCAGTTTCAACACAGGTAAACAAGCAAACCAGGGAAGCAAACAACAACAATAAAGGTGCTGAGGAGTACAAGCTTTATCTCTGAGATGGAGAAATGAATAATGTTAATGTAGAGGGAGACTCACTGGTTCATCATTAATCAACATGCTGTGCTGTGCTGATTGTGTTCTTCATACAACCACTGAATTAAGCAGCCTGACTACACATCAAACGCTGACCAAAAACAAATCAGGAAAGCACAAAATTACCAATGTAAATCTGTTTGAGAATTCAGGAGGTCCACTTAGATCACTCCTGTGATTGTAGTCCCTTACATTGACTCGATGACTTGGTCCTCTAAGAGCCCCCGTTCATTTATAACAACCTGTCCTGCTGTGTAGAGAGATTGCCAGATATGCTGCTTTTCTGTTATCCTTCTATTTAAGGAGTGTCTGCTGGAATAACTCTGAAAGCACACACAACAGATTTTAAGGGATGTAAATGTTATTGTTATCATACAAACTAGGTTAGAGGTTTTGGCAGCTGCACACATGACTGCTGAGTTTGTGGTCACAGTGCTGAAAAGTTCACAGTGAGCCCCGAGCACCATGCATCCGTGCCAGGAGAGGAGAGGGGGATTTTCAACGTGTTGTAAAGGAAAAGTTAAAAGAAGATTTGGAGAATAACTTTACAAAGAATAAGTAATAAGGAAGCTGAAGTAAAAGTAAAAAGCATAAAAATCAATGCACTAACAATATCAGCAAAAAAAATATAACAATCCCCTAAAAAAGGTGATGAAGATCGGATTTTGATGGCCTAATCTAAACGGTACAGAACATGCAGCTATCCCTGACAGTCACAGCTCAATAAATTGACAAACAGAATTCTCTGTATCTTCTCACAGGCTCTTATTTTACAGTGTTTCTTCTCAGCCCCCACTCCCCCCCATGCCTCTGCCTCAAACATGCTCTCCCTCCCTCCCTCCCAGCCTTCTGCCTTAGTCATTGCTGCAATTTAACACTCTAAACATGACATTTGTTTCAATACTGAACAGCTTATAGAAATAAAAATGATTTTTTAAAAGTGTACGTTTGCTGTATTCCTCCAATCCAGCATGAACACCTCCCTATAAGGATCGGGGTGGGCTGAAGAGCTAGCATGAAAAGAAGTTTGGACAGTCAAACTCTCTAAGTAACCAAAAGAGGAACAGAACAAGAGGACATGTCTTATTGTTGTGCCATACAATACGATATGATACATTACGATACCATACCATGCCATACAAAACGATATAAATACAATTAAATAATACGACACAATACAATACAATACAATTTAGTGTCTTCTTCGGGAAATCTGCTTTTGGACTCTTGTGCTGAACACATTTAGCTGTCTCTACAAGAATGCAAGTATAGGTCGCATGCAGAGCGACTGCTTAACAATTTAGATGTTGCAGCAGTTCAAGAGCTGGAGCATCCAACTTGTTGAGCTACAAATAAATCTGGCTGTTTGTGGGACTGTAACATTATGCGTGCAGAGCTCAGAGTATTAGATCAAAACGTGTCTGAGGCGAGGGACCATATTTGGGCTTTAATTTGAGACCAAAGATATTGTTTGTGTGGCAAAGAGCCAAAAGGGGTGATGGTAAGTGTCAGCCGCTAAATAGCTAAAGCTACGAGTTACTTATAACTTCGAACAAAGATATTTGCATTTCAAAACTTTAGAATGATGAAAAGAAAAGTGTTAAAATAAAGCAGAGTGGTCCCCATCTAAAGATCTTTCAAATAAGTGTCTTGCAAAATTATAAATAGCATGATCTGATAATGAATCATTAGTGAAATGTCACTTTTAATTATAGATATTTAAACCCTGCATTGTAACCCAGAGATGCTGACTGGAGGCAAACAAAAAAGTTGAACAGCGCATTACTGGAGCACTATCGTGTCTCACATGATTTACCCCGAGGAGACGCTAATTTTCATTCGATAAAAGTCTGTGATGTCAGCCGGGACACAAAGCCTGACAAATTAATTCATAAGAGCATCACATATTACCATAAGCTTCTTTCTGAGAGACGATTACAGCTAGATCCTAGACAAAGCGCGCTCTGCTGTTCCAGTTCCCATAGCAATATCGCTGATATTTCCATAGTAACTGGATTTTCTTTTTCTGTCGTACATGCTGTTTCCCTTCCTCCCACCAGTGACCAGTGTTCGGCAGGAGCCCACCTGTTCTGGGAGCTGTGGGAGAAAGTGTTAAAAACAGACCCCAGAACTCTTCTTCCTTGAAAACAGCAATCTAGTGACACGATGACAGTGTGGGGGAGGTTTTAGGGCTGAGCTGAAAGCCAGAATGACCTCGGGTTGTCACAGCTGTGGTCATCCAACAGTGTCGAAACTATTCCTTAGTGTATTTTCGACTTTCTTCTCCCCACTTGCACCTACTTTTACCTTCTGTGGTGTCAGTATGTTGTAGCAGAGTGGGATTTTCTGGCACAACTTCACCAACTAGCAAGGTGCATGAAGAGTGAAAGGCTTGAAGAGGTCAAAAAGCTCCAGCAACACTTGCTCTCCTGAGCTCTTTATAGAAAACCACAGAAAAAACTTATTGTAGAATAGAATATAAGTTATTAAAGTTTTAGGTCTGAGTAATCTCTTTGTGTGATCAGCTGGGGAAATCCTTCTTTATTGGTTAACAAACAATTCATTTTAAACTGCAGACTTAAGCTTTCAGACTTTTGTTCCTCTGAGCTTAAGCTAAACAACAAAATACTCTTGGGCTCCAGCAAAAGTCAAAAGGTTAAGTCCTTTAAAATGCAAATGTGCAGCGGTCAAGATAAAAAATAGGCAAACTGTTGTGTATCAAAGTGTCAGATGCTGCTTCAGCTGCTGAGAAAATGTCAACATGTTTGAGCACATAAGAGTAACCTGTCACTGACGAAGCAGCCATCTTCTAGTGTATGTAAAACACGCAGCTATATTAAACCAGCATATAAATGTATCACGAGCTGATCAGGGGAGGAGGCGTCCGCTACATACATGGCTCGCCATGTATTCAGGTCAAGTTTCCTTGAAGGCTGGTAAACCGTTCCCATTTTTGTATTTTGAGATGAAAAGTAAACATAACTTTATGTTTAAAAGAGTTTCATCATATTTTTTTAAAACTTGCTTTTCAAAAAACCATAAGGCTTGAGGCTACCCCCTAAAAAAGGATGATTGTTTCATGTTAAAATCAGTGAATTTGTGACGTAACGAACACAGATATCAGGGTGCTGCTAGCTGAGCTGCTAGCTTGCTTCAGGGGCCCAGTTCGCTTTCAAGTTGAGTCGTTAAGTTTCCTTGTCCGCAAGGTTTTGTGCAGGAGGTAAAATATCCTGCAAGTCTTCCTCCATACCTAAACCAATTGATCCATTTTTTTTTTTAATTCAGTAAAAGACTAAGACTAAAAATGAGTGTTAAATTTCTAATATTTGCACTTGGGATGCTGATAGCCAAGCTGCCATGAACATCTGAGTTAGTTAACTTTAGCTAAAGTTAATCCTTCACTTGACATGTAAGGTCAGTAGTTGGCAAAAAAAAAGTTTTGTTGTTAGACCAACAGCCGTCGCTTGAAGAAAACTCACCATGCTACCCAATAACACCATCCAAAGGTGTTTAGTTTGTTCAGTACAGCCCTACTTATAATAAAACCAGACTACCTGTTTACCAATGATTTACAGTATGTCTTTGTCCTAAGCTAAGCTAACAAGCAGTGAACATTTGCATCATTATTATGGTAAAGTCTTTCAATTGAGACAACAGTCAACTCATCTAACCCCTGACAAACAAAGCCCATATCCCCAAATTTCAAAGAAACTCAAAGGATAGCATTAACCCAGTTAAAGGTAATCTGAATGCCAAAAAAGTTTTCACTTTAGTTAAATGAAAGCTATGAAGAATAACGATTGGACAACCAAGCACCAATGTTCGTCTTTTTCCCATCTCTGCTGGATAAACTCATTCTGTCTGACTGAAAGTCTTTTTCTGGTATCAGTAGTTAATTCAAATGCATGCTATCTTTTCCAGGTGTGTTGAACACAGCTCAGCTTTCACCACAAGGCCTCCTTGTGTATTCATTTATTCAGGATTTACATATGAAGCTGCTGCAGGCCCTGATCTGTGAGCACAGTGAGGACAGGGCAGCCCATGTGCCATGCTGCTGGTGAGGCCTCTGTTCCAGACCAGGTCAAAGACTCGGCCAGAGCCAATGAGAGGAAAGGGGGGGGGGGGGGGGGGGGGGGGGGGCAGGGGAGGGGCCGATGGTGTCACTGAATGCCTGGGAACCTGTCACTATGCGTCAGTGTTAGCGTCTGCATCTGGCCTGCTCTCACTTTGACCTGGAGCTAAGTACGACTAGCTCACAGGAGTGGACCACAGAGTAAAAAAATTCAACTTTTTTCTCCCACCTTACGTGCAGCGCCTTTAACTTGTCACCATGCCTGTCACTGTGTTATACCATCACTTCACATCAGGCACTCACAGGCTCAACACTCACTAAATAGCTGTTAAGAAAATGAGTGGTACTCTTAAAAATAAGCTGCACTTTTCTCCAAAAACTGGCTTCTATTTTCTCTAGGTTAAGATAAAATTTCTGCAATGCAGGCCTATTTTTCTTAATAAAATAACAACTCGAAATTTGTTTAATTTATCGAACAAGGTGGACACAATTTTCCCCCTTCCTCCTCTTAAGCGCCACACAAGAACCTAAAACACACATGTTCTTAGAGCTTGAGTAGGATTTCCTTAAAAAAAACATTTTTTGGGGGGTCTAGATGGCAGGAGAATACAAAAACATTTGAAAATGCACCAGGACATCACAACAACCCGCAACCACAAAACAGGCTGTAATGGCTACAACCTAATCGTTCAACAAGTCCACTCAAAATCCCTGTTTTGCCACTTACTCATGCTCAGATTGTTTATATGTTGAACAACATTACAGAAAGGGTCCTTGTCAACCCAAACCCTTTCCTTTTTTTTACTAGAGAGAGCCACTACATCACAGTCTTCAAGGCCACCAACTTCCATTGACAGAACAGGGATTTTACCTTGCAGAACAGGAGTTGCTGATCTACCTTGGTGTTTAATGGTGAATTTGTATTTGTTACTCTGCGACTTTGGTGTTAAAATGGAACATCTGATATCAACCATGTATCTATGTAACACAGTAATAGCCAAAACAAACAGTTTTAGAGGATGTACTTTGATTGGGCATAGATACTGCCAGAGAATATATTGCTGTTCTTTGTCCTTGTATCCTCTCATGCAGCTAAAGTTGTTTCAGACAATAAGACACTGAGAAGGAACTGATGTTTGCTGAATGATCTTCAGTGATAATATCACTCATTCATTAAGTCATGTGAAACACTTTTGGCCCTGAGACAATCAGATTCTGTTTTTTTGTATAAAAATAGTACTGTTGTTTGGTGTCACAGTGCCTCCTCACATGGCCCCAGCAGCCATGCATGCCAATGGAGACCTTTGTTGTGTGACACAGTTTCAGGCGGTAGGAGTGAATGAATGCTCAATTAAGCAGAACAATGGTCAAAGGGTATTGTGACTGAAGACACAATAACCTTGAACCACATACATTGTGGAAGTTCAGATCTAAATCAAGGGTATGACATTTACCATGGCCCAAAAAGTCAGTCAATGCAACGCTATTTCAACATATGCCAATGTTACAGCTCTTGAACTGCTCCAGCAGTGATGGAGTTTGAGCAGGTGTAATAGACAAACTCTTACAGCAACTGAACATCACATCCTCTCTTTCAGTTGCTATTTCGGTTGCTATTGGCTTTTTGAAGAAAACAATCTGTTCAATCAATCTGTGATGAGTAAGGGCTATTAATTAGGGCTGTAAAAAAGATAGACTGAACTGAAGTTACTGCCTGTGAGTTCATGCATCATATGATTTTACAGAACTGAAACTTCAATTAAACTTCAATTAAAATAAAATGGATTAGCATTCTGTTAATGTGTTTTATTTACTGAGGTTTCAGAGTTAAGGAAAGGCTGTGTTAAGTTTGTATAAATGTAATTTTCTGTATTGTTTAGATTTTGGCCGTCAAAACTGTCATCTGGCCAGCACTTTTATGGTATTTTCCTACATATGTGAACATCCCTGCAAACTTTTTCAACAGTCACACAATCATCATGGAAAACATGACTCTCTAGAGTTATATTTGAGATGCAGTGTAACTCCAGTATTGCACTCTCTGCTGAAACTCTGTGCCCTCCTCACACTGTCAACATGAAATATAAACAGCATGACTCTTTATCACCTGTGCAATGGTATGAATTATTTTTGTCATAATGTGACAATCAAAACATCAGATACAACCTTCTTCACTCATATTTGCTGTGTAATTTCTCATTGTTTTCAATAATAAATTGTAAAACAATATGTACTCTACGTATCTAATTCCTCTGCATGCATCCATGTTCTGTGCGTTCAATGTATCAGTGTCAATTAAATGAGCTAGAGGGAACAAAACTGTCCAGTAAGGCATTGACATCTGACAAGTATGAGTCAGTCCTGGAACTTAATTTAATGGAGATATGACCACTGCAGGTAATAGCCAGCAGTCATGAGCTACTCCTCTCTCCAGCGAGAACAGGTTAACATTCAGATGGCCAGGCTCTATTTATGGTGGCTGTCAGCACCATCTAGAGCCCCCACAGTCTGCTAATTGGGATCCCTCCCAGGTAAGAAGGGTGAGCAGCGGTCTCTCTCTCACTGCCTTTCACACTCACCCGGGGACCCTGTGACCATACTTCATCATGAAATAATTGGCCGCTCATTTTTATCTGGCCCAGGTCAGCCTCTTGAGGGAGACAGTGAAAACGCCTTGTCAAAACAGATCGAAGCAGAAGGCCAAGAGGGTGAGCGAGCCTCCCCTGGCACAGCATCTCTGTTATGCGAACAATCTGACATGCCACACATGTTGGATGTCCGAATGAATTGGGGAGCTCCATGGCGTCAGCTTAAAGGAGATTTAACAAGAGAGGGGTGGGGGCTAATTCAGCTCACTGCAACAGATTTTTGGGCTGCAGTCAGAGTCAAATCCCATGCTTGATTTGGAGCTGCTACCGCAGAAATCTGTGTTAAATCGCACCACACTCAGTGCCAGAATTAGCTCCTCACCACTCTCTGCACAGATGGCATCAGCGGCGCTCATTGCAAATGCTTCACATTCTAGTCCATGCTGCCTGACCCCTTCCTTAATCCTAATTAGGAATGCAATTTCCACACAGCCTTTTTTTTTTAAGCGTGATGAAAATAAACGTTTGTATGCCCACGCAGCAGTGGCTTATGGGTAGTATCATTTCATGATTCCCGGAGTCCCGTGATTGTGACGCCATTTTAAACCGATCCCTAGATCAACGTTTTATACGACTATTGCCACTGTGCGCTTACCTCCCTTTGAGTCTACAATGTACTGGTCAGATAATAATACACGGTGGTAAATCCCTGGATAACATTCAGCCGCCTGACAAACCAAAACCTCCCCCCACCCTGTGTACACACACACACACACACACACACACACACACACACACACACACACACACACACACACACACACACACACACACACACACACACACACACACACACACACACACACACACTTGATCTGCAATAGAAATATTCAACCTTTCTCTAAAGCTGTCCATCAGCACGTCACTAAGGATTAACCAATAATTCCTCTGCAACATATAAAGACCTGGAAACATCCACATCTGCAGATATCAGGCTAATCTGGATGCTGGGATATTATCATGGATCCTTTTTTTTCTTTTTCTGACCAGCCAGCAGTTCCTCTACCTGATAATGCTTATTTGGCCAGGACTCGGTCAGCGAGATGTGCGGGGGCAGCTGAGCCACTCGGTCCTGGCCTGCATAGATAAGCGCTCATTGTTGGGAGCATGGATGAAGAGCGTAGCTGACCACGATGAGCTCAGGCTCGACTGACAACTGAACAATGATACAACTGCACACAGCAGAGACGTGTTGATTTAGCGGGTCCAAAAGGTTTAATCTGCCTCACTTCCTGCTTGCTCCAAGGATGGACGCTGAAAAGAGCTGATCTGAAAGGGTGCTGTTTGTAATGAAGCCTTTAGGACTACACTTACTACAAATACAACTCTGATATCAATTGTTTTGGTCCACAACCTTCACACATGTGAAATGAATTTAAATTTTTGCTGAAATTAGTTCTACCTGTTTTTATTTTGAAATACAAATGATAATTCTGCTAATTTGAAGAGTTTGTTGATACGGATGTAAGCTTTAGTCAGTGAAGTAACAGAAAATGTTTTTCTGATGTTCCCCATGTGGGCTAACAACACTAGCTTAGCCTTCAAAACAAAATTACTTTGGTAAAACCACTGAATAAACAGATTCATGTAAAAAAAAAAGATTTTTTTTTATTTTAGGGGACATGATGTTGGGAGGGGCTGCTAGCCAAGCTGTTGTTGATGACATTGATTCTGTTTTTAGGTTATGAGTCCTTCAAACTAACCCGATGATTCAACCCATTGAACAATAAATAACATAGCTTCATGTTGAAAATCAATGTTTTCCAGGGGGCTTTAAGTGTAGCTGCTGCCTACATTAGCTCAGCCTCTTTCTCATACACTTCATACACTTCATATGACTTATATTCTTTACCTAGACATATTGTTTTTATTTTGAGAGGGCCAGGAACTAAAAGTCCCCTGGAAATGTTTGATGTCTGACATCAAGCTAAAAACTGCAGACTGTTGACGCTTGTAAATTTAGTATGTGAAAGGCTGTTAAATCTATCTATAGACATAACATAATATCCAAAATCTATCATCAACATTAATTTGCTCTTGATTTTGAATTGAGACCTTTTTCAACCATATCCCTAAAGAATGGGCAGGAATCGCTGTACTCTGAGTCATCTTGGCTCATTGTAATTAAATGACAAAAACCAACAGCGCATGAACGCCAACAGACAATTGTAACAGGACATTAAACACATACAACAAGAGAGCAGCCAAATGCACTTGTGCCTTGTGCCGTGTGGCTGCACATTTGTGGCACTCAGGAGCATAATGTGTGAGACGGCAGCAGGAAGTTTATAAAGTCTTCATTATGGGGCCTCCCAGCAGCATTCAGCACACTCATCAAGATGCTATCAGCTCTGAAACAGCAGGACCCAGACACACACCAGTGTACGTCTGCTCTTACAACATTAGCTTCTCACATCCCACAATATTAACAGGTCTTTGTTTTCACCCTGGAACAAAAGCCTTGTTGTGAACTGAGAAAAGCATTACGAGTACACTGACATGATGGATGTCTGATCAATGTCCCTCTCTTTTCCTCTTTCTCACTTCTCAAGTTTTACTAGAAATAAAAAGCTTACATTTATTTCACAACACTTGGAATGAAATGTTAACAGATGGCTCACAACACTTCCACTAACGTTTCCGTTTTTCTATGAAAAACAAGTTCTCAAATCCATACGATCACATGTTTGCGTGATCCTAAGAATAGTAACAGGGGTGTCTCCAAAATAGCCCCCTGCAGGTTACATGTCTTGATTTACCCATTTGTATGAAGAATATTCAGTTAACATTGTGTAATGGTTTCAGTCCTGTTAGATTACGGCACCAAAGATGCTTGATAAAATAGATTTTGGCTCTGCAAAAATAAAGATATTACATCACATTTGTTGCATAAGTAATGTTTGATAATGTTATGATAATGGAGTCATGTGTGCTACATAAACATAAGTTTGTAGCATTCAGTAAGATAATGACTTTATGGATTACTTAGAATAAGTCGAGCCGAAAGTTTGGTTCAGCACAGGACTGAAACACTCTTCTACTGGGTGAACGTCCTGTGATGTGGGAATAAACATGAATAACTGTTTTTCCACAACATTTTACCCTTTTGCCATCAAATACAGAATGAAAGGGGCTGTCTGTTGCAAACACATTTTATCACCTTACTTACACTACACACCATATTTTATAGGCTTGGTGGCCCTTGGGGCCAGTTCTTTAAAATATAAGCTTCAATCCAGCTTGTTTAACCCATCTAATGCTGCTTTGACTGCTGACATATTTGAGCAATATCCCTCTTTTATAGAAGTAAAAAAATATGGTAAATGGACTTGAGCGTGTACAGAGCTTTTCTCCTGACTACTCAAAGCATTTTACACTGCAGATCAGCCCTACACATTCACACTACATTCACACCTTGATGGCAGAGGCTCCTATGTAAAGTGACCATCAGAAGTAAAGTGACCATTCATACGCTGCTGCCAAAGCATCGGGAGCATTTTGGGGTTTAGTGTCACATCAGTCATGTGGCTGCAGGAACTGTGGATCGAACCCTGACCTCTTGGTTGAGGGACGACCGACTCTATAACAACTGAGCCACTTCCGCCACAGCTGTTTGTCTTGTTTCATTTTTAAAGATTTTCATTTTTCTTCACAGTAGATTTTTATATATATTTTCATTTCTGTTTAAATAAATATGGGTAATTATTTGCTTTGGCACAAACTGTCTTTATGTATGAAGCAATCTCTCTCAGAACCATTCACATGGCCTTTGCTTCAATGTTTTCCATAATCTTTAGTCATAGATCAGTAACAGTCTCTAGCACTAAAAGCTGAAACTATATTTCATGATGAGTGAGGCGTTTAAATGATAAATCAATCCCTGCTAACAGATTCCAGCTACTGTTAGAGGAAAAACAATTAAAAGCAGACTTTCAGAGAAGTGTGCTCAGCAGCTGATTGTTGCTTATGCTTACATTTTAATATTTACAGTACCAGACAGAAGGGAGAGACTGCTGAGTCTGCGGGAAGAAAATAAAAAGGTTGAGTCAATCAGCGCATGAGGAGCAAAGAGTCAGGGGTCAAACACCTAACTGCTACAAAGATTTACCCTTTGACAAAGATTTCCTTTAAACGAGCACTCGCAAACACTAACAACTGGGCCTGCATGTTGTATAATGCTGTGGGAAGCAGTTCTGACTGTTTCATTGTTCCTTAGTAAGCACTAATGCTGAGTGCATGAAGAGGAGGGCAGAATGTGAGGTCGCCTAAAGTGTGTGACTGCGTGGGGACGACTGGTCACAGGTGAACACAGCTTTGACAGAAAGGCGGAGGTGGAGGGGAACTGGGATCTCTTAATGGTCTCCCAACCCCCCTTCATTTTTAACACATGTCTTAAAAAGGAGAAAGTAATTGCACAAGGGCACAAACATTGAGAGGAAGAAACAAAACGTTCTCCTCTGTGTTTGATGATGGAAAGATATTTGTAGTTGATGTGTGTACTTGTATACAGCTATTATATTTTGTCACAGGTTTTCAGACAATGAGCAAGGTTCAATTTGCATGAGTTGCGATAACTGTTCAGAATTTGGTAAAACTAAATGGCTTGACACAAATTTCAGACTATCGAGCCTTACTTAAGTATTCCCCCCTCAGGATCTTTTTCCACATTTGAGTTACAGACACTATTTGACAAACTTTTTTATTTGAACTTTTAGTAGGAAATCACAGCCAAGAACTCAAAGCTTTTCATATATTGTAAATAATTAAGAATACCATGAAATCTGCTTTTATGTGCTGTAACATGAAAACCTTATGGAAAAGTCTGAGGGGAGTAAATAAAGCACTGTAGAAATACAACTTAGTGTTTTGTAATGTGTTTATTCCACTCTGAAATAACTCTAATTAAAAGTGTGGAGACGCCTTGTCTCATGAGCCACATGCTGAAAACAGATTTCCAAAATTCATTTGGCATAACTCATGAATAACAATAAATCACGACTGTTGCTCATTTAAAGTGACAGTTGTTTACGAACACCATGTGCCTTCCATGAAAAAACTACCAAAATAAATATTGAGACATCAAAGTGTGCGATTTCCCAAGCAGGAATTTGCCAACGAGCAGACCCTCAGACAACAAATGTGCATAAAGGCATCCTTTAGACTCAAATAGTTTGCACAGGCTGGCTGAGCAGCGGGACAGGGAATGTTGCTTAAACAACAGCTGGGGAGGGAAACCATCTGAGGCTCCTACTGCTGACCCACCAAACTCCTCTCCTCCCCCCCTCTCCTCCGCCTGCTCCCCCATACTGGAGCCGCACTTCCATCACCTGCTCAGGGAGGAATCCTTGATGGGTTTCCGTGGGAAATACCAGACCAAAGGCATCAGACAGATTATTTCATGCCTCCCATTCAGCTTTTGACAGCAGCTATGCCACCCTGCGTGCAGGCACACAGGAAGTCAAGGTGTGCTGTACACAGTTACAGTACAAATTACGGCCCGGGAAACAATGACTAACTTCCAGGTTGCTTTCATGGTAAGAATAGAGGGCAGCTGGCGTCCTCAGTCACCTGCTGTCTCTGTAACTGTCTCTGCGAGCGTGGTATACATGTGCTGTCCTGCTCAATGGTTTGTCAATGTCATCAAATATTATGAAAGACAAACTTTCAGGCCACACACACACATGAAAGTAATAATATCCAAACATTTTTTCAATTGAATCTTATTTTCTCCTTTAGCTAAGAAGGCAGGAAAATTTCCCTAAGCAGATTATGATGTACTTTCTAGTGTTTACGTGCAAATTCCCAAACAAAAACCTGCACACATCTGGCGCTCTATTCAGAAGGGAAATCCAAACCGATGAGAGTTATTGCTGCTTTACTTTTGACTGCCTATCATACAGATTTTCCTGCTAAAGCATCAATACGGACATTAAGCTGTGAGTACAACAAAGCTATTAACCCATAAAGGTTTGCACTAGAAAAGGACTGCTGGCGCTTGAATTGGTATTTTGACTTACTGTGATGTCATTTGTAGTATTTTCAAAGCTTCAAATCCTGAGAATCTGTACAAGCTCAGCTCAACTGTTATGTAAGTAGATAAACAAGAGTAATTGATTTGAGTGTTTATCATTTATCTCTCAAATGGAAAGTGCTTTTTGATATAGTTTTGCTACATTTGACAGAAAACATATTGATCCAAACAACCCTGAACATATGAATAAAAAAAGATTGTATAACGTGCTGAGGTAATTTGAACTACATTTTCTTTTTGTGATGAGCTCATTTTTATGAGCTGAGTGCGAAGGCAATTTTTAAGTTAATTGCAAAAGAAAGACACAGTGCTTACATCAGATTTTATGCTAATTGTGATGTAATTTCATATGGTATCATGAAATAATTCACATCAACAAAGTCCGTACAACCTTAAGGTTAGATAATGTTTGTAAGTTATGCTCTAACTATTAATCTTTAAATTTAGGATCAGTTTAAACATAATTATGGAAGCAAAGATCTAACCTGTTCAGGGTCGCTTGCTGGTTTTTACAAGTTTAACACCACATGTGTAACATGTCATAGAAGGAATGCTAAATTTTTAGCTTTTCCTGCAGAAAGACAAATGCTCAACCTGTTACAGATTTGACTTGTGATCATTTAAAACAGACAAGCAATTAGTCACAACATGCAAAACATCTGTTAAAACAGAAACTTGAGTCCACCTCTTGCTCTCAATTAGAAACATCCGGACTGCACAGCAGGCTCTGTAATGATAAGACATGACTACCAGCGATGGGCAAATTGCCAGCTGAATCTGGTTAAATGCATCCATCTAATACTGATGTACAACAGCATAACAAGCAGTCATCAGTGTTTAGTCTTTTTCATGAGGATTATTGTCCTCAGATGTGACTGGGACCTTTATGTTGGATACCAGCAGCACATCGCTGCAGTCTTCAGAGCTCATCCCTCACTGCAGAGCTGAGCTCCTCACTGAACCACGCAAACAACTGCCCCAAAGGAAGCCGCCCACAGATGTGAACACTGATGATCTTCTGGAGTGCTGATAATCTGAGACAAAACTGTACAGTCGCTCAGTTCCGCATGAGTGCTCCTTGGCGAGGGAAGGGGAGGACGGAGGGGTGGGGGGGTGTATGTACGGGATTCATTACACTGAGCACTGGCTTGGACGGAGGCCGTGCAGAGACACTCATCAGCATAGCGATACACATTTCCTCTGGATGTGTGGTCATGAAACCATAAGATCATTGTTCTAGCTCAAACTAGATCGAGCCAGAATCAATGTCTGCGAGGGAGCTCAGGGTTCAACTTTAGGGTGGAGTAGAGTGGGTGCAACGGGTTGGTGGTCTGCTGTATGTTTCCATATTTGTTTACCACCCACACACACGTACTCTAAGGCCTCGTGCGCGCACCGTAAACTCTACTCCTGCTGACTAAATGGCTTTTGTTCTTGTGTTGTCTGCTGTTGTTTTATTTTCTTAATAAATTATTTGTTGGCTCTCTGCTTTTGTATGTTGAATATTTTAGAAAGTGCACAGCTGTGCACTCTGTATTCTCGGGTTCAAGAGCAGAACTTTAAAAAGTGGCTTTGTTTTTGTAGATGAGGAAGACAAGACTTATCAAGAAACTAGTCAAGCACCTTGAAAAAAGAGATTCTACTCTGTCTTAGCAAGGTCTATGTTTTCTGTGAAGTTCAACTCTCCTTTTGGCACTACCTGCTTATTATATACCAATATAACTCTGTTTTTTTTCAGGTGCATCCATGAGTTTCATCTTTTGATTTAGGGCTACCCCATAAAATGTGCATGAATCAAATCGAAGAGTCGATTCACATTGCTTCAGTGAAATCTTATCTGGGACAAATTAACCACAGAGTTCTCCTCCTCCTCTCACAAACAATCAGCACCAGTGTCAGTGAAAACAGAGAATAAAGCAGTTTCCCCTTAAAAAACAGTGTTTCTCGGACAGGAGGGTCTGTGAGCTGAGCTGCACAGCTAGCACATTTGTAGGTGCTTGTTGTATGGATTACTTTATAGGTAAGATTTTTTTACTGGTGGTCAAAATTACAACTAAAGGTCTTATCCTCTCCAAAACAGACTCAGTGATGAAAACCAGTAAATAACTCAGCAAGTGGTTTCACATTTAAGTGTTTCTTTGACACTTTCTGCAGGAGCTTTGGGAGCTTTGTTTACCTAAGCTCACTAGCTGACTTGGATCCCTCATCAAGATTTCAGTCACAAACGGTCAAGGCAAAACTTGTAAAAATGAGAAAGTAGTTGGTATGCCAATTCAGCTTTAACTTTTCTTTTTCATCTTTTCCATGAATAACTAAATAAAATGGGATACAAATGCCAACTCATTTGTCTATACTATTTTCCATCTACAGTTGGGATTTGTTCTTGTTTAGGCTTTAACATCCATTTGCAAAGCCCTGGCTGTAGAAATATCTGTGACTCCATTAGTGGCTTAAGTTTTTCCATTTGTTTTACACAAGACTACTTTTAAGTCTTTGAAAATCCCATATAATAAGTCTATGGCTATTGTGGCTCTCTGAAGAATCTCCATGTTCCCAATGGGTTCTCTTAAGGTAACCTTTTAAGCTCTGGTAATGACCATTGTATAAATATATTAATCTGACTCTGAAAGTGGGGCACGCTGGTGAAAGGAAATGGCAGAGGAGATAACATGCTCATTTCGGGAATGACTGTGCTTTACGGGATATGAGGTTTAATGTTGAGAAACTGACTATTTAGTTTAATTACAATCTTAACAGGAAATCCCTTAACACAAATGGGCACTGTGTTATTCACCAGCTCATCCCCTGTTTCTCTGTAATTTCTTCCACTTCCACTCTCTTGATTTCCGTCATTTTGCCCAGTTCTAATGAGAGTACAGTATTTTATTTAACCCTTTGCACACTGCCTGCTTATTCTGCTGTCATATACTTAAGTGTGTTCCAGTGCTTTAAATTTAAATAGTGTTGGGCGCCGGATAGCCAAGAGGTTAAGTTGACCGCCCCAAACTGCAGAGGTTATGGTCCTTGCAATGGCGGCTGTTGGTTTGAATCCAGCCTCTGCCCTTTGTTGCATGTCATCCCCCTCTCTCTCCTCCCAACATTTCCTGTCTCTCTTCAGCTGTCCTATCCAATAAAAACTAAAATGGCCCAAAAATATCTTGAAATGAATCAAATAGCATAATAAAAAGAAAACATAGGAACTGATAGAAAAGTTGACATTTCATCTATTAAAAAAGGAGTAAAAAGGAGTTTTTATTTTATTTTATTCTTTTACAAATTATCCTAATAACAAAATACTTCAATACAAAACAATTCTGAATAAGAATAGGTAAATAGCCATTTTTGATGTGCTGATGGAGGAGGTGTTTTATTTATCTGCAATATAAAAACAGTGCCTATTTTGGTACTTTTGCTTATTGTGATATAATTTCTTGGAATATCTTAAAATACTCTTTGTCCCTGTATAGCCAAAATGTTATGCAATCTGTGTTCAGGCTGTTATTGTTTATTTCAGGTCAATTATGCCAGGATTATGCCAACACCTATCTTCTTTGGCAAGATTGCATTGTCACTAGGTTACAGACAGCACATTACATAAATGCTATCATGTGACCAACAACATGATGAAAAGAAAGACAGAAGTCTTTGATTTCTATTTTAAGAATGAATTACTCGGGATTAGGATTCATATTTATATTTATTGTGTTCATTTAAAAAGGATTTTGCAAACAAATGTGTGTTTTCCTGGGGTTAAACACAGTGAATTGGTGACACAATCCACCAATCCACAGCTTGGTGGATTGTGTCTGCAATTCCTTCAAGTCTTCATGAGGGTTGTGTAGCTCAAATCAAACGACAGTCTGTCTTAATACTTAAGTCGGTGATCAGCTTTAAGGCTGCAGCCTGAACATTTGGGATGACCTGTTACAATGATGACAAACGCCCGACAAACAACTGACTCACTCTGAAATCCACCCAAATTGCTGCCTCCCCTCTGCCCTGCATTCGCTTTCTATGACACAGAAACCAAGCAGACCCACATGCGGATCACCCCCCTTATTGCAGCACAGACAGCAGCCAGCAACCATGTTACAAACTCGTCGCGTATGTCTGGCATCCTGACAAATATCTGAGGCACTTACTTAGCCACAGTATGCCCTCACACACATGTGGCAACAGGGCTGTGCACGGCGAGCTACCACACTTGCATGATTCACAACCGAGCCTGAAAAGAAAATCTTTTCTGACAGAATAAAGAAATTCCATTAAGTTAAGAACCCAACAATTTCTCTTTAAGTATTTATTCCTGTGCCATCCAGCAACACATGGAACGAGAACAGTTCATTCACACAGTGGATACGCGGAGAGAGGAAAGTCTATATGATCATCTTGTTTGGACTTTTTCACCATTTGACCTACAGTAAAAGCCACTGGTGTGAGAGATCAATAATTCAGATCAATCCTGTTTCGATTACTCTCTACCAAAATATATTTTGGCAAGCTCTACAACAGCATAACGGCACTATCACTTCCAGTTCAATCTCAACATTTCTGTTACTAAGTAGCCCAGAAGGGATATCCCTCACACCATATGGTCTGATGGTCTGGTTACAATCTGTCAGTACTATCTGTCCACTCAGCTGAATGCACTCTGACGGTGCTGGTGGGCTTTTTACAACAACATGGCTATTGATCAGGCGACAATACAGCTGTCAGATTTAGCACAACAAAAATATCAATTGTATGTCTACAAACTCTCATTTACTAGTGTGAAGAAATGGAGGTAAATATGTGCATCATCTTTATCATCTGCATCAACCTTTTGTATGAGAGTAGGGTTGAGCTACAGCAAGCAGCTGAGCTTAGCATAATGTCTGAAAACTTCACTTAAAACCTTACTCAGTAAATTGTATTGTAGGTTTAGTGTTCTGTTTGACTGGGTTTCAGTGTTGTGTTACTATTTCTTTGCTGTGAGCAGTAGGAAGTCACTGCTCTCAGCTAAGAAATAGTCCATCAAATACCTTCAAGTAAATTTCGATGATTAAACAAAGAAGGGATCAGATTTTTATTACTGAGCTAAAGAGGAACTATTTTGGCAAACTTTGCAGCAGGATAGCGCTGTCCTCCTGTTTACAGACTTTGTGCTAAGCTAAGCTAATTGGCTGTAGCTTCATAAAAACACAGGACCCAGTCATAGGCTGTGTCCGAAAACATATGTACTACCTACTCCATTATAAATATGCATGTGAGTACCCAGCTAAGCTTCACATACACACACACATAGACATGCACACAAGCATAGCACTGTTCTGCCCTGCCAGCTCTAACATTAAGACATCGCCATAGACATACCCCCATTACACTTCTGTTACTAGCTACCCCCGATGGCGGATCAGAGGTGTAATGACTTCCCCCACCATTCCACATCCCTGTGTTATACATTGCACGCAAGACATAACAGGGGCTCAAAGTATCCCACCTTATCCCACCTCCATGAAGTAGGATTTGCTCAACTTATAGAGTCCAAAATGCTGTATAAGTGAAGCTAACTTTTGCCTAGCATTACTCGACTTCAGGATAATTTTTGAAGATTTGCATTGGTTGAACACAAGAAGCAAGCATTCGCTCTGACAGATATAGGAAAACAAAACGCCTTTGTGTCTTGTTTCATTACATCACTAGTAAGCATGTACAAACAGATTAGTTATTTCACCGCCTTCATCTAAACTTTGCTGGCTTTTTAAGGCTGACCAGTGCCCACTTTGATAACCTGTTATTAGCTCAGCCTCTGCCCATCTTAGAACATGGATTACCTAAACGCTTACAATCTACTTCTTTTACGTTTCAGTTGATCTAGCAAGTATTCAGCTGAAATATGGCTTGCAACCCACAAAACAAACAGAAAGCTATGATTCAAATTGGTTAAATGAATAGCAGATGCAGATTTGTTAGGGAAAAAGCATGTGTCTTCTGAAGGCATGGGAATCTTCAGGTTGATTGTATGAACAAAGCATTAAACGATTTTCGTGTAAAAAAGGTTCAATTTGGTTGATAAATTACTTCACCTGGCTCATATTCATCATGTCTATGCTAGTTTTTTTTTTTAATTGACTTGAAAAAACCTTTACGCAGCAGCTGCAGCAGACTAATTTAAACCAAAATCTAATTTGTGATTTCTTTCCAGTCAGCAGTGTCCCACAGTATTTAAAGATGAACTAGAAATGGTGTTAAGAATGACTGCAGAAGATCTGATGCTGAGCTTTCACCTCGTGGTTAGTCTCCCTGACATGATAAAACTACAAAGCTAATTAAAGGGCAGAAATCACAGAAATCCACTGCATCATCATTATTACGCTTAAATACACGACTGGACGAGCACACACACACATACACACACCCACATACAAACGCAAACACACACACACACACACACACACACACACACACACACACACACACACACACACACACTTAATCATCACTAATAACTCATTTGGATGAGCACCAAGATTTCTGTGTCATGTCTCACCCCGAGCACTGTCTCTCTCTCTCTCTCTCTCTCTCTCTCTCCCTCTCTCTGCAGACTGCCCTGCTGAGCTACCGAGTCCCTCTTTAAGGAGATGAAGACTAAATCAATCTCTGACTTGGATCTTTACCCGCTAAGAACATGATTAGTTTGTCCTTTTCAATTATAAAGACAGTGAGAGGAACTTGGTTGTCATTCCTAAGATAAAGTGAATGCTTGCTGAGTCTGAAAATACCAGCCTGCCAGCATGTAATAAATAATTTCCTCATTTTATTTATTTTTAAGTTGAGGACATCAAGGTCCAGGTCTCACTCACTGACCAAGCCCCATCAATCATTTCTATGCTGGACTGTTTTGAGCACATTTTGTACAGCTTCCCGGAGGATGTCACATCAGGTCCTCGAAGTCACATTTAGTACCTCTGCTAAACATCAAAACGTTAGCGTGACCTGCTGTATAAAAGCCCTGTGGCTGAAACTACTAAATATATTATTTAAAATAATATTATTTTAAGGACTGTACCTGCATCAGAACTTTTATGATTTATGATAAAGGTTCATCTAAAAGTATTTTTTTTCAGTTCAGGTCCCCACCAACCTTCTATATCAGCGTACGTGAACGTCTATTTTGTCCTGTAAGAATTGTGTTTATCAGAAGTTCCTACTGTGAGCACGATGTTAGAACATTTCTAGCCCCCAGAAACCCACCCTAAAACTTCAGAGAAACACTGAGAAAAAAAATGTAAAAACATTGTGAGCAATGGAAACTGAAGGGATGTTTTGTGACATGTTGTGTAAAGTTTGCAGCCTGCCCTCCTCTGTGTGAAGTTATGCAGCCAAAAACAAAAAGCTTGACTCAAGGTTATCTCACTAAATCCACATCACTGGGAACATTATTAATGTTTTGATACACGTGTTGCAGGTGCATCCACAACCTCTACTCACCCCACAGTAGCATTTAGCACTCCTGACATGAAGGCTGTAGATTGAAGAGTGAAAACTAACTAAACTAACTAATTAAAGGCCACCAGATGTGAGAAAAGGAAATGAGCTTCAAACACAACCACTGCTGATGAACAGATGGAGTTCCTGTGTTCATAACAACTCGTAGTAAACCGATTTTTCTCCATACATTGTATCCCATCTGTTAACAAGACTCTTTAAAGAAATTTCTTGAGAAATCAGAAGTTAAAAACACACCACCAATGTCATACAGATCAGGAAACTCCCAAAACATTCCCCACATACTACAGGCAGAAGTCATTTCTTCACACTATGTTAAAAGGCAAGGCACTACTGTCAACATTTCTGGGAACTAGGAGAGCAGGGATCTTGTTTCCAAGGTAACACCTACACATACAGCACTGTGTTTGTGACCACACCCCATCACGATCTACTGATTACCTTGGCCTAATGTCACAAAATGAAACTCAGAAACTAATTTGGGCAAAGCAGATTGCATTCATATTGCAATAAGTGAAGTCATTTTTCCTCTTGCCAAAAATGTTTTTAAAGTTGTTTTTCATTCTCTCTATCCTGAGGTCTCCCTGCTTGATCTCTTTTTCTTTTACTGAAAACTCTGGCAAATCCACAGGAACTAAAAAAGCCTTTCTGCTGTGTCTGAACCACTCAAAATACTTCAGCCAAGCTTTTAGCCACACACTAGCTTCCTGAAAAGCTGATTTTAATATTTTAGTATAACATTAAGGCTCACCTGCAGCTACTCCCATCCTTTATTAGTCCTTAAAACTGTCACCTTACATCATCATGCTGAGCTTTTATGTTCCTCTATTTCCATTGTTAACCCTACAAAATCTGCAATAGCGATGGTCCAGTGCCTATTTATTGGTATTTCTTATGCTACTTTTTGATCTCTGGTCTACAAAAATGTTCAAAAGTAAACATCTATTGTTTTTTTACCATTAAATGTCCCTAAATAATCCCACAAAACTTGCTTGCAGAATAATTGTTAAATGTAGAAACATGACCAAATATTTCTAAACACACACAGGTGTTACTGGAATGTTTTTTTGTTGATAGTTATTTCTGCAGAAGAAAAATTGGTCCTTCTGTTATTTTGCTCATTGTTATTGTACTGTATTGTACTGTATTATCTTCAAATGCTTTTATTTTCTTAAAAAGTCTGTTAAGGTTTCCTAAGCTTTTAAATTAATGCACTTGTGGTTTTCATTTAAAATCAATTTAAACAGCATTGTACAAATAGTCACAGGAAACAGGGAGCCAGGTTTTGGCAGCCCACATGCTTTCAGCAGAATATTGTAATGACGTAAAAAGTGATCAAATAACGAGCCGACACTGAAGATTAAAGCTCCCTGTTGCAGAGCTTGAGCTATTATGGTTTTTGATGGGAATCAATTGAAACAGAATTGTTCTCACAACAATCTCCTGCAGCCGCCTGCATTTAAATACTGTTCACATTTCAATAAAACACATCCTGGGGCTGGAAAATGGCACAATAAAAAAAACAGGAAGTTGTGTGAGATGTTGTTCAGCTACTGTGTGTGTGATTTTTCCACAATGATTATCACAATGTATGTTGTTACTGGTGGGCCTGATGGTTCAGAATGAGCTGTGATCAAACACCTGAGGTCGTCGGATGACTCTGCCTCGTGGATATTTTTAGATGGTAATTGCCCTTTTGTTACAGCCTGGTAAACAAAAGATGAATCCGGAGCGATTATCTGGTTATGACTCTCAGTGGGAGCACAGCCTCCAGCTCTTTCCTTTCATAGCGACAGCGGCTCAGCCACATGTAGTTCACTGCCTGTGCAGTGACGTTAATGAAACCCCTCATTATTTCACTAAGCTGACAGCATCCCAATGTCTGATCGATGGCAGTCTCTTTCTTCCCTCCAGGGACCGTGTGACCACAGATAAAGATCATCAAACAGGAAACCTCTCCTGTGCTGCCCTATGCTCAGGCAGCCAGCACACAGGCGTCTTGAGATTATCCTGTTGATCTAAAGGAGCCTAAACATCCAATAATAATGTCTTATCAAAACAAACAAGCACTTAGCCATCATTTCCTAAAGCTCATTTAACCAAACAAGACGACAATTACTCCCTTTTTTCTCATAAATCCTGCTCTTGTCCGAGCCTTAGATTGTACATCTGATACACTGTTTTAGCAGAAACATTCCTTCTCCACACCCAGACCATTATAATATTTTCATATGGAGATTTAGGTGAGTATGTGCCGCCTGCAGGCTAGCTCTACTCTATGACCAAGGCTTCTTTCACATGAAAGTCTTACTGACATTTGAAGCACGCACATGCCGTAGCCATTTTGGGAGCGTAAGCATGTTATTGTTTGCCTTTTCGACCTCAGCATGTGCTCTGAACAGAAAAGCTGAATCCTCCTCTGTGTCAAGTGAAAATGGATTTCTGTGTAAAGAGATGTATCGTCGCACCCAGCTCGTGTTGTGAACACTGCTGAGCTTTCTTCACAACTCCCCCCTTTTCTGCTCTGACCTCCGCCAGCTCATCAACAGGGCTCCCTTTTATCTCTTCGGGGAAACAGGTGGTTCTGATTGTTAGTCAGTGCACATAGGAGGAGAAGCCTCCATGTGTTTTCTGTTAGGAATGCTGCATTTGCTAACACGCACACTCAGGTTTGGGAGGGACACAGCAGATATTTCTGGTTACGCCTGCGACGCGGCTCAAAACACCAACACCCACCCACGCCTGCTCAGCTGTTTCGGGTCATTCCACAGTGAGGGCCATGTGCTACTTTGACTTTATCCCATGGAGGGGCTGTTCTGGCACACATATATCCACATGGCTGGCTCCAGTGATGGCAGAAAAAATGATTACAACATTTTTTTTTGAAGTACAACAAACCCACTATAATGGCAGAAATCCTTGTCTGACATTGGACCCAAATGGCACCTCAGATGGATGTTTTGCACAGATGACACCTCGCTTGGATCCAGGGGTGACTAAAGAGGGGAACCTTTGAACTAAAATCAAAATACTTCCTGTTTGTCCATCCTTGTTTTTCTCTGCCATTTACTGTCTGTGCCATCAAATGTCAGATTGTAGTGGACTTGGCCACAGGGGCTAAACATGCTATTCAGGGAGCGCTCCAAACATTTGCTCACAAGTTTTGGGTGTGTAGTGAAACATCTGACAACATGCTCCTCCTGAGGGAGCCACTATGTGCAGTTATCTTGGGAGACCTATGACTCCTGCCATGCCAAACCTTTATGGCACACATACCAAACGCAGAGAAAAGTGCCGACACTTGGCTCTGGTTTAGACAAATGTTTTGAGAGTGTGCTGGGTAACGTCACCCTGTGAGCAGTCTGATGATGTGTGGGTTAAAAACGGATGTTTAAAGATCTCCGGGTGATGCAACGGCTTATCAGCGGAGAGAACACAGGGGGAGGCTCGGCAGATATAGCAGACAGCTTTCTCTCTTATCTTATCCTTTCAGATAGAGACAGGGTTTGATTAGATTAGGCTGACAGCCATGAGTGAAAATAAAGATAATGTCAAGTCATAAAAATGTTGGTTTCCCAGCGAGAGGCTTGATATCAACACTTGAGCATGTGTGACAGCTGATTAATAGAGTCAAACGTATCTGCATTCTTTCAAATTCCTTCAGGTATTACCGGTAATCGAAACTGAATGGCCAGCTCTCACTCTAAAACGATCAAATACAGCTTAGACAGTGGCACAAAGCTTCAAATTATGCTGCTGCAGGTTTTCCTCTACCATCCTCTTGTGGATGCTGTTCTGTTCTGTTGTGAATTAGTCTGGTCATTCATCCAGGAGACTAGTGGTCAATTCATGTGTCAAACCAGTAGTCAACCTTCTTTTAAGAAGTCCACTCCTTTTTAGGTCTGGACGTGAGCAAGTTGCTACTTATCTTAACCTATACCCTGATCTCATTCCTTAACCTAACCAAGCAGCTTGTGTGCCTGATCTTTACCAAGTCGTTTTTTCTCAATTTCTTTAAGTAAACGATCAAAGTTGCTTCTCTTACTCCACACACTTTAAAAAATGCAGGCATATAGGGTGTGTCCAGGCTGGATGTCCACAGGTGTTTCTTATAAGAGTCAAAGCTGTGATCTCAAAGTTTATATTTGCTCAGTACTAATCCACTTTGAGCATCTTCCAACCTCCCACATATCTTGGCCACACTCTTGGCAAGAGGGATCCTCGCAGATGTCCTCTTTGAGTGCATACCACTTTCTGGAATATTTTATGAGAAATGGCTCAGGTGAAGCCAACAATGGAAAATGTTAATGCATTCCATTAGATCAGGATGGAAAGTCCGCTGTGAGCATGTGTACTTAAAATAACAAAGGCCCTCGTCTCTGGCTCTGCTGACAGACGACCGGGCTGATATTTGCAGCTCGGTTCACTTATGTTGGGTGCAGCCTTCACTTGGAAACGGCTGGGGATTGTGTGGCCATTAGGATGATAGCTACCCGAAGAATGTCATGCATATAAAATAACAAGCACACAACACAGAGTGTGACCAACAACAGGAAGCAAAAGCAACAACACACTCATTCCTTTCCTGAATTTCTTAATCACTATAAACATCAGAACCTGAATGTGGAGTAGATATTTTTCAAATACAAGAAGCAGTCTAATTACAGTCAGTAGCTATGAGAAGAAAGTATCATAACACAGCTTGCGGCCAGCTTTAGTCTAGCCAGATTTGAATGTGTCTAAAGGCAGTGGAGATGCTGGCTGTAAGCCAGTCGACCACATGGTGAAGACCTGTCCAGCAACACAAAAGACATTCTTAAATCTTCCCCAGCTCACTTCCCCCACCCACACAAAATGTCAATAGTGCTGCTACCATGGCCTGTCACAGATTTACTCAGGGGAACATCATTAAGAGGACTGACTTTGAAATGTATCGCCTGAATAAAATAATCAGCACACAGCCCGGAAGAAAAGTCAAAGAGAGACAGTGCTGATAGTACAGCAACAGATTTTCAACAAGCTCCATTTCTTTTCCCTAATTAAGGCACAGAGAATAAGCCAATTCACACACATGAGAGATCACAGGAAGGTCTTATGTCTGTGCCTCTCTTTGATCCGTAAGTCGGTCCTCTCACACACCTTGCCTAATTCAAAGGGGGAAACTAAAGAAATACAAGCACCAATTCATGGCAAACTCTGAGGTGAAATTATTACCAAGAAAAATCAAAGACGGGGCCAAACCAACAGCTTCAAATGCCCTAATGATGATATTTTTTTAAACATTTCATAAACTTAAGCAGAACCATTGGTTGTCAATGTCCATGGATGTAGGCTAGCTGCTGTCTGTAAGGGTGAAGTAATATAAGGTAAAACATATAGGAACTAAAAGCAACCTTTTTTTTCTTGTAGATTTTATCTTTCTTAATTACAGGCCTATACATTAACTAGAGTTTTACACTGCATTGATTTAATCAAAACTAAGCTGGGCTAATAGTTTCATGCTCGGAGGGCAAAACACTTGACTCAACAAATGGCGACACAGCACAGCAACAAGTGGATGATCTGAAACCAATCGTCTTATTCTAACCTGCTGACTTAATGATGAATAAATAACCACATAAATATACATAAAATCAAACAGTTAACTTAGTTTTTCCTCTGAAGAAAGTGAAATGTTTCATAGTATGTATCTTTATGTGCAGCAGCGGGAGGAGGATGAAGAGGAGGGGGGCTGGCTGCCTGGCTCCTCCCGCGGACAGCCTGCTTTATTCCGCCGCAGGAGAAAAAACCCGTTATCTCGCATCACTACTTTCAAGCATCTCAGCCACTATCACGACTCAAAAACCCGACGTTAAATAGTTAACAACATGGGCTGAGAAACCGCACTAATTCATATTTAATTCAGAAAGTCGCTCCAAACTTGAGAAACTTTTTTACAGAGTCGGAGACAAAAAGCGTGGTGGCTTATCGTTAAGAAAATCTTCCGATAACTGAACTGTTACTCAGCCTCGCTCATTTAGTCCAGATATTTACACACATATATCGATATATGATAATTTAACAATATTACATCACAAACAGCAGCAACTCTTCTACTTTAACGGTGAAGGAGCATGGCGATGAATTTGAAGCGAGTCGTGTAAACAGTAGGCTAATTTGTAACAAAAATGGCGACTATTGTTTTGAATTTGTGAACATATTTAAAAACTATATTTGCCAAACGATGGAAAAGGCAGGTCGTACTGTAAGTGAGCCTTGAGTTTAACGTTAGTTGCATCCAGATAGGGTTACTTCTCAGTCGGAGTCTATTTTTACGCCCGACGCCGGGGTGAAATCTCGACTAAACAGGCGGAGAAGTAAATGTCTTCTGACGGTCAGAAAGGGGAAACGGAAGAATAAGAGCCACTTATGATGATTATTTGTACTTACAGTGAGTTGAGAGGAGAGTCAGGAGGCAAGCCAGACGTGTTTTCGCCATCTTGGAATCGATGCAATGCTCGGTTCGACTGGCCGTACATGCGCAAAGTAGCCAAAAGAGCTTTGGTGTGGATGGAGAGAGGGAGAGAGACGTAGACGTACACTGAGAGGGAGAGAGAGAGAGCGAGAGAGAGAGAGAGCGAGAGAGGGAGCGAGAGAGGGAGGAGGAGTGTATTATATTAGGTTTCCATAGTTACTGAAAGCATCACTCACACAGACAAGAATTTATAGTTGACACGTTGTGGGAGGCTTTTTTACTACTGTGGCTTTATACTGTAGGTAAGCAGCAGCTGTGGACTCAGATAGGAAAACACCAGCAGCCTCCAGACCTATTATGTGCTGTGAGACAGAAAACGGAGCAAGCAACAAGGCACATTTTAAAGGAGACATCTTTATTTTGCCAAATTAAAGGCAAGTTTTATAAAAGTAAAGGATGGAAAAGTGTCCAGAAGTAACATAGAAACTATAAGCTGTGTAGTGGTTTAAAAAGGCTATAGTGGTTCCTCACTGAAAATAAAAAACACAACAATATTACAAAATTGTAAACGACTTGGGTCATTCTTGGCCAATGCATGACTGGTGATGATAAATTTAATTAATTGGGTGTTTCATGAGCTCCTGTTGCCATATGTGACCAAATGATCTGCATTTCAGTTCTACAAAAAACATAACTTTAGACACAGGCAGTCACTCATAAACTAAACTGGTTTTCAGCTGCACTTGTTTATAAAAACAAACATAAATACAGCTATATTTAAAAAATGTATATTTTTGTCTAACTTAATGCATATCAATTAAAGTAGCAACAATGATTAACATTCATTTACTAATGAATGTAAATGTCAATTTAGTGTGTATAATTATGTAGGTCTATTGAATTATTTACATAATTTGGACATAATGGTTTTTGGGGTTAATTGGTCAGGTGGTATTGTCAGTTGTTTATAGGTCAATAGCGAACAGGAAGTTGGTGGTATATGTGCTGGGAACATGCGGTTCTTACTGTGAATGAACAATTATAGTCTCAGTAACAATCATTCATCACTTAATATCATCATCACGGGTTGTCTGCTTCATCTTTTACAATAAATGGGAACTTCACCCAAAGTAATTTCATTTTGGACATTTCTTCACTTTTTGGATAACTCATTTATTTATTTTTATTTGTAAACTTATTTCATTCAAACAAACAATACAATTAAAAAACTCAAATTTTGAATGAAAAGGAGCAGAAAGAAGACTACTCTTATATAAATTAAAAAACAATTCAAAATAAAATCAATTGGCTGCAGGCAAACAGAGCCACTGTCAGCCTCATCGTAGGTCCTTGTTAACAATTCATATACCGTACAATGTATATCACAAATAATTTTTGTGTCACATTATCACGAAACAGAACAATACATCTCATTAACATTTTTCCTAAAATATCCTTACACCTAAAAAAAAAAAACTTTTTTCAGACTGCAGGACTCAGTACAAATCACATACATTCATATTTTTTAAATCTTCTCTGAGTTGGACAAAAGAAGAACAACAAAGTATATTTAAAGGGCAAATTCTCACTTTTCTTTATTAAAAGATAAGGAATAAAAGAGACCATATCAAAGTAATAACAGGATGTATTTGACTGAAAACAGGCAAGAAAGGGGTGGCACTCAAGAAATCTTTCTGTAATGAATGCGTCATGATGATATTATGCATGAATGAGTGTAGATGCATCATGAATTTGTGTTGCTCACATTGACAAATGATGTCACTCAGACTTAAAAACCTTTTGAAGTGCAACCTGCTGTTCAGTGTAGTTTTACTTTCTTTTAGCTGTTTAGGATAAGCAGGTATAATCTCTGTAGAGGACTTTTGACAAAATATTGTTCTCAAATGGGAGGAATAAGATTCTTCTTCCTGTTTAACATAATAAAATCTCCAGTATATTAGAAATGATCAAACAGTGTATCAATGTCTGAACAAAGCTGTGCAAAGTAAAAAATGACGATGCAAAACATTAAAAGCTTTGTGATTTTTTTGTTTTCATCCAACTCAGAGTTTCTTGTCTTGCTCTGTGTTCTGTATTTTTGTGTCTTCACAAACAATCATGCTGAACATATGTGCTGTAATGGTAAATATCAATGAAGAGTAATCGATTTCTGTATGAGATAATATTTTTTATTTTTTGCTTTCCTAATTTTGTGATGCTGTCTTTCCTTACTGTTTACTCAGTGTCAGTAAGGAATTTTATGAACATGAATTACAACTTTTATTTCCTCCTGGTTGTTGTTTTACCAAATGATAGGCACACAACATGGCATCTAAATTTATATTCATGTACACAAACGTTCTTAATTTCTATCTATAAACATATAGGATCTCGATCACTAGCATTATGCCGACAAATTGATGTGACTATACAACGTTTAGGTCTAACCCACCTTCATATGGTAAGTCAGACATCATACAACGTTTCGATCAAATAAATATGTCAGCATAAAGAAAGACATGCACGGGCCTTTCTCATTGTCTTTAAGATTTACCGCTCTCCGACTCACCTGTTACACATTCAGGTGTGCAGAGATTATTTATCAATCAACATAGGATATTATTAATTGAAACAGTAGTCTATTCTAGTCTGGAATATTTAAACTAGCCTGCAGTTGTAGAAAACAGACCTGAGTATAAGTTAATCAGAAGAACTAAATGGCTCAAAAGGGGTCGATATACCTTGAATATGATTATAAGCATTATGAGAAATGTGCTTATGTTAGTTTTGTTTCAAGCTGTGCATGCAAAAATGTGTGAAATAAATTGAAGCTTGTCAGCTTTCTTTATGCATATCAATCATTGCATGAAGTAATTAACGTTCCTTACTTAATGATGAAGGATTAAACACATAAGGTCAGTGTGACATGTTCATTTTTTAGTGATAATCAACATGAATTTACGATTAAACCCTGCATCAGTTCATGCATTCAATCATCTCGAGTCCTGCATTAGTTAAGCTTTACTTTAATATAATGTTTTTATTTCAATGTATTACATATCAACCATGAACCTAAAATGATAAGAGGATATTTGAACTTCTATAGAAATCTATGATATGTTTAAATTCAAGTCTGACCGCCTGTCACTTCTGTGACTGATGGCACACAGCGGGCTCTGTATAAAATATTCACTGGCTGTAAATCAGAGCTGTGTGGTGCTGAAGGTCCGCTCGTATGTCGGACACAGTGACAGGCACACAGCCATGTCAGCCCAGAGCTCTTTCATCCTGCACACATGAGAGAAAAACCCTGATCCTGTAAGGTCCTGTTTCTGTCACAGTGGATATGAAGCCCATGGCCTCCAGATATAGAGACATGCCTTGATAACATCCAGCAGTTTTCTCCCCATGAGCCCTGTTACAACTCTGCAATGACAGCTGATTCAAACCATGCCTACGACATGTAGATGTGTTCAAAAAACAAACATAGGCCTTTCCTTACCTGTAATACAGAAACACGACTGTTTGATAGCAGTTAGTGGTATCATTACTCCAGTTATAACAAATCAAATCAGAGAAGATTGCAGCATTCAGAGCATATTCCATTATTGTTAATTGTGACTAAATATAGAAGTAGGTCTTATTATGCTAGCATGCATGAAAATAGTATTACATAACTCTTGTGTTTGAACCAGGTGTGGTTATTTTAACCACACTGTTGCCTTCAGGCTCTGCTCTCTAGGTTTCTATTACAAGTCCATATGTAGCTGCCTTTGTGTTAAAATAGGGCATACAAATATATATATTTTATGAACAACACGAAGGGCTGTAAATAAGTTCCATTTATTCCAAAGGTTGAACTCAATAGTACTGCTGAATTAAATATCATGAATGAATACATGATCTTATGCACGAGTGTGTCATGAATTCATTCATGACACACTTCATCAACTACAGGAGTAAGAGTGTTTTCATGAATGACCTACAAGCCATTTTCTAAAACTACACTGTGTAATCTAATTATTTTGGGACAATGATTAGCTCATTTTGAATTTCATACCAGCAAAACATTTCACAAAAGTTGTGACAGAGGCAGCAGAATGATGGAAAAGCTGTGAAATGATAAAAAAAACACCTGGTGGAACACGTCATAATTAATTAGGTTAAGCAGCAACAGGTTAGTCGGTATTAAAGAGCCTCAAAGAGAGGCAGTTATTTACAGAACACTAAAGTATTCCAGTGTTATATGCTATAAATTATGTTCACAGTTAAAAATGATATTTAAAAGGGGAGCAGAACGATGATAGGTTGAAAATGAGGGAGGAACGCCATGCCATTGGTTAGATGAGTACCGCTGACGAGACAGCTGATTAACCAATGGCAGCCCAAAAAGGACAGCTCGAGAATGACAGCGATAATGTGAGTGAGCGTGCAAAAAAGATGACAAAGACCCAATCGTGAAGGTGATGATAGTCTTTCTGACTGAACTTACACTCGAGCTTCATTAGTCAGAAGACTAGCAAAGCGCTATACAAGATCAAGTCCATTTACCATTTATTTGTGAAAATAAAAGAGGGACCATTCTGCACTTCATTTCTATAATCAGATGTGTTTTTAGTTTAAGAAAATGTGGTTGTATCATGTTTAAAAAATAACCTCATTCTTGATTTATAACTTTGTGAATTTCATAACTGAAAGTTAACTTTCTGAGAGAATCTTCCATAAAACTACAAAATGTAATCTTTATGATAAATTATGAATCTAACATTGTGTTAAACGCTGATGAATACAGAGCTACACAACAATGTGAGCTGAAACAAAAGCTGATTGGATAGAAGAATTAAACATGTTCATGGAAGATTTACTTAGAAAGATAAACACTATCAATAATAAATGTTAAAGTAGTGTTTAACGTCTGCTGGTCCACTTTAACAGCATGCATCGTATTTCTGCTTTTTACTTATTTATCGATTGAAAGCTGAATCCTGTTACTTCCAACATTTTAAATAATCATAGAGCACCTTAATAAAACATTTAGCTTTGTTACTATAACATTGGTTTGGCTCATTATAAAGATATAGTGTGAGCAACATGGTCCCTCACATCTTTACTTACTTTTTGCACAAACTTGTATCATTTTACTTGTAAAAAACAAATGACCAAAATATGAATATCACACACGGATAACAAATACCATGTATAACATTTAAACAATATCAGATGAGAGGGAGTCCAGTGCAACATCTCAACCTTGAATGTGATGTTGCTTTTCATTCAATAGTTGATTCCTGCAGTAAAAGCAAAAATCAACAACAGATTATTTTCTTTACTCTACCAACTCAACTAGTTCAATAATTTAACTGAACTAGACTGTTGCCAAGCAACCCAAAAATTCTACTTAACTCTTGCTACAGTGTTTGTGTCCATGGTTACCACAGAGCAGATACTTTTTTAGTATAAACCATGGGGCAAACTCTACTTTTGAAAAATTAAGCTAATGCTGAAGTGCAAATTCCTGCAGTTCATCGAGTGTGCGTTTGAGGCTGGCTCCAGGAACACAGAAAATCACATACACATGACTGGCAAAGAAAACGTTTTTACAGCTTAAATTAACATGTTTACAGCCTGATATAAAAAACGATAATATGTCTGATTAGTTATTGTCATCATGGGCACACACAGTACGGGGGGTGGTTTTTTTTCAAAACAGCTCAGTTTTTTATTTTGAAAACGATCCGTGTTATCCATAGTTAGGCGTGTAGCTGACATGATTGACAGGTGGGCGCGATGTAATGGTTCATCAAGAGGTTTAAAACCCGCCTCAGCTCCAGCTCTCAGCCTGTCGTTAGGTTGACTGAAAGTTAGGTTAAGAGACAGGATTGATGAGCCTCCAGCGCCCCCTGCAGGAACAGATGGCTGACGTCACTCAGGCTTTGTTGATTAATAGTTACAGTCTATGGTTTAAACATTTACATGAAAGATTTTTTTTATCACGAAACCAGTTAAATCAGAGTCTGTTGTGTGACTCTGAGGTATGAGATGATGGATAAAGAAAAACACTGACAGCTGTACATTAATATTAGAAGTACTCAGAACTCCTAACTAAGACATCATGTTTTCATAAAGATGAGTGTCTGCTTCAAATCGACAGAAGAATTTGTTTTGAAGAAAATTGTGTTGACCTGAGGGATCTCGATTATTTAATCAGTTAGTTGAATGTGTGTGCTTCAGTAAGCATAAAGGGCGTGGCATCAATCCTGCAGCTCCATCAGCCAACTCCCTACTGTGCATGTCTTGGCTCCAAATTACGTCACCAGTGCAATATGTATATGCCCCCATTGTGGGGCGAAACCCCTTTAAGAACAGACTGAAGTTAAATTCAGACATCGCTTGTTTGTTTTTCTTTTCAGAGAAACCTGCTCTCCTTTATTACAACATTCAAACTTCCTCCCTGTGTGACAGTCTGAGGTGTATCTCTGACACTGAACTCTACTTGTCGACTCTTTCCCAGTCTCTAGTCTGAGGAAAATAACTGTGTGATCATGGAAGTGTTTTTCTTTTTTCTGATCGTCTTGTCGAGGCAAACAGAATTAGACCAAAGGGCTTTCATATGCTCTACTCCCACAGCCTGTAGGGAAATGATGTAAAAGAGAAAGAGCTGGTCTCTGTGTCACTTTAAACTAATTATAAAGACAGATTCAATAAGAAGCGCCTTTAAATCTATTTGAGCTGGTTTCCTCTTCCTACAGATATGCTGTGGCAGTACTGCCTGAATGATGACTTTTGACTTAACATTTACCTCTATGCGACTTCATTTTGTTTCCACTTTTTAATACTTGTGCTATTATGTTAAGTGTGTACAGCTTTAAGATGCTTATTTATTTGCTAAGTCTTTATGAAGCATTTTAATGGCTAAACAGAGTTAATTAATTACAAAATCACTTTGAAACAAAAACTAACATCCTTGTTGAAAAGATGTCATCAATGCTATTTTTTTTTACCAATAAAGCTTTATTTTGCTTTGGTTTTTTGTGTTTGGATCTTTTAAGAGGGTGGTCTTTAACTTAAGCACATAAGGAATTCATTTTCACAGATGTTGTGATACTTTCCCTTAAAACTCTGACCCTGCACTTCATTAGTCCCTACATATAGTTAGATAGCTGCTGAAACAAAAGTTCCTACATTACATGTTCAACTCTTCTACTCTTACACAGACTTCCTCTCAACTTCTTCTCTGAAGATAAAAAAGACAACTCAGTAATAATATGCAGTTCCTTAAGTTCCTCAATACAAGCCTTTTAAACGTCCTGATTGGCTCATGGTGGATTGTTCCTGAAGAAAGCCAAGTGACCTCCATCCCTCAGCAGGGAACTTTTTTCTACTTTTATAGCATCGTCATTCACCTAGAGTTTGCCACCTAACACCAGAATCCTTTGCACCATGTATCCTTTTTCATTAGTATTACTTTAAAAATAGGTCTAGTAGGGGCATCAACGGGCCAGTGGTTAGTTTGCACACACCATGTACGGAGGCTGAAGTCCACAAAGAAGGCAGTCTGGGTTCAAATCCCAAATGTGGCTACTTTCCTGCATGTCATTCCCCACTCTCTCTCTCTCCTCGATTTCCAGCTTTGTCCAATGTCCTGTCTCTGTCCTGTCGCTCCAAAAATGCCCAAAAAAGTCTAGTTGTGTGGTTTGTTAACTTAGAGGCAGTATAAGAAGTCTGTGCTCAATGCTGTCATTTTGGAGAGGGTAATCCTAGTATTATTTCATTCATATCTTAGCACTATTTAGCAGGTATAAAAGGTCTGTGCTCTGTGATTTGCTAGCTTGTTAACTTGTTCAGTGTTTCCCATTAACCTTTTTTTTTGCTCCTGTTGGATTGATGTTGGATTTTTCCTGAAAGCAAGAAGGACGGCTGAATGAGAAGATCGATTGTCTTAAGTTAATCATTGAGTTTACTGTCCTCCAACAATGTGGCCAATAACTAAAAATAGAAAAAGTACTGAGGGCGTACACCAGATTAAAGCTGCTCCAATTAAATTGAATTTAATGGAAAAATCAAATGTAACATTTCAGGCCCTCACCCTTCATCAGACATGCCAATAACTAAACCCACATTAGTTTCCACCCCTGCCAAAAAATTTCATTTTGTTGAAAACAGGATGGTTAACTGCCTAAATAGCGAGCTAATTACATTGTTAAACGCTATCTAACGCCCGGAGCTAGGCACACATTTGTTAATCTGTTAATTATAATTATTATATATATATTTAATCAAACAATAACTTTAATTGCTGGTTAATTTGTTACATCTTTTATATATAAAAAAAAAAAAAACAAGGACTTTTTTTTAGAAAGTCCTTTTCATGTTGCTTGAACAGGGTTCATCCACTTACACAGTTGTAATATGTGTTTTTTTTCTTTATGACATTTGAAATAAAACAACAGTAACTCTGAATGTACCAATGTGAGCACTTTTTCCTCCACTAGCTTGGAATAACTGTTGCTCGTGGGTGTGTTAGAGGGGAAATGACGTCACCTTCATGACTCAGTTGAAGGTGTTTATAGCTCCTACACGGTTGATGTATTTCTACAGACACAGTCATACATTAATCAACCAGCCACATGGTAATTTGTACGGCATGTAGAAGGAAGGTGGTTTCTACGAACATCACATAGGAGCAGCAGGAAGAAGAGGAAGAAAAGCCTGCACGTTCACTCAATGCCACAAAAACATCATCACAATGTTTCAACCAAAATATCTTCATCAGGTGATAGAAAAAAAATCAACTCATAAGTCTGCATAACAGTCTTTTATAATGTCATATTAATCCTGCAATATGAACAGGTCACTGCAGTGTCACCATGTTACAGTTTAAACACATCCTCACACTTATTTAATACACCAACTTTGACCTTTATAGCTACAAAATGTAACGCTTAAGTAGCCCTTCACATGCACGTGTAGGGAGCTGCATTCAAATTAGCTTTAATAAATATGCAACATCCTCTTACACTGTCAAAATAAAGGTTGTTGATAAAGGTTTTATTTCATTTCATGACTGTTGAATGTGCAGCAGTCATTACCTCGTGTTTTAAGTCGCAAAACTATAATAGTTTAGTAATGTTTAGGCCCCAAAACTACATGTTAGGGTTTAGCATAAGCAACATTGGCTTTAAAGAAGTACCAACGTTCTTATATGCCTTAATAAAAGCGTGTGTTTAACGCAACTCAAAAGGGAAGTTAATTCAATATTTGATTCCCAAAAGAAAGGGTTTTCTGAAAGTCCTGAGCTTTTTTTGACCCATTCATTTCCCATGAATACCAACCTAAGGAAACGTCCGCACAGGTCATGCATTTAAATTCACTGCCATGACAAATCAATAAGCCTGCGGACAGCATCCAGAAATGACGTTACAGGGGTCAACAGTCTGTTGACAGCTTGAGAGAAACGGCTGACATGTCAGTTTACAATGAAAACACAGCTGGTTAATAAATAGACTAACATTGCATTGTTCAGGTCAATCAGATGTAAATTGTTTTTGTTTCTGCATACAAAGGAAGACCGATTTCTAGAAAAGACGAGCTCAGGGTCTGATCTCCCTCCAGTTATTATTGTGTAAATGGAAGAGGGCTAAAAGAGACTTTGTGCAGCTTTTCAACTGGCTGCTATCGACGCTGCCAGACATCACTGCAGACTGTTACAGGGCGAAGCGTGCACAGTGCAAGAATACATCACACACACACACACACGCACACAGCAAAATGATATAGCCTTACAAAATGAGGTGAGCATGTACCAAGGACATATTCAAGGATTAAATCAGACGTCACAAACCTATTTACATGTACAACAAATACTGTCAAATGAAACAGAAAATGTGTCACATAAAAATATACATGTCTTTTAATATTGATGTTTGGAGGCTTCTTTGCCTCTAAACCCTCTTCAATACATCCTAATTGGATTGTAGTGTGTCACATCCTGCAGCTGTCAAATGTGCCTGCCATTCACTCCAACCTATAACTGCACACGTCTACATACAGATGTTCAATCTGCAGCATTATTAGTCCTCGAAAGCTTGAGAGCACATTTACATCCTGCATTCATATTCAGATGACCAGGTGTTCTTAACAACTCCTGCTATACATGGATCTCATTCACAATTGCTATGTTTTCTCTGAGATTTGTTCCTGAGCTGTGCTCTCTTTAAGGTTTATTTTTAAATTGTTACACAGGGGCTCCGCACAGCCTAGCGGTTATGTTGTGCGCCCTATGTGCAGAGGCTATAGTCCTGGTCACAGCGGCTCTGGGTTTGAACCGATACCAGCCCTTTGCTGGATGTTAACCCCCTGTTCTCTCTTCCCAACATGTCTGGTCCCTCTTCAGTTGTTCTATCTAATAAAGGCAAAATAGATGCACTTGTATGGCAAAAAAATGACATTGTACAGCAACAAAACAAAACATAATAAAACAAATCTAGATGACCAGCGGTCTAAGTAATATCTATTTTGTCCACAGATCTTGCCAAAATCCAAATAAAATTGAGAGTTTGGGGACAAAATCTCAAAAGTTTGATAGAGCGATGCAAAATTAGTATTTCAGTCTGGACCAGAGTGGATGAAACAACATCCACTTTGTGGCAAATGCTAGCCAGAATATGAACAAAATCTCAGACATGCTATAAGTTACAGAACTAAAGAAAAAAAAAAAGACATTTAGCTTCAGAATATTTTTTACATATATTGTATATTGTTAAAGTCTGTGACATCATGTGAACAGGTAGACTGTGACACATGGACCCAGCAGGAAACATAACTGCACATGTACCTCTTACAGTTCAGTTATCTCCACAGAACAATGATGTCCCAGCCAGATACAACACAGATCAATTATGCACCAAACGCATCCAGCTTTCCAGCGTGAGGTGGATGGGAAGAAGTAGAAACCTACCACACCGCACGCACACACACACACACACACACACACACACACACACACACACACACACGTACACACACACACACACACACACACGCACACACTCACACACACGCACACACACACACACACACACACACGCACACACTCACACACACACTCACACACACACACACACACACACTCACACACACACTCACACACACACTCACACACACACTCACACACACACACACACTACATTGCCTCCTTTGTTTTCTTTGTGTTCCTTGTGTCTCCTGAATAATAGAAGTAGCTGGAGACTTATTGAATTCTCAGATTTACTTCCAGCACTTAGAATAACACTGCCCCTTTTCTCCATTCACTCCAACTCAAGCTGCTGGCACTGAGACGGCATTGTTTTTGCAAATCTTTTACTTACTTATCCAAGCTTACACTTTACAGCACTCAAAGAGAATCATACGGACAAGTGGAGTGAGGGGATGTCAAGACAGGATTCAATGAAACAGCACTGACGGTGTATGAGGATAATCTCCTGAATCTTTTCATCAAACCTACTATGTTGAATGAAACTATGTAAAAAAAATAATAATACTGTCTATGTTCCCCTACGATAAATAGTTTATCCCACTTTTTTTCTGAAACTTAGAATAATAATACTTCCCTCGACAAGAACTGATTTTCTTGACATTTTTGTTTAAACTTTTATTTAGCATGTCAGTTGTGAGAGTGCACATGTCGTGATCAAGCTGCATCAGCTGTGAATGAACAATTCTGCCCTCATGAGAAGGTGTTGCCGCCTAAAAATGCTGATGCAATGCGAGCTGTTTGCAGATGATCAAATGCCATTCACTACATAGTGTATGTGGCAGAATGCACCTTCAAAAATATTACATCAAACTAAAGATGCAGTGTTTTATATCTTACCTTAGTTAAACGCACAGTATGTAAATTACACCTACAGGGGGCTCTCAATCAAAGAGATTACGGGGAATCATGGGAGCGATTCTCTCTGCTACCCTGAGAATGGGTGAAACCGACCTGAGGAAACATCAGGAGGTTAAACTGATTGCTAACAGAAAATGTGTTTATGACGCTAAACTGCCTTTAAGTGATGACTTGATGCAGAAAAGTGGAGGTATAAATTTAAACTGCCACTGCTTTTTTCACTGATACTAATGTGAGCTTGTGTTGCACCATGCTTTGTAAACACTACAAACTGTGTGTCTGTGTGTGTGTGTGTGTGTGTGTCTGTGTGTGTGTGTGTGTGTGTGTGTGTGTGTGTGTGTGTCCTCGTTACAGACATGTGTACCAGCAGACTGCACACAAGCAAAGCCTTCTGTCGTCCCTCACCCTGGGCGAGCCATTTGTTTCTCCTCACACAGTGGCCTAAAGCTTTCGTCTGCACTCTGAAATCAAACACACTGCAATACTACGATCAGACCAGCAGCGCCATGTGCAGCTTTTTAAATACCAGACGGACACTTTGGCACATTTGAAGGGGAGAAGAAGAGAAATCTCCTCAGCCTGTTGGTCTCGAATGAGAGTAAACAATCACCAGCACTGTTCTGATCTGCAGCAAATATTTATGAGATGAAGGAGTTTGGAGTCATCCTCAAGTGTTGGTGGAGCTCACCTCTATTAGCATGCTTTATTCTGATTTCACAATACAGTACAGCGGCTGTGGTTCAGTGGTAGAGTTGGTCGTCTCTCAACTGGAAGTTTGGGGGTTCGATCCCCAGCTCCTGCAGCCACATGTCCAATGTATCCTTGGGCAAAACACTTAACCCTGAATTTCTCCCGCTGCTTTCTTGACGTAGCAGATAAACTCATATTGGTTTGATTCTCTCTGCCAGGACTCTGTGGCAGGAACGTTGTGGTCCGCCTTGTGTAGAGAAGGGGATGTTCAGTCCATGCCAGTAAATCTTATCTCGCTTTCTTCTCACATTTGGCACTGAGGATACATTTTTGTCCTACAAACTCTTGAAATCGTCTGTACCCACATTCATATCAAAGAAATACAGAAAGTCATTCTTGGAAATCCAAAGACTTGTTTGTGTTCAGAGGCAAGCTTTGGAGTTTTTTGAGGACATAAAGCAGCACATGATGGATGATGCGCCTATCTGGCCTGTCTTTTGTAAGATTTAGATACCCAAAGCACTTTGGTTAAATCTTCGATGAGGAGTTCTAACTGGTTATGAAACAGTCTGAATGTATTACTGATGCCTCTAAATGACCTAGAAAAGCAAACAAGACCATCAGGTAGAACATTTTATATTTCATTCTTAACACTTGTCATAGAGGTCATCAGGTTGGATCCTGCCGAAGAGATTGACTGCACACAGACAGTCGGGCTTATTTCTTAAATTTTCCCCAGTAAGGTTTCATAGTGAAAAGTTTGTGAGTCGGGTAAAAGGATACAGGAGGAGAGATTTCTGCATGCATGAAGAGAAAAGGAGGAAAACACAAAGAGACAAAAAGCAGAGACTGAAGGAAAAAAAATTCAAACAAACTGAATTGTCTCTCTTTATCCAACAAGTAGGCTATGAGTATTTTATTTATGTGAGACATGTGAGACATGGCTGTAAGTCATGGGGAACGTTGCTGCAAAACAACTGGCTTTTAACAAACATGGGTGTGACCAGAGGAAAAGTCATGGGTGGCACGAGCTACCTCTGAAATCTAAAAACAATACACCCCTGGACCATTTATTCCAATAAATAAATTAGCTATTCAGACCAAAACTCAGCCAGCCACAAGTGGACACTTGAGAAACTGCAGTTATTTGCACTTCCACATTTGCTTAATTTTTCAACACAGGAGGTTGCTCTTTGGTTGCAACAGGCTACAAGCTTCTGTGGTAATCAAATGTAGAACAACTCATTTTGTTGGTACTTAAATCTGTAACTTTGGACATACATCTCCTCTGTCACCTTTTCCACACAAGCACCTTTTTCTAGAAAATGTCAGGACAGCCCGCCCCTGACATTTCAAGGGTTGTCCTTCACACAAATCCCTCACAGCAGGAGATTTTCAGTGCAGCTGTTTGTGTTCACACGTGTAGCTCACCCTGACAATTCCAGATAATTTCCAGGAGTGCAGTGTACGTGTGAGAAGTGGCTGTAAAGACAAACATCCAGTCACACTCACATTCACACCTTCAGGCTATTAACCTAACAAGCAACGCTTTGGACTGTGAAAGGAAGCTGGACTACCTGGGATGGGAAGAACCAACACATGCACAGGGAGAACATGCACCTGGGATTCAAATCAAAAATCCCTATTGGGGGAGATAACCCGCAAGATTAACCACAGCCATGACATTTTCTCAGACTGATCCAAACTGTGATCACTTCTATAGTTCTTGAAAAGATCATACTTTGAGCTAGATATCGGTGTTTTATTTTGGTTTCAAATGGGACACAGTGGTGTCTTTGTTGGGACGATCATAGATTTCAGTGAAGCATACACAGCAGCGTCCTGCAAAACTACATCCATCCATAGGGAGGTATTAGTATGTTTCAAATGAGTATCATGTACATGTGCTGACAGAGGCAACCAGGGTGCAACTTGGGCACAAACTCATTCCTTAAGGAGAATCATGCAGCAAAAAAATCTAGAAAAAACAAGCAAACAAAATGCAAGGAAAGAAACATGCTGCAAATGGAAAATGTGTTACAAAAAGCAGCAACTAGATATTAAATATATGACGGAGTATATTTTTACAGACATACCATAAAATATAGAATATAAGTCAAATGGTATAAAATGCAATCTGTTCAAGCAGGAAGACTGGTTATATTCTCTCACACATTCATTCAATTTAGCCACTCCCTCTCTACCACTCCCTCTGTCTCCCTGCTATGGTGATCAGCTGATTATGGGCATTTACGCTGAGAAATATTTCATTTCATTTCATTTCATTTTTCATTTCATATTTGATTTATTTGCTCATTTCAGTGTATGGTTTCAACAAAATAATACACAATAAAAAATATTTTCTCATAACACTGAAACACTGTTCATGAGCAAACAGGAGCAGGAAGAACAAAAACTTATAATACCTGCCCCCTTTCCTAATAACACAAGATACTGCTTAACAGAATAAGATGGCTAACCTGTTGTTTTCTCTTTCTTTCACAAAACAAAAAATAAATCAACAATATAAAAACAATCAAAAACAATCAGTTAGATTAACTCAATACATACACCTTTTCTTTATACATTCTTTTAAATTAAATAAGAAATATGGCATTGACAATCAAAAAACTCTAAGAAGAGAATGAAAAACATGGCCCAAAACTTCAGCTTTTATTGATCTGCTCCGCTGTGAGGACACTTCAGCTCCTATAGAGGATCATACAGCACCTCTGTGGGCTCTGCTGATCCATCTCCTCACAGCCTCTGATTGATAAAGATGCAGCAGCTGAGTGATTCAGTCGTATGTTAACTCTGGCTGACATGCTGTTTCACATGATGCAGCCTGGCTCCATCTCTCCTCCCCTCAGAGCTTCAGTGTTGTGATGTGTGAACTCCGAGGTCCTACACTCAAAGTGCCAGTGAACCAGGCCTAATTCAGGCTGTAAATGTTTGGCTCTGTGTTCCAGCTCTGGAAGCATACTGTCATTTTTTTTGCACCGCACATTAATACTGCAGGTCGTTTTGCACCCAGCAAGCATATTTAGTGAAAAATGAAACCGTTTCTCAGCCTGAGGGGGAAAAATCATCTAGGTGTACGTCTGCCAGATCTCAATTTTCATTTAATTTATTGCTTCTCTTGAGGTTTGTTGAAGCTTGAGTTGCAGGTCTTATTGAAAAATGGATTGCTAGACGTATCATGAAGTGTGTCTTTCTCCTCCTTGTGTTGTGTCATGATGTTTTAAAGTAAGTTGACTCAGGGCGGACACACACAGGCACATAATGCAACAAAGGGAGCCACTTGAGTGGTTTCACCTCTCAAGACAGCAGAGGAAGACAAGTGAAAACATTTAGCTCTGTGGATACAATCAGCTTCAGTGGGCTGGTTTGGTGATGTTTAACCTGCCCTGTGGACCAGGATGACATGCCAACCGGAAGAAGAAAACCTTGCAATAAGGCGTCCATGCAGAGGAGGGACTCTCTTGAAAACACCCGCGTTGGTGCCTTATGTTTTGTGTCACACAGAGTGTTGTGTGTCTGTTGTCTTCATTCTAACTGGGTCATCACTTTTGGGGTAAGACAGCAGAAGTGTGAACCTAAGTTGTTTTTACTCCAGCATTAAACTTACAGGAGACCTCAGGCTAAACTTCAACTTCAGACCATCTTCATTTGTTATCATTGTTCAAGATACACTCAGAGTTTTGCTTCTTGTAACTTTTGTGCTGCACAGCTACAACTGGAATGACCTTTTCCTGACTGTTGATAACTTCTCACACCGACCATCATATAAAACATGAAGTAATAGTAACATAAAGATATAGATATAGACCATATTATGTTTGGAAGTGGTCACAGTCTTGTGTTTTGGTTTCAAAGCGGACACAATGGTCTCTCTAGTGAAAGAAAACAGCTTTGTTTTGAGAGTCATGGATCTCAACACAGTCTAAACTGCAGCGTCCTGAAAAACTGAAATCATTTTGAGGATATAAATCATGGTTTTAGAGAGTCCCAGACACAGTGGCTGGCAGGGGTTACTGTGCTGCAGACACAAGTCACCAGTCTGCAAATTCAGAAATTCACAAGTATGAAAGGAATGCAATGACAGGAACGTGCTGCAAAAAGATGAAATAACTACTCTGCTAGTAACACGCTCTGAATACAAAAATGCAGAGATCAGATCAGACTTGCTTTAAATCTCCAATCTACTGAAATTTCAATTTCACTCCCTGTCATAAAGCTGTGCAATTCTCCCATCTTAACAATAAATTCAATTGTCTTTCCTTCATGTTCTTTATTTGCTGCAAGTTTCTCTATATCTGTTGGATTTTTTGCGTGTGATTTTCAATTTGCATTGTGTCTGAATTTGCTGACCATTTCTCCTCGTGGAAATCTTTTGTGCTGTTGCAGCGCCATTTAAAACTTCCATAGAAGGGACTTTAGCAAACGTTTGAAAACATTTTAAAAGATTTATTTTAACACTGCAGGTCAGATCAGATAAAATTGCCCTTCTCCCATCACATCAACAGAATTCTCAGATTACATTAACATGCTAATGTTCAGCTTGCTTGTGACACAACTCTTCTGAAATCAACTCTGATTTGTCAATGTGTCAATCAATCAATATGTTGTTGTCAAGGCTGCTGCTTCTAGCCGATGAGTCAGAACCTGTCAGGATGCTAACGGTTAGCTGTCACGCTGTAGAGAAAATGTGGTTTTTCTGAAGCGCTTCTGGAGGCTTCCAACATCCTTCTCGTGGCAAGTACTGTGTTTTAGGCAATCTGTGGCTGTGTGCTAAATCACTAAATCACCCCACCCTGATGAAAATGCCTGTCTGGCATGCACACAGCTCGTACATGTGTAGAAGTGCTGTCCGCCTGGAGTCCCATTTGGCATCCTCACTAAACACAAAATCTAAGCCACCAAACCTGCCTTCAATCTCCACTTTCCACAGAACACCTCCTGAGTCTGTATAGAAGTACAGATATGTTGGTATTTCAATTGATGAATCGCTCTCTCTTTTACACCTCACATTCAGCAGTTGGTAAAAACTTACATTGAAAACTGGCTTAATATTTAAGGATCAGATCCTTCTTCTTCTTTCTGCCACTTTAAAGCTGACACGCCCTGGACACTGTATCACAGAGCTCTGAGGTTAGTTACTCATTTTAAACCCTTCACTCCTTACTGACTGCTGCAGGCCCGGTTATAGACTCAGGGTGCGTCTGAGATTTTAAAGGGTGCAGGTACAGTGACCGGCAACAGCGATGAAACAGAAGGGTCACATGCCCCGGTCATGACCATCAGATTATGAATGTAGTAAACACATTTATTTTTGTTGCATCCATTCAATTGAGGGTGCAGAAATTTTAAATGAAGGTGCAATGCAATTTTTTGCACCCTTGTAGAACCGGGCCTGGACTAGTGTGTGCATGTGTTGGATGATCCACACGCAGCCTTAGACACTTATATTTTTTTATTTGAACATTTATTTTAGGTCTGCTTCCTTTGTACCTTCGGATCTACATCAGACATCATTTGATGTCTTTTATTGTCTTCATGTATCGTTTATTATGATTGTTGTATGGCTGCTCATTGTTTCTTTCTGCTGCTTGTCTTGTCCAGGACTTTAAGATATTTCTTCTTAAACCAGTGAATGGGCGCTGATTGCATCTGGCACTGTAACGGCCACAGTGGAGAGTGTTGAGTATGTCTAGTTATTTAAGTGTTGAACTGAGTGGCACCATCGTTTTGTATTAATGTTTCTCCTTCTGGATGATCACATTTAGACTGAAACTTTGTAAAGTAAACTTTTTAATGATGAGGAAGTCCACTCTGCTGTTGCTGCTGCTCTGGAAAGCCAAATTAGTAATGATGGTACATGCTGCGGTACACCCAGGAAATAATCGGACAGGAGCAGGAACCACTTCATTACAGTTTTTTTAAACACTAACTTTCATACATTTTTGGGCCATTTTGCCTTTATTGGATCGGACAGCTGAAGAGAGACAGAAAATGAGTCACGTCAGGTACGAAAGCCTCAACATTTTTCATTGTATCCCACACATTTACCTTTTTAAAATGCCACCTGTCTGTATGTGATTTACCGGCAGCAAAGATCACATTTTCTGTTTTTCTAGGTGTGCTGATGATAGTTGTGTAGGCTAACAGAAGTCATACTTCCCACCTCATGACATTCTTACTCTTTTACTCCTACAGTCAGATTTGCGTATTTATTTGACATCCACAGTTACCTGATCTGTTTAGTTCGGCCTTCAGATTTGAACACTGGAAAACAACCTTTACTGGAGGCGCTAAAAATAACAAAAAATCATGTTTATCTATAAAGTACAAAGTAAAATAAAAAAGAAATGCATCTCGCCACCTTCCATATGAAAATGAAAACTGCTCCATGAATAATAATCTGCCCCTGCTGTTGACTGATGAGGTATTTGTGTGCTGTCTTTCCCCCTCTGGCCTCAGGTGTTTGATCTGGGTCAGTGCATCAGTGTGCAGCTCAGTTTGTCTGCTTACACAGACGAGACATTTGTTTGACCAGCAAAATGGACACGGTGACAGAACTGAACAACTCTGAGCTCCAAGGTCACATCTCTGCCTCAAAGGTATAATTCCTGTAATCAATCAAACGAGTGGTTAAGTGCAGCCCTCTGGCCTGATGTGTCACAGATCCATCATGTGGTCTTAGCGTTTCTCCTCCTAGCAGAAAAAGAAAGCAAACCTAATGAAATGAAAACTCTGGATCTGTCCCGTCCGTTGGTTCTGCTCATTTGCCGATTTGAGAATGATGAAGGCTTCAGCTATTTCGAGGTCCTTATCAGCGGCTGAAGCACTCACACAGACCTCCAGCCTCCATGAGGGGCCGCGGGAGGCAGGCGGTGTGCAATCAGAGCGAGCACGTGAGAGGAGACGGGGCGAAGGATGGGGACAAGGGTATCCAGGCGGTGTATTTATATCCCTCATGTCTCACGTCTTACAAAGTGATAGACAGGCGAACTGAGAGCTTCTGTCACACAAAATTCTCCATGGCAGCATCTCGCCTCTCCTTTAAGAAGAAAACAGAAAAATAATCTGCGGCACAGAGGGGACCGTGGATTTGTATGGGTTAATAATAGTTTTTTCAGCAGTCTTAGTAATTCCCACTCAGGCCTGTAATGTCAGGCTCGGGGGAATCAGGGGGCCGGAAAATAAATAGAAAGTATAGAATACATTCAGTTCAAAGACAGGGGACGGTTTCTCTCAGGGGGGACACAATATGTCTCAAATAATCATTTCTCATGCTTTGAAAGATCTGTCATGGAAACATCAAGCATGATTCGGCCGTCCAGTTATCATACAGTAGCTTAACTACTGTATTTATTCCACCACCACCCCGAGGCTAAACCCCGATCCAGAGGGAGAGAGAAGACGAGTCAGGGCTAAAATTAGATCTGCAAACTGAGTGTGAAGCAGGAGACCTTAAGACAACAACAGGCCTGCATTGTGTAAAGGTTATTTTCATGCTGAAGTGACGCTACGCCCACAAACACAGCACATCTGAGTAATTAGGGCTGGAAATATATGTTTTTATCATTAAGGAGGGATCCTAGATTATTATTAAGGAATGCTTAAAGACATTTTAAATATTTTTTGTATTTGGAAGATGCTCATTTCAATGTGCATACTTGAATTTGAGTCAATTTTACTCAATAGGGAAAATGCAATTGAACAAAGATAGAATATTTGGTATTTAACTCCAAATGTCTTCTTAAATCAGCATCTCTACGTGTATGGAAGTCATTCTATTCCAGTGTCTGTTGGGTACACCTTGTTCTAATTAAGGCGGTATTGATGTGGTGATCACTCATAAAGCCATCGGTCAAAGCTTGAGCTGCCTGAATTTGTTTTGCTCCAAAAGTGAGATGATGTCACTCTACAGCAACGTGAGAGACCGCTGGAGAGAGCATGAAAGCTGTACTTCAAAATCTGGTTCCAACAAATATAGATTTCTGAACTCCTCCTTATATCATATCCTCAAGTTATAAATCAATCAATCAATCATATTCTGCTTTTTAAAAATGAATATGAACTTTCTTTCATTGCAGTTTTTTGCCATTTTAACCAGTTAACTTACCTTAACCAGTCGTCATTTTCTGCAAATAAAATACCGAAATTAAAAATATTTTTATTAAGAAGTTTGGAGAAATGGTTTGTACACTAAAACAAAAAACATATTAATTTCATTTAAACACAAACCTATGAAGAGTAAAACCAGAGAAAACTCAGGAACTGAACCTGATAGATATTCATTGTTCAAACAAAAGGCTGATGTTGTACAGAGAGTTTAGCTCTTGGTATGTTTCTATAATTGCCTCTAATTCAATCTTTACGTAATTATATTAACAGCAGTTAGTAAAAAAGGGAAATGCAACATAACTAAAATAACTGCCTGTGGCCATCAAACTCTACAACTCCTCCCTCTGTCTGACCCTGGACTATCTCACACTAAAAAACTGAAACTTCCTCCATTATTCATTATTTATTTGAATTTATTATTAATAATAACAATAATCTGTCCAAACTATATTTCTACTGCTTGTGTTTTAGTGCAACTGCAACGACCAAATTTCCCTTCCGGGATTAATAAAGTATTTCTGATTCTGATTCTGATATACCATGATATAACGATAGTATTTTACCATTTTAGCATCATATATATATGAGCACCTGAGTGTCAAAAGTAAAGCAAAGCGTTCCAAAGTGGTTCAATCAAGCAGTCAGATCACAGGCTGCAAATAAAATCAGCTGTCCCATCATCATGGAGAGGACTCCAATGCACACATTTATAAAAGATAATATATCACAACTGACTTTTTCAAAATAATGAAATAACTAGATCAGTCAGGATGTCAGCGTGCCGCTTCACACCACACACAGCCCTTTAAATAACTATTGAACACTTTGAAAAGGTTCCTCCATACTGTTCTCACCTGCACTTCAGGCTGAGTGAGGCCACCTGTGCCTAACTGGACACAGAGTGAAGCCTTCAGTTTGTAGGCCTGTATTTTATTCTGCTTTAGCTTCCCACTTTGAAATATTGTTATGCCATGTTGCTGTTGAATGATTTATTGTTGTTCCATCAGGAATTTGATTCTTTGCTTTTCCTTCAGTGGTTTGCTCCACATATAGGGCGGGGCCAAGAGAGGTAAATAAAGAGAGTATATAAATAAATTTAGCAATTGTCTTTGGGGGCGGGACTGCTGTTTGTGGCAGCTTTGAGGCTGTGTTTTCTTTCAGTTGATTTAGTTTAATTACTTTTTATTAATTTATCTTAATTTGCTCTTTTGTGCATTTTTAGTTAATAAATCCACCACTTAACTTTTGCAAAGATTTCCGCCTCCTGAGCAATTCTTCTCCAACAACACCGCCAAACAGCCACAATATGATCCCAATTTGCAACCAGTAATGCTACAAAAACCCCTTTCATTATTGACCATAGATAACCTGCTGGTGCCCTCTTTTATCGTAGCTCTGTTGTGTCTGTTGTTGTCATGTGTATGCTCTGCTCAAAGCTTGATTAATGGTTCTTGAAATGTGCTGCTTGTGTACATGAGTAACCTTGTGCTTTATATATTTGCACACACAAATCAAAGACACGTTTCTGTCTTTTGCATGCAAAAAAGAGTCAATATAGGATTTTCTATTCTATTCCATTCTGCTATGTATAAAACATCTTTTTTACTGGCTTAGTCATTTCAAAACAGATGCAAAAAACAGGAGAAGGAAAAGCACACAGAGAAATGTACTTAACAAAAAGTGTATAAGTTTGTATATGACTAGGTCAAACATATAGAAATATAGAAATACATAAAGACAGTGATTCTATGTGAGTGGAGGCTTTCCCACTTTTTGTTTTGTCCAAATAAACTCACATGAATAAATAGCTGCTGGTGAAAAAAGTGCCCAGGTTGCACGGTGAGATAAAAGGTGAGATCAATAAATCATGACACGGTGGTGTTTACATGTATAATAGTGGAGAGCTGCTGCTCGCTCCAGTGCACACAAGCAGAGTCACGCATTCACACAAACACACACACACACACACTCCAAGTTAAACAAGAGGGCAGATAGAGAGTCAGGGCCTCTGTCATCTGAAAAAAGGGTGCCAGATGGCTCTGTGTGAGGTGGTCAACGAGGATGAGGCGGGTGAAGCCCCCCCTCAGTGAGCTTACGTGAGATCACCCATGCGCAGACACATTTACCCTCTCGCACAAGACGAGTCATTAGCACAGAGGAAGGAGAGGGGAGAGTGGAGAGTGTGAGAGAGAGAGGCACAGCTGCATTTTCAGGAAACGCTGAGTACTTAGATTCTGGTCTAAATAGGGTTTTTAATTTCTAGGAGCTTTCCTTCAAGACGAGGACAGCTTGTCTACAGAAACCCACCGCTAAAGGTGGACAGACAGTTTGAAAAGTGGGATTATTGAGGGTCTTGGATATAACCATGGTATATCTTTACTCTTTATAACACTGCATATACCAAGTGTTTGGCAGAAGCAGTGTTTTCATCCACCATCTAAATTCTAAGTAGGTTACCATTTAGTTGGTAGGACCTCACCCTTTTTTTAAAAATATCTTTTGAGCTTGTGTTTTTTGAGCCAGACGTGAGCATGGCAGTCTTTGCTACACCTCTCATGGTTGAAAGTTCAGTATGGCAGTGACTTGCAGTATTTCACAGGTAGTCTTCCACATATTCCTGGGCTTTATGGTCTGCTTTGCTCCAAGCAGGACCCTTGTTTTCAACGTCATGCTGTATTGCATAAGACTTGAAAGTAGAGATTCGGTACATTCAGTCTATTACCTGTCTAATTGTTCACTGAGGGAATGAATCAAGTGAGACATAAGCTCTTTTTAGACAATCAGACCACTGCTTAGAAGCCGTTGATTCGCCCCCTGCTGGCCAGTGAAAAGAGTTCAGGTTTCCACATGGCTTCATTTTTCCATCCATCCATCCATCCATCCACTTGACCCAGACATGCTTCACCTCAGAAATGACTTCCTCTTTCTCCTGAGGCTTTCAGGCCTGGTCAAGTACAGATATATAATCCCTCCAGTGAGCTCTTCGTTTACTCTTGAGTCTCCTTCAAGTCAGACGGGCTGGAAAACCTCCAGAGGAAGACACCCAGGAGGCATCTTTTCTTTCTTTTCAAAAGGTTTATTTTGGGCTTTTAATGGCTTTATTAAGAGACGGATCAGTGGAAAGAGTCAGAAATAGGGGAGAGACTGGGAAGTGACATGCAGGACATAAGCCACAGGTCGGATTTGAACCCAAGCCACCTGCCCGGACCACTATAGCCTGTGTACATTGGACTAACCACTTGGCTAATGGCTCCCCAGCTTGCCTCTATTTCAATGTGAAGAAGTACCCTTCCAAACATTTAAACTGTTTACTAAAACTTCAAGGCTGTGCCCGTCCGTTCGTTGGAGGAAACTCATTTTGTCTGCATGTACAGTATCTGCGGTCTCATGCTTTCATATTCTTTCTTTGAGTGGTTCCTAAATGAGGTAACACAACCAACATCGACACAAAAACACACACAAAACATCACAAAGCAGTGGAGTCAGCAACCTGCCAGCTAGCATCTTATCAAGAGCAGATAACTAGCTGGATAAAGATGGCAGAAAATGAATAAAATATAGGGAGAACAAGTAGAGTGGACACAAAAACACAAACTTAACAAAATATATTGTCTCTTATTTACAATATTTCTCATGTTCAATACAGAAAAGCTTCATTTATTGACCTAGGTTCACAAGTCCCCTGTCAAACACTGTACATGCCTCCCTCACTCACTACATTTAGAACCCACCATGGGAACCCATAACCGTGGTAACCTGAACAGGGAGTTGAATTTGACACATGTGTAAGTGTATGGACAGATTGAAGGTCATAAATATTTTACGCGCCATCTCAGAGAACACAGTCGCAGTGTCACGAACAAGCTGCGAGTGTTCACAACACATTATTCAAACGTGTGTTTCAAGTGCTGCTCTGACTTTCAGCTCAAACTGAAAAATAAATCCAAACAGTGGGAGTCGAGGCTGCTCTCAGTGACTCAGACTTCAGGTAATGATGAGCAGCCGCTGTTTCCACAGGCACCACCAGTCTACATTACAGTGATAACCAGTGAGAAAATGGAAACTTGTGGAAGGCCTGTGGATAAATAGATTTCTCTGACAGAAACCAGAGGTGGAGAGAGCAGACTAAAAATAACCTGAACAAGTTGAAGAACTCTGCTGGAGTTTAACCCACTCCTTTTTCTTTATAAACCTGAGGACATAAGGTTAACAAGGTATTAAAAATAAGAGTACAGCTTGGCATGTGACTATTTAGAAATGTTTTTTTCTGCTCGGGAATTTTTTTTAAAGCACATTTAAAGAGAAATCATGCTTTAAAAAACTGTTTAGCAGTTTATTAAAAGTGATCTAGCTTCATGCAAAGACCTTTAATCCTGCTTATACAATGCAAATATATTATGGTCAAATAACATTTAATTTAAAACCATGGCAGTTTTTCTTTCCTCATTCTTTCCATTTGGCTTAACAGTTCTCCTTACACAAAATGAGATCCCCCCCAAACAACGTATTCTGCCTCCACTGGCATGGTTTAGATGCTCCAGAATACTCTTGGACAGTCACAAGCTGTTTCTTTTATTCATTTGAGAGAATGCTGTGAACATTTTACAAAACAAAATTACAAAAGTTAAAGGCAGGGTTGGTAATTTTCGAAAACTAGCATGATTTTGAAAGTAGCATTCCCCCAGTGCCCCGTCTGCACCCCCTCCCCCTCTGTGCTCCCTCTAAAGCCACGCCCCCTCACTTACATGTACGAGCGGTGTTGCTCCAGAAGCGGACCTCAGCTCATGTTTTGAGTGAGGGTTCGTGCATGCATGGGGTAGAGAACGAGCAGGGAGACAGGGAGCCGTGTGATTGGTTCATCAGATTGGTACCTTGTGGCAGACATTGGTCAAAGTTTTTTCAGGCTTACAAACTGCTACAGATGATGGATTTTCTCCGTTCCTTTTTCAGAGAACATGAGTTATTAATGTCTGTCAGGACCTAAAGACAATTTCAACCAAAATCTTACAAAGTGGATCTGGAAGAAATTAACAACCCTGCCTTTAAACACTTTTACCAAGGTAAAAACAAATTTACATTTTGGAAAAAATTAAAATTTACAAGATGCAAAACATTTTTCCAAGCACTGAGACAAGTTTCTACTTTTACCAGTCCCTGAGACAAAAAGACAGAATCTCGCTGGAAAGGGATTGTACCAAAAGTCGAAAGTGACCCGGAAGTGATTGTGTGAGCGGTCAATGAGTTTGTCTTGGCAGAAAATCTGTGCCAAACGTGCAGAGTTTATGGTGACGGAAGGACCGGAAGGTGCCCATGGTCCATGCCGTGTCTTTCAAAAATTCCTGAGACTGTCAACACAAAAGGCAAAACTACGTTATCTGGATCAAGTGGGTCCCACAAAACGGCCAAAACATCATACAGTCACCATGGAATATATCATGATTTCATTGAGAGTCATTGATTTATTTCTGCTGAGGCTTTTTGTTTCCTCTGTGAGAAAACTGCTACAGCTTCATCAGGCTTGTTCATAAATTGCTCCCCCAAGATTCTCCTCCTTTGTACACCATGTGGCGTCTAGATCAGCTGTGAGCTTTTCACATGCTATTATTAAAGAAGGACAACAACAACTTACTGTTTCATTTGTGGAAGGATTTCTACTTATTTCAAAAAGCATTCAGTCCTGCTGACTTACTGTGATGTATGTCAGTGTCTTAGTCCAGATTTAAAATGTATTATCCGGACAGATTAGTCAAAAAAATCAAGCCGTATAGCTGCAGCAAACTGGGATAGCTTCAGCTTTCTAAGGGTCTGAGTGAGAACCGCTCAGCCTTTTGTGTCAGATAAATTACGTCTCATCGCAGAGGGACTGCACATTTGTTCTCAGTGAAATGAAAGTCCGATATCTGCCGTCCCTCTCCACTCCTTCAGCGTATCACTCTCTGGACTGAAGGCCGTTCAGAATTCAGGCGGGGCTGTAAATCTCACTGAAGCTGTCCCTATTATGCCTTTTCATTGTGAAACTATTTGAGGTTCTTTATGCCAAGAGAAATGGTTAATACAGACACCTCAGGATGTGCTAAAATTAAACTATTTACTTATTTAAACTAATAGCATTTGCCATCAATGCATTGTAGTGACAAGTGCAGATTAACCTAAGTGTCAGGAAACACACATCCACAACAGCTTTCATTTTCAATTTCATTTTTAGAAATAAGCATCTAATAAAGATTTGATATTTCAATTACAACTTAAAATAATTGTATTTCAGATTCTGTAAATGTTCCTGATAATGGGATCTTCAGTCACAAAAATACAGTCAGGCAGGCTGATGCAACAAACTAAAGGATATTTAATGACAACCTTACAAAGTCCAGGAGGGGCAGGCAGGCAGGCAAACGGAAAGATCCAGGCACAAAAACATTGCAAACAGAAGAGGACCAAGTGCCAACTAAGGGTTGGGCGCACAAACAAGCGGGAAACCCACAAAGGCAGGAAGTGAAAGGGAATGACGCCCAAGAGAAAAGAGCTTACAAAATAAAACAGGAAACAGGAAACAGAAATACTAAACTCTATAGCAGTAAAAGTACAAGGACATGGAGTGTATGACTGGTAGTAAATGACCAAAGAATGGAAAAATGTAATCTGAATAATGAAATAAAATCCTAAACTATAAAACAACTCATGACAGTCTTTCTCATTTACACGTCCCTCACTACCTCCAATGGCGGATCAAGGGTGAAACAGACAAGGCTTGTAAATATACCACCTTCAACGGGCAATATGTAAGTGCCAATTGTCTCTAGATGTTTACACTGGGATTGACTGGCGACCTGTCCAGGAGTACCCTACCTCTCCCACAATGCCCATCCCTTTATGACCACGAACAGAGTAAAAGAAAATGGATGGATGGTTTTGAATTGGGCTTTGATTTTGTTTCATTTTGTTACACCCAATTGAACCAATAGTCACACAACAGCTTTTCCTCTTTGTGCACAAACTGTTAGCATTGTCCATCAGCCAAGCACTGATGAGGAAAACCTTTGTTGTCTGTCTTTGGTTGTGATAATTCATTTGGGGGCCGTGTGATGGAGACAAATGGAACAACAACAACAAATAATAAAGAAGATTTATAGTTACAATGCCAGCAATGATGGTAACAGTATGCATGGTGTTGGCAGGAACAACAATGCATGAGACTGATCAGTCTTATATTAACATCAGCAACTATAATGATAATGAAATGGAGGGGTTCTGAGATTGGTAATTATAGCAGTATCTCTTAGATTTACTTTAGTATTTATAGTAGTTATAACTGAAGTGTGGCTGATGAGAATAGTTGTAGAAGTTGGATACAGGAGGGTCCACAGCAGCCAGCCGTCCAAACGATCCAGAGGAACCTATGAGGCAAGAGAGCTCAGGAGCTCCCAGGAAGGTATGTGGTTAGCAATTTAAATGAAATTTTATGAATAGTTATGCAGTAATATGATGTGAATGCATTCAGACAGAGGGACAGACAGGAGCCCAGTGTGCCACGTCCTCCGGCAGTCTAAGCCTATAGCAGAATAACTAGGAGCTGGTCCAAGCCTGAGCCAGTTTATAAGCTTTATTAAAAAGGAACGTTTTAAGCCTACTCTTACAAGCAGAGAGGAGGTCTGCCTCCTGGACCCTGACTGGTATCTGAATCCAAAGCAGAGGGATCTTATAACTGAAGGCTCTACCTCCCAAATTGTAAGATGTCAAATGTCTTCTGCTTCCTCCTTAGAATCCGAATCTGGCAACTCAAACATTTAAAGCTGAACTATGTGAACTCTCTAATTTGCTTGCTGTGCAGATGAGCTAGACAGATGTTAATAAAATGTGATTTAGCAGTCTAGAGAAATGGTCAAAGCACCAAAAATGGCCGTTTTGATCTTAGTTGTAAATGCTAAATGAGACTCAAAAATCATTCAAACATTTGATGTTTTTCAAGCTAAATTTCCATAAGCTTTACACACCAATGAGCTGAATGTGATGGACAAGGCGAAGAGTTGGACAATGTTATCACTTACAATTAAGTCCCTTTTGTCTCAGAGCTCTCATGTTTTACAGGAGCTGTCCTCAACACTTTAAATTTGGGTCATTTTCCAGTAGTTTCTCTGCTGAGTTAATGAAAATTAATGAGCTGTAATCCATTTGATGTGACAGGCTGCTCATACTTCCCCTCACAGAAGGACAAATCATTCTTCCTAAGCTACAGTGAAAAGGAAAACCACTATCCACAATGTGATTGAAGCTTTTTGTTTTCATGCTTAGTTATCCGGCCTCATGATGCTCAACAACATTCGGATGGAAACTTGGCTGCAGAAATGTCTCTCCTGATTTTGGACCAGGATATGCAAGGTCATAGATGCTGACAGATTAAAGAGTTTGAAGTACAGAAGCTGCTGTGAAGACGAAGCTACTGTAGCATGACAGATCTCATGAATTAAACAGAGCTCTTATTAACTGTACTGAACCACATGGAGTTGTATTTCTGCAGACCTGCTCAGTGCCATCTCTCATTTTATTTTGTAAATGAGTGTTTGACCACATCATGGGAGGAGAGAAAGCCTCACTCAGCAGGACAGCATGAATAAGCCTCCTCGTTTGTAAGATGGAGTTGGAGTTGGAGGAGGAGGAGGGGTTTCTTCATGAGGAGTGCAGTGCAGACAAAAACGCAGGCCAGATGCATCTCAATTCCAATTAGGTAATGGGAGCTGACAGCAGGCATGAGCGAGCCACACGTGGACTCAGGGCTGCAGCGGAGTGCTGGATGGATCTTTACAAGCTGCATTTCAAAAGGATCCTTGACCCCCGGGTCCCTGGGAGATGAAGGCAGGTGGTTACAAGATAATCAAAAATTAATATGGGGGAAGAAAAACCAGGAGGAATGAGATATATCACGTGAATAAAAACACAAATATAAAGTCTCATCAAACATAGTGACACGTTTTAGTTTTCAAAGATAAAGTCAACAGATTGAAAGCGAGATCTTTGTCTGATTCTCGTCTAAAATATATCTAATAATGGACAAGATTGAACCCTAGTACATCCTAAATCCAGATTCAAAGCCTGATAAATACATAAATCATCCATTAATTTAATTCACCAAAGATCCTTTTTTCTCTCGTGTTGATATATCCATTCATGCTGTTGTGATTGGGCAAAGTTTAAAGGCATGTGATAGAGTCCAACACATTAGGCTTAAAACAAATTATGTAATGTTTGCATCTCTAAAAAAAATCAAAAATCAAAATCAATGTACATGCTTTCCTGACTGAAAACATGTTTTGGGACATACCCTACAGCTTTTACAATTCATACATTTACATTCAGTTGAAAAAAAAATAGATTTATGGTGTTAGTCCCACAAAACCTATCTTTTGAAATGCATGTAAACTTGATAGTTTGCCTGCAGTGGTACAACATTTCTCACAGTCAGACTAACACATCTAATGTGGTCGGGGATCGATTAACTCTTGCATGCATATACGCTTCAATCAGACCCAATCTGGACTAGGTGTTCTCCACATTCTGCAGTCCCTATTGTACCAAACATTAAACATAAACAAAACAAAGTCCAAAAGAAGAAACACCTAGGCCCCACGGGGAAACAGAACAGAACATGTAGATGTATGAGCTTACAACAAGAGGGAAGGAACACTGAGACTATGGCTGAATCTCGATGTCCTCCCTAAACCTCTGATCCCTGAACCCTTACTGACTTTATTGATGTCACCTGGAAAGTGATTGACTGCATGAGGCTACGAGGGCTCCAATGGTTAAATACAAATGGGACAGCACTTTGCAACCTCTGTGTAACCATGACAGCATGATTTAATGTGGCAAAGCTTATTTTACATTTTTTTTACTTCACTCACTCACAGCCATGGCACAAAGTTCTACTCAATATAAGCCTATATTTAAATGTATTCATTTTGGGATGAATAAAGGTTTATCTTATCTTATATAAATATAACAGGACTAATATACTCTCTGTGTCTCTTGTTTTTGTTTAGACTTGCGAAGGAGTTCTGAATTAGCGTTAGTTTCAAAATAAACTTTTTTAGTAGACTGTGAATAGAGCGTGGTTCCACCTTCCGTTTTTCTGGTTTACCGTCTCTACCCTTTTTTCTGTTTTATGGTGTTTGTTTACCTTTCCATTCACGTGGGCTTCCCTGGGAAATCATATGTTTCATGTCACAATGCTATGAACTATGGGTAATTCCCTCACGTTAAGTCTGCAGATATGCCCACTTACGGACAGGGTGCATAAAGGGCTCATAAAGTCAGCGAGAGAGCCCTCAAACACTTGATGATTTCACAGTGGGACAGCACTAAGCCCTCACAGACTTACCGGGAATGCGCACCAAAGTCAGTGAGTGTGTGAGGGTGAACATCGAGATTGGGCCTATACAGACACTGTGGTAATCAGACACAGGTGAGACTGATGACACAGGTGAAGACAATCAGGGCAATCAGGGTGGAGGGAAACCAGACAAAGGGAGGAAGTAAGACAAGACAAGAAACACTGGGGACAAGAACTACAAAATAAAACAAGAAACACTAAAGTCACACAAAGAAACGCAATAATGTAACAGTAACAATACACACAGGACATAGAGAAACACAAGGACAAGAAATTACAAAATAAAACAGGAAACACTTCAGGAGGCTAAACTTGGAAATATACACACGTCAAAAACTATACAGACAGGAAGGAAACAGAGACAAAATAAAACAGGAAATTAAATCCAAACACTGCAACAAACAAAATACAAAACTGAACATCATCACAGACCATGGAGTGTCTTGTGAATTCATGAGTAAAGAGTTCATAATTAACATTTTCTTTGTATCTCTCACTTTATGAAGTTGCCTGAAGATTCAGTGACTCTATTTTCCAGATCTTTCTCTGGTGTTCTAGAGTATGTTCTAGTCAAATATTTTCATGGACTAAATCTTCTTGTATTACCTCTGCAAATGTAAATCTTGTGGATATGTGACACATGCACATATTTAGATCTTTCTGGTTGCATGTCTCTTCTTTCAATGTAATCTAGCAGGAGAGCAGAGAAGGGGAGTAGAAGAGAGAGGAATCTAGTCATGCAGGTGAAAAATGTGTTTTATGAGTAAGAGGCCGCTGTGGAGGTGAAAGGTGCCAAAGTTCCCTTCAGGTGGATCTAAAGATGAATGTGTCTACAGCTCTGATTCATAAAGGTGTTAAAACCTGCTGTAAACAGGGTGTGATATGTTTTAAATGTAGTGATATAGATCAAATGTTTTTCACCCTGCACAGACTGGTTACTACCCCCACTGTCTCTCTTACACACACGCTCTCTCTCTCTCTCACACACACACACACACACACACACACACACACACATACTGTATATCCCCGAACTGACCGACTGAATGAACCTCACTAATCTGTTCATAATTTAAGTCATCCAGGCTGATTTTTGCACATCTGTCATGTCTGCTTCTTGTCCAATCTGTGAACATGCAGCTGGTTTAATGTTACATCTCCTGTGATCTTCAACACTGACTCTGTTTACTGTCAAATAAATAAATAAACACAACACATCCTCTTCTAGTTTATCCTACACTGACAGACATATGTCACCTCGGCTTCTCTTTTAAAATTTGAATGCAACAGGATGATTGGTTGAGAGAGGTCGTGGCATGGTTGGATTTTTACTTAAAGAGTCAACGCTCAAAATCAGCTGATCACCAGAGCAGGGAGATGGAGGAAGTGGTAGAGAGGGAGCGGCTAAGTGGAATAAAGAAATTGAATAAATGTGTGTGAGAATATAACCAGTCTTCCTGCTTGAACTTACACTGAGCTCCATATAATGATAAATTAAACAGTTTTGTTCCTCTCGTGTGTGGAGAGCAACAACATGACCAGAACAGTACACCACACACTAACAGAGTCCATTCACAATCAACCAGCGTCCCAATAACTCTCAAACTGGAAATATCCCAAAATCTCTCACAATCAAACGCTACTTTAAAGTAAACACATTGGCGTGTGGGAAGAATTGGCGATCATACAGTTTTGGGACTTTCTTTTTACTGAAAATTCACAAAAACAAACATTAACATATCAATCTTTTTGTTTTGTTGCAATAGGTGTTAACTAGTATTATTTTTCCTCAATAGAGGTCTTCTTATTCCCACCCTCCTGTGCTGTGATTGGCTGATACATGTAACCTTAAAGTTACCTCCCTTACAGTATGGCTATCCTGGTTTAAATACAAGAGCCTTTTTAAATGTGATGAATAGTGATTATAATGAACTTGTCATTCAGAAATATTATCAAATTTCAACCAACACCTGGGGCGTTCCAACATTTGTATTTATAAAACCAAGTATATATATATATTTTGACCTAGACAGGATTTTTTAGAAGTTTTGTATTATTATCTTATTTTGTTTGAAAACAACAAACTCAGGTTCTGTTTCATGAAAAACCAAAGCAGATCTAGTAAAGACATTTAAAGATGAATTATCTCTGAACCTTTCTGATGATAAAGCCCTGCACCCCGAGGGTTTAGCGGAGAGGAAATGGATTAATTAAATACTTTTGATTCATCGCCCCAAGGTCAAAATTAATCACATTAATACAAAGACATCTCATTTGTAATTTGTACTGGAGTAGTCCAAAGGATGTGGGTGTGATGCCAAGTGTTAATAACGATGTCATAAAGTCTTTAATTTTCTTTTATTCTGCTTTTTACTCTTTAATTACAATGGTCGTAATTCATGGAAATAACATTATTTTGTGCATTGATCATTATTTTTATATATATTTATCTGTTTCAGGAATAAGTGTTCAAATGTGTGAAGTTGAATCTGGATTCATTTTAGGCTCTGTTACATCTTTAGCTCATATTTCGCTGCTCTTGCAGTTTAAATAATTTAATAATAAATCCGCTGGAGGTCAGGGGTCAACAATAAACTATGTTGTGTATCATGAGTCCTGATTGTTTTTGTGTTTTTCCGCTGCATTTACTCTTTACAGGCATCAACATACCGCCTGATGGGGTCATGTGCTGGATTTCTGCATTATGATGATAATATGAGGCTTTGGCTGACTCACCCCCCCCCCCCCCCTCCTCATGCAGGCACGACTCAATCGGATGAGCCGTGCTCCACCTGTCCTGCCTCTCCAGTTGCCAAGACTGACCGACTGTCTCTGCGGCCTGCCCACAGCTGTCACAAATCCCAGCATGCCTGGCGTGCATGGCACACAGCACCATGAGGCCAGCACATTGCCCGCTCGGTTGGGTCGCAGGGAGAACGTTTCAGTGACAGAGTGCTCCCCTGGCACCTTTGACGTGGCTGCAGGCCAGAGTCAGGACTGGTTTTGGTCCCTGACTTTTGCCTGCTGACCTCACTTATGAGTCTGTAATGTGCCAACATCTGCACAAAGACATGAGTCAGCTTCAGACACACAGAAAGAGAGAGAGACGACTGGCCCTGTGCCGTCCCTCCAGATGCTCAGTATCACCTCAGTGTGCTCCTCTGATGTAGCTCTGCCCCCCCCTCCATATATACCCCCCTCTGTTTCCCTGATGAGGCAAGGCGCTCACTGAGCTGAGGCTAATTAACACGGACCGTGACTCGATTGCATCTGTCTTGTGCTGCTTTAAAATAAAAATTCTATTAAGGTGAGCTCCCCTTCTCCTCCAAGATGATCTGAACAGATAAAACGTAGAGGTTTTTCTTCTCATCATGAGGCTGTGCAGCAGATAAATCAGGGGTGCTGATATATGAGCTGATAGCGATCTGCAAAACGTATCATGATGTCTGCCCATCTGTGGTTTCTGTCAGACATCATGATACGCTCACAGCGACTTTGAAACACAAATTTGTGACCTTCTGTAGTTCAAAGTTTCAAATTTCCACACTCACAGCCAGACAAACTCTAAGAGCCAGAGGGATTAGTGCTGTATTACTGTTTAATCAGCAGAGACAAGTAAATAAATCAAAGATAAAAATGTGTTTCACTTATGTGATATTGAATTATTGTTGAGCTTCAACTCTTCAGGGAGATATGGGGTGATCAAAGATGTCTACACTGAGTGGCAGCAAGATCTACCCCCCCCCCCCCCCCCCCCCCGTGGAGTCCAGAAACTGGAGGCAGAGGTGTAGCTGATGATGTCGTCTGAGGCTGATGGGATGGAGAAGCTGAATCAACCGTGAAGACTGGGGTTGATGGGAAGATGGTTGATGATGTCATCTGAGGCTGATGGGATGAAAAGCTGATTGAACTGAAGATTGGGGGGTCGACCAAATCAGCTGAAGATGTCGTCTGAGTCTGAAGGGGATGAAGAGGCTGACCAAACTGTGAAGACTGGGGTTGCCCGGATGATGGCTGATGCTGTGATCTGAGGCTGATGATGAAACTGCGAAGGCCTGGTGGTGATGGGGAGGGGGATTGTTGCACATAACGATGGCAAGAATAACTGGAGGAGGATAAAGCCATATTTTAGAAAGACAGCAGCAATATGACGGGCTAACGATGAGGGAGTGGAGCAGTACTATTGGATAGATGTGACCAGGTGATGTGAACAGCTGATGATTACAAGAACAATTAGTAAGCATGCCTGGAGGAGAGTTGTGACATTGTATGAGAATGAACAATAAAACCAGCATGCAGAATATGTAGTCTTCCTGAATGGTAAATGGTAAATGGTAGACAGAAACAATCAACTCTACCATCTGAGCCACAGCCGCCCCCATTAACTTTCACTAGAGCTATATTTAAATCATCATGTGCATGAAGGCTCTGACACGGCCTTTTCAGCGTAAACTGCATACTTTCTGTGAGTCTTTTCTGTGGGACATACTCAAAGTGTCTGTGATGTGAAGAACATGCCCGCCCAGCCAAATATAGGGGAATGCATTTGCATGTTAAAAGTAATGAGACAAGGCATTTATAATTCATCAAAGCTACCTGAGGTCATAACTGAAGAGTGTCCATGTAGCTCATCACAACACAAGATTTTTTTTAAAGATGCAAATTCACACAAACCCCTGTGTAAAAAATAAATAAATAAATAAAAGAAAGTCAAGCAGCAGGAGTAATTAGCAGCCTAATTAAAAGCCACAGACATGTTTGAAATGCTCGGAGTTAAATCAGAGTCTGTTTCTGTCTGTGTGCATATGTTCATATTTCATTAAGTCAGGACTGTACACTTTGTACTGTACATCCCTCATTCAGTCGAACCATGATGAAAGTACATATTTAATGAAGTTACACAGGATCACAGGACACAACTCGTTCATTAGCATCACCTTATATATGATCACCACAGCTCGGTGTCACTGATGGTAAATATTGTGACAGCAGGAGCTGTACATTAACACCAATTTAAAGCTACTCTGGTGTCACATTCCCTTTCTGCAGACAGTGGAATAAACGCAAACATTTTCATTAATTTACCCTTCAGGACTCTTTTTATATATTCTGCACACCATCTGTTGGATTTTTAATCTATTTGAGCTGTATCATATGGCACACACATGAGTGTCAAATGTCACATTTGCATTAGATTAATTTCTATACTTTCAAATTAAAGTCCTTTTTAGGACATCTCCTCTCATTGTGACCTTCAAACTGCCTGTTTTATATTTGACTTTTACACACAGTATAACAGTTTAGGTCGTCTTAACTTTAATAAAAACGTATTTCTTTATTCTGAAATTCAAGCCATTCAAACAACTTCATGACAATTATGAGAACAATTTCAGCAGCGGGACGTGGACTGGTGTATTTCCTGGTCAATATGTGCACACGTAGCTATTAAAGGGGGAGTTGTAATTAAAACTGCTGGTTACATAAGCTGATTTATTACCACAGCTCCGTGATTCTTACAGGAGCTCCTCAGCTATTTGACAGATAAGCATGCTGGGTAAAATATCTCCTCTGGGGGGCTTTCTTCTGTCCAAACAAATGTACGTCTCTGAGATGTGACATGAAACAAAGCGGCTGCACTTCAGTAAAGACCTAATGAGCCTCAGTCTGTGTCATTTGCATCCTAATTACAAGAAGATAGATACTCAACGCTGACTATTATTATCATCAGTAAGTATATGAGGTTTTTTTAATTGATTGGGGTTCCCTATGGATTTCATGGCAAGCACACTCCTTGTTGTTGTTTGCTGCGGAGAGAGCTGTTAAAATCATCATTTAGTTCAGGCTGTTTTTTTTCTTCCTCTCAGTGCTGGCTGCTAGATTTTTTTTTGCATCTGTAAATGATCTTTCTTCTTGAGTCCTCATCAGTCTTGGTTTCCTCTAAATTGAATAAAAAGATGGACAACAGTTTCATAAAAGTGAAGCCAAAACATTTAGAGCTCCCTCTACTGACTGGCTGCGGTATAGGTCATAAGCACCGCCTCCTCCATGTTAACAGATGAGACTTGGGACAAACTTTAAATGCAAAATCAATTTCACACTTTTTTTTTTAAACATGAGTTTTGTCTTTATAGTTATTTCTTATCATGTTGATTTGTGTCAGAGTGTAATTTTTTCTGAAAAGTTTGGTTTTAATAAAGCCTGTCTGTGTTAATGCACTTACAATGATGTGATTAAGGTCAGAAATGAATGCATACATTTAGTTAATGGCATTGATTACATGCAACTTTTTCCCCCTTCGGCAACTTTTTCCCCCTTAAAGAACGACACCCCTGCTCCGTTGAACGGGTAATTTCTCGGGTAAAATACACAGAAGGCTCAGTTGACAAGTTAAAATTAATATCAAACTTGTGACATCAGACATTTCACTTTTCTAGATATTTTAATTTACTTTTAGATCTATAACAAGTTCCTTTTAATAGCATGGTTAATGTTGTAACCTTCGGTCTACCACAAGTGCCTTATTTTGCTTTTCAAAATAAAAGCTTGTTTGTATCCAAAATGGATGTGAAGTTCCTTTAGCTTAGGACGTTACAAAAAAAAAACTAAACAAAATAAAAGCATTAAAAAAATAAAATAATGGAACACAAGAATCTGTTTGTCCACAGAGGGACCTTCAACAGTTTGTTGGTAAGTTATACATATTTTGGTTACCACACCTCCACCAGTCAATCTCTACTGTACAACTCTGACCTTAAACATCATCACCAGTGCAATATGTCTGCCACCAACCCGGGAGGTATTTTGGCTTCCTTTTGGAGCAGTAAGAGGATGAGGAGTAGACTAATCGTCCATCTGTATACGCTCATTGTTTCAGGGCACAGCACCGGCTCTCTTGTATTGGTTTGTAACAAAATGGAAATAATATTACGTGCTGTGTTCACACATCAGCTCGTCCTAACTTTATGCAGAGTTTGTATTAGAGGGAAAGCAGGGAAAAGTCTGCTTGAAGTCAGGGTGAACAGATGCAAGCATGCAGCCCACCCAAAGTCTAGAAACTCTGGGAAGTGTGGAGCATGTGTGAAAGGGACTGTGGTGGGCTGAGGCTCGTAATCTGAGCTAAGTCACGCGCATTGTCACTTTCCTGTCAGCAGAATAGAAATTGTGCCAGAAGAAAGAACAGTTAACATTTAAACTTAATTTATTCAAATCCATGAAATCAGAGGATCATTCACAAAGCTTTGTAGCAGTATCAGCTAAAAGGCTCGGGGGAACATCCCATGATTCTTTAATTTTTAGTGAATAAAAACGACAACAATATGAGGTCTGTCTCAAAGACTTTTTTTTTTAATAACTGTGAATTGTTACGGTTGTTTTATTGATATCATTTCCTGTTTGTGAAAGAATTGACTTCCCTGAAGGTTTTTTCCTTTAAACACCAACCTCCCCCATTCCTTTCTATTTCTGTCACAGATATCTGTCCCCTTTCTAAACTACAGCAAACACAGCGTTCACTCAGCTTATAAACCTGTCACAACATATAACAGATTGTTAAAGTCTAGTAAGATAAAGCAGAAAGCGGCAGAAAACAGTGAGCAGCCTGTGTTTTATAATTTCATCTTACAGAACAGCAGAGGATGATGAGGTTTGATATGTGTGATATGAACAGAAAGAGTGAATGTGAACACATGTTGAGGGTGTGTGCTGTGGGTCGAGATTATACAGGAATGCCGGTGGTCCAGGCCAGTCTCCATCATGGATCTTTAGAGGATTTTCTGCACAATTTTTAGCTCCAGACAATTGGAACAGAAGCTCCACGATCAACACACAACTTAACATTTATGTTCTCTTACTCTCTTTAAAGCAGGGTCCTAAAGGTACCATCAACGACATGTTTCTGGAATTATTTAAAGTGAAGATAAACTGCCTAGTTTTATTACACATACTAATAAAGAAAAATGTTTGTATGAGGTATGTAGATATTTTATGAAACTACTCTTTTGAATTGTAGCTTTTAATGACAGGGGTCTTTATAAAAGGATTCCTGAATTCCCATCATGTGTTGTTAGTCTTACACTTTATATCTCAACCTGTAAGATTACAATAAAAAAGTAATTTACGAAAAGACATATGATAATATGAAGTGACAAATATCATTCCAATGAGCATTTTATTTAAATGTCTTTTAGTCGCAAAGAAATAATGATTCAAATGTAATCTCTAATAGATCCAGAGAAAGTGTCAATGAGACCAAAACACTGTATATAACCAGAGTGTTGCCGTACTAAAGGCACTTTGTGAATATTATTTTTCATGCTAGAAGAACTGGATTTAATCTGGTTAATTTGTATTTCTTTAGTAAATGTTTAAAATATACATTTTTGTTTAATTGTAAATTTTTCTTTTAAAATAAAATGTTTTTAAAAAGTCCATTGGTGTTTGTTGTAGCTTCAGTGACAGATTACCAGTTGTGAATATTTTTCGGCTTTGCTCACATGTGGATAATGAAAAGTACAAATTTAGCATTATTTTGAGTATTGATGATCCCCTTGAGAGTATAATGTAAAAACATATATAAATGAATCTAGTCTATTTTGTTATAATGGCTGGATTCCATATTCATAAATGTAAAACAGGTTCAAACTAATTTTGGTGATTCATTTCTATTAAACGTAGAAAAAGGAATCCAAAGTGAATCCAAAAAAAAAGGCTAAATAAATATGAGAAAACTTCTTTATTGTCTTTTTATTAAACATGTAGCGCACTTGTAAATTCTTTTGGTTCTTTTTTAACATCATTCCTCAGAAATATGTTCATAATCATGTCAGCCTCCTGAGAAAAATAAACAGAGGAGAAAAATGTTTTCTGTCATCAACATATCGAGTATAAGAAAGAAAATGTAGAATACAGCCAAAAGTTATCCAACGATCATCCTTCTCAATGATTATTTTGAATTTGATGTCCGCAACATCTTTCAAAAACGTTGTGACACGGTCATGTTTGTTACTCTGTTGCATCACTTTTTCTTTTAACAACACTTTGAGGAGACCTGTTTCTATAAGTTTGAAAGAGTGATGTTTTCTTGTTTAGGATTGCAGCCGATCAACAGCTCAGGGTCTCCTTTGTCTTACAGTAAGAAGTCTCTCTATCAGTACGTCAGTCCCTGCAAAGGAGAAATCCATGTTATTATTTCTGCCCTATTTTTTCCATGATCATTTAGCTTATGTAACATTGTGATCCATTTGTTTTCATTTGTAATCTTGATCTGTATTGCTCAATAAAGACTTTAACTTTTATACCCAACACAAGAAAGTGGGATTGGGGAGAGAAAACTTTTTTTCTATTAAGTAGGCTTTAATGTGCGTCAAACAGAGCCGTCCTCCTCTGTTGATAATGCACCCATGATGTCAAACATTATTTATATATTTAAACGAAAACACCACTGTAGGGCATGGCTATATTTTCAGAGAAATCCCATCAGCAAGGCCGTGACCCTTCCTTTAATCCACGGTTTTCAGCCACTCGCAGCCTGAATGCCAGAGAACAGAGCCACGCTGCCTCCCCCTCCCCTCCTCCCCCTGCAGAGTATACACACTCTCCTTCTGCTAAATGATCAAATGACAGTGCTAGCCGAGGGGGGGAACTCAGAAAAAAACACCCTGTGAGAGTGATTTAATTGCTCTGTCAGGTCAGTAGAAGCTCCCAGGCTACCTGTTTCACCTGCCCACAGCTGAACCAGCAGCAGTGAGGCCTGTGTGACAGGAAACGGGGGCAGTGGGGGGGCCGTGTAAATTGGCTCTGACAGTGAGAAGAATCATTGAAGAAAAGAGCCGGGCTCCATTTTACTGGCAGCCAGCGTTGGACACAGCGTAATATCCCTCCAGATTTACTGCCTCGCCCTCTTCCTTTTTCCTCTGTAGTGTTATTGCTGCTGGTCAGTTCAAGCAGGGCCTCATATTAAAGCTGCAGGTATGTATCATTAGCCGGGCTCTCATTTACACGTCCCTGTAAGGTCATATGTTCACATTTAGAAAGGACATGAACGCAATGATGAGTTGTTTATGAGATCTGACACTTAAGATACACTCTGGACTAATGCTAACATGCTAAAATAAAAAAAAGGGATACAGGAAATGCACACTTATCATACCACATACTATATATTTTAATGATATTATCTATTGTTACATCTCTCTTACTCTTTACTTTTCTTTAAAAAAGATGAACGTCTCCCCCTTATTTATGATTACAGGCGCCACAATCTTTTTTGTGGAGAAATGCTGCCCTCTTGTGGTCATTGTGCAGCTGCACCAGAATTCAAATTTAAAGAGGAACAAGCAAGAATTTAAATAATAATAATAATAATAATAATAATAATAATAATAATAATAACTCGTTTGGCAAGTTATTTAATACCTTTCTTGTAGAGATAGGACAGTGTGTGTGTGTGTGTGTGTGTGTGTGTGTGTGTGTGTGTGTGTGTGTGTGTGTGTGTGTGTGTGTGTCGGTGTGTGTGTGTGTGTGTGTGTGTGTGTGTGTCTGTGTGTGTGTGTGTGTGTGTGTGTGTGTGTGTGTGTGTGTGTGTGTGTGTGTGTGTGTGTGTGTGTGTGTATGTGTGTCTGTGTGTGTGTGTGTGTGTGTGTGTGTGTGTGTGTATGTGTGTCTGTGTGTGTGTGTGTGTGTGTGTGTCTGTGCTGCCCCCAGTCAGTGACAGAGCCGCTCAATCACCAAACATTCACCCAATTTTAAGCACTTCCTTTCCATCTTTTCCAACTATCCAGACTCAGTTATTATGCATAACCATAATTAATTATGCATAGGCCTACAAATAAAAAGCCTACAATAGGCTATTTTAACTTTTGGCTATCCTATGCATTTAGCCTAGACTAGATAGATAGCCTATAGATAAAACAAATACATAAATAACTTCAAATGTGGTTATAAAACAATAGCCAAATGTGTACAAAATAAAATTATAAATAGGTTATATAAAACGACGTGTTGGTCTCGTTATTTGGTTGTCATGGTAACCCAACCACGACCCGGTCACGTCAAGTCAGCAGACACATCGGCACGTCGGTGTCACTCTGGACCTGACCTCTGACCGGAGAGGACCTGCTGAGGACAACCTCTGAGAAAAAGCTAACTTTTGTGAATTAAAGAGTTTGTCAACATCTAGTAAATATAAAACAGTAACATTTTGTTTAAGAACATTTATTTAATAAAACTACACATACTGTAAACTACTATAAACCACGAAACAGCTGCACGGTGGGAAACATTATGAACTCATCAATGACTGAACTATGGCCATGAAGGAAGGACAAAGTTTATTACTACTTTTCTTTCTGAAGTCATTTAAAGCTCCCTAAGTACAAAAAACACACCTCGACATAGAAACCTTTTTTTAAATTCAAAGTGAACGGTCCACATCATTTTAGCTTGAATGTATGTCAGCTAATATCACAATTAGTAAAAACGGACCTGAAGGTTTTACTCAACAATTTCTTTGGATAAAAACGAATAATTTTTATTAAGAAATGTATTAAATGAGGCTGGACAGGTCAGGAATGTAAAAAGAGAGAGAGAGTGACATGATTTTAAAACACTTTATTTTGGTTTTAGAGAAACACTTTGTTTTACATTTGGCTCAAGAATACTGTAAAAAGATGGCGATGTGGCAGTTATTTAAAAAAATGCAAAAACTGTTGTAAAATATAAACAAAGAATTGACATTTTGAATTTGAGTAACTATACATTTATGGATCTTATTGTCAGATTTTTGTTTATTAAACGCACCAACAGATCAAAGTTCAAAGATTTAGAAGGAGCAAAGCTGCTGTATGCTACTAACAAAATAATAATATCACTATCATGACTTAGATCTAAAAGGGGATTTTGCAATAGATTTGACACTATCAAAGTGTTAAGATGCATTTAAAACTAAATTCACCCAAAATGACAAAGAAATGCATTTCTATAACTATATGTTAATCACTCCAACTCTTACCCACCACTATGACATCCTTGCAGAATTTCACTTGTGTGGGTACCTTTATTATCTCCTATATGTTACTCTGAACACCTGCATGACAGGCATATTTACTTTAGTTATAACAGGGAATGGGAAAATACTAGTTTGACTGGCTATATTTAATACTATAACTATATTCACCAGAGCGTTAGGTGAGTCCATCAATTTGAATGTAAAACAAATGTGAACAGTACTTCAATGGCCACATACCTTATGTCTGTTGCTGACTGTTGAGTTCAGCATATAAAAAAGGTTGCAGCAAAAATGTACATAACAGCTAGGAGCAGTGTAGGGGTTGTATTGTGATGGATGATGGTGGTGAGACAGGATGAGACAACATCGGAGACACCAGAGAGTTGCTGCAACAATGGCAGAACGTTTTGAAGAAAAGTGAATTGATCAGCAACTTTGTCATGTTTGTTTACATTACCCAGTGAAAATCGCAAATTTCTACTTTGGTGTTTTGGGTCTTATTTATGTGGTGCTCCCTCTAGAGGAATCCTCCAGTAACACGTGTTGTACACAGTCAAGTATACGAGCATTTACATTCATGACACAGCCGGTTGTCTATGCATACATGTGGTTGAAAAGCAAGTATATTTGAGCCTTTTCATTTGTTTTGTCGTATTTCAGCACCTCTATGGTGAACAGCACCCGTAGCTCCTGTACACATGGGCGGAGCCTATGCCTACTCTAGTTTACTTGGGTACCCAGGCAAGGTTTTCTTGGCCTGTGTTGCCAGTAAAAGTTTTCATTGGTGTCGTTCCTCTCTTTTCAACATTAAACTGTCTGCTATAGTCCCTCGCGTGGCCACTTCATCTTGTCCCTGACTGGACATACATTCACCATTTAGTTGGTACAAACGTCAATGGACATTCAGTGTGCTGAGTTTTCTGTCTTCTTGGAAGTCTTTTTGCGGTCGTGCACCTGAAGTTTGTTATTGTTTGAGTCTGCTCCTTTCTCTGCTTCTGCACCATTCACCATTTAGTTGGTACCAAAACCAGCAGGGAGGGGGAACTTTTAGTGAAATAGCTATCCACTAACAGTTACTGTAACATGGCATTTTATGGAGGCTTAGGCATATGGTCTGTTTTTTTATTGTCGAAACTGGGACAGGAACTTATATAGTCATTATTATGGCTATAACTGCTCCTATCTGATATTAATATTGTAGTTTGCCCAGCTGCTTTAAGTCTGTGTGATCTGTATTTTTGATACTGTTGGTTTGTCCTCCTGAGTGTTTGTTTCTGTTTGTCTGTCTCTCTTTCTTTTTCTATTCCACTTTCTCCCTACATCCGGTTGCAGCAGATGGCTTGTCACCAATTACATTCATTTACAAGTGGATATTGTATTGTGTCCTTGTTTCAAAACCATCTATGTAAATTGAGAGCAATTACAAAACAGAGTAAAGTTCCTTGTTTCTTCACATATGGCCAATCATTTTCCATGTTGTCTTTAAGCTGAGTCGACCAATACTCTGTCACATAAGTCTTAAAGCTTGTCATGAACTTGTTTTCATTTTTCCATTTTTCCTATCTATTATTTGTGTTAAAAACAACTGTCGACCTCAGGTGTATAATCATCACCTGTTAATACCAGTGGGTTTGGACACCTTGAATGAGCGTGCATGTTCTAATGACCATAACTTTTTATAAAACATGTGTAATTGATGAGTGTTGTCAAGCACAGAGCTTAACCCCCTTTATATCATGTCTTATTACTGGCAGATATATAATCAAATGGTTTTTAGTTAATGAATTAATTACTGCCATTGTTTTGCTGGTAATATGCTATAGATGTTGAATCAGAGAGAGTTATCAAGGCACGTCATAATATAAACTAAACATTTTAAAATGTATTTTAAATCAATTAAAAGTAGACCTGAAAATTCTTAGGTCCCTAACAAAATGACCTTGTATTGTCTTATCCCATAAAATTAGTTTTAAATTAGTTTTATCCAGAAGCAGTCAAGTAAATAAACCCCTCCAACCCTCAAAGAAATGTTTCATGACTGCTTCTCCTGGTATCATCATCCCCTCTCTGGACTATGTTGGGTCATTTTAAAGTACTTGTTGCTCAGTCTACACTGATATTCTGGTGTATTTAGGAGATAACAACCTTCATTTGTTGATAACTGGCCATCTTTTCCATCATCATCTTTTCCACTCATGAGCTTAAGTTAACTGACACAAAATGAAGCAACAGTGCCCCCTTGTGACAAAACAACACACTTATAACAGAGAGTGAAACTCCACTTTTAATAAATGGTTGATTATTTTCAAGTTGACCAACAGGTTGGTTCTCGACAAGCACTTTAGATTTGTTACATTTCCTTGTTGATCGAATTAGTAATCATAGATGATCAATACATAAAGGGCTGGACATGCTGAACTTTGGGAGGTTAAGGGCAGTGTTTCTTTACTGGTCTATACTCAGGACCCACCATCAACTCCTTCATGAAAAATTGCAACCCAAATTTCAGATATCTTTCAACCAATCAGGTTTATTTAATGAAACATTTTGAATGTTTTGATCTCAGATGGTACAAAACGTGACAGAAAAAGGACACAGAACAAAAGAAACATGTTTAAAAGCGCTCAGACTATTTGACACCATTTTTTCTAGGCACATACAGTATTCACGACCCCCTGAACATGACTCTGAGACCCACTTCTGGATCCCGACCCACTGGTTCAGAACTAGAGTAGTGGTTTATGAGATCAAAGAGAACTGTTATCTCCAAATGATACTTGTGTTCATCTTCGTGCTGTTGATTTAATTTGAGTTCCTTTGCTTGGGGCAGCTAACAGTGCTTTATGATTCTGATTATTTGAGGAAGTTTATGAGCTGATTTTATACAGGCTGAATATTCCAAAGGCAGCAATAATCCCCATGTCCTTTCTGATTAACTTATAATAATAACAAACATGAGCACGCATACTAACAAAACTGTATCTGATGAGTTTAGACAGTTTGCAAATACAAACGTCCCTTCCTATCTGACTTACTTAAAATCAAATAAGGATTGTTTAAATAAATTATCTGCAGCACTGCTGATAGAAACCCAATGAAATGAACATTTCCAAAGCAGACGATTTTCAAATATTAATCAGTCTGAGCCAGACGTTTTACTTTATTCATGTTGTAGATCTTAAAGAAAAAGTCAAGAGAGATGTGATAAAAACTAAAGTAAAATTAATGTCAGAGGGTTTTTTTTTTCTTTTGGAGTGATTTGCAGAAGCACACATTTAACATCTAAACAACATAATCTCATTTTCAAGACCTCAAACCAGTCATTCATATACAGATCCTTATACCCCAACACCTGCTTTTATCCCTTTGCTGGTTTCACGACTTTGCTGGAGCACACAGCAGAATGATTTTGTTCAAAGAGCTTCACAATGATTGCAGTGAAAAATACTCACAGAACATCAGACTAAGTAACTAAACACTTATTATCTGATCGAGTGAGCACTCTGCTCATTTCTCACCTAGCATGAGTCAAAGTGTGTGGGCACAGAATCTGTGAACACATGTTCACTCTGGCACAACCTTTACCTTCGTGTCAAAACACTGACCATGGCCAGCTGGCAGCTTTACTGACAGTGAAACAGTATAAATTCATTCTCTGCTTCATTCCTAATGTGGAGCTCCTTTGTGTATTCAGAGCCTTTGCACTGTGAGTTGTCTCTACCTTGCGGGCATGGAGGAGGCTGCAGCCAGAGCCGACAACAAAAACTAATGAATTAACATGAGAGTGAATCCCAGCTCAGCTGGCTCGGTCTAAAATAGATTTAAACCACTGAAATGTACCACCATCCAATTATGAACCAGTAAGCTGTTTGACAATGAACTGTAAATGTATTCATCTAGTTTGTTTATGAATGGGGGTGGTACGACGGCTAGACTGTTGCTGACAATCTGAAAGCTGTTTTCTAACAGCCATTAACAAGAGAAGAAGAAAGCACAGGTGACATAACTGAAGTGTTACAGACTGTAGAGATACAAAGAGACTAACTTTGCATCTCTTAACTGGAGAAACTGTCTAATTTACCCAAACTATAAAGACTTAACATTATTAAGTAAATCAGATCATTTTTTAAGTTACAAGTACTGCGACTGTGATGTTAAATCAATTTGCATTATGGGTTAGCACCAAGCTAACAAACAAAGTACATACTGGTCGAGGTGAGAAATGTCACCACCCCCCCACCCCCCCAAAAACATATGAATTGTATGGGAATCATTTGTCTTGGGTACATTTCAACAAAATGCCCATCACTTCTCAGCTCCTCAAAATGCTTTTTGCTCCATATTGAGGGGCAAAAGAGTGCTAAGTTTCATGCCTCTAATTTATGCAATTTCCCACATCTTCACCTTAGTGGTGCTGGTGCACATCAGACTGCGGCTGTGGCTCATTTGGTAGCTGGTCGTCTCTTAACCTGAAGTTTGGGTGTTTGATCCCCAGCTCTTGCAACTACATGTCCGATGTGTCTTTGGGCACACTACACCCCAAATTGTTCCCGCTGCTTCGTCAGCGGCATATGAATGGGATTAGTTACTTCTGATGGCCACTTTACATAGCAACCTTTGCCATCAGTGTTTGACATCTGTAGGTGTGACCTGCAGTGTAGAAGCAGTTTGAGTAGTCAGAAGACTAGAAAAGCATTATATAAACTCAAGTCCATTAAACATCAGCCTACTGTCTTTTAATAACAACATTTCAGTAGTCTATTTACAATGACAATGACTCGTCAAACTACATCACAAAGTTTTCTCAGCTGTTGCAGAGTTGCATGACACTTTCAAACACCATCTGCTTTCTTTTGAGTGCATGTTGATGTGAACTGTTGTAGGTGATTCATCGTCACACTGAGAGTATAATAGAAACCACACACAGAAGCAGGGAAAGAGAATTTGGGGAGTCCTTAAAGACACTCTGGTATAATAAGGCAGGGAACCATAGCAACACTTGGCAGCAAAAAAATGTTTCTGAAGGCATTACTCTTAGTGACCATTACCAGCCTGCTGGCAGAAATCTACTTTTATGAGCAATAAGAAAGCAGGAGGATTCATTTTTTAGAGACAAAATGAAGAAAAAAAAAAGGCAGGATGTGGAAAATCTGAGGATTTAGGGTTTTTTAAATGGATTATTGATGTTTGTATAATTTTAATATAACATCATATAGAGAATACATTATTTAGTTAGCAAAACTGAGAATTAAATCAAAATGAAGCTTTTTCTGGTGTGAAAGTGGTCTCCTGTGAACTTAAATGAGCCTCGCTTCATGGTCACAGAAGATGACAGACTGTGCTCCTGCGCACTCAGAGGCCCACGGGGAATCTGAACCTGGAGTTCCAGTGAGTCACCCTGAGAAACGTGGCTCCCTTTCACTCACTCTGTCAAAAAAACAACAACATGTAGGAGCAGATGAGGGGGGCAGAGAGGTGGGTGACTCACTCGTGTTCTCCTCTGTTTGCCACACACATGGCAGACAGGGTGAGCGAGGGTTGATGGGAGGCACTGTATTGATGACAATGCTTGAAGGACTACACACTGACAGGCTGCCTGCTTGCATCAGGTGCTGGTGGGTGGCTGCTGATCAGATGATGTCAGAGACAGCAACAATGCCTGCTCAGGACGTACGCTACATGGTGTTGGCTGGATCAGAAAGGTCATAAATGTTAGTCATCATTATTCATAGTCAGAACCCACTCGTGGAAATATCAGCTGCTGAGTCATGTTGAGTTTCACACTAGCTACGAGTCAGCATCAAGGCTGGACGTATGTCCTGAACACTTTATGAAAAGGTTGAAGCATAAAGTTTCAAAATATGTTTCTTATACTGTCAATTGTTAATTGTCCTCCTGGCTTTTTAACACCATGTACCTAAGTTTATTGAAAGCAATGTACTGAAATTGGTAAATAAGCCTTGCTTTGTGAGCCAGTTCAATGGTCTAAAGTCCCCATTGGGGTGGCTGTTGGTTATCATATGATTAAACTACACAGGATTTGTTTTTACCAACGAGACCAGGTGTCATGTCCCCAGTGAACGAGAAAGTAAACTTTGAGCTATTGCCTTAACTAAAACCATGATGTGTATCTAAACCTATGAGTAGTCAGCCTTACCTAACCAGCCATCGGTTTTGTACTTTTGCATACACTTTCTTGCACTTTTTTACACAATACTGTCAGATAGTTGTTTCCACTATTCACTGCACATCTGTCCATAAAAGAGTGTGTCAGGTTAGAGGGAGAGAGCCAAACTGATGTGGCTTCTCCGGCCGGTCTGTCCCGTATTCAACCGTTCAAACATTTAATGAGTGTGAAATTATGACATTGTAAACATTTTTGTAAATTTGTGCAGGATTTTATCACACTACAAGTGGCAGACAGAATTGTATTGTGGATTGCCCTCAGTATTTAAACCTGTCAAAATTACAGACGGCCATTTTTTTGTTTAAAAATAACATTTTGACTTCATCTTCTCTACTTCAAGACTTTATACCAAACATCTCAATTTAAAAAAAAAATAGTTTAACAAAAAAATAGTTTAACAGTATATTTCCAAATCACATCTTTGTTTTAAGCCTGGCTCACACTACAGAAGTTTTAAAATCCTTTCCGATTTTGAATTTGGGTACAGTATCACACAAAAAAGGAGAAAAATAAATCAGGGCGTCCCCGATGATCTCCGAGCAGTTCGGGGACGTTAAGATTGGATCTTTATACCACTCACACTACGAGATATACAATGATCCCGCGATTGTCAGGAAGGAGGATTCGGACCTCAAGTTGGCCCAATTATCCTGCAGTCTGAGCCAGGCTTTAGTTAATGAAGAATCAAGAATTAAACTCTGGTTTCTCAGTCAAGTATTCTAATTAGAGCAGAGATCCCACAGACGTGAACAGTTATATATATTACAACAATATGATTATACTGTACTGTTGTACTCTTTGTCAACTGCTTAAAAACTTTCAGCCCTTGTACTTTAACTGTAAGAAAGTATCGTCTGCCATGCTGAAGACACTTAAAGACACTCATAATGTGGTATAACACTGTAAGCATCAACAGTATCTATGAATCATAAAGTTCATTATGAGTCAGAGAAAACACAAAACTGTTCTGGGAGACATCTAAACATAAGTAGAGCTGTAAAATTAAAAACTGCATCATGATCCACCACTCCCCCACACCCTCTATCCCTCATATTCTCTTTTTACTCTCAGCAAGTTCTAAGGATCAAACTGAATGAGTTTCCGTCTTGATTACACACCTTCAAGATGTTATAAGAGGCCCGAGTGGTTGTGAGGAATACAGTCATAGTGAGTCGAAATGCTGGGTGGTAGTGGGTCAGAGTGATGCATTTCTCCCACCCAGCTCGCCACTCATCAGTGCCCTTCAAGATTCAGTCCAGCTGGATCATTAGTATGCAGGGGGAAGCCAAGGTAGACAATAAATCAATGCTCTATACCGTACAGAAGCGTCAGTCCAGAGGGTGACCCATACCTGAAGTGAGTGTCAAAAAGCATCTGCTTTTCAGACCTACAGTGGAGGTCTTCAGGTGTCCAAACTGACAGACCTGCACAATAATCTACCTGCCAATAAGTTTAGAGATCTGACTGAAACTGAGAACTTTTTAAAACATTACATTTGACCAAGTGATGTCATGCCCTCAGATCTATTTTATACACCTTTTATGGAAGCGTTTGTTAGATATGTAGGTTAAAACTGCATCTATAGCAAATAATAGTAAACTCAAAAGTTTAGACTGCGCTATTATTACTCACACTAGACTGAACATTATCACTCAGTTCAGTCAAGCTACAGTTATAGGTTGATTTAGATGTTTAAGTGGACTACTGTCCTTTTCCTAGTATACAAGCACTGAGGGAGAATCAATTTATTGACAGAAATAGAAATCGACTCTGCTTCTGTAGGTGGTGATATTGCCTCTTTCAGCTAGTTACTTTTGGACCTTATTCTGGTTGATCTGGCTCACAAGTTAGCAAGCAGCAAACTGGTTGTACCGTATGTCAAACTGTGTAAAACGTGGACAACCTTACAGCTCTGAAAATTTAGTACATAGTCTATGCTTTACTTTTTGTTACAAATGAAACGCACGCTATCCCTTTAAGTTATGGTGATATCTGAAGGCAGACGTCAATGCAACTTCTGCTATGCTACACATTCATGCTGTTTAACGTCCGTGTCAAAGCCCGGGTTGGGGACTGGTAAGCATTTGCAGAATGCCTCCTCCAGTTTGGCTCCCCTTGAGGTGTATACATGCAAGAGTAAATGGATCCATAACTGTTTTATTTAGGTGTGTTATTCCAACTTTGAGAATTTTGACTTTGTAAAACAGTTGGACTAACATGTTAACATTCAATTTAAAAGTCCACTTTCAGTTGGGATAACACAATAAGCAGCTTTTTTTTAAACTGCATGTAAACGTACTGAGTGATATCCAAGGAAGACGGGTACAGCTCAAATCATTGCAGAACCTTACTGCCATTTTCTTCCTGCTACTGTCAAAGTCTGATGTACTTTTCTCAGGACTCTGTGGGTGTATACAGCCTGGGCTGATTAATTTTGCTTTCACTCTGCTAGTTTTGCTGCAGAACAAGGATGCACTATCTTTCTATAAGTAATCTGTATGTAGAGATGGCTGATCTCACACAAACCTTAATATTTCACTACAACATGAAAGGTCTCACGTCGGACTGTGCATAATAATTTAAAAGTTACCAATATATTTTTAAGTAAAATCAAAAGTGAAATACTCAAAAAATTTGAATGCAGTGAAAAAGTATAAAGTAGTGTGTCACTTGAGTTAATATCCTTAGTCACTTTTCTCCATGTTCATGCATATTAGTCTATAAAAGGCATCCCAAAGTAGCACCAGACTGACGGAGTGTCACAGCTTTAATCTGCTTTAAAATAGTAGTGGCCCCACTGTGAAATTTCCCCTGCACATGAGACTTTAATTCTGATGCCCCAGCATGCGGTCTGGAAATACTGGCTTACACCTAAAAAAAAACACAATCCAGTGTTTGGGAAGATTATTTAGCAATTAACCAGCGGTTGCCATCTGGCTTCAGTGTACACTGCACCCTGTGTTGAAGCTGCTGTGAGCATATTCAGATGATATGTTTACTGGTTCTGTTTACTTCATCTTTGAGCTAACAAGTTTATTTGTCATCACTGTATTACAGACTAACTGGCTTAAACGCTTAGCCCAATCATTTTCCATGTAATTGGATTTGTACTTGTTTTAGAAGTATAATTGTGTGAGGTCGGTGATCCTCTCAAAGTAACTGTTTACTCACAATGCAGCAGATTAAATGATCTTCCATTTTAGAAACAAGAACGTTCAAAATATTTATAACGTAGTACTGTCATCGCCAACACCCAGTTTGTATCAGTTGGCCCTAGGCTCGATTACTTTAATTTTTCCCAAAAATCAGTGATTTACAGAATGAATGCCTGTGTATTCAAAGGGTTTATTAAGGATGAATATTTAAAATCCATACACCAGTTGCGGGGCTAGTTGTTGTAAATATAGCACAACAAGAAACTAATTTATGAAACATTTCAAAGAGAGCAATTCAAAGAAAATTATGATTTCAGCATATGCTGTCGTTTCTTTGTATTCAGTTTTGTATACAGTAATTACTTCTCAGATTTCATGTGTGAAATGAAGTGCCACACTGAGGCATTCAGCTGCTTGTGAGATTAAAAGTCAGTATGGCTTTCATTTAGTCAGTATAATGGCAGGGCACTTGAAAGAAAGAGAACAACTCCAAGAAACTCAGATGCATAGTAAAGGGAAACATTTCAAAGTCACTAAACATCCCCTGGAGTCCTGAAAAATGGTATATGAAGAAATGGAAGGAGTAGATCACAGCTCTAAAATCTGCTGAGAGTAGACTGATCTCACAAACTGAGTAAGGGATCAAGAACACCAAGAGACCTTTGACATTTCTGAAACTTTAAAGCATCTGCTTAGAGAGACTGTGTGTTCAAAAGTTAGCCCCGATGCCTCAGCAGTTTGACAAGTCACTGTAATATTTAAAAAAGTAAAAAAGTCAAATCTAAAAAATCTTCCACTTTGGAGACGATTTGTTTCCCAGAAAGACAATTAACTCAAGCAACAGCTAACGCCAAACATGCAATACCTCATAACAAAATGATTGATATAGCCTATGTCTGCTGCTGCCGAGCCCAGATGCCTGGATTCAGAGTTAGCAAAGGTAACCTATATGCTGATGACCTAGCTGCATCTTTACTGCTGCACGTTATATTGAATAGAACAACCTGTTGAAAAGCACACTGACCAATCAAATCTCTTGAACCAGAGCACTGCTTGGGGTTAAGGAGGGAGGGTTAAAGTGTTTATTATTAGCTTTATTAGACACAAGCCCTGCTCAGACTGCCATTTCTAGGTGCGATATCAAATGAAACTATCCCCTCACTATTATCTCTGTTACTTGCACCACTTTAAAAATCACAAATGCATCTTCTCACACATTTCCCCCCCAAACATCCCTCTGTTACACACTGAGCTCCTTCACATAACCCCAGATTTCACTGAACACTTTTCTCTCTTTCTCTTTCTTTTTCCACATTGTATTTGTAACTTGTCCTCTTCATAGACTCCCCCCTCTATTTATTCACCTCTACACTTCATTAATGCATCCATCCAGCTCCTTCTTTTCCACAGGATGACTGTGCAGTTTTTTCTTCTCTCGTTGTTATGCAAAGTTGTGCGTTCCGATGGAGAGGTGGGATAAAAGGATGCAGTACAGCTTGTAGAAGTGACAAAGGAGTGCTCCCACCCAAAACTCATCAAACGGAATGTGTTTAAGAAAAGTTTGTGTTTGAGCTTGTTGCAGTATGACTTCCATGTAACCCTGAAATTGCCACACCATGCAGTAGATGGCATCTATATTAAATGTACCCCCTCCTGCAGAAGTGAGGCAGCCGTTGCATTTTGTTCAAAGTTTTAGCATCACTTTGGCACTTTACGGCGCATGATTATGCAAGTCCCATGTAGACTACCTTGGGTTTTAAAGCGTCACTTATCAGTCATTATTCATTTATTCTCCTGAGCAGGGACATTTCCTGGAGTTTTCAAGGTAGTCTGGATACTCAGGGGGTAAGGCCAGTGTCTGTGGGATTTGTTTCCATTAAACATTTTATATATACATAATAATTTATCATTTATATTTTGCTGATGTCCCAAGATATAAAATGCATTTCCTTTGGATCCCTTTTGGAAGTGTGGCACTTCATTTCATAGTGACATTTCTGTAATCATCTAACCTTTTCTTTAACGCTGCATGGCTTTTTCAGAGCTTGCATACAAAAAGACGTTACACAAGTTCGCTCAGTCTCTCTGTATTTCTACATCCACACGAAGGCAGTCACATCTGGGGTCGTGAGAAATTCAATTATTTACATTTGATGATTTAATGATGATTAAAGATGGATTATGAGCTACTGATCAAAAATTAAAGACTGTAGTCCCAAAGCCTGACGCTGATGGAGCTGATGCACTAAAGTGTAGACAGTAAGAGATAACCTGCTGTTTTAAAAAAAAAAAACATTATCATTTGTGTGCTGAAACTGATGCAGTCTGTACTACGTCAAAAAACAGCTGTGGTCAGTTGTTATTCCACCCACAGAATAAAGTTAACACTCAGCACAGCCTTTTTGGAAGCTGCTGAGGCTCCAAAACATCAGGTGGACAAATGCCAGTGTTGCTCTATGTCTGCTGGATGGTAAACTCGGATACATTCACTTAATAAGGGGATATGTTGTTCTTGAAGCACTGCCCCCAAGTGTCCAAAAAAATAACTTGTGAACGCTGTGTGCAACTAGTCAACTTAACGGTTAAATGACATCACTTTGGCTAGTAGGCACTAGAATTACTTGTTTGTTAAACAAATTATTAACATTTTTATAGGTTGGTTTACAATGGCAGTCAAATTTTGTGCTCAAACTGTAACGCTGCCTCCTGCCACTAGCCAGGCCTGTAGCTGGTCTTCTCCTCTGACTCTACTTCCTGGATAGAAACAAGCACAGTGAACAGATAGCATCTTGTAGGAGCAACGTCTCTGACAGTGTTTTGATCTAGAACATTGAGATTAAATGAATGAAGGCTGTGTCCTTACATTATACTGCCGGGTTAAAATAAAGTGACAGGTAAACAAAGTGAGCGGCTGGTAGATTTTTGAATCCACCATTCACAGTGGCAGGTATAAAAAGTTAATAATCACTGTACTCAAGGACAGTGGCCACATGTCACAAGATGAGTTTTTACAGCGTTACATATTTTAATATTTGGTCACTGACCAAGCTGCACTATCATTGACTTACCTTACATTAGGACTTAAAATGTATTAACATGACATAGTTTGTGCTTTTCTTTTGTAGAAGTTTAGACTTTACCGACATGAAACCATGTGTTTGCATGTTCTGCCAACTCCCAGGAAAACCTTTGGCTTCCCCAGTACCCTCAGATAATGGAAGCTTGTCCTATAGCTTATTCTGCAAACATGAATGAAAGTCTGTGGGTATTGTCTGAAGTGATCATATTCAAAGATATCTGCTCTGCACCAGATTTGACTTCACTTAACAGCTTTTAAACTGAATCGTCTCATCGCCATTCATTGGTCCAGAGAGGCTTCAGATACATTTAACCCCTTTCTTCTGAATGTGCCATTGTTAAAGCACTCAGGGGAAATGTATGCCTGGTCCCCCCAAACCTCCTGAAATGAGTGTGATGTTTAAAAACCTGTAAGTTATCTGTGTGAAAAGTAAGGGAAACAAATATTTTCCTGTAAAGGTTGAATGAAAGGCTTGGAGTAGGAAAATGATGGTCAAACCTAGATAATTAATAATGTGATCTTAGTGAAAGTAGTAGTAGATGTAAACATTGCTCACTAAATCTGCTTATTCAGACTAAGTTTAGATTCACTGATAATCCATAATTTGACTGACAAGATACACCTGGACATTCATAATGACAGTTTAGGCTTCTCTACTTTCTACCTGATTTTCACAAATGAAAAAGGAGGAGGTCAGTCTTTGCTGAACAGGAAGAAAAGATGGTGAAAATACCAAATGCTGTTTAAGCAGTTGGGCACAACAGAAAATGAACCTAGACTGTATAATAGTTCATGTAGTTAGCATAATTGAAACCTCATGTTTGTCATTGTTGCCATCCCCGTCTTGTTGTCTTTTGGAGCCACCAGCGATCATACTTGGTTAATTCTGTTAACTACGATAATGGTTTATATTCATTCAGTTTTTTATAATCTTTTCCTTAATCTCCCCATAATCTGACTTCACGTCCTGATTGCAGTTTCAGTTCATTGATTTCAAATGAGACAATCATAAAACTAAAAAGGTTGAAAATTTGTTTAAAGATAAGATAAAATGTAGAAAAGTAAAAGTAGAAGTTGCAAAAGGCAGGCAGTGTTTAGGCAATGCTTAGTCAGCGAGAAGTTAACAATCTGGCAGTAGGTTTGCATTTAACATTATATTCAAGGCTACACTCAAAACATTCAGGGCTGAAGCGAGTGCCCCAGAGAATGAAGAGCCTAAATCGCTTCTGTCTTAAGTCGGCCCTCACTAAGGTTTATTGGAAGTCATCGCTATACTTTCTTGATCAGAATCGAACAAGTTGGGTTTCTGAGCACCGCTTGACTTCCTCTGAAGTGTGCTCAAGTCATGGCTCCTCTCCCATGCACTTTCTCCACTGTCCCGTTTGTCACTTTCATCAATCATGCTGATGAAAGTGTTTGCAGTCATTTCTATTCCAACTATTTAAAGGTATGTTGGTGAGCCTCAAATTTTTAATTTGTTGACTTAATTTAGTTAACGTCAGCCTTCACTATGACTGCACTGTGAATGAATATGAATATGTAATAATATGGTGAGAGCTGTCCGGATGGGTTGCTCATTTACACTTTAAACATGTGATGGTGATGAAGATGTGCTGGGTGGCAAGAAGGCAGAGCGTGTGAATCAGCCACCATGGTGCAGGGTTGCCAGGTCTGTGTGACAAAAACCAAGCACAATGGACAATCAAAACTAGCCCAACAACATTTTTAACCATCTGTATGACCTTCTATAACTAGAGCAGTGTATTGTTTCTCAAAATTTAAAAGACTATACCCAACCAGAAGACTTCCCAACATTCAGAATCAAATGCAGTCGTTACATTTTGAGTGTTTGTTGAGCATTATCTGGGGAATATACATGTTTGATTTTTGTACCACCTTCCCCAACATTTCTGATATAAAAGAAAGTGTTTGTACCTGAAGTGGGTTGCATGTAAAGGTTGCTGTGGCCTCAGTGCACTCTAACAGATTCTAACAGGTGCCTTGGAACTAAAAGAAGCATCAATTTGAGCTGTGGCGTCAGATTGAGTCAGTGGGGTGCAAAAGCAGAACGCCTTCTTAAAGACGAAAACAGGAGTTAAATTGAGCTGTTTTCAGGAGATGAGTTATGCTCTGACATTTGGAAGGATTTACTTCTCCCACAATCCTCCTAAATGAAAAGAACATTAGCCTCACATTTAACCCAAACACGAGGACCAAAAATAAGAGCTTTACTTGGCAACAGCAAATCACGATGAGACAACTGCAGAGATAATTCACAATTTACTAAATCTGATCATGTTGCTTCCTTTCAGGCAGCTTTCCTTGCTGCCACATCTGTTTGTCTTTCTTATGCCATCCATACACTAAAGGAAAAAACTTAAGACTTTAAAAGACTGACATCTAAAGTCAATGTGTCAGCAGCTCAGTTTTGAGTCATAGACTAAGATTCTGCAAAGACTGGTCAACTTGCAGAGTGAATAACTGCAAGGCTACAACTATTCCTTTGGAGTTTTTTTCCCATCATGCACCTGGTAGACATTTACAACTACAACTTTTGAGCAGAAATACATCTATATAATTTTGAAGGAATTTATTACAATAAGAGAACAATGATGACATGCATTAGCCCGTGCAAATACTATTGTTTCCAACTAAAACTGCTGAGTCATGAAACAACTTAGGGAACACTTTGCACCTTTAGATGGAAATTTTACTTGTGGGGTTCCCAAATGATCAGTCTCCTGAATCCTTTTTTGCTTTCTTCCTTCCTCCATATTTTTCCAATCATCTTGTCAATAGAAAATGTAAATGCAAAAAAATAGGAAAACCTCAATGATGTGAAGCGTCCACATTTGGACATACTTTTTTGGTGTGTGTATCAAAGTTCTTTATCCATATCTTGTCACAGTTGAATGGTGACCTGGATATACTGTTTTTGGTTAATTCCCTATGGTGGTGGTCTGAGGGGGAGGAGACACTGCCTGGGCTGCATGCCAGCTGGACTTTCAGCTCTCCTGGGTTTTAGGGAAAGGTTGGGTGAGGAAGAGACAGAATATGTGTATGAGAGGGAAAGAGAGCGAGGGGAAGGCCGGCAGACAACCCTAATTGATCTCCACCCCAGTTCCAGCTCTTTCCCACACGCATGTCAGACCCAGAGGACAGAAAAGTATATCTTTATTAACGAGTGGATAAAGTGGATGTGCAACATGAACACTCCAATTGAATCACGCTAACCGTTTTCATTGCAAGCTGTCTGTTTCACCATGTCGGACTCGGAGGACAGAACCACTGACAGCTGATCAATATATATCCAAAAAAAAGTAGTAAATGGTGTCTGCTACACAGCCATAGTGCTGTGTCACCCAGCACCACCAAGGTAATAGAAGAGAAAGCCGTTGACACAAATCGTGTGGAGGCTGGATGATGCTAGTTTGACTTTTGCCAAGTAACCCCAAACATTCTGCATGCAGAGTCATCTTGATTGGCTAGATACTTGCAGGCTAACCTAGATCTGAAGATGTTGCCCTTGTTTTTGTGCAGGAAGAATATTTTATATATATTGACGAGAGTTACTGCTACATCATGAAATCAGATGGCTAATTGTCCCACATTAATTTACCTTTTAATTCATCTTTTCAAACAAATATCTGCCTAACTATGCAGAATACAGTCCAGTCATAGCCCTGGTATCTTAGATTTAAATCCATTTTTGCACTTGAAGTGTTGTCATACTATGAACAATGAGTTATGTATGCAGGAGGAAGTCTTAATGTAGATATCAGTTAGTAGTTTGTGATACTATTGGCTGTCAACGTCCAGATGCTTTACTGTCGTCAGAACAGGCTGAAAAGTTCTGAGATTATTTGATTATCAATCTTGTTGGAATTTTGAACCAAATCAAATCATAGCTCCAAGAAAATGTGGATATTTCTACCTTCAAAGATGAAAACAGAAAACGCAGTTTCAGTATTCTCAGGCTGTGTCCGAAATGACTCCCTATTCACTGTATAGTGCACATGCCATTTTGTAGTGCTGTCCGAATTCTGAGTGAGCATGGTCATACCCTATGTAGTCCACTTAATGTATCCCACAATGCATTATGAAAAGTAGTGTCCGACCAATGGTAACTATCAGAGCAAAATATACCATCATGCATTGTGGTTCAAAAGATTTTTACGAGCAGACTTGACTGCTTTCAGATGAATTAGAGGAGTGACCAGCGTGAACAAAGAAACACAATAAAGTTCATATTGGAGTGTCTTTACAGAAATCTAAGGTCTTTTTTAATAAAGAATAAAAGATTTTCAACCTTAGTAACAGTAGTTTGTCCTAATGATGATGACAGACACGAGACCAGAGTTGTGAGCATGGATAAATGACTTTGGTAATAGAAGTTATAACTGAAATTCATGTCATTATTTACCGTTATTATTGATCGTTATCTGCACATTTTAGTTGCGCGGCAACAATGACGTCACTGTCAGCGGTCGGAGAGCGAGCGAGTAGTACCTGAAATGTTTTTTTTTTATAGTCAACTACATATAACTCACTATATAGTGAGTAGGGAATGAGTGAGTGATTTTGGACACAGCCTCAGTCTCACCCTGCTCTGTTGGGGTTCAGAAGTTCTGAACCTCCACATTTTAACCATCACAGCTCCCATTGGGTTTTGTGTATCCTCAGAGGAACACAAAAACATCTACAGGCAAACACAATCACAGCTCCCCAACACTCCAGCCACTTTTCCTTTTGCTATCTACTTGTATATTTGTGGCATCATCCCAGGGTCTGAAATTAACTTTTTGACTTACCGGCCAAGGTGGCAGGTAGATGAAAAAATTCACCTGCCAAACATATTTTTTTACTGGCCAAAATAACAAATTTTGTTTTTGTGTCCTATACACATCTGTTACGGTACATTTAATTGAGAAGGCATTATGTTCTGTTCAATCAATAACAAATTTAAGTCACAGATTCGATCATGTCATCAGATCAGGAAATTGAGAAATTGTAAAAAAAATATATTTGCTGGCCTTGATTTTTTTCTTAATGTATTATTTGTAGGCAGGAGTTCCAAGACCCCCCCTCCTGCTCCCCTCTGAACCGCCCCTGCATTACAACATTACAGACTAAAAAAAAAATCCATCAGAGAATAATAAATTATTAATCCTCAAAACAAGAAACTTAATATAATCAGCCTGCTTGTTAGTGGACGTGTGTATATCTCTGACTGCTCCTGCTGCACCTGATGGAAGAGCATTTAGCGTCCTCTAGCCTATCTAAAGTGTTTGTAACACAGTGCTGTTTCACAGAGTCTGTGTGGAGATGTTCACAGACTTATGACGTTGAAAAGTAGCTGCAGCTAGGCTACATCAAACGCGCTGAATACTTATAGCATAGTTTTTATGACTTTTTGATCAAACATTTACCCTGTGGCGGCTAGCCCTCTGAAAAGTACTCGCCAAACGGAAAATCTACCCGCATTTGGCGCTTGGCGGGTGTTAATTTCGGACCCTGCATCCTCCTAATTGGGATTGTTGAATTCACTAATTCAATTATATGATTTGGACATCAGCCACATTTGGGGATTTTTCAGGAAGAGGAGCATGATCAACAAGAGCTTTTAGAATCCTTCCTGCTTTGATGAAATGGTGTCAGACATAATGGTATAATGATTTTATGATGGTATAATCAAAGTTTGGATCAATGTCAAAGCTGGCAGGACCTTTTGGGTTGAATGGTTTTGTGTTGGATTTTCTCAGACATTCAACATACTGGCATTCAAAGCCATATTCTAGATTTTGTTTTGCACACTTATGAAACCACATTTTTCACTCATTCAATGCTACTGAATATAATGATACAAAGTGTTTGATCAAATTACTCAATCTCTTTCTTAAAATAGTGAGGAGTTTTTAGCAGGTTGTGAATCTGACTGAAAATTATCCCGTTGGCTCCACAGTATTTGACCTACAAAAGTTGGTCTAAATGGTGACCACCACACTGCCAAACGAGGCTCTTTTGCATATTTCACCGCACAGTTATACATTGTGTTGTATGTTACACAGTTAAAATGAGGTCATGAGATATTTTGTTAGATCACTACTAGACACATGTTCTGAAAGGCAAGTGGCATCTTAAGCTGTCAAATAATTGTAGTGAGGTTAAAATACAATGTCCTCCTTTAAATGCTAAGAAGTTAAGGATAAGGTTGCATAAAATGGTAAATAAAATATTGATATAGTACCTAGAAATGATAAGTACAGCACATTGGTGAAAGCATGTGTAATTGTCATTCTAAAACTATCTGTAATGGGACAGTGAAGCTTGGGGTAACTATAACAAATGCTACATCAGCTAGTGTTAGCCAGTTTTGTCCCTTTCCATCATATCAGGTCCATCAAAGTGGTAAAAAAAAAAACTCTCTCTCAAGGACCAGCCTGCAGCTGTTTTGCTTCAAAGAGCTGTTGTGCCTCTTCGTTGACAGGAACACTCCTTTGAGACCTGAGTTTTCAGGGTTTTTAAACCCTTTGCTGGTTTTGGAAGTCTGGTTCCAAAAAAACAACGACAGTTTGGTGCATTTGTTTGGATGGCAACACATGTTGAAGCAGTTTGGGGCAATGCCATGCCTCCACCCTACAACTGTTTCATCATCACTGCTCACAAACAGACCCACATCAGTCCTCTGAATCAGCCTCTACACACCAGCTGCTGTCAAGCTCTCTTTGTACACCGTCCTGGATGGACTCCAACATGTTTATTCACATGTTTTGCAACCATGCTGTTGCAATCTGGGATTTTGGATAGACGTATTTTCATCTCAGTGTTTCCCCTAGGTTTACAGCGTTGGGGGGGTGGGGACAAGCCGACATGGACCTTCAACAGATATCAATTCAACAGTTGCAGTTGGAAAATAATGTTGAAAACTAAAGAGTTAACTGAGTAAATGTAACGACCAGGTGATTAACTGATATTTGTGTGGAGGGGGGTTGCATTAAGGATGCATAAAGAGTGTCTTCCTGCTTGAACCTATGTGACATGTAGTAGGATAAATGGACGCTTTGAAATGAGCATAAGAAGCTAGGTTATAACGTGAAGTCAGGAGTTGAGATTAATCAGTGTGGACAAAAAAGTTGGTGTGATAATCGGCCCAGTGTTGCCCTCAATAGAGTCCCACCCCTTGCATGACTACAAAGCGTTTCTTTATGTGAATTCCCTTCCTTAAAGATTTGATCAATCATATCACCTCATTCCAAAAAATATCACTAAGACATAGTGATCATTCTGATGCTAAAAAACCATGCTCCAATCTAATAAACACAGAAACAAGATACTACTGGTTCATCATTAATTTACTGGAAAGCTGTAGTCTCACAAAGCTGGATTGTTACCATTTGGAGGCATATTGATGAACTGCTACGAGGGGGGCATTGATCCCCTCCCTAGTCCAGGCTGATTGCTCCAAGGCAGATGATAAACCTGTTTCCAAATCAGCCAACCCACCCAGCAGGACACACAGGCATGTGAAAAAGCCCCCAATAAACAAAAATCTACCACTGAACTAATATTTGTGAACATTGTTATATGTTTGTTATCACTGAGTTCACTCATCCCCAATGTTGGGTTTGGATGTTTTAACTCAGTATAAACTGTCCTTAGTCGGTCTCTAACTTGTTTTTTTAATTAGACTCAAGTGAAGATTTTCTAACCTTTGAAATTTCGGTTATAAGATTACACACACTCGTACAGCGAGAGCCAAGCTAAAAGCTGATTCCCCAAATCCATAGCTTTGTTCTTGACTGTGTCAGCATGAACTGACGATCAGCATCTGAAAACACTATGACAACACCAGGCATGTCTGTTTGATGTGTCTTTTAGGATTTAGCTGCTAGTAAGCTTGTTATTATTGGTGATGCTGAGAGTGTGTGATTTTGGAGAGTTTCTACCGCTGTTTGTTTTTGAGCCGTGTATGAGACCACTCAAATACACCTGACTTCAACCTCTGTCTGTGGGAGTTTTCAAAGGAGACTTTAATGAAGATTTCACTCGTACAGTGATAGTTCTGAGGTCATGCCGTAAAAGGTCGTAAAAGTGTGAGCACACACATCAAGCTTTGGTCATGCGTCAGTCGTACAGTGTGAGCTAAAATTCTGCCACAAATGTTGTACAACCATACAGTGTCGCCTGGCTTTACTTAACAAAGACATTTTACTAGGGAGCTGACAGAAAAATTCAGGATGAAGTAGTAGTAAACAGATTTGACTGTCTGCATTGTCACATGCACCCGACCCTGATGATGTTGGTAAATCTTCAGCAGTGCAGTGCATAGACTATGGACAGATTGGCAATGTTTTTAAAGATATGTGACACCAGCTGATTGTCAATTTTACCGTATGTTTATTATATTCAGTAGCCGTGACCAACAGTTAATTAGTCACACCTGGCTCATTAATCACCTGAGAGGAACAAAGCCTGATTAGAGCTAAGCCCAGTGGAGCAGATCACTGCACATCATAAAAGCAGAATTTGAATATTTGCACTTCACACAGCTCTTTAAAAGCACACTGCTTTGCCGTGACAGTTAGCTGTGACACACGGCTGTACTCCCACGACCACGCTGGCAGCGGTTGGCTGTTGAGCATCAGGAATAAAGAGCCTCAGGCAGCATCTGTAGCCAAAGAGGCTGACATGCTGCAGCTTGACATGCCAGACTCTCCTGGCTGCTTCTCATAGACAACATGAGAAACGGAGGCCTGACAGGCACTGGGAGATGGAGATCAGAGTAGCTCCAGGAAAGACTAGCAGAGGGAGATGAAGAGTGAGAGAGGAAAATATTTTGTACCTGGATGTTTGACTCAAAATGGTTCTCTATTCAAACAACCCCCTTCCTCTTAGAGGTTTAATTAAAACATGTAGATTGGGGTGCTGGTTTAGCTCAGTGGTACAGCAGACATCTTATGTATATGTAGGCAAAGCCTTCAACCCGTCAGCCAAAGGTTAGACTTGATGCAGCCGTCTTTTTCAATAACGACAAAGGCCACAGCAAATCTCTAATTATAGGTGGAATCCACTATAAATTATCTGAGCAAAATGATGTCATGTTAATTTTCAGCTCACAAATAATGTACTCTTGCCTATTGACAAAACCATCATATCATGTTTAAAACCAGGTTACAGCTGTGCTATAGCAACTCTATGAGCTGTTAAAAGCTTGATCCAAAGCGGCACTGACCACTGCGCCACTAGTGCCCCTGCTTTTTTTTTTTAAATGAGCATAATGCATGATTGTATACAGTGATGGGTTGTTGTCACTCAGATTTCACACTACCATTCAGAATACATTGTGAGACTATATACTTTAAAGACTGTATTATTTAGGATGTGCTTGTTTAAATCATGGTAGAAGAGTGAGGCGGTCAGGCCTAATTATTCACAACATTTGACCAGCATCGAGGGCCAGCGTGAATTTTTCTAAATAAATTGTTTAACCGACTTATTCTGGTGCCTACGAACGAGGGTGATGACATTTTACGGGTTAGTCAACTAAGTATATGTGTACACACCTCATGTAGCTCTGTTTGTGTGAGTGATGAGTGTGTGTGCTGTATGAGTGTGAAACACAGATATGGATGAAAAAACAGTGTGAGAAGATCTTACACGTATGAATTTTATGGCGCCTGAGACCAGTCTGACAAATTCTCAGGTGAACCCATGATTACCTGGAGCATCGGGATAACACACAACATAAATACACGAGGCATACCTCACGTCTCAGCAGAAGCTTAGAGAGAGGGATGAATTGTTGCACTCAAATTGCCTAGTTGACAGATTTGAAGATTTTTGGGTTAAATCAAATGTTGACTTAAAGGCTGTAACTTTTTAAACAATTCACATTGTGGATTGCAGATTTCTGCTCAAAACTAATTTGAACATGATATAGATATTTTTTTGATTGTACTAAGTGTCGATGTGTTTTGTGGGAGGAGCCTAACTGGTGGCAGAAAGTTAGCTAGTGTAAGTGGTGTGGTCAATTCACATCGGAAAGTAATGGACCACCTGAATGCCACCTGGCAGCAGTAGACAAGTTGTCCTAAAGAGAAAAGCCTTAGCAATGGGGAAAGGTTTCCTGACCTGCACTCACTGTTGAGTCAGTAAGTCAACGATCCAAATGGCCAAAGTAACAGTGGCCTGACATCGTTGGAAACCTTGTGGAGAAACTCAGTATCTATACTAAAGAAAACTCAAGCTGTGCTTTTCACAAGCTTCCTGACTGAAGTCTTCAAAATCCAACTCTGTACAAGTGACGTAAAAACAGTTGAGAATGATTTCTTTCCCCATGTTGTAACTTAATACTTACATTTTCTGAAGAGATTTAATAAGACAATGTTTGGTAGCACCAGAAGCTACTTTTTTGAGTTAAAATACGAGTGATTAAATACAGACAAATATGAGGATGGAACAAAACAAAAAAGCTGGGAAAATTTTGACAGGACTAAGAATGTAAAAACCTAAAAATAAAAAGGGAGAGCAGAAATAACTTTACATTATTAAACATTTTTTTCTGCTCAGAAAGCAGCAGTGGGGTTTTTTGTACACCTGAAGGTGGAGGAGGAGAAAATCAGGCCCTCAGGCATGACGGGATACGCTATGAGCAAAGCTAACTGACTCAGATGAATTTTAGAGCATCCTTGAATGAATCACTGTAACAATGAAGATGAATCATGCTGAACTCACACAAGTTGTTTCATACTGGAGTTGTTAGTGCTTTCTAGGAGGATAGTTGTCTCCATAGTAAGTATTGATTTAATGTCAGGCTACACTTAGACCATCACTGTTCCATTCAAACACAGTGAACAGTTTCACAGACAGACCTCCTCCTTTAAAATGGATTAATGGATGGCAGTGATGTGAGGATGCTCCTGCTGGAGGGTTTCCCTCTCGTCTCATTGCGCAGGATGATACCGCAGCTCTGGCTTCGCACTCCAACCCACCTTGAAACGGTTCCCCTTAGTGCTGCGTTCATGTCCTCCGTTAAAATGGAATATGCAGTACTCACGACACAGGTGTTGGGAACTTGATATTCTGTCCAGATCCTGTTTCTCAACAGTAACACTTAATGTTGTTACATGAAGAAACACGCAGAGCCTGTAGTATGGATGTGCTTGAGGTAGCATGTGTGAGGTTTTATTCACATTTTCTCTTTTTTTCTTTCTTATTAGGCTATTTGTTCAGTCTTTTTTTCCATTGAATTTTTTCCATTCTATGTATCTTTATTTAATCCTGCTGGGTTTACCTTCCTATCATATGTTAAGCATTACTTATTTATTATCCCACAACCTGCACCCCACCACCACCACATGATAATAGTAAAAATACTTAAAAATGGCAGTAGTAGAAGTAGTATAGGTGCCATCTGTTGGATTTCTATCTATGCATAACTGATTTCCTGTATCGCGATTCACCGCCATCACCTGCTACAAACAACTTTCATGATTTACTTTTTTACTCGTTTTGTGGCACAGTTTATTTTAGTAGGCTATACTTTCGCTTTTTTTCGGACTTAAAATGATAAGTGACTTTGGATGTAATTAATTATAATTTGTTTTATATAGCACCTTTAAAAACATCGGTGTACAAAGTGCTTTGACATGCACGCGAAAGCAACATAAAAACCACACATAGGACCCTAAAAACAACAAAATACTTAACCAATGTAATTAAACTAAACATCACAAGAACATCTGAAGAACCCATCATAAGAACCTAGCAACATGAAATGAGACCAGGAGGACCAGGGTAATTAAGACTTTTGCTAGCGATGATAGGCAATGTCATTTTTGTGATCATAACAAACGTGTTTTATCTATAAACACATACAGATATATTATTCAAATCAGTCTGTCATGACTAAAAAAATAAGGATTCAGAGTGCTGGATTTTCCAAATGAGGAGTCATAATGAGGAGTTTGAAAGTCCGAGTATTCCCTGAATGCAACATTCCAGCTGAGAAACCGACAGCGCAGGTAACCAATCAGGGGCCGACTTTTTCACACGCCCATCAATGGAACAAGTGCGGAGGCGGGGCCGCGCTTATCTAAAAAAGGTTGGTGCTTGGTTTCATTGCGTCGTCTGCTCTCGTCCCATTGGCGCAGGTGATCCGTCTCAGGATGCGCGAGGAGAGCGGAGGAGAGGGGAAGAGAGAGGGGAAAGCGCCGATGGAAAAGTGTCCAGGGCTCGGTTAACGAGAGAATAGGATACCGGCCCGTTGCAGCTTGTCCTGATGAAGGATTCACCGAAAGGGGCACTTTGAGATATGATGAGGTTTATTTCTGGTCGGCGATAGTACTATGATTTGGTATGTGGCCACTTTGATAGCAAGTGTATTCAGCACCCGAGGAACGGCCGCTCAAGGTGAGTCGAAGTGCAGAATCTCCATCCACCTTTTGCTCAAGTTTAAACTCTGCTTTCTTCATTTACAAAGCATTTTTTCCTGCTTGTTTTTAAGCTTACTTTGCTTGTATGTTGAAAATGTCACACTTTACGTCATGAAGTTCATGCGTGTGCTCATCACCGCACCTGAGTGGAGGCGGGCCGGCCGGCAAATGACGAGGGAAGCGGACCGGTCCTCCTTTAAATGAATGATAACTGAGCTATAACACTGAGAATATGAACTGCTTTAAGGTGAAACCTGTTTAAAGAATTCTTATTCCCTCTGTAATGCATCATGATGATTCGTGCTTTGCACTGATAGATGGCACTATTGGAGTTGTGACGTTTTTAGCCTCAGAGTGATAGATTTTGCCGCCTATTTGTGGTGACATATTCCTCCCTGGATGTGTGAGTTTGCTTTTAGGAGCTCTAGCAACATTTTGTGGGCAGCTGCTGTTCTGCAGCAACCGGCTTCAGCGAGCTGCACGCCGGCTGCCAGCAGCCAGTCGTGAAATGTGGAGGCAAATGTGATTAGTATGGTGCGCTGGTGTAGATGTCATTAAAATGCTATGAGTGGATTAACCTCCTCCTGGGGAGCTGTTCCTGCTGATGCTGAGTCATACCAACTCTGTCCGCTAGAGGGAGCGCTGTCTGAGCGTGGAGTGCATTAAGGTGCATTTAAGGAGTTCTCAGGGGGCTTGCTGGACGTGTGTTCTTGTGATTTCTTTTTTTTTTGGGGGGGGGGGGACTTTTTTTTTTTTTGCCGGAAAAGAGCTTAAAGTTAGTGACAAGATGCCTAGATGAGAGATCATTCAAGCAGCCACCTGCAGCTGACCTCAGTCTCTAGGGATGAGAGAAAAACTCAACTCTTCTCAGGAGAATTACAAAGTGGAGATGTTAAGATAAACTGACAGGTTTCTTACATAAAACATACAATCAGAATTGGTTCCAAATCATAACGGGTGCAATTTGGTTCTTTTTTTAATATCCCCAAATTTCTGAAAATAGAAAACTGTGTCTCCTGTGATATAAAAAGTATCTATATCTTGTTCTATATCTGTCTATGTCTGTAGATCAATGTAAAATAGAAATAAACTGATGGCATCCATGACTAACATTACTTGGTTGCAGATGTTGAAGATGATGTGAGGGAGTACTTTGTTTCCAAAAATCATACTGAAATATTAATTTAGCTTCTTTTGGCTGACCAACAGTACAAACCTCATGGGTTCAGATTACTTAAAAACTATAAAGTATTTACACCATAGTGGATCAAACCACTTAATGTTTTACTGATTATGAAAAAAAAAAATCTCATTGAAATTTAAACGTGTTAACTTCTTTTAAAGTTGGTTTAAAGGCCATGCTGCAGTCAAGTAGTTTGGCAGTCTGTCAGATGTGTATAGTGTGCACGTGAGCCCGTCTCACATCAATGACAAAGGGACACAAAGTGAGCAAGCTTGACTGCAGCAGTGTTGCACTTGACTCTTAAAGTAAAAGCTACTTGTACCCCCTTTTCTTCTTTCCCTCCTCCCCAAACGTTTTCACAAGAGAGGAGAGGTAGACAGAGGAAACTGGGACAGCGTCTGAGTTTCAGCATCACTGATTAGACGATGAAGAAAGGAGTTTGATGATACAAACAAGCTTTTTATCAGCGTGTTAAACTTCTGACACTGAATCTCACAGATTTATATGCGTGTATTTGTGTTGACTCTTTGTGGCATGATGTGACTGGGTTTGCGGTTATGTAATGTTGTGCCTAAAGAGGATACGCAGAGGCATCGTCTGCCAGAGGAAGAGACTTAGGGAGATGTTTTTAAGCGGCTTCCCTTGTCTCCTCCGTGGTCGGGGCTGCAGGACACTTGGCTGCAACGACTTTGACTTGACTTGTTTGGGTTCTGTAGAGACGGTCCTCTCTGTCAGCATTACTGGTTATGCAGCTGGTCCTTGTCTGTGCTTTAACACAAAGACAGAGCTCAGCAGCTCACACACACACACACACACACACACACACAGACACACACACAGATGAACACACCAGCAGACAGGAGCTGTGCAGGGCAGCATCCTTCTGGCTGAGTGCTGCTGTCTCCAGCTGGCAGCTGGCAAACGCTTCCACTTTTGCCAGTGATAACCCTGGACCTGAGCCAGACTACCTCTCTTCCTTTCTGTTCTCCGGTTTCCTCTTGTCCTCACCTTGTTTCACCACTCCCTCCCTCTCTCCTCTCACTTTTCCTATCTGACTCAGGCCCTCGCCTGCCCTCCCTTCTCCTCCCCTCCTCTTCTTCCCGTCTACGTCCTGTCGTCTTCCTCTTCCGTACACTCCGATGAACTCGTCTCCCTCCAGGTTTCAAGTGCCCTCTCTCAGCACTGGGGGAAGGGAAGATGGTGGGTTGTGTTAATGGATGCTCGGGGCGGCTCCACAGCAACCGTCTGCTGCACGACGCAGACACACCCACCTGTTGCCCCTACCCACGCACACACACACTCTACACACACACACATGTCACCACAGAAAGAATCCCCTCAGGGAGCAGTGTGTCTTTAACCAGGATCTGAACATATGCCCACTAACAGGCTGTCTGCCTCAGACTGAGTTGGACTAATTATGACTAAGCTGTGAGATAAATTCCACTCGGTTTGCTTGATAAATACATATGCCACAAGTGAACATGCCAACAGGAGGGAGGAGTGTGTGTGTGTGTGTGTGTTTGTGATGGAGATGATGTCTAACTATAGAGGATAGAAACAAAGACAAATGTGAAGACAAATTGATTTTAAAGTTTTAACATTTAAATATTTTACATTTCTTGACTCAGGGGCTCTCATATCTTTCCTGTTTGCATTTCAATGTGTTCGTTGTTGTAAAAATAATTGTCACAGTATAAAATTTGAAATCTCTCAGTCAGAGGATCATGCCAATAATGACAGGTGACAGTTTATTAATCAAACTTTGGAATATATTTCATCAACATTTACTGTAAAATGTGGTGCATAAGGCACACGTTCAATACTTATATTTTCATCTAAAAAGTGATCTGTGACTTGTATACCAGTGCAACCAATATACCAGTATAAAATGTTGAGTTATGGTGCAGCTGCCACCATCACGTACTGCAATGGACCTGATATGATTGAAAATTCACCCCCGTTCATTGTGTATTGCAAGCGCCCGCTCTGCTGTGCAAATGTTGCTGGATAGATAGTGACAAGGACTAGGCAGGTAGCACAACTTGTCTCTCTAAAGAGGTCATTTGATTCATGCTTTTAAAGAAAATGTTGGTATACTGTAAAGTTAATAAGCCTTGTGGAGTGTTGGTTTGTTCAAAAGGACTCCTTAATTAAAATCAACAAGTGACCAGAGAAGGTGGGCAGTGCAGCTTTAGGCAAATATTGCTGAAAGGCTCTGTGGGTTTGAACTTCTCAACCTTTAATGTTACAGATAGCCTGAGGGCTTAACTGCTTTAACGGTAGCTAGCAGGTGTGCAAACTCAACTTGGGGAGCTGTGCAGCTGCACAGAAACTGCAAGTGGTGGACTGTGATTAACACCAAGGATATCATCAACCCTTTCCCTTCTGGGCGACCCCTAAAAACTAAAGCTGACTTTTCTGGATTTGAAGGTTTCACTTTAAAAACCACTCTTTATGGTTCACATGTCATTTTACTGGGAGCTGTATTACTCACAGATATTTCCTCTTTTAAAGCAAACAGACCCAATGAAGTCTATGCCAAGGGGGCTGCTAGCTGATTTGCTCCTTATCAGTCAAATTGACGCCATGTTCCAATTTGTCATCATTGAGGGAAGGACTTAACTTTCACTGTCGCCTACGAGTCCCTTGGTTTAAGTTTTTATTTCCGTCCCTTACAGAAGACATGTTCTTTCTTCAGCAGCAGCTCAAACTGCTTTGCTGTTAGAACTGGCTGGAACTTAATTAGCAAGCCAAAATCTGCACTGGCTAGTTTGTGCTTATCACAATATCTGTCTAGTGATAAGCTGTTTGTTCCAAACATATAGAGGAGAAATGTCCTAAGGTTATTTTTAGCAACATAAATGTATTGCCAAGTAGAAGGAAACTCTTGCCCTTCAGCCACTCCACTGAGGAGGAGGTCTCAGAGAAGGACTTAAGACATACAAAAGATGATTCAGTGGATAACTTCTTCAAGACAGGAACCAAACTTTTGACTATGAGGAAGACGCATTGCTCTGCACCTTTTGTTAAATTTGCCTTAAGTGATTCGGGTGCTCCAGTATTTTCTTTGGTTCCTGTCTTGAGGAAGGTACACTGAATTATTTTTTATAAATGTTTTGCCATTATAGAGACTGTTTTATTGCCAGGCCAAACTAAACTGCAGTTGAAATGTAACCCATACTGTGTGCATTGTCAATTGTGTGATGGGATTAAGCCTGATTTACCAGAAAGTGAGAAGGAGTTAAGCTAAACGTGTTGAGCATGTGTCCAGTCTCTTTTAGTTTCCTCAAAGAAGAAGTGAAACAAAGTGACTGAATTACATGTCACTATGTGTGTACAATAGTTTTAATTCAAAGTACAGTTGGTCTGTGTATCTCCCTTTAAGAATCTGTCTTTCTTTAAGTGAAATGAGATTCATGTCGAGCTCTGAATCCCAGAAAACTTTACAACATTTCAGTGATGCGCTCTCTGAAGTCAGAGTATTTGTGTATTTTTGGGTAAACTGTGTGTTTAACTGTCAGGGAGCTCTGGTGCCTAATTAATTTTATTCCCAGAATCCTTCCTGGTATCCCTGGTTTTTTTGATGATCCCTGCAGTATGATTGCTTAATGAGGGTTTTTTCCTATAAGTGGGTGGCTGCTTGGCAAAAACAAAAGCTGCTGACAAAGAAAACAGACTCATGTCTCATTCACAGCGTGGACTCAGAGCCTGTGGGTGCTCAGCTTTTTTTATTCTCACTGGAGGACTTGTGTGTTTAGTGTTTCTGTGTGGCTGTTAATGCTTCAGTCAGGCCTTTCATTGATCTGATACCGATCGCTGATGGTAATGACTACATATATTCAACATATTCATTGCCAGAATCTCAGCTGTTCAAAAGTGTATGCCTCCTCTCCTCTGGACTTTGCCAGTTTTTTCGAGCTCACAGGACTTCCAAAGGCTCATTTTCCTTTTTCTGGAGTGTGGATGTTCTTTATCGCTCAGTCTCTGAGACGTCTATGACCAGAGTTTAAATGTGAATCAGAGGGAGACATCCTCCACTGAGCTCTGTGGCTTCAGATAAAGTGTCTCTCTAAATCCAACATCCCACTTCCTGGATTGAGGTCACACACACTGTTAAAATCAGAGCACGCATCTCAGCTTAAAGCCTCTCTCACACTGAGCCAAAAAAAAGAAGAAAACTGAACTTTTTTAAATTAGACGTTGTGGGTTGTTACTCATGGACTCAGTGCTTTGAACTTCATGTAAAGATACATTTTCTTTTTAAAGTTCAATGATGTGTTATACTTCAAATAAGGGATGCACTGATTGTGAAATTCAGAGCCCATGCAGATGTTTATTGCTAATACTGATCAGTGTTTCCCCTAGGTTGGAGTTGTAGCAGCTGATCAGAAGTGGATCATTTTTTTAGTTGCGTGCAATTTAGAAAAATAATGTAAAAAAAAGAATTATCCACATTTATTGGACAAAATAATGAACCAACAACCACCCTATTGTCATAACCTGGCTCGTAGGTAATGACAGAAGACAGGAGGAGTCAGAAATGTAAAAAGAAAATGAATAATGTATTTAAAAACGATGGTCACATTTGATTCCGTAGCACAAATTAATATAATGTTAGTTTCTAAGGAGACAAGCTGGAGCCAAGCAGCGGTGGTCATATTTCAGCCGCGGTGCACATCCGCTGCTCGATGCATTTAAGGGAAACACTGCTGAAACCATCGTAATTGTCATTACTTCTCTGTAATTCATCATGTTTGTTTTCAGATTCCAACTGAATAACGCTTTTAAAGCCTGATTGGAAATCGTTACGTTCTTAAGGTATAAAACTGCAAATTCCAGTTATTTACCTGTTCAATGCATCAGAGCCACCAGGTGTTTTAGGTGAAGGTTAAAATAAATACTAGAGCAGAGCTTTCATTGGAATGAATCGGACCCTTTTTCCAGTTCTAGGCAGATCTCTATGTGAGTCCATGCATTGGACGTTTGGATGTTTGTAACAATTAAGCCTTCCATCCAGCTGAGCGTAATGTAAAGTAGCACCAATGTTGCTTCGGCCCAAATGGGACACTTAATAAAAGTCACCAACCTTTAGATGTCAATCATGCTAGTATTTGGGCCGAGGAGCCGCTGACCGGCTGTGCTGTCAGCCCTCAAGCTCCCAGCAGTCTCCATTTAGGTCCAGTGGATTGGTGTGTTAGGATTGCTCAGCTGGATGGACTGGTGGAAAAAGAAAATGTTGGCAAGAGATGCTTCATGTGTAGTTTTAGACTGGTGCAGTTCCTTTTCAATTATACATGAGCAGTCCACAGAGTGTTGGTGTTTTCATAAGGTCAGCGTGTTTCCACATAGTGTAGTTAACCCAGATATACACCTGACTCATGTCTGGATATTTCTGAGTTCAGTACTCTGTGCAACAGGTTGTGTGCTGGGTGGGATGGATCTGCCGCCATGTTTTCTGACTCTTGATATATATATGTTATATGACAATCTTACTATTAATTAATGTAGCATAAATCAAATAAACCCGATGTAGAAATACTATAGAGTATGTAACGACTTCCTAAAAAGTTGCATGCACGTTTCATATGTTTTTTTTGTGAAGCCCTGCCTCTCCAACCATTACCCTCAATTCACACATACTCCGATCACGCCGCGGTCTGTCAGCGCCACAGTTTTGCTCCATCGGACGGTGCGCGCCCATTCACACTGGATCCAGGCATTTAAAAGCATCTTAAAATGCTCCAGGGAACGACAGTAAGTTAAGACAATTAGGGTAGGCACTGAAAAATCATCTGTATTCAGAATCAGCATCAGAAATACTTTATTAATCCCGGAGGGAAATTCGGTATTGCAGTTTTAAAGTCCACCAGAGCAAGTAGTTGCAAGTTTCCTCAAACTGTCCATAAAGAAAAAAATAAGCTAGCTCAGGCATAAATGAGTGATCTGTTCATCATTCACAGATGTGTGAGGATTGTCAGTCAGCAGCTTTGAGTGCTGCTCCTCTTCTGCAACATCACTCAGTGTCCCGGTGCTGTCGCTTAATTTTTGTTGCGGGGGAAGACTGCTTATCTGTTATTGCCTTCCTGTGTTACTTCAATGATATCACTGCTGAAAGACACAGGGAGACATAGATACAGACACTATCTATCGGGCTCACATAATGACAGCTGCTGTTTTATTTGAAACTCACTCCCTAACTCGTCTGACTCCCTCACAGCCACTCCTTCAGATTTGAGAGATTTTACTTCAATAGATAGTGTTAGTTAGAGAGGAGTGTGTGTATGGTATACTGATCATGATGAATTATTGGACTTGAAGCAGCTCTTCAGGAAGGTATTGCTCTCTGGTATTTGTTCTGAATATATTGTACCCGTGTCCTTTAGCTGAGTCATCTAAAAAGCCTTGCAGCCAGTAATTGCTGAAGCTCTTCTGCTGCAGTCAGGGAGCACAGAGTGGGCACATCATCAAAAAATGACCTGGCTGTATTGACGACTTGTACTGCCACTGTGGAGTTTAAATTGGAGAGTATTGGAGATCCTATTTTAGTTTAATTCCTTTGATCAGCACTGAGGTACGAGTCAATGTAAAGTCATATTTCACTTTCACTTTGACAGGAAATTTTACTGAGACGTTTTCTCAGTTGAGCTCGGACAGAAAAAAAATCACATCTTTTGACTCTTGCTTAATAATAATAAATGTATTTATAAAGCGCTTTAAATCAAAGTGCTGCACAAAGCAATACAGTTTAAAAAAAAAAAACATTACAAAAACTAAAAACAATTAAAAACACACTTAGACTCTCAGGAAAAACATACAGAGAAATCATGACTCATACTCAACAGTAAACAGATGGGTCTTTAACTTTGCTTTAAAAACCTCAACAGAACAAGCCTGAGCAGGAAGAGCTGCGTGTAAAAGAGCTTGATGAAGCTTATCAATATTTGCATGCCATTTTTAATTCAGTCATTGACATGGATCAGTTGCATGCATTGTCTATTTTCTCCAATGATGCTAAACAGCCCATCACATCTGTGCATTCCACTACAGTCTTTGAGTGAGATAGACACACAGGACAGAGGAGTTTGCTGCTAACTTTGCTAGTTTAAAGTTTAAATTACCAGTTTCTTTCTTGACGTTGTCAGAAGGGGTAGTTTGTTATGTTGTGAAGTGAAATCATTTAGTTTTTACGTGTATATCCTGTAGTTTATCGTCCTCATTAGCAAAGCTTTCGCAGCTGTGTGGGGCTCATAGTAGCACATATGGACGGGCAGATGTACACTGTCCCTGATGGGCTGAGGAAGCTTTACTCTGATCAGTGAGGAGGGAGGGACTGTGAAGAACCCAGCTCGGGTGCAGGAGGAAATTTAACGAAGCTTCATGCTGATTTGAAGGCCTTTAAATACCCCAAGGATGGCGATATAGCAAGTTGAACATGCTGATCTCTGCTCAGTAAAAACAGATGTGGATAGAGAGTCTGCAGAGATCATTCAGCCATTCAGACATTGTGTGGTAGATCTGGGACCTCACTCATAAAGCTTGTTATAACCATTTGCATTTAAACTTTACTTCTATGACATTGGAATAAACCTTTTGAAGTGATCCTGACTTTGCTTTTAGATAATGGTAACACATTCTGCCACCAGCTTCTGCCTGCAGTCAGACTGAACCAAAGTGCCCAGCAGGAAGACTTTCCCCTGACTTGACAGAGTCCTTCTGATAGCTCAGAGCTTCCTGTCTCCACAGAGCGGAGCTTCTTTGATGCTCACCCACTGCCAGCTCTACAGACACGGACACGTGTAAACTGGCTCTGTCAGGCAGAGGAAGCAGTTAGATGGATGACTGGGTAGGCAGAGCACTGAGCCCCACTCGCAGTCAGCAGTGTGAACAAAGTGACATGTATACAATGTGGAGGTTTTTCTCCTTAAATGAGTCAGGGCATGTTTTGAATCAAGCACATCCAAATACCCCCTGAACACTTTACTTTGGAACGATACGATTGGAGCGGTGTGATTTTAAGTTATGTCTTCCTTTAAATAAAACTCAAAATCCATTCAAAATAACAGTATTTATCAGTTTGGAACTACATTGGTTTAAAAGTTTTAGTAAAAGGAGATGACTGCTACAGAGACTGCGATTTATTTTACCCTATAAGCATAGAACTGTGGCTCTGTCTATTGTGTCAGGACTGTAAAACTGCCTTAGCACCATTAAAAATGGCATATCTGCAAAACAAAAAAAATGTACAGAGCTCAAATAAAATAAGATTTCTGTACTTGTAATTTTTAGAGTCATGAAACATTTGAAAATACTGCAGGAAATGTATTACAGAGTTTTAAAGGCTCCAGTGTAAAGTGCCCCTGGAGAATAAGTAAAGGTGCTTCAAAGTGTCCACATATAAACAATAAATATAGTTGAATACCTCTGCTAGCTCAGACATGAATGAGTCTGATCGACTCATGGTTCATAGATGTGAGTAGTAACAAACATCTTAGTAGCCTTTGTGTTCTGAATGCTCTCTATCCTCTCTCTCTCTCCGTCCCTCTCTCCTCCTCCTCCTCCATCCCGAGCCGGCTGACTTCCTCCTCGTCTCGTTTTACAGCCCGGCCTACTGATGCAGCACAGTCAGCTTCCTCCACGCACACTTCTCCAGACCCATTAAACATTCATCGGATCAGGCCATAAGATATCTCGCCATAGCCTCCACTGTGCTACAGCTATAAATCCAAACCAAGATCTGAGACGCACACACTATAACCCTGATGCTGCAAAACAAGAGGCAAATTTAACAGACATGAATGCATACAGGACCCTTTTAGAGAAGCAGTGGGAAACAAATGCAATAGACATAGTGAGGTATTATGTTTGTTTCTAGCCTTGGTTGCCCAGCATATGATATATGAGCCCTCTGCTTCTGTGTGGCAGCAGTGCTAGAGTACATGAATGAAACAACCTGCAGCCTGTACCACAGATGAATGAATGTTTTTGTAAGCAGCAATTAGATGTAAAATATTTAGAGCAGCTAATGATAGACAGGATGTTTCCTTTTTTCCTTTTTACTTTACTGTACAAACAGAGGACATGTAAGGAAACACAAGTCAAACCAAAAGATCTTTCATGTCACAACTTTTAAGGCAAGAAATGTTCTTAAAATGAACATTGAATGGAAAGAAAAAAGTAAAATAATATAAATCTTAAGCAAAATAAATAAATCTTGAAGTACTTACTTATTGGCATTTAAATTTTGGAAATTTAAAACTACTTGAAAATCCCGTAATGCATGGTAAGAAGGAGTTAATACGTGTTTACGGCTTGAAGTAGCTGAAACATCTCAAACAAAAATCTGTACATGTGCAGTTGTTTCAGGTCATTGACCATTGCAGCATCCTTGACACTGCAGCATCCTTAACAGGTGAGGAAGATGTATCAGCCTGCTTACCTCTGTGCGTTGTTTCAAGGTGTCAGGTAACAACTTACTTATCCTATCGCTGACATGAACTGTTCTTAATCCTTACATCAAAAGGTCACTCTTGTCTCGCTGAGGAACCGTAGTCACATCTGTCATCGAAGAGGAGCGCTGGTCATCCATGCAAACATAGAACATTAACAGACTAACTTAGAGAGAACAGGGGAAGAACAGTGTGTGGTTTAATATGAATTGACGGAGAAGAGTTTTGAAAATAGAAGAAAACTGTCTGTTTGTGCTGTGAGTGCGATGTTGATACGATGTGTGCAGGGAATAGCTGTCATGTCTAAATAGAGACATATTAGAAGAGCTGGGATTGTGTCTCCTCCAGCAGCAGGTAAAATGTGCTTACTGTGAAGATTGGATGACAGCATTTTGCAAACAATACAAGATTTGTGCCCTACATATCTGCCATGAATCCTGGAATCTCATCAGTGAATGCTGTGCAGTATCTGCTCCAGACTTCCATTCACATCTTTGTGCATTAATCTGCAGGGTGGATAATAGCCACTTTGATAGAAAGAAAAGGTAACGATGGAAGAAAGTAAAGGAAGTCATTCTTTCCTTCTTGCCATTTGAAATCGGTACCATCCTGTGCTGTGGTTTGATGGTGGTGTGAGCTGATGCTGTGACCTTGTCAGTGCAATGACAGACACACATTACTGCCTGATAAGCAGCTGCACATGTTAGCGTGACTGCACCCACATGCAGGCTTGAAGAAGCAGGGTGGCACCTCAACCTTTTCCTCAGTCAAATCTGGATCAGACATTTGTTTATTGATTGGCAAACACTAGTCCCCTCTGAAGAGGTGGACGGTGACTAATCAGAGTCATAGCTGGTGATGACTGGTGAGATTTATTCAACAAAGTGTTCCCTCTGGTTTCTATTATATGTCAAATCCTCACCTCACCGGCTGGATCTTCTGGATTGTTTAACTGTCTACTCTGAAGGACGCTGCTGCTAAAGTGAAGCTTTTAAAGAGAGAAGTTAGAGTATAATAGTTGGTGTTATGAAACGCTTTATGTAATTTCTGTCATTTCTTTTGCTTAAAAATCTGCATTTGTGTACAAACCCTGTGTACCACAGGAAAACAGTTTGAAAGTATTCCTTTGAGCCATTATGTGTTCTTTTTTATTGTGCTGTAGTGTGGTGCAAATTATAAGTGCTAACATTTTAGTAAGATCTGTCATATTTTACTGAGTTGGAGTCCTTTTTAGTTAAAGAAGTAGAAGAAGTAGAGTCAGCTTTATTCAGTAACTAGAACATTTAGGAGCTCTGCTAGCAGGTTAGCGTGAAAAAAACACCCTCAAAAGATGCAAAACATTTAAAATGATGCACTGCTAAAAAGCATTCATCTTACCTTTGTGGGACTTCTGTTTAAAACTAAGATGGTTTATATTAAGGTCATACTTCTTACTTAACTAAAGAGCTTAGTTGTATTGTAGTATGTGTGTGTGTGTGTGTGTGTGTGTGTGTGTGTGTGTGTGTGTGTGTGTGTGTGTGTGTGTGTGTGTGTGTGTGTGTGTGTGTGTGTGTGTGTGTGTGTGTGTGTGTGTACAATGACTACTCAAAAGTGTAGTATTGCGTATATGTGGTATTTAAATGTACAGTCTCATGTTCCATTCTTGTACGCCTTTATTGTGGTAGTAAACATCAGCATGCACAGCCTTCATGTCCTGATTTGTCATGTTTTTAGGCTTCAGGTGTGCGACTTTGTTTACTCAGACCAAAGTGAAATATAGGATAATGACACCGTAACATGAGTTAGTTGAATTACCTGCAGCCAGAGCAAACAATCGCTGAGTGCACCACGCTTCTTTACAAATTCAAAGAAGCATACTTGTCTATTTGCTGTGTGTTTAATTTAAACTAAACTTCATCTAAAAAAATCATCTTACTCATCTGAATATATATATATATATATATATAGAAAATCTTAAGGGTGTTTGTGTGTGCCTCTGTGTGTTTGTGTGTGCCTCTGTGAGTTTGTGTACAATGACTGGAGGAAGTAGTGACATGTTGTCCACAGACACTGACACCTACTTCCTGTAAGTGTAATGTCTACTGCACACACGGTCGGCTACATGCTGCATTTTAGGAAAAGAGAAGAGAATGCCTTGAAACTTTGAAAAAGCTTAGACGGGAAGTTCTGCTGATCTGTATTCACATCCACATCCTGTTTAGTGAAGGATTTGATCAAAGCTTACATCGGGCCTTAAAGTAATCTTCAGAAGCAGCCAGAAAGAACAGCCAGTGGTTTTGGCTGAAGAGAGATGACACCAGCTGGGTCCTGAAGAAAAATCCATCCGAGTCAAGATAAGTAACAGAACAGAGAGATTCTGAGGAGTGTACAAGCATTATGTCCACGGCTACTTACTGTAAGTCTACTGATATAGGTGTGTAAAGTTACCTGTTCATGTGTCTAAGGTTGAGAAGAAGAGAACCAGGGATGGTACTGAGCATGAACTTTGTATATCTGAAGAGCTGAACTTCTTATTAATCAATTGAGGAAAAACCTTCAAATGTTCACCTGGTATCAAGAATCACTGATTACATCATGTTGGTCAAAGGCCAATGTGATCTCTCAAATAATACATTCACCATCATTAAGAAATCCATTTGCTAGTTATTGTAATGACACACAATTGTCTAATAAGAGAATGATTTGATGACATGTCGTCTTCACTTTGACGTCATCATGTCTGGGTGAAACACATTACTCGCACACCTGACATCTATAGTATGACATCCAGAGGAAATGTATCTTTTAAATTTGAACTAAAGGTCCACTTTGACGCGAAGGTGAACTCATTTGATTTCGGTGGTTAAAGGTTAAGATCCAACTCTCACAAGCTTCACATCCCAGCAAGGCCTGGAGGGAACTTTATTCGATTTTTATTTTTCAGTTTGACCAAAAGAACAATGTTTCCCATGATTGATTAGTGGACAATCCCCCCACTCTCTACTTCTCTTGTTCCTGTTTGTAATTTGTCAGAAAGATCTGCAGAGACACAGACAGATGTTCTCTTGTGTAATGTCCTTCCTGTAAATAGTTGTTGTCCTGTTTAATGTATAGCTTCTTACTCTGCTGTTTTGTTTTTAGGGTAGTGTATTCTTTCAAAAATGAACATAGTAAAAATATATCCCCTGTTCGAGCCACACTTACACCGTCCTTCTGGGGGAAACAGTGATGGTTGTAAACTGCAGATTAACTGGTTGATAGAGGCTATAAACTGTAGTGGTTTTTGTAGTTAACAGTTCTAAACACTTTAATTTAATACTCACAAAGTCTCCTCATTTTATGATGAGCTTTAGTTTGGAAATAAGAGTAATATTAGCTACAAGCTGAGAATCCTCGGCACATTAAATATGCAGGTGAAATGATCTCTTATTTGACCAGACGTTTGCTCAATTAAAAAGTCTTCCTTAAACTCAACACTGGACATAAAACCATTTTTCATAGCATAATTTTCTGATTTCATAAACTCTGTCCTAAAATTACAACTCTTAAAACTAGGCTGCATTTGAACTTATGCAAAGCAGGTACAACCCAGTCCTGTTCCTGAACAAGTTAGTATTACTTACCATGGTCAGCCCTCATCAGTGAAGTGTGTGTGTGTGTGTGTGTGTGTGTGTGATTTGTGGGGCAATCAGGAGTAGAAAAAGAGAGCTTCAGCAGTGTACAGCAGAAAGATATACAATGTCAAATTTATCATTTAGAGTCATTGAGATGACTTGAGACGTTAAAGATGCACAGGGGTGGGCTATCAAAGACAGAAGAAAATAGCTTGTATTCATAAAGGATCAAGGATTAAAGTCCTAAATGTATTCAAGGTCCACACAAAGAAACATAAGCAGCATCAATATACATGTTACATAAGAAAAACAATTTCATAAAGATATTACAATACACTACTAATGTATGTATCACTCTTATAATAAGCACGTGTATTTGGAGACATATTTGACTTAAGTTTGCAGTACAGAAGATTTTTTGTGGGTATAATATAAATGACAGCAGATTCATCAAACCAGTGAAACCATATTCACTTTTGGAATATAGTTTGAGTGATATTGTGTTTGGCTGATCAAAGAAATAACTAACACACACCAGCCGATCATTGTTAACCATGTTTTGTAATCATTATGAGGTCTGTGCTCATGTGTGCTTGAAGTTGCCCTGGAATGGCCAGCAGGGTTTTGAATCCTGCATGAATTCATGAACTATAGGGAGGGACATGGTGCAGATATTGATTGTCTTTAATAGTAACCTATAGCACTTAATGGCAGAAGATACATGACAAACACAGTGAGGAACACTGGCTTGTAGGTCCTGTGTGTAATTTGACACTTTTGTGTTGTTTGAAACCAAAACCATTTTCTCATTTTCATGATGAATCTACACTGAAAGTCTTTGTGATATCACAACTCGTCACAGAACTGACGACTTTGCATGCAGAGTCTTTGTGTCCCCTGCATGTTCAAATGTACAGGCTTCAGGGAACGCTGCTGCCATCACAGATTTGTTTTTAATGAAATTATAATTACGTCTCTCAATATACCGTCTCTTCCATGGAGACCGGCCTATTTCAATTTAGCTTTCACTTTCTTACTTAACTTTTACAATGATCGGAAATTACAACCGTCCACAAGATCAGCCACTGTGGAGTCGGCCACTATAGGACAGAACAACTCGACAAAGGAGGAATTTTCTCTCCGATTGAACTGTCTCCATTCATCAGCCCGGCATTCAGGATGCCCTTGGCTCAGCGTATACTGCATTATCTTAGGGTGAGCACAGTTTCTGTTTAATTTAGTCAGGTTTTTAGAGGTTTATTCACTCGTTTGTTTTATGTGATGACATTGTGAAAACGTCAGAGTTCAAGGGTTTCATCTACATGTTTAAACTCTGAGGACACTTGGAACAATGCCCCATAGCCGATGTACTCCACCTCAGAAATTAAACTACAGAGAGCTGAGGAAGAGATACTTGGAGACCAAAAGAACTGTGATAAGTGATGTGTGGAGACAGGAAGACTCTTTATAGCACGCATCCAGCAAAACAGTTTTTACTTAAGATCAATGATTGTAAAGACACAGCGGTAGTAGTATGTTACTCACTTACTAGATGTGGTAAATAATAGTTAGCTGGATTTATCACATGGCTGTGTGGAATACTGTACTGTGATTGGCCACTTAGGCACATAAATGGTCTGCTATTCCTCTATAGATCACTGTTGTTTAGAAGAACAAACCGTTTCTAAGAATAGTGGACGGTTGCTAGGGGCGCGGCTTTTATCACAAACTCTGCAGGAGTAAGAGTTTGTTTGCTGTTTGCTGTTTGCTGTGGGAAAAGGGGAAAGCAGTAGATCACAGGAGACACAAAAACTGTATTCTATGACAGAGATATCTACAAAACTGAAGATGGTATGAAGGAAACACATAACAAAACATGCTTTGAGATACGGTGTTGGTTTTTTAGGCTGTTGAATGGAAAAGATGATGTCAGAAAAGTCCATCAGGTGCTGCGCTGATTCAAGTGGATAACAGTTCAAGTGGTAACAGCACATTGTAATGCCATGTCGGTCAAAGATGGTCACGTCCTGAAGCCCAAAGAAAACCCTGCCTCATCATATATTTTGACCCTTAATAAGAGCTTCATTTAAAAAATGACTACCATGCCATATTGAAGACAAACTGCGACAGAGACAGTGAGGTCATTATGAAAAGGTTAACAGACGTGATATACATTAAGTGAGAAAAGGAGATATCAACACAGGAGGTCAAAGCCGCTTTCTGATTGGCTCTACTGTTCAAACAAAAAGGCTCCATCCATTTCTGATTAACCCTCTTTTTAACCCTTCTTTCTCATCTTTACAATGAGCTTAAATCCAGGTATATAACAAATAATTGTAATTTTCTATATTTCATGTCCTCATCCATTTTTTAAACTCCCCTGAGCATTTAATCTCTCCAAATTAGATTCTCTGGGTTTACTCAAATTAATTTCAGCTGCAATAATCCCTCATAAAGCCCTAAATACACCAGAAGTTGGAAATGCAAATGTGTGGTGTGCAGGATTGACTCAATTAGCCATTGGTTTATTTAGCTCTGAGTGGATCACTCCTGCAGACCATCATAATGACTCCCAGTGCCTTTCCAAATCCGTTGGACTCATTTGCTTCAGAGAGTTTTAAAAGGATTTCTTAGTTGCACATTGAATTCCTCCATCCATCATAAGCGACCTCAGTACTGTTACCATCAAGAGAGTTGAGAGTGCGACACAAACCAGCCGACATAAAGAACTGTTCTGTTTTTTTTAGTGCTGTCTTTGTTGAAGAGTTTGTTTTAGTCAACTGATGAATCAAAAGAATGCTCTTAATAAAGGTTTATATGTCGTTAACAGAAGCTCCACCTCCTAAGCTGTTACTTGGGGTTGGCTGTGGCTCAATGGTAGAGTTGGTTGTATCTCAATCAGGTGGTTGGGGGTTCAAGCCCAGCTGTCCACGTGTCAAATTGTCTTTGGGAAAGACACTGAAACCCAAATAATTCCATCGTCATTGACATTGATGTATGAATGTGATTAGTTTATACTCATTTACAAACCATCCTCTGCCTTCAGTTTATGAATGTGTGTATGAATGCATGAATGTGACATGTAGTATAAAAGCGCTGTAAGTGGTCAGAAGATTAGAAAGTCACTACACCAGCATGTAAGTAAGGTCCATTAACTGTTTACCTGAGCTTTAAGTCATATCGTTGCAGCAGATGCAAAGATTTCTTTCCTGAATATTGAGACAAATTTCAATGCTCAACTTTCAGTTATGGACTGAAGACATTACTTTTTTAAATGTTTGTTTCGTTTCTATGAGTAAATTACAGTGGATGTCCTATGCATAGCACTGTCAGTCCTTATATCGTGGTGCAGGTGATGGCAGAAAGCATCAGCTTGACAGAAAACGAGTAGATTCACGGCAAACAAGAGTGTTGATGATTTCAGCCGTAATGTGTGCGGTGCATCTACTCATCTTCTGTCGAGTAAATAACATAATTTACTCAATTCCAACTGATTGATGAAGGCACTCTTCAAGCTCAAGCTGTTTTGGTTTAATTATGGCTTTTGAAATTAAGGTATCAATGGCTGTGATCAAGTTAAAGGCAGGGTTGGTAATTTTCTTCAGATCCACTTTTTAAGATTTTGGTTGAAATTGTCTTTAGGTCCTGAAAGAAATGAATAACTCAAGTGCTCTGAAGGAACAAAGGAACAAAGAAAATCCATCATCTGTATCAGTTGTAAGCCTGTAAAAACTTTGACCAATGTCTGCCTTGAGGTACCAATCTGATGAACCAATCACACCTCCCTGTCTCCCTGCTCGTTCTCTACCCCTTTCGTTCACTAGCCTACACTCAAAGCGCGTCACCGATGACAGAGTTTATACTGTAGACCTTGTGCAGATATTGGACTGATGAAATGCTCAACTTGGTCAACTGAACTATGACAATTTTTCTTGCATTAATACACATTTTCTGTTTTGACATCTGTTGCAGTTTGGTGCACATAGACTTGACTTAGTTGCACTATATTGTCTCAGTCATAAAAACTGAGCATTAATGTTCACCTCCCTGGCTAATGCTATCTGCCAGATGCTGGAATTGTAAATGTCAATGTGGTTTTTTTTATCCATTCATGATCTGTTCCTGTTCTGCAGCAGAATAAACAAATCATTCTGGAAGCGATGAAAAGCTTTCATGACCTGTTCACAGTTTCTTTAAAAGGGAAACAAGTGAAGCAGGCTGTAGATTGTAAATCATGCTGACAGCTGAACAGATGCAGGATTGTTTGTGTACACCACTACAGACAAGAACACATCTCTACGTAGTCAGCCTATAATGTGACAGCATTTATTCTCATTATTTCTTTCTGAACACAATGTACCAGGCTTCACTTGGAAATGCTCCAACAGCAGCTCTCAGAGTTTGATGAGGGCATTCTCACCTTCCTAAACGACTTGTACCGACGGTGCAGATGTGTCAGAGTTTGATTCAATTGCAGCATGGCAGGTGTGAAAGCACCTGCAGGGCTGCAAGAAGAAAACACACAACCTTCATCTGAACAGTGAAGGCTAAACACTCAGTTCATTTACATACAGTTAGATAACGTCGATTTATGCTGTTGTTCTGATTAAAACTGGACTTTTTTTTAATTGAGTTTTGAGACATACAGATATATGTTCGACGGGTTAAACTGGACTTTTAAAATACATGCAAACATATTTTTCCAACTGTAATGATTATAAGTCAAATTTCTCAAAGTTGAAGTCGGACTAACATACTAAGATAATACGGTTGGGCATCGATTTACTCTTATGTTTGTGCCTCATTCAGAACCAAACTGACATAGATGTTCTGCTCATGCTCCATAGTCCCTGCGTTGGCCTTTGACCTGAAGTCCAACAGCTTAAATGCATACCATAGCAGAAGTCGCATAGTCATCTGCCTTTAGATACCACCATAAGCTAGAGGGGTCAGTTGAATTGAATTTGTACCGAAAGTGTTCTAAAGGATAGTTTGTACTTGACTTGTAAAGTTGTCCATGTTTTCAATGTTCCACAATGGCCAACAGGAAGAAGGTCCAAAAGTGGCAAGCTGAAAGGGGTCATTTAGCCCATATGAATAATGTAGCTTTTTTGAATCAGCTTGTTTATGAAATAGGCTTATTGTGTTCAGAGTCAAATACTGGTTTCATTCAGTCTCTGAGTTGCCCCCCTTTCTGTGAGCCCTACTGAACTTGTTCGCTGATCCACTCTCAGCCATCTGGCCTTAATTCCAGCCAATCAACAGGAGGTAAGAGGCTCAAATACATGTCTTTGTACCTCCCACAGACACTCTTTAAAAATTTTAGGCTCTTGGGTAGAAGACATCACCAGGTTCACAAGTGGAAGCACCTAATTAAAAAAAAAAGTCAGAGACATCCTCACTAGTATTTGTAAAGGTGACACATCTGTCTATGCAAAATCAAGATTCATTCAAGTGTTGAGTTTTCTGATACACAACATTTTTTTTCAAACAGCATGTGTGTGTGCAGGGCCCTGCACTCACCCTTTTATGTTCATTAGTGGGCAGTTTCATGCACACGCTTTATACTTTATAACACAAGGAGATAAGAACACAGCTGTGAACAAATCAGTCATTCAGGAACATGTTGGTGAATCTGACGGAGAGTCTTTTTAGAACGACGATCTGAGCTCAGAACATCTGCTACCACAGCTAAACTATAGGCTCTGGAATTTCCTACAAACAATGACAGGGGCAATGAGTGTCACTTGTAGGCGGTGAAAGGAAGCAGAAACAAGGGGTCGCAGGGTAAACCTAGAAGGCAAAGGCACATGACAAGGTGAAATGCAGGCGACGGCATCTGAGTCAACCTGCATAAGTCTTCCTGAGACGCACCCGCTCAAACCTCTGAAACTTCTTCCTGCAACATTTTCAGACTTTTCTGTCTGGTTTTATAAGTTTGGTTTCAGCAGACCATGATGCATATCAGCCGTTTCAACACCCAATTGACTTGTAGCAAAGTTCACTGTCAGTTGTTTAGACACCAACTCCTATAAGCAATACCACTGCACAAGGTATGGAGTGAAGAAGGGAGATTTCCTGTCTAAAGATTATACATACATTTACATATGCACACTGGGTATTCTGCTCATGCATTGCATTAATAGGGGCTTGGTTCTAGGATTCTTGGTTTGAACTGGCTTGTTTTAGAACTGTTGATACATTGCAAGTTTTTGCAAGTTTCATTTCCTCATTCCCCAAATCTTCGGGCAGAACAGGCCTTTATAGGATCTTTGCAATGTTCTCCCCCTGACTCAGAACTCTAATATCTGCATTTCACCCAGGAATTCAGGACACAGACAATAAGCATCAGCACCAGGAAAAGTGGGTCATGGAGAAGAATAGGATTAATAGACAGAATGCTTTTGTTGACGGCAACACCATGATAGAACAGGCTGACCCGAAGTGCGTGTTAAAAGTTTTTGTCTGACGGAAACCAGGCAGAGTGTCGGTGATCGTGTTTGCATGGACTCAAAACAAATGGAAATTGTGAGCAGGATTACAGGCTTTTTAAAGTCAACCCTGTGCTCTTGCTGTCCAGACTTTTCACAGATGTTTACAGTGTAACAAAATCAAGACTAACACCACACGAGCTTTGCTTTGCCTTTCTGTGCGGTGCAGGAGGGATAAGACACTTTTACTCCCTGGAAAGATCTCCTTTGAAATCCAAATGATGAGGGAAGCTTGCTTGAGAGCAGGAGACCAGAATTAGGTCAAGTCCCCCACCCTTTGGTGTAGCATTAGTGTTTTAAGCCACCCTGATATCTGAGGCTTGTAGCACACGCTGGAAAAACACAAATGAGCAATGCATTTTCACTGCACTTGTCGGCAAAATATTTGGATTCCTGTTTTCCCCTGGTTTAGTCTCGGCTCCAAATAAAGCAGTTTTAGCACAGCTCATCCTTACCGACTGCTCTCTCCAATTGAACACATTCTCCCTGCAGAGGTTTTTCTTGAATAGACTGTAGGGTTATGCACAATTTGCTTTATTAATCTAAACCTCTCTTTGATCTTACACAGGGAAATATTGATGCTTGGGGATAGCAAACAATCTTGATGTTCTTTGGGCTCATAAATAAATAGATCTGTAGTTGTTTTAGTTTACACTGAATAACTTCAGACTCACACGATTATCCAGATTTTGGTAGAAAATGGTGATGATGTGTGAAACGATGGAAAGAACGAGGATTAGGCACGAGCACTAGGATGATGAGAATAATAAACTTTATCCTTTGTTGTCATTGTCATTATCATGTAACTGCATATACTCAGATTCATTGGCTTTGCCTAGAATTATCCCAACTGAGACGCTAATATGTAAAGTATTGTTATTTACTCAGAAAATAATTATTTTTAAGATTCATTTTTGGGCTTTTATGCCTTTTATGAGAGAAGGCAGTGGATAAAGTAGGAAGTTAAAAGAGAGTTGGGAATGAGATGCAGGAAAGGAGCTGCAGGCTGGACTTGAACTCGGCCACCCACTAGGAAGACTGCAGCCTCTCTACATCAGGGCTGTCAATTCTAAAGTCGTTCGAAGTTGTTTAATTCAAAAAATGACAGCCGTTCTGTACATGGGGCATGAACTAACCGCTATGCCACCGTCACCCCCTCATCCTGCTTATTCACACATGCACTGACTCTTTGCAGTGCAAATGCATTAAAAGCCTGAATCTTCAGCGTGCTGTTAATCTCCTCGTCTGACACCTACCCCTCATAGCAGTGGTAACAAGCATTTAAAAAAACTATATAGTAAAAATAAATCTTTATGCTGATGGTCTTCTTTGCTTATATAACTCATAAAGAGGCCGCAATGTTGATTTCAGACTTTTTTTTTCCCAAGTTTGTTAGCAGATTGTGATGGAGTCTAGTGACCAGGTGACAGTGAGAATGAAGACACATTCTACCACAGTACACATCCCCTGTGAATTACTCAGATCTTATACAAAAACTGGTAAAGTGATTACTCTTAAACTCCAGCAGGTTAATCTCTCCTGTATCCTATTCAGCTAATGTGTAGCGACGTAGCTCTGAGAAATAATGCTGTTTTTAAGCCTCTGTAGCATTGTTCATCCCCCAGCTTGGTAACCTGGCTGGTAGCATTATTAATGCCTCCATTAATTTCACATAGCTGTTCTTTTATTACCACCACAGTCACGTTCAATTTTGGAATAAGAAACAGGAAGACTGAGTGCAGGTGCTGGAATAATAGGCTGGATTATAATGCACTGACCTTGCTACAGTCATCAAAAATGTATGTTGTATTGTGAGAAAATCTCATTTATATTTCATTTTTGTTTGGCACTTAGCCGAATGGGCTGGTAGCTAGACAGAGCCAGCATCGAGCCAGAGGAACCAGCTGAGACATGAACGGGGGAGCTTAAGTATATCGAGTGTTTTTAAGTGCCAAGAGAGTTTCGGCTGAGAGAGTACGCTGGAGTGATGTGTGTTCAACATGGCATACTTGTGTTGTTTAAATTGCAATCTCACTTGAATTGTCATGCATGGCCTTTTTTTGCCACCTCGATTAAGCATAGACATGCAAAATTCTCAGATGCTTCAACTTGCACAAATACCTGTCTGTACTCTCCCGTAGAACTCTACTGTCACACATCTTCTGAATGAGGAACCGTTCATCTATCATACCTCAAAACATGGAGACAATTGTATCACTTGTAAATCACACAGGAGGGTCTTACATTGCAGTTTGCTGGAGTTTTGTGGAGCCCATGTGTATCATCAACGCACATTTAACATTTAGATGTTTTCTTTGCAATATTATAAAATGATGGGAATTAAGTAAATTTACGTTGTCTTAAGAATGTTTGTTGAATGTTATAAGTTCAGTGCAGTTTTCTGGAATTAATTGAAATGCACCACCTGATAGTCTAAACCTGTTTGAATGGTTTACAGCTGGTTAGTGTCTCTGGTACTTTTTCAAATACTTCACAGTTCAAATACTTGAAACTTTTGTAATATAGCTCTTTCAAAGTTGCCCCTTAAATCTCTATATGTCAGCCCTGTGATTGACTGGTGAACTGGACAGGGTATTCTCTGCATCTTGCCAAATGACTGCTGAGATTGACTCCAGACCCCCTGCAGACCTCGAAGTATAAACTGTATAGATTTTGCCAGGGCCACATAGTCACATGTGCATGCCACAGCTAGTCAGATCTGGATCCAGGTTCCCTCACTCTGCCTCTGTCGTACCAGGAGAAAGCTGCTCCCTCGTAGCAGAGCAAAAATAAAACTGCCAATCACGACAGGGGCACAGCCACAGGAGTGTTCATGGTCCCTTAAAAATGATGGCCTGTGGCTCCCCAGGGTGATCCGTTCAATGCTACAATTGACCCTATAAATTGATTTCAGTGACAGGGTCAACACCAAAGGTTTTTTAGCTCACATAATAGACATCTTCATCTTGCTCACTTGTCGTGTCACTCTCTGATTCTTCTGTTACTGCTGCACGATGTATTTTAAATGATTATGAATGGTGGCTTTAATGTGGCACATGATTTACCTTACACCTGTGTTGCAGTACTCCTGGTCACAATCACAAATTCCCCTTCTCCTTCACTTGTGTGTGTTACTGTGCACCTGAGTAGTTAAAACCTTACGACGGTGGCCTCCCCTGGGTCTTTGATTGTAAATGAGCTATGCCCTCTGGGGTGTGTGTGTCTGTGTGTCTGTGTGTGTGTGAACGAATCAGCTCTGCGTCCCCTCTCGTCGTCTCCAGCTCTCTCGCTCCCTCTCCGTCTCATCAGTTATAAACAGTGAAGTCATACCTTCCAGTGGGGCTGTTTTTCTGCTATCTGCCATGATGTCACCATCAGCCAATCAACACGTACAACGGCTTGAGGTAGCATGCATGTGCGTGAGGGGGTGGGGGTGGGGGGTTTCACCACTGGGAAAGGCACACTTGCTCAGTTATTATCTGGTTCTGACGGCGTGCAGGGGAGCACACACGCACACATCAAATCACAAATCCACAGGCTCCTTCCAACACACACACACGCACACACATACAGCCTCTCAGTGATGTAATACACTCGATATGCTGCTCAGAGGTGCTCTATACTATGTGCTGTGTAGAAGTAATAGACCTGTGAACGTAATGATGAATATGGAGATCTTCCTGAACCACTCAGCTCTTTGTTCAGAGAAACATAGCCCTTGGTTGATTAACATATCACGTTGGAAGTGCATGTGCTTTTATTCCATTAGACATCCACAATTAGGCCTAATTACAAGATAAACATCTCCTGTTTAGTGCAAAAAACCCAGACAATTAGATGATTTTCATATTGATCTCAGTTCAAGGTGACTTTGAAAGCTTTTCTGCTGCAGCCTTAATATGCATTTGAAAAGTCAAGATGGCTAATTTGTGGTTGCACTATTAAGAATTTATTGCTGGCCCTGAATGGATATTCAATTATTACCGCAGCATAATTAGTTCACTCTCTTCCACAACAATATTATTCTGCTAATAGAAAAATGGAGAAACATCAAGAGATGGATTGAAGCTCAGCAGAATGTCAGCCTTTGATTGGTTGCTGCTTTTTCTGAACAAACACAGTCCAAAGCATTATGCCCCCATGCACTGTCCCATTATGATAAACATATTCTTCTGTTTATCATCTACATTTTGTCTAGACCTTGTGTTAATGCATAGTCCAATTGTTTATAGTTGAAAAAAAAATAAATTAAGTTAACAAAAGTAGTCACAACACCAGTGTTACCAGTGACACTCAATACCACAGCCAAGTCAGAAGGAAGTGTAGTAATTCAAGATTGTGACGGTAGATCTAACATGAAGCATCCAAATCATTCTGCCCTCGCACAGATTCAGGTAGACGGTGAATAAAAAACACCTCCTGAACAGCATGGGGTAAAACAAGGTATGTTTACTTCTTACGTAAGGGAGCTAAATAACATCAGAAGTATAAATTCTGACCTTTAGGGAAAAACTTAAAAATGGATTATTTCAAAGGAAATACCATATAAAGCTTCAATTGTCAGCATTCTCTGATGGTTTCATCTCATTTTACTGCCCTATGATATCTGTTTTTCTATCTAATTTCTGCCTAAATACCTGTCATTGCATGCACAGATTCCTAACGAGCGAGTAAACTAAATGAAGTTTCAGATTGTTCTTAATAAAGATGCCCTGACTTCCTCTGTGTGTCGGTGAAGCTGAGCAAGCAAAACCATCGACCTGGTTCTATTTCTGCTGAGTTTCCCCCACCTGCATTTCATTTGCAGAGGGAGAAATTACAACACAAACAAACCCATTTCCTCCCCTGTGGAGCATTGCTTGTAGTTTATATAGACAATTACTTTTGTTGTCTATCTGGTCGAAGTATTACTCTTCTCATGTGGTGAGTAAAATCTTACTTCTGCTCCTATGTACTGTGAGAAAGATACTTTCAGTTTCTAACTTAAGCATCTGATGTCTGACTGGGTATTGATAAAAATGATGAACAGATGAAGGGGAGAGGAGGAGAGACATGTTAAGTGCATCATGGGAAATATATCCGCAGTTTAGTAGCATAACTACTAATGGAGCTCAGCATAAATTCAAGCAGGAAGACTGTTTATCTTCTCTCACACATTCATTCATTTTTCTTCATTCAACATCTTGACATGATCTTCATGTCGCAGTGCACCACAACAACTTTGATTGGTCAGCTTTGTAGCTTCACAAAAAAACATACTAAGGACACTGTGCTGGCTGCTAGCTTGTTGCTAGCTGCTACAGCTAATGAACTTCCACATGAAGCTAGATCTAGAGCAGCGATCGAAAGTTTTAAAAGTCTACAGTCATATTGTGTTTGCATATAATCTGTGTTGCAGTAAGTCAACCAAAAGCAATTGTTACCCACATTTCTATCTCCATCTCCATAAAGAAGAAGCTGGAAAAAGCTCTACACATTGAGATAAAATCCCCATCTTCAGCTCCCACTTTGGCTGTGTAACAAGCGGTTGACACAGCAAACACAGAGCAGCCGAGGGATGTCACAATATCAGAAGTTTAAACCTCAACACCACACTAGTAAATCGATATGGATATATGTTAACTCAGCCACTAAAAGAGAAGTCATATTTGGTTCATCTCTTGATTTTTAAACACCAAAAAGTGCAGGTAAACTCCTGCACACTGCCTCAATTAAACAAATACATTAGCAATGTTTTGGTACTAAAATGTTGCCAATGTATTTTTGCAATGTAAGTACAAAAACAGCCGAATAATGACAATATTCCATCTCCATTATCACTCATTATCTAGTTGAACTGACTAATTTGAATGGACCACAGCTGCTTCCAGGGACGGCGCCAGGACATTTTTTTCTCCCGGTGCTGAGGAGGAGTTCGACTGATATGTATGGTTGCTTTTTTTTACAGTTTATTTAAAAAGGAAACAAAACTACCAAAATACATGAGGGGGCTTAACCAGGGCCAGACAGATTTGTGATAGGGCTATAGCGCCCCCCTCTTTTTGGCTCCCAGCAGCTTTTGGTTAAATATATGACTGAAGATTTGTAGTTTTTTAAAAGCTTTGGTACTATTCAATACTATCGATCATTCAAACAACAGAGGCTTTACATCATGTTTAGTGTAGGCCCTGTGTGGATTCAGTGAGCAGGTTTAAATCAGGCTTCAGGGTGCGTTTAAAGATAAGAAGTTGTGATGAAAGTGAACAGAAGGCTTGATGTATAATCAGGCTTTGCTAAACATGTTTCAGATCAGGAGAAGATAGCAGAGCTTTTTTTAAAAACTTGATTTATGTTGTGTTCACTACTTACCATCATGGCTTTTTAAACACAGAATAACCAATCACAGATCTTGCAGTTCACTTTTCTTATATCTGTAGATAACACTGGGACTCATTGCTTGTACACTTTTAAGGTACTGTATATGGACATGTAATAGATGGAGTCCCATTGGGTCCTGGGTTCTTGTTTTGTCTAATGAGATTCAATGTAAGGCAGTAGGCCATCATGTGTGTGCAAAAGAAGCTGCCTGCCTGTCTTCCTACAGGCCACTGAGGCACATGCAGTGAGTCCGTCTGATTCTCCGTATCGACTGGTAAAATGCTACCACACCAGGTTTCCGCTCATAAAGCAAAGCTACAGAGTCATTTGCCTGGAATCAATCCAGCAAGCTAGAAAAACAGACGCACGCTTTCACTGGGACCGCTCCATCACCGAGTCAGTTGTATTTGTGAAAGGTTGAAGGTCGAAAGATAACTGTCACATTAACACTTTTGTGTTTTTGTCCGCCCACATTCTGTCAGACAAATTACATGAAAAAGATGGTGTTGAGATAAATCACATTCATGTGTCGTTAATCCTGCTTCTCCCAGCCCACTGGCCTTGGCTCTGTGTTGGATTTGTCACTGGCAGCCTCTGCTGTCCTGACTGATGGTACTTGTAGGCGAGCAAATGTTTGTGTTATCACGCACACGCACGCACACACACGCACACACACGCACACACACACACACACACACACACACACACACACACTTACTGCTTTCTAAAGACCTGTCTGATTTCTTTCTTTCTCTTCTGATCCATATCTAATGTGCATGTTGGCATTTCTGTTAAACTAGTGGAATCAGCTTAGCAAAAGTTGTTTCCCTCAAATTGAGTCACGGCAGCCCAAAGATTAGAGAAGTAGGCCAAAAAAGGTGAGGATTTAGTGTCAACAGTGGCTAAACAAAAATCAAAGAATGAAGTTGCACAGGTGTTTATTTCCTCGCTGGACTCTGTCTAAGACCTCTACCCCTGAAATACAAGTGTTACTTTTGTGAGCAAGATGTATGGTTTGAATGAGATATCAGATGAATTGTATAATGCTGTTAATTATGAAGCTTCAACTATTTTTTACCTTTTGTTTTTAAACAAACAACAGGTTTTTGCCTGTTGAATGCATGTTAGGTGAGCTCCATCTGTCAACCTGACATTAAACATTTCCAGCTCTGTCATTTTTTCACTATTAAAAATGACACGACCACCATTCTTAACTCTACTGTATGACATCTGTATGTGGACAAAAGGATTTCAGCTAGCTAAAGTTAGCTACTTTTGCTTTTTACCATTTTAATCCAAAGTTTCTTAGTTTTCTTGTTTGTTGCACAGAATCGTTACAATATACACCAACAAGCAACAATAATATCAGATTAAATGGACGTCAGACCCCCTGTGATTGTTGACCAGGCTAACCTGTAAACGCTGTTACCTCCAGGTGCCCACGGAGTGCGAGAGGAGCCTCAGTTTGTGACATCTCGAGCAGGAGAGAACGTCATCCTGGGATGCGACGTGTCCCACCCCCTGAACGGCCAGCCCTACGTGGTGGAGTGGTTCAAGTATGGAATGCCCATCCCCTTCTTCATCAACTTTCGCTTCTACCCTCCTCATGTGGACCCGGAGTACGCAGGTAAGACGGGGAAAGCATTCAGACGCAGACTTTAAACAGTGACCTGATAACACATTCAAAGGCCTCGTTTGTCGTCTCTGGTTGAATAATGACGCCTGCAGAATATCTGACCAACACCAGCTTCCTGTAAGTGATGGGTCTAGATAGAAAGATGGATAGAGAGAGGGGCGTTTCGGCTCGTATTTCAATAGCCTCTCTAAAGTACAGGAGCGGTATCCTATGCTATGCTAAAAATAAAGTTAATTATAACCCAGGCAAGTACTCCTTCAACGCTGTATGCTCTTCAACGATTCACCTGCGCAGAATCCTCCTCCACATGGAGCTCTTGCCAGAGTTCAGCGTCTTTATCATCCTCTACAACATGAAGGGGCAGCATGTTGGCTGCAAACAGGTCAACAATCCTTCAGTCCAGTAGCAGCGATGCCAGAGGACTCGCCCAAGTTTAGCTGGTGTGCTCTCTTGATACTGAATAATAACCCCCCCCCCCCCCCCCCCCCCAAAAAAAAGGGTTACATCTTACCTGAAGCAGTTTAAGTTTACGGGGGAGAAACATTTCCAGATTCAGACGTTCTGTATTTTCATCCAACAAGGAGAAATCAAATGTCACGAGTGTGAACTGAGGAAAAAAAAAAAGAAACACATCAGACTCACTTTGCAGAGAGATTTTTCACGCTCTAATCCCATCTTGAGGGGGAAACTTTGAATATTGAATTTTTAAAGACATTTTTCAAGGTCTAATCCAGTTTTCTTGTTTCTCTCCAGCTTTGTGTTTCTAAGGAATCACAGAAATATTCAGAAGCAAAAAGAGAACTCTGCTCCGGTTTCATCTGAACTTTGAAGCTTTTGTTAGACAGTCAGAGGTTTTGTTCCAGATGTAGTTTTCTCAGACGGTTCTGGGGTGTCATTGGTAGTCTTTAAATGTTCAGAGGTCTTTTTTGTGGAAGATACTGATGAAAGATAATATGTGAAGACTGCCCGTGTAGAATTCTATTATTCAGAATAAAGTGCACTATTTAGTGAATATGTTGTAATGATGCCTGAACTCTGAGTGAGCACATACAATGGACTTATTGTATCCCAGACAGACAAGGGGACCAGTTTGGACACAGGACACAGAAACAACAAACTGATAATATTAGGCGGCATTTTTACCGACATTTAGAAGACCTTTAGAAGAAAAAAAAGCGTAAGGTTTTCAACGGAGTAACGTTTTTCGTTAAGTTTTTCCCTAATGTTGATGGTTGACACGAGACCATTCTCTGTTTAAACAGATAAATGAGTTCATTACTTTATATTTATTTCTTATATTAAATTGTTTTGTGAAAATACGCTCAGTATGTGAAATCTCTGTGAAATTCATTAAATCATTTACCATTATGATCCTCAGCCGGCGTTATGCTGCACATTTTAGTTGTGCAACTGCCATGACGTCATCTTCTGCAACCAGCAAGAGACAAGAAGTGTCCTAAATGTTTTTTTTATTGCGCTGAATTAGTACACTCTATAGTTCACCACAGTCCCTACTCCCATATGTTAAGAGTTCTCTGATTTTGGAGACAACCTTTGACTTCATTGATTTGATCACTGAGCACAACGAGCAGCAGAGTTTCAGAATCTATTGTACCAACAATCAGAGCAGGAGGATGAAATGTAAGCACCAACCATTAAGTGTGAACATTTCCTGTCATGAACCGAAAAGTCTACATGAGTGATCTGGGAACAGGACTGAGCTCTGATACTGGGAACGACATGTTTCTAAGTCTCACATGAAGTTGTTCTTTGAACGGCAGTCCACTTTGATCATTAAAAAACGGACCCTCCACTCAGTGTGGCAATTTGTTTGCAATTTTGCAAGCTCGACTCGTGTAATGTTGGGACGGTGCTCATTAGAATTATTTTCCCACTTAGCATGAAATTCTCTTTTTGACTCCAATTCCTTTTTAAGTCTATTTTTCAACATTTGCAAGTAACTGATGTTAAAAAGAGAAAACGAGAATGCATACAGGCTTAGGACAGGACGTGCAGGAAAAAGGAAAAAAGGTCTGCACACTTTCAGCTCCCAATGGACAATTTCATTTAGACAAGACAAAGTTTCAATCTATCAAGCAAAAACCTGATGTTCAACAAGTGGCAGTAAGCAACTTTTGAATGGAATCAGCACCAAGCGCTGTCCCTGTAAACTGTGTCTGTTCAACTCAAATAGTTATTCTACAATTCACTTAGCAGACACTTTTATCCAAAGCCACGTACATCAGAGACAGTTATGCTGGACAGAAACACTGACGGCCGATTGATATACATCCCAAAAGAGAGAGAGAGAAGGAGAGAGAGAGAGAGAGAGAGAGGGAGCTGTTGACACAAGTCACATAGACTTCAGATGATGGTAGTTCTAAACTTGACTTTTGCGAAGCAACCCACTCATTCTCCTCACAGAGACGCTGCTCTGCGATTGGCTAGTTACATGCAAGCTAACCCTGATTGTTTTTTTGGCCTCATAAGTAAAAAAAAACAACAACAAAAAAAAGATAGAAAGGAGGGCACTTACGATCAGCTCAGACACACATTTATTAACATGCAATAATGAAAATGTGTTATTTTACCCAAAATTGTATTGACCCTAACAAACATTTCAACATTACACACAGGTCCTAGAAACAAGACATTAAAAGGACACACAGCACAATCAAACATTAAAAGCTTGTTTGAAAAGGTGACGGGTAGTGCAATGTTGAGCATGTGTGGGGAGTGATCTCCAGAGGGGAGGGGGGCAGCTATGGGGTCAGTCCCATCAGAGTCGCTGCTTGATTCTGTGCGGTGGAGACGAGCGGTAACATAATGTTGCATACTATAGCTTCAAACCCAAAGATTCCCTTTAATGCTGTCATCATGTTTTGTTACCTGATTGTAGAAGTTATTAGTTACGGCCTGATTGATATTAACAACCTCTAATGTTGCTGTAAAAATGGGAACAGAGTTATGAAATGATTGATTTATGTTTAAATAATCCTCTTTAAACAGGAAGTCTCATTCAGACAGAATAGGTTTGCAAAGAAATAAGCTTTTTGAGTTTAAACTGGCTTCCTACAAATGTCAGCAATGCAGGCTTTAGAAAAACAAATGATATTGACATTGCTCTTTCCTGATAAAAATAAGAGGGATATTCAAGTTTGATATCTGAATTCATACCTGAAATCTGTTTTAGAAGATGATTTGAAATGAAACAGGAACCCTCAGTTTTATTGGAAGATCACAACCCACATTTAAAGTTTCACAGCTTGTCTCCCTCAGAGGGACATTAAAGTTAAAGTGATTCTAACTTTGAGTCACTCTTGTTTTACTTGATTTTATGTCACTGTCATAATGTACTACATTTACATTTTTCTCGATGGTAGGAGACACATCACTGGCTTTTAGTAGGGAATTCATCTTTGTTTAACTATGCAGCTCTGAAACATCTAAAGCCTGCTGCAGGCGGACACCAACCTCCCTCTGTGCTCCAGTGATATGACATCATGGCATGATGTCAGAGATCATGGTCAAAGCTGCTGAGATATAGAGGCTTACATTGTACCCTCTTTAGATTCGAGGGTTAATGAGGCGAGCAGGCCACAGGGGGAGCGTTTCCTGGATGCCTGTCTGCCCTCGCTCTCAAACAAGCCGTTGTCTTTTTTTTATCGAGAGGAAGAAAGAGGGTCAAAGAGGCAGAGCAAAATATCAGACATTTCCATGAGAGAGTGTAGAGCGGACGAGATGAAAAAAGAAATAGGAAGAAAACAGCATATGGAATTAAAGATGGAACTAGAAATAAGGGACGGGGGGGGGCTGCAGGAAGTGTTGAAAGTTGAATGCGGCCTATCATCGTGGAAGATCTCTGATCCGGTCCAGAAGTACGCTGACATTTTAAAATGACTTTCTCCAGCTGACACTTCCTGAAGCTCATAAATCTGCTTTGTGTTCCTTCTTCCACAGAAGATTTTGGTCCTCAGAGACAGAATAAATACATCTTTCTTTAATGCAAAAATAAATAGGAAATAAAGGTTCATTCTTATGAAAGAAATAAATGAAAGCTGCAGTATTATATTTCTGTCCATGTTATCAATTTACAGTTACTGTGTGTGTGTGTGTGTGTGTGTGTGTGTGTGTGTGTGTGTGTGTGTGTGTGTGTGTGTGTGTGTGTGTGTGTGTGTGAGAGAGAGAGAGAGAAGGGGAAGAGAGGGGGGAGATGGCTTCGTACCCACGTGGTCGCTCACGATGGCGCACACCTAACAAAGACCTGCGTGCGTGCGTGTGTGAATGAAAGAGAGAGAGGAGGGGGGAAAGGGGGGAGATTGCTGGCCTTTCTGATCAGAAGAGTAATACCCGGTTATAACGCTGTTACGCTAAACACATATAGGACGCAAACGAAACGACCGAAACGGGAACAACAAGAGTTTTAAACAGGTAAAACTCAGGACGCGGTGGTCCAACAAAGAGAAAAATTACAGTTTCTGCATCAATCAAACAATTGTTAAAAACACTCTAAAGCTAATTCTGCCCAGACCTAATTAAGCCTCACTTGTGAATCGCTTTGCCCGCGATTGGTGAAGGAAAAAGGAGTCCAGCAGTAAAACAGATCTTCTGTCTGTCCTGGTGTAGAGGCGTCTGATGGCGGCGAGGGTCCCTTACGGCAAGAGCGGCTTCGTTGGTTCTCCGTCGAGTGGAAAGATGTCCGTTGATGTCCTTTCGTTGCAGGACGGAATAAGACTGTTATCTTTCTGATAACCTGTTATAGTCTGACGCTCTCCGAGAAACTGAGATGCGTTCACTGGACAATCCGAGCTCGGAATTTAGAACACTGCCGGCCGCGGATTACCTGCGCGCCGAAACTTAAAACAAAGGAAGATTGTTGCAGAAAACAGGAGGTGAGCTTTGGTCTCCGAGCACTTGAAGTCAGCGCGTGGAAAGAGGAAGAGCAATGGAAGTCTTGGAGCTTTGTAGCCTGGCCTGCTTCGTGGGGGGTCTACCTCAGGTCCCCTCCAATGAGGAGAGAGAGGTTCCGGTCCCCCCTTACTTCACACGTAGGTGTGAAGTACTGCAGGGGATTCTGGGATTAAGAGTCCTTTTAGGCCTCTTTATGATCTCAGTGAATAACTCAAATGAGGCTTCTCACAGAGGTGCAGGCCCAAGTCCATTGTTTGACTGTCCTAAGCCTGCGTGGCCCAACAACATTTATTAGGATGTTTTTATGGATGAATGATGCTTGGCTCTCTTCTTCTGAAGTCATTGTTTCACAGTTTTCAGTGAATCAGCATCATAGAGGTTGAACACGATCATTGTTATAAGAAGGTCACCCACAGCACGAGAAGCAGCCTCATGTCAAGTGGAACAGTGGAGGGAGAATACCTCCTCTCAGGTTATCACAGTTAATGTCAGTCATGACTTCTTGAGCTCTGTGACAGACGGCGATGTGTCGACTGCATGAAACTGAAAGAAGAGACAAAAAGTGACTGAACATGATCAGAGGAACAGCTGGATTTCTGTCATTATTACTTCAATGATGTGAGGTCCTGGTGACTGCCTAGTGTGCTGCCTTCAGGATCCTATTCTTTTCTCTAGTTTAATTCTACACACAGATCAGTGTCTAAAAACTCTGATCTTGTATTTGAATGAGTCCATTGTACAGATCCACCCGTAAAGGATAAAATTAGCATGTTTCATTGTTGGGTTTTTTAGTTTCTTTCCCCCTTATGTGCACCATTGGAGTGTTGTTGTAGATGATATACTTATCTTAACTACTATAGATGGTGGATGGATAGCCATAAAATCTGATACAGACATGCATGTTTCTCACACTATAAATCTAATTGAATCAAATCATTATTTGTATAGCACCAATTCTTAACAAATGTTATCTCGAGGCGCTTTACAAAAAGAAGTTAAAAGATCTTACTCACTATGTTACAAAAGAAAAATGGGATAGGAGGAGATGGGATAATATGCAGGAAAGATTTCTCCTTTGTATTCCTCGCGTTCCTGTTGTCCACACTTCCTTGCCGTTGAGGTGGAGGTCGGAGCAGGCCGTGCAGGAAGGAGGGCGGTGGTGATTGTGAGGAAGACACAGTCTGATGGTGGTGGCTGGGCGTCAGGGACATCAAGTGGTAGTAGTGCCTAATCACCTCTCTGTAATCTATGATATACAGACAAAGGTTTCAGAATTGTTTTGCCCCTAAAAGTTGTTTTCCTCCCTAAAGTGTGGTACGATTGCCCGCTTATGACAAAGCTAAGTAAAGTCCTTATTTTTTTGATGGTTCTTAAGGTTATATGTTATGTATGTATGTAATATGTATGTAATCTTCTAGTGCGTGCTGTGCTGTTTTTGTCATATTGTTGTGCGTCTCCACAAACTATGTGAAGGTCTCTCACATGTAACATCTGTTCAGATTTTTAAAACTCTCTAAGTGTGGGCCGGGCTTGAATAATTTGGATGTACCTGAGAAAGAAAAGTCTTCTGAATTGTGTGATTAAATGATTTAACAGGGCAATGTCTCTGCAGGGTTTAATAAAAACATATGCTCCACAGGGTAGAAAAGTATTCACCTAAGTATCTGATTCAGTCCTTAAAGAGTCACTCTTTAGATTCCCTTAAATAAGGAGAGAAGACAAGTAACATGGCTCCATGTAGGCTCTCTCTTTCTTCTTTCTGCAGCAGCTGCATTGCTCTGCCGTGACATCATTCATTCTTTCAATCTGAAAGACTTGCACAGGGACAGTTTGGATGAAAATATTCTCTGTTCACACGCTCCAAGTGTCTGTATGACAGCTTATTTATAAATGTTTTACAGTGAGCATTTCTGTGAACTGCTGCACTCATATATTCAGTGTGATCAGATTCATCTGTAGTACGTAACACTTTGAGGGGAACTAATCTTTTTCTCCACATTAAAGAAATTAAGAAGAAAAAAAGAGTTATTAGTGTTTTAAATGATATCTGTATCTGTAATGTGCTCATCACCATGTGTGCCTAATATTTGTCTTCTCACTTGCAGTAAAAGGTCAAACAGATCAAACAATGCTGGATTTTAATGAGTGTAAGAAGGATTGACACCTCATGGAGAAAAGTGATAAAAAGATTGAAGCATGATGGAAGTGTTCAGAGCTGCTGCTTGCCGTAGTTAGAGTAAGACAGCGTGATGTGTAATACAAAGGATCCAGTCAGAAGTTCTTTCAGAGGATTTCCCGTTTCTTTTCTTTTCTTTTCTGGGAACCCTTAAAAATCGTTCTTGAGACAGAATCTGTGTGTGGTATCAAAAAGCCTGAAACTAAACTCTTTATTTTCACATTTTCAACAATCATTTTAACCGTTTTATTTATTCAGGTTGAAGAGATCTGTGGAGTTTTATTCCCACTGGGCTAAAATCATACCTGATCATTTGATTCAGAAATGATCCCCTGATGTCTGCGTTTCATGCTGTGCATAAAAGGGGGAAGAAATGTCTGTATTATCCTGGAATTTACTGACATTATCCAGAGGACATGATGTCCTACTTTATGTAACATTGACTATCCTACCTCACTGCCATAAGGCCACCAAATAATAACTATTGAGTTCTCAATGCATGTTGGGCTGCATGTCATCCAAGACGTTTTCAAAGATTTGATCTCTTTCTACAAAGCCATCTTCCTGTTATTTGGTGAAATGAGCGTCCTGATAGCTCACCCAAAATACTTTAACAACTTCATGTTATATTTGTGAGCACAGCCTCCATAATTCTGGACCTGGAAAGAGGCAGATAATAGGTACAGATTTAAAAACTTCACTTAGCATTATATTTCATTACAGTTGGTCATAGTTTGGCTGAAGATACAAGCTACTGAAGGCAGTGTGTGCAGATAGTCCATAAAAGACTAAGGGTGCTTTCACATGGAACTACATCCAGAATGGAACCACCCTCTCCACAACAAGTAATGTTTGTGTGTGCCTTTGCAAATGTTTCCAAATCCTCTTGATCTTACCACAGAGCTCTTTTGTAGTCCCAAACTGTTGAAAACACATGAATGAATTACAGTGTTGCACTGGATGACATGTTCTTTCCCGGCTTTGAACACTGAGTGTGTTTTAAAAATTAAAATGTATACTTGTTAGTTTTTTGAAAACATTTGTCTGCAGAAGGAACCTTTAAGGCATAAGAAATAAGACAGAGTGACACACTGTTAGACGTGAACCTTCATGGGATTTAGTGAAGACATCTAAAATTATGACTAAGATCAGACCATTGAAATGCATGAGGCAGACAGTTTCTTCCAATTAGTTTAAATAATTTTTCAATACTTTGATCATTTAAAAAACAGAGATTGTACTGTTTTAAACCATGTATCAAAAAGTATCACAAGTTTTGACAACCTTCATACAAATGAAACTATATCTACCTTGATAAATGTTCTGCTTTTTGTTCAGCCTTTTATTTTTAATATCGACTGACAGGAAAATAAAAATGTAATGAAGTGGAAGCAAAAGTGACACTCGTATGTTTTACTCTCCAGAGGAGATTTTTCTTTCTGTTGGAGGTGTAAAAATGTGGAGGGTGCACAGAGCAGCAGAAAGCCTCATATACAGCTGATGTTGTTTTGTAGATTTATTCTGATAATAGAAGAGGAGGTGACCTCGGAGGGCACAGAGCGTGGAGGCCATGTCAGCCTCTGGTGGAGAATATGATATACATCATTATAAGGGTTGTGGGTATGATGCTGTTTGTGTGAGCAGTGCATGTGTGTGTTTCCTGTGGAAGCAGACAGAATTTAACAAGCATGTATTCTCCTGTTTTCCTCTTTTATATTCTATGTGCTCATCTACCTCAGTGTTCCTGTAGAATGTTCTTAAGACTCCTGTCAAGGTAAACTCAAAGTCAGTGACATGCTCTTCTTTGAACCGTTTGAAATCGTCATGGAGGAGGGGTCCTTTAATGGAATATCTCTTTGATAATCAATCATTCATTTTTATTTGTATAGCGCCAGGTAGGTAAAAGACCTTACTCGTTGTTATTTTACAAAAGAGCCGGTGAAATACCTTACTGATTGCTATATTACTAAGACCCAACATTAATCCATCATGAACACTTATCAACATTTAAAGGGGCAGAACTCTTGGGAAAAACCAGACTCATGATTAACAGCCATCTGCCGAAACTGCGCCGTGTTCGAAAAATGGGATAGAGGGAGATGGGATCAAGTTTTTTGCTTTGTCTGAAATGAATATCTCTTTAAAATGTGGGAAAGGATGAGAAAAGTGACTTGTAGTAGATCAATGTCTCAGACTCTATTTTTTATGTAATGTAACTGGCTCTTATGTATGTAAACTGAACTAATATGAAGTGGATGTCTTTGTTCCTATTGGTGTAGTTTTCCTTTTGTTGGGGAGGGGGGGCTGTGTTGGTATTGGTTGTATATCTTACCTTGTGGAGTGTTATTATTCATTCATTAATTAATTCATAACTTAATTAATTCATGTATACAGCAGTTGCATAAATAACTGTGATGACGAGAAAACAACAGAATTCTGTGATCCCAAAAATCAAGTGGAGGACAATAAAGACATCTGCCTTTCATTACTAAGAGAGACAGTCTGTCAACCGTTTGATTGGCGGGATCAATATTCATTTTAGACAGAAATAAAGTCATTCAAATTAAAGTGATTCTCAGCTGTTTGCCTGACACCATCATCTGTAACTTACATACAAAGAGTCTGTTCTTGTTCAGGCTTCAAAACAGGCTTAAACAGTTTTAATTTTTTGGGCTTATATGCCTTTATCGATAGGGCGGTGGCCAGAGTCAGTAACAGGCATGAGAGAGTGGGCGATGACATGCGGGAAAGGAGCTGCAGGTTAGGATGAACAGGATCTGTTCACTTAAAGGACGATAGCCTCTGTACATGGAGTGCACAAAATTACTGCTTCTGGCCATCTGGCGCCCCGGACCTGTATCCTTTCTTATATTTAGCAGTTGCCACAACTTCTTCTCAGAGTCAGAACTGTGCCAAAGCAGTTTACATGGGGAGAAACATGCTGCAAGTTCAGAATTGATGCAAATTTGTTTCTGAAATTTAAACAAATGAGAAACAAAAAGTTACCCAGAAGCCGAAACAAACTCATTAACAGATTGTTCATACATCAGAAAGCATCCTTAAAGTGCTTCAAAGCTGCTCCACAGCTGGTTGTTATTCTTTTTCATTTCTGCCAGGAGCATGATGGGAAGGTAGCCAGTCTGACATCTTCAAGTCTGTAGTTTAAACTTGAGCATTTTCAAATTTGTTAAGCCCAATAAGACATTTCAGTGAAATAATTTCTGGCATAAATCTGAATACAGAAAGTTGTTTTTTTTTACAACTTTTAAACATACCCTTTAAAGAGCCCATATTATGCCCTTTTTGGGGTTCTTATATTTAATCTATGTACCTACTTTTGTACGTTCACAATAGCTAAAGTCAGAAAAAAGTGTCTGTTTTCATGTACTGCTCCTCCTTGCTCCCTCTCCGCTCTGAGTCTGTCAGCTGCACTCTGCTGATCCCCCACTGTTAGACCCCACGTGGGCCAAGTCTGCTCTGATTGGTCTGCCGATCCGCTCTCTCGTTATTGGTCAGTTGCTCAGCACGCGTCTTGGAAATTTCAACATGAGCTGCAGGGCTTGCCACAACGAGCCAATGGGCTTAGATCAGTGATCTCACACTGATAAGACGGACTGACACATTTTTATCGAGGGGGGCTAGAACCGAGCGTTACATGCAGCTAATGCTACAGCTAACAGGAGGACGTAGGAGAAGCCGCGTTTCCGTGGACTTTGAATTTTTGCACATAGATGTGCCTAAACATGCACAGGACACTTGGAAAACACACTAAAGAGCACATAAAACCAGAAAAAGCATAATATGGGACCTTTAAATAAACTACTGTCCTAATCCCAGTATGCATGGAGAGAATCGCTTTATTGACAGAAGCATGTTTGGTACTGTAGGTGGCGATATAACCCCTTTTCAGCTAGTTACTATTGGACTGTCTTCCAGTTGATGTCGCATACCAGACAATCGACAAACAAGCTAACAAGCTGCAAACTGGTTGTAAGTCTAACGGTGAACTATCTCCTTCAGCTGACATAACTGTGTCTCCTCGTCTGTCCAAAGTGAGTGGTTCTTGCTCTACCACTCCCTATGTTGATGCCTTCGTCCTGTTTTCTTTTCACTTCCTTCTAGACATTTAAGCTGTTTGACTTCCTGGTCAAAGCCCAGCAGAGAAACTGTTGAGCATGCACATAACACCTATAGGCTAGTTTGGGTCCAATTGAGGCGTATGCATGCAAGACCTGAATTCTCCAAGTGTGTTAGTCCAAATTTGAGAAACTCGACGTGTAATGATTTCAGTTGGAAGATTATTGATGTGTCTGAAACCACATACTACATACTGCCTCCTACATACTCAAAATATTTAAACGGTACACTAACCCAACCATTAGTAAACCGTTAGCTGCATAAATACGAGTTATGCAACATTCTTCTGTTCAGAGTGCCATTCGATGAGCTAGCATCAAGCTAGCACGACCCTCGGTCAGTAAATATAATTCAACATCTATATGCTTTTCTAACGTTTGTTACTAACCCAACTACATGGACATTTTAAGTTATTATGTGGTAATGTGTAAAATGCTCTGCACAGACTTTTAATTTAAGCTGCTGGTTGGCTGGCTGGCGAGCTCAGTGATTGGGCAGCCTGAGAGGCCGCAGTGCATTGTGTAGGTGGTTTACTATGACCGATAGCTCCTGTTTACTACATAAAACTTCTGGCCAATCTAGTACACATCCGGGTATTTCTCACATACTCATTTTGGATCATACTACATACTCAGTAAGATGTCCCATTGAGTATGAACAGTATGACTTTTTTAACACCATGTAGTCGTAGTGACTCTGTGGCAGTAAGAGTAGTGTTTAAACTGACACACTTATAATGCTTAAGTCCTTTTTCATGAACTTAATGCTTGAATTAATCGAATCCAAAAAGGACAAGTAGCAGTGTTCAGACAAACCGATTATGCTCAGTCAAACTGTGAGATAGTGTACAGTGGAGGTACACACATTATTAAATACTAAGTAACACAGTCTTTTCTTCAGGTCCTTTCAGTCAGCCAGGAGAGGAGACAGACAGGCTTTGAAGCTGGACAAATATAATCTGATATATAAATAGCTTAACCGGGACGGACACACATACTCACACACACACACACTCACAAGAAGCACACACACTGACACACACACTGGGGAATAAACATCACTTTGACTTTCTACCTTAACTCTCTGAGACAGCGGCAGTGCAGCTGATATATTTACCTGGTGTGTCATGCTGCAGAGGGGATTTAAGAAGGCAAACAAAAATTAGAGAGGAATACCCGTGAAGAGGAGGAAGGGGGGGGGGGAGGGGATTAATGAGGGACATTCAGGCTTTGATAATGCTGGTGTTTGGAGCCTGCGTGTGCTCCCTGAAAGCCCTTTGTTTAGCCCTTATTGCCAGTCCCCATCTGTTATGATCCAGTTGCCAGATTGCCCTTAGCAACATCATCAATCCCCCCCTCATTCAGCTTTTGATCTTTAAAAGTAAAATGCAGCTACGCCTGACTGTCTCCTCAGCCAGTTAAAACAGCAGATATCTGTTCTGATGGACTGTGTCTCCTGTGTGGACTCTTCCCACTCCTCAGAGGGAGTAATGACCTGTCCTTGCCTTAGTGCTTCTTTAAAATAGACCACCTCACACATGGAGATGAGGATGCACTGAGGCTTAAGTGACAGATTTCACTGCATATATCCAGTTCTATACTTCTCGTATGTTGTGTTCACATGACTATACGACAAGAAACTCAAGGTTATAAAATTGTTACTATTTTTGGAAACTCCAGAAGCACCTTTTTCTGAATATTGGACTCTCTAGAAACATAGTATTTCACCTGATTGTGGTTCTTTGCATTAGGTCCTCTTGTCAATGCTAGCGAAAACATATTAACCTTTCTTTCTGCGTTACATTTGAGATTAAACTTGCAGGAGAACTCAATCCATTTGAGTTATTAGTTAACGTCAAAGTAATCGAGATCATTTTATGAAGACAAAGTGATAAAAACGTCTTTGTAGTTTTTACATAGAGGTGAAATTTGGATTAACTTTTTTTTAAAATAAGTAACATTTTGTAGTATCACATTCCTTGTTTTCAATAAACATCTGTTTGATTGAGTTCACTTTTTACTCATGCATTAACCCCTTAGCAAAGTGAAAAGAAATAGTATTTTTTTTTCCTGTAATCATCAATCTATAGAGATATACTTTTGTTTTCGATCCTTGTTACTTTACTGCTGTAAGGTTTCAAGACGGATGCAGAGCTGGCTAAACACTGAAGCTTCAGTGTCTGTGACATGGAGACCTGCATGTGCATCTACTCTATGGAGGGGGGAGACAGCTCTCACCAGTGTTTTGAATCTGGACTGCAGTACCCATTTCAAACACTAGGTGTCAGAGTAACATATTGTTCCTTTAACGATGTAAACCCTGTTAAGTAGTTTTGGTACCTTAACAAAACAATATGGAAGCATTTTGTTCCATTTAAAAATCAGTTAGATGGCATTAGTTAGACAGCATTAAATATCCTCATATCATAACATTCATTATAAACATAAACATATTGGTATTAATCATTCATCACTTCCTTATGATGATTTATCAGAGTTACTGTAGTGATGTTTTAAAGAGATAAAGTCAGTGCTGCTGCATGCAGTTTTGTGACATTTTAACGCTCTTCATATTTTGTGGATCAGAGGCCCGCTACAAACTGTTTAAAATGAGAGGAAAAAAAACTGCATCACTTAGATCAATAGTTGGAATACAGACATGTCTTATGCAGTGTGATGTTGCCCTGAGTCACCTCTTCTGTCACACTGCAGTGTACTCTCTGAATATTTATACCTGAACTCTTCAAAGGTTGATTTTCTCTTTAATATTCACCTGTCGATTCTTTTCTCTTAATTCATTCCTCTCTTACTCATTCCACTCCCCTCCTCCTCTATTAAATTCACCCACCCGTCCTCTTCACCTCTCTGTGATTCTTTCTGCTGACACATCATCTCTCTCTTTCTCTCTCTCTCCCGTCCTTCAGGCCGGGCCAGTCTGCACGGCAAGTCCTCCCTGCGGATAGACAACGTGCGCTCAGACGACCAGGGCTGGTACGAGTGTAAGGTGCTGATGCTGGAGCAGCAGTATGACACCTTCCACAATGGCAGCTGGGTGCATCTAACCGTCAACGGTGGGTACCAACAGAAATGCATTTATTCATACTGTACACCATCACAACATTTAGATTTCCAAACACTACAACAAGCCTTTGTCATTATACTCTGCAATATAGATGTTTATTGTTATTTCTATTCAAATGGTACGCCATCATGCATGTCATGACTTGACCAAACGCAATTACCATTAATATCTGGAGGGATGCAGTGATTAACTGGTTTCACTATTAAACACGCTTTAAAGTGTCACAAGTTCTCTCCAGAAAGGGGCCGGTACACCATTTTTGGCTCCAACCTGCACAGAACAAAAACTACAACACCTAACGACACCTAGCGTAATGCCCCGTTCTTATCAAGAGGCTTCGTCAGTTTATCTGTATCATGGCAGAAGGACATCTGTAGGATCGTCACCGACACTATACGCAGAAGTAAAGGTAATACATATTAAATGAGCAATTTTACGTTACAAAACAATAATTATACAGTCTACGTTGACAAATAAAAGATGGCCAAAGATCTCTCTGAGCAGCACACTGCAGCACCTTCATACTCCATCACCTGCAGCTTCTCTGGAGAACACACACCTGAGTGTAAAATAAGTAACCCACACTTAGGGGACTACCAACAGAAATATCTCTGCCTTCACTTGGTAGCTCAACCGATCACTGAGACACTTAATCAGACAGCAAATGATGATGCTTGTTGCTGTGGTAACAGACTCACCAAATGCGGTGCTGTGGTCATGGCCCATTAGGTCTGTTTCATCAGTTTGACTTGGTCTCTCTCCCAGTAGTGTTTCAGGGCCTCACACTTCCACCTCTGCCTCCTCTCTCTCCCTCCCTCCCGCTCTCTCTCCCTCTCTCTTCTCTCTCTCTCTCTGTCTTCATGTCTGTTGCTCCTCTGATGTTCTGTCGAGTCTCGATAACAAATCAGTGACTGATGAAGTTCTACTCTCATAGTCAACATTGGTCAAAGCAGTGTCAGAGAGTTTATATGTTTTTATTGTAGACAACGTTTATTCCAAAGCAGCGATAAAGCAAGATTTTTTAATGTGATATCTCAAACAGCCTATCACACAGCAGAAGATTAACAACATGATGTCCAATTAATCTGCTGCTTTAAGCTTGTACATTGGGAATACAATATTTCAGACTGACTTTTTTCACATTTAAAAAATCAGGTCACCATCACACTTAAGACCTTTGTAGTTTTTAGACTTAGAACCACATGGAGGGTTCTGCCATCAAATGTCTGGAAGTTATGAGACAAGCAGCAGCTCTGCTCGAGGAGTTCAAAGAAACAGCATTAAGTGCAAAATGCTTTATTCATTTCTTACGGGATTACAGGATGCTTAGTTCTTAGTTCTGAGTATATCAATCAATCAATTAAAAAAAAATTAATCTGTACATACTGTATGTATACAGTATATTTTTCCAAATAACTTTTGGGCATCACATATAAAAAAAACCCCAACAAGCTGCAGGTTGACAGTATCAGTCCATTAATGAAACAGGATCCCACTACAAGGCTTCACAAATGAGATGTACTGTACATCCTCCTGTAATCACAGCTTCCTCCCTCTGGATTCTGTTTAATAGGAAATGTGTTTAAGTGAGGAAATAGCCAGGAAATTAAATACATTCTGTATCAGATCTGTGGATGAGTTTACAGAGTTTCAGATTTTCCATAAAGAGGAAACGACAAAGCTGGATGTCAGTGAAGTTGTAGGAATCAGCCAGCGTGGGTGTGTGAGGTCAGTATGTGAACAAACTTACAGTAAACCAACAACACTAGTTTAGAGATAGTAACCTTTAACATGGCTTGTGTTGTGAACACTGCACACTGAACTCAGATTTCTTTCAGCCTGAAGCTGTAGCTAAATCTCTGGTTGTTGCAATAAATATTTGCATGAATGCTGTTTTGTTGCTATGAATTTTTAAACTTAAAGTAGAAAGAAACCTATACTTCATACCCCTTCATTTCAACGACTTGACATGCAAATGAAATAGACACCAGTAAAATTTAAATGCTCATTACAGCCGTTCGTGGTGAGAAACCCTCCTATGCCCCCCGGTACCTTCGCAACAATTATCGGTACAGGCAAACTTCATTCTAATCTGCCATTAACTGCTGGGAATCATGGAAATTCCCTGGCATTTACAGGGTCGATAATCTGGTTTTTCATGCAGTAAAATTAGTTTTTATTATAAACCTGACACAGACCCTTAAAGGAGCAATATGTAACTCTGACACCTAGTGTTTAAAATGGGTACTGCAGTCCACATTCAAAACATTGGTGAGAGCTGTCTCCCCCCGCCCCCTCTCCTCCCTAGAGCCGATGTGAACGCAGGTTGTCATGTCACGGACACTGAAGATTCACTCCATCTCCTTTATCTCTTCATCTCCAATATGTATCCTAGGTGTTACCACGTTTCTGCTCATGGAGCTTAGTAGAAAAGGCTTTTTTAGGTCGGTTAGAATCAGTTATTTCTGAACCGATTAGCTTTAATGTTTCCATCGCTGCAAGACCTGTTGGTTTGCCGTTTACATGGCAAAGCGAGGGGCGACGGGCAAAACGAGCCTGTGAGGGTGCCAGCTTCTTCTCTGGTCAAAACAAACACAAACTATTCCGCACCGGAAACGAAAACTTAGAAGGAAGACATACTGGCTGCTACGTTGTTGACAGAGAGCATCACTTCAACACAGCATGTGTCCTTAATGTCTGATCATATAGTAAGGTCATGTTTTTATTTAATTTATTCTCTACAGATTGGACCTTTAAAAAATAATCCCTCTTAATCTTAATTTGTGACACAACTGATTTTTAGTTGTTTTTTTTTATCTGCAGGAGACGCCGTCCCCTACTTGTATATTCTTTATTGGCTGTTTTTTGGGCATTTGTGGGTGTCAACCTTTGGGTATTGGGAGACCCTCGGTAACAGCCAGAACGTCTGTTAACCATATATGAGGAACTGATATACAAGACACAGCCTGAGCAGTATGTGAGTGGCTTTAATTGTGTCAGTGGTTTCATTTAATAAACCTTACTGCAGGGTTGTAAGGAAGTGTGTGTGTTTTGTTAATGAAAATAAGAAAATCTGGTTTTATTTCTCACATTTGTCTTGCTCACAACGCTCGCTCTTTTCATTCACTGTCTGGCTCTCTTTCACTCGATAAGCTGAGAAGGAGGGGCCAACTGTTTGTTTTCAAACAGCGAGCAACAAATCCTTCTCATTACGGATAAAAGTAATACAAGCCAAAAAGCTTTCAGAGAAATCTCCTTTGTAGTAAACTTTTTAAGCTTCTCTCAAAGTTCACGTGGAGGGCAGAAGGTAGCGTAGCAGCTGTCAGGCACGGTGAGGTTGCTGAAGTTAAGGAGGGATGTTCAGTTTAATGCTCAGTGAAATGCAGGTCCTCTAATGGAGAGACATGCAGGAGGGAGGTGGTGGCAGGAAGAACGGATAAAGCATGTTGTCCTGTCTTGCAGAAGAAGTGTGTTTGCACTGTGCTAAAGTACAATGGACTGCATTCTCATAAAACCTGTCATGTCTTAAGACCAACCGTTTCAAAATGTAATGCAAGTACAGAATCACATTACCTGTGGCTTCAGATGTCATGGTGGAATCCCCAAAGCTTGAGTTTTTAATTTCAAATGTGCTGAAGAAATAAGCTGTCTTTCTTAGTTTCGCAGTCAGTGTTACACAACTGCTGTGTACAAGTGTCACTTGCGCCATACATCATCAGAAAGCTAAGATTCTTGTGATTCTGATTCTGTAAACCTTTTTAAGATCCTACAAACACAGCAGCCACAACCACTGCAGACCATCATTGAATAAGCAAGTCTCTCTGAAGGTCTACTGTACTCTTCTGGTCATAATATTCCAACAAAAATGCCCCATGCCACCATTCCCAATTTTCAACTGCATTCTCTGTGCTAATTAAAGTACTCTGACCTTTCGATTGACATCTCATTTGACCAATTAGGATATTAGATGCAATGTTCCTATAGGCTACTTTAGCCAATGAGAGCCTGAGTAGAAACGGGACAGGTTTCTTCTCTCCCCTTCCATGGCCACCATGACACTGATGTGTTAGTTAAATAAAGGGAGAACAACAGTGTGCAGTCTCAGGGAGGGATTCAGGAGTGAAAGAAGGTCATCTAATTTGAGTTGGTTTGGACTGCAACAGAAAACAAATTTACCAGAAGTTAAATGAATGTCCAGGTAACAAATCAACACCTATGATTAATGATGAATGGAAGTTCATCAAGTTTTTACATTAATCTTTAACTTTAATCCAAAATGTGCCCGGCTCCTTTGTGGTTGACTAAACACCTTGATGCAAATGAGCCAAGTTCTGAGATAATGAATATTTCACCCTCAAAAGCTCTATTAAGAGGTGAGAACACAAAGCAACTGTAAAATACAGTTTTACTATTATATGTATATATACATCTGGTCTAACATTTTATCAGGGTTTCATGTGGAGCCTGAGAGGACAGTATCACATCAGCACCTGGGATAATCTGCTAAATAAAACAATGCTGGCAGGTAACTGATATTAGTCAACCACAGTGAACCTGTTAGTGCTACCATCACTGCTGGAGTACATCATTCAGAGGTACTGCTGTGCTACCTGTGACTCCCATCATGCATGATCCCTCTCGTCACCTCATATTCACAGTGTGTTTAGTCCTTCAGGAGGTCTTCCAGCTCCTCACATAAAGTGTGGCTTGATATTTTTAGTCTCTGCAGTGACAGACTCTTTAAGGTACCGGTTCTGCTACATGCCCGTGCTGCATGAAGCTCCAGCAGTGATGCTATAAATAGACCCCCATTTGCAATCCACCTCTCTCCCTATCGTTGTCAGACATCAGCGGTCGTCAGTGATTACTCGCAGCACTTTAGCACTCAGGCTTGTCACCATTGAAGAAGTAAGTGATGCATATAGATTGGGGTGAGATGCATATAGATTGTGGGTGAGAGTGATATATCGCTCTGAAGCTTTTCCCATAAAAATTGACACCTATACTTCATTCCTGTGAACTTACATCGCCCTCAAACTGGTTCCCAGTAGAGTCAGAGCAGAGAACAGGATGAGCAGGAGGAGGGAGTGTTTGTTAGAATTATGTAATTATGGTGCAAGCCATGTGCCTTAATTATAAGAGCTACCAGAGCAGTTACTGCACACCAGGAAGTAGACCAATAGGGACCAACAAAGATGAGTTTGGGTGCATACTATATTAGTATTTCTGTAGATTGTGATGTTATGTCTTTATATTTGAAAATATTTTCAAATGCTTCATATCTTTATAATATGTACAACCTAAGCTGAAATGTGATGTTTCATAATAAACCATAATAATTCACAACATAGATGAAAATAACCTTGAATGTCTATGATAAGAAATTTCAGACTTCTGTTTTTAAAGGCACATAAAATGTTCCCAAACAATTCTGAATGTCGAAACAGAGCAACGATTTTATTAGCACTTTGTAAAATTTTTGAATTTTTGCAGTTTTTCTTAATATAAATGAGCAAAGTGCAAAGGTATGATTGTTTCATATGCATTGACATTCAGTGCCTTAACAGTAGATCTCTTTCTCATCCTGATGTTTTTAGTTGAATCACTTCAAATGCTTTATATCACAAAATATGTACAACCCACAAGTTACAAAAGTTGTCTATGTCATGCTTCAGCCAGTATGCTTTTTCAGTTTAAAGCAACAATATGTAGGAATTCTGCTTGGTGGGCTTTGGCACCCACCAAAGGTATCTGAGTGCAACTGCACTGTTGTTAAACAGAGTGCTGTTATGCCTCCCCCCCCACTCCCCCTCATAGACAACGTGCATTTGTTGACAAGCAGTACATTTGGTGTTGACTGACGAGGTAAAGTCATATTACCTGATATTGCTATCGACTGCAGCACGTTGTAGTGACAACTTTTGGCCTAAGATGGATTTATTTATTTATTTGTGTGCAAGCCTGAGACATGACTTTGGTTAGATGAATTTCTGCAACTGGTAAAGCTGCTAAACATGAGACAACGATGACAACGATAACAGTACAGTAGAACAAAACTGTAAAGCTGCTGTATGCACTTCTTTCAAAAGAACCGCGGCACGCTGCCAAACTTGCATTGTCCTATGAGCAGGCGATCTGTGGACATGGGAGGGACGCTATTCTGCATGTTGAAAGAGGTTTTACTATTAGATCAACTTTGTAACTACTATTATAAGATAGAAAAGTTACAAATTGTTCATTTTAAACAAGACTATGCTAATTAAAATTTGACTACGGTGAGCTGCTGTCTGCAGGTTTTCACTGTATTTTATACTGCACATAACTTTGGATAAGAACATCATCAACACACTATGTGATGATACAAAATGTGCAAGTTGCTGTTTAAGTTTTAGATTAAACAGGCTGATACATAAAACATTTATTAATTTTAGATCAGTGTGAACAGGATTGTGTAATAAACAGACGGCCTCTTTTCAAATGGTTAACTCACGCTCTCCTTTTAATTTCTTTGTATTGAAGTTTCAGCGGATAATCAAAGTTATTGGTAAATACGAATAATAGAAAGAGGATGTGGACTGTCTGCAGTTTCTCGCCTCTTTCGGGACATTACTGTCTCCTTTCTTTCCCTTTTAAGGGGATTTAGACTCATGTTGTTTTCCTCACGCAGTGCAGGCCCAGATCCAGCACGAGGTGATGCCAAGGAAGCAAGGTTCATATCTCCCAGGGTTAGTCTGCTACTGCTCCCCCCAAAAATAGCTCCAGCACAGCCTCCTGCTTTCCATCCCTGTTTTCTGCAGCAGAACTCTGCAGTGCTGCATGCTGTACAAAAGCCCCTCTCTCTATTCCTCCTCCCGCCACCCTCTCTACACCTCAACCTTTTCTCCATCTTTCTCTACCTCAGAGTCTCTGTGAGCACAGGTTGAGAAAGGGGATAGAGAAGTCACTGTGTCCTCTCCTTGTCATGGTCTAAAACAGATTTAGACATGACCACTGGCCACTGCCTGTCCCCCTGTCGGATTAACACTCATAGCTCTGAATGCAGACTTCAAATCACCAACACAAAATGCTGCATGGATGAACCTATCCACCTCTTACATGTAAAGAGATAAAACACATATTTATATTAATATAAGAAGTTTCTTCTTACCATCTGAATCCTATGAAAGCGGGACATTGTTTCTTGTATCATCCTGTGTAAAATTAATTTTAAATGAAAGATTATTTAAGGACTTAATTACATTGCCTTATGTGTGATAGTAAACAAATTGATAATGAGCAAGCGGCTGCAAACTTGCAGCAGGAAATCATTTTAAAAAATCATGTTGAAATAAATAATGAATAGAGTATAACTCCCAAAGCTTACATATCTTTAGGTTGTTCAGATTTTTAGGAAATGAGGCGTTTAAAGATAGTCCATAATAAGCAAAGATACAACTATACTGTATTTTTATTGGGGATGAAACAATCTAAACACCTTTACACTGTAAAAAAGAGCAAAGACCTTCAAATAAATGATTTTTCCAACTTTTGAAGAGTTATGAACTAATATTTTTTTGTAAAAAAGTTTTGTAAAAATATGTTTCATGTGTTTATGAAGCATATCTTCATTAAAGAACATGTTAGATTTTTGTTTCACCTGGTATATGAAAGTTTTAAAGGAGCATTATGTTACTCTGACACCTAGTGTTTAAAATGGGTACTGCAGTTCAAAATTGTCTGAGTTGTGTCCCCCAGCCCCCTCCTCCTTAGAGTCGTTGTGCCGCAGGTTGCCATGTCGTGGACAGTAAAGCTTCAGTGTTTAGCCAGCTCTGCATCGGTCTTGAATTCTTTCAGCGTTCTAACCTCTCTCCATTTTTCAAAAGCATCTCCAATATTGATCCTAGTTTGAGCACGTTTCTGCTCGTGGAGCTTATTAGAAACATGCAGAGGCTTTTTATGTCGGGTACAATCACTTCTATCTGAAACAGTTTACTTGCCCGCTTCCATCACTGCAACACCTGTTGATTTGCCGTTTGACTGGCAAACCGAGGGGTGTCCAAAATGACCATTTCAATTGCAGAGTTTCAAAACAGATTGTAACATTATGTTTTTTTGTGTAACAGTGTTACTGTAGATGCATGGTCCCCAGCCTCACCTGCTCTTGTTTCATATTAGCTCGGCTGATGTGGTGCAGACTGCGGTGAGCGTGCTGTGCTGTGGAAAAACACTCCCACCATGCAGGCAGACGGGGGCTTGGGTGGTGTTTGGTCACAGCTCAGCTCAGCATGAGTATTCACAACACTATCAAAACATGGCCAGAGGGAATACCAACATCTCTTTCACCATCTGCCCGTCTAACACTGTGCATCAACAGACACAAATCAGATAAACAGATTACTGAGCAATAACAATAACACGCCTGTAGAATAAAGAGCCCTCACAAAGTCACTTTCCCGTCTTTCACACCAGATATGTTATTCATTAGGCCTTAGGCTCTACTGCAACAAAAGCATCTTAGACTGACTTACTGAGTCTTTAAACATAAATCTGAAAGTAATGTTTGCCCACAGCTCTTTTTGCAGGAAGCCAAGGTCATTTAGAAGAAGTAGTCTGCAGTTTAGGACTACAAGACCCACAAGTCTGTCAAAACATCCCCCTAACTCAGACAACTTCTTTGAATTTCATTGCAATCTGCTGTGTGTGTATGTATTAAAGGTATAACATGTAGTGTTGTATTTTATATACTACATTACTTCAAATATTTCAAACAGCAATCAAAGCCAGAGAGATCCTTAATTTTATAGTTGTAACGGCATGTGTCTTGTCACTGCAGCCGCCATGACAGACACAAAATGGTTATTGTTGCCAAGGAAACACCGGTTACGTCAAAGACGGCTGCATAAGTAAGCGGGAGCTGCTACTGAAAGCTACCTTACTGTTGCTATATGTGCTGCTGTGTGGGTTGGGTTGTCAGGGGGGTAGCAGAGAGAACCACTCCCATGATTCCACATCAGCCTCGACATCATCCTTTGTTATTGTTTTGATTGAGAGCCCCCTGGCGGTGGATTTTACATACTGTGCGTTTAACTTCATTGATGTTCAGTGTTTCCTGAGAGAGACAGTCACATGATGTGTTGCAAAAAGTTAGGTTCAATGTCTTTTTTGTAATCCAACAAATATCACTTTGTTTCAAATACCGTCACTTTGCTACGAGCTTCATTCAGGGTTGCATACAGATTGACATGAATTCTTCCTTTTCATACCAGTGAAGTAAAATGGTCTCTTTAGGTTATGTTTGGCAAACACATCATGGTGAATGTTGTATTTATAACTTTATGTAGTCACTCATGTAGGCAGCTATAGTCCTACTGTTGGGCTTTAGCTACCTAACCCAACTTCCCACATGCTGTGAAGGGTGGAGGGATGAATTCACGAGGAATGGATTGAGGTTGCAGATAACACCATGAACTGCCCATCTCTTTCACAACCTGTCTGCCATACGTAGGACATTGCACATTATTTATTTTTTTTACTGATAATGATCGGGTTTCACATCTAAGCATAAATATATGTCTGAATTTTACAGCAGTACTGAAGCACTGAGATACTGTGTGCTCAGTAGTTCAGTTTCATTGCTCCCTTGTGGAGAGTTTGATGGTTTCTTTTTTGTCTCATTTCCACAGGTTAAGTAACCTTAAAAGCTGCAAAATCCTTTTGTGATGATCCCTCCTTGCATTTATTATTGCACTTCAAATGTTGTGAATCCATGAAAATCATCTGTCGATGGTTTACAGTGCGATGTATGTTCTAGTACTTATATAGACACTGAATTAAGTCAGAATGTTGTGCTGTAATTGATTCTTTTATGCTACAGCCTCCAGTGGAGCAGTTAGCCCGAAGGTTTAATGGCTTGTCACATTTGCTCACTGCTCAGAATAAGTCAATGATATTTTGACCCTGTGCTGGTTATCACTGCCGCTGGAGATTTATGAAATGCATCTCATCCTCTGCGGTCTTGTGTCTGACTACAAACACAGAACGATTGCATTACTTCGAACAAATCTACTTCAGAATGCTTGTAAAAGTTCTCCACCACAACATGTTTCTGTTAATAGTGACCTTTCGATTTGTTGGGTGTACAGTTGACTCAAGGCAAAACTCACAATATTAATATTACATTTCTTTAGTTTATCTCTTAATGTAGTATCTTAATGCAATGTTTTTTGAAAGCTGGCTATCAATTGCTGGGAGCCAAAGTGTCCTTGAACGCATCACTGAGGAGAGGTGTAAAAATAGTACTGGCTCACAGCTGCAGTTCACATGACAATGATGTTGCTTTGGCAAACAGTAAAGGTGAGCACTTTTCAAGGCTCTGCAGACATATTTTCATAGAGTGAAGATGGTTTTTGTTTCATACAGAAACACTCGAAGTGGTTTTGAAAATGGTTTTAAATATGTCTTTGTGGTGGAGTTTGTAGTTAAAGGTCTAACATGTAAGATATCTACTGACTGAAATGATAAAGTGAGCTTACTATATGATCAGACATTAAGGAAACATGCTGAAGTGCTGGCTTCTCTGTCAACCATAGAGCAGCCAGTATGTCCTCCTTCTAACTTTAGATTCTGCTCTTGAATACTCTGGATTTGTTTGGACCAGAGAAGGTAGGCGGTTTTAATGCACCCCCACATGGCCGTTTTGGACGCCCCTCAGTTTGCCAGGCAAACGGCAAACCAACAGGTGTTGCAGCAATATGGAGTTTGATGATTCTCAATATTCATGAATGCACACACAGAAGGATTCACAAATGTTTTTTGTGATTTATATATGAATGACTATATTTTTTAATGCACACACAAATATTTATGATTGTATATAAATGTAAAAAAAAAATCTGTTTTAAATACAGTATATGTAGTAGAAATCCAAAAATATAGATATACATCTATATTATATCTATAAGTATTTTCAATTTTCATCAAAAACACATTTGTATCTTGTTACATTTCTATACAAACTGTTCAGTCTGCATTTACAAACTGTTTGTCATTTGTGAACCTCACTGCATTTGTGTGTATTGGATTTTTGAGACTCCCCTGCTGTGGTTCGATTCATGAAAGCATTTCTTTCAGCAGGGTATTGTCTGTAGCCTTTCAGATGTCTCCTTCCTATTCAGCCAATCACAGTAGTGTATTTTCGAGGGTAGGAATTTAATGTGATCACTTAGCTTAACTTTAATGTGATCACATCTGTGCAGTGCAATGTTTCCACATTTTGCATTTAATTGATTAACCAGAGAGAGAGAAAAAAAAAATCTGTATCATAGAATATATGTTTATGATCAAAAAATAGTATTAATACTCATCTACTGCCACTTCATCTACCTGAAGACCATCAAATCATTCAAAAGGGAAAGAAAAACGTTTTCCTGGGTTTTTTATTTCAAGGTTTGTTTTATTGATGTGGTAAACTTTTCTCTCCCTTTAGTGTTTGAGTGACCCACGTTTCACATTCCTATTGAGACTGGCATTGGATTGCAGTCTGAAAAATTCAGCATAATTGCCTTTTTTCTCACTTTAAATGCTAAATGAATCATTAAGGCTACATTTCTCTAAGAAGTTTCATGTGGTGTTTCATTGTCGTCATCTCTGTGGTGCAGTAATGCTTGTGGGGAAGAATTAGCACTATGGCTGGGCTTATGGCTGCAGATAGAATGACATGTTAGCAATTGAGAGGCTACAGGATTAAACATGTAAGCAGATCAGCATCAGGCCTAAGGTGATTAGACTGAGAATATCAAAACAGGAATTATGACTGATTGAAATCTGTCGTGAATCAGAGACAATGATAGCAGCGTGTGTGTGTGTGTGTGTGTGTGTGTGTGTGTGTGTGTGTGTGTGTGTGTGTGTGTGTGTGTGTGTGTGTGTGTGTGTTGGTTGGGTGGCTCAGGTTAAATGGGGGTGGAGTAGAAAGTATGATTTGATAGGAAGATGTGCCAATTGTCTTTATGATCATCCCCTCTCATAATCTCGCAGGCTCTGAGCTAAAGAGGATTTTAAAAAATACGAAAAAGCAGTATGTCTGGCACATCAAAATGTTGCTGTATAGAAGCCATGGTAGCCATGTTTAAAATGTACTGCTTTCTGCAGTTTATATAAATCAGACTGGGTCATCATCATAGTGAGACTGCTTCCTAAAAGAGGACATTTCTAATGATGTTTCTAATTAGTTTGTAAGCTGTGTCACAGAGCAATGCAGCAACATCATGGCAGGCTTCAAACTTTACAAATCCAGTCTCAAATTCATCCTTCAGTGTTCAGTGAAAGGTGTTAACCAGGACACTCTTAGGTCAAAGGACCATGTCAATAACACCTGTGAAAACAAAGAATTACACAGTTTGACTCAAACAATATGTTTGCAAGCTCTCAGCAAATACAGGATTTCAAGAGGGGCCGCGAACTGAGCTGTCAAAAACTAATTTCTATGTGCTCAGCTCATATTTAGGGAAGGATATTATACAGAAAGTGGTCATTACTGTCAACCTGCAGAGGTCTCTTCCTGTTCAAATCAAACAGAGCCAGTAATGAAACTGGTAAAAACAGTAGTTTCATGTTGAAAATGTGGGTTTTCTGAAACCCTTCAGAGGGCCGTCAGGGGCTGCTAGCTGGGCTGCTGCTAGCCGAGCTGCTGTTCACTCTGCACTCACTTTGATCAGGTTTAAATAATATAGTGGTGAACATTGTGAATTTACTGAAAAGAAAGTTTACGGGAAATGCTATAACGTCTGCGCTTTTGGAAAAATCTATTAAAGAAATCCTCTTCCAGATAAAACATGAGACTCATCATGGATAATAAAGGGGAACAAAAACTAAAGTCTGAGCTTTGAACTGAAAATCCTGATGAAATCTTCTCTTTTCACTTTCAGCCTTAACGTTATTGAACTTGATTTATGTCTAACAATAATGTTGGATAAGAATGAAGTCATTTGAAAGAGAGAATCAGACAACCAAAACATTTTCAAAAAGTCCTTGGAAGAAGGATAAAAAAACTCTTGTGTTGCTGCAGCAGAAAATGTCAGAGCAGAGGATGTTTTCAGAGACTTATGTGATTGTTCTTAAGAGTTTAAAGCTGCAAATATTCACCACAAGTGTTGCCTTTTAATGTAATGGAATGCTGTTTGTGTAATGCGGACTCACAGCACCGGGGGGAAGGACATTCAAGATTCATTCCTTCGCTCTTCTTCATATTCAGTTGTGTGACAGAGGCTCCTCTTCTGCCTCTCCTCCTCTGTCTCTTATTCTCTGTTCTGGTCCAAATCTAAAGCTGTGGCCTCTGAGACGTGTGCAACCAACCAGAGAGCAAAGGCAGAGTCAGGTAAAGGTTTACACACATGCATTATTGAGCGGTCTCTTGGTAGTCTGTTTGATTGTCCAGTCTCTGGCGATCATTTACACTCAGCTGGTCCCTCACAGCGGGAATGAGGATACCTCTGCTGCCAAGTTAGAAACATACACTGTACCTTTAAAGATGAGCGAGCCTTCTAGAAAAGAAACACTTAAAACCATGGACACTGACTGAGATGTCCACTCGTTTTAATTAAATTACTCTATTTCCTGGATACAGCATTGTGTCAGCACAGTTCCATAAATTACTGATAACACTTCTCTGCATCTTTAATACAGTTAAAGGAAATGGAAAACTCAAACTCCAATCATAAACTTTTATATTTTGGGGTTATGACATTACAAAGACTAAGTAAAGAACATCGTTCTACATCCACGGTCATTGAAATGTAGAGAAACAGGGATGTTGAAGAAATCCTGTCATATCATATAAATGCCACGATCTCCAAGAGAAGAGTACGCACATTTTTTTGAGAATTAAAGGAAATACAAAATACAATGCTTTCTGTTGCATCATTAGATTTGTCAGCAGTTGCCTTCCTTTTTTGAGAAGAGCTTGACTCTTTAAACATTAAGGAAGAAAGAGATTAAAATGAAGCAATAGAAACTGCAATAAAATGTAAGTACACTCTTTAATTTCCATCATTACCATGGATGTTCATCAAGTGCAAAACTTGTAATATGGGATCATTTCTTTGTAGCCCTTATTTCCAGTGCTTTGAAAGCATTGAATCATGCTCACTGTGCAGGGTGGGTTCAGTGGCAGTGAGTGATCAGTAAGCTTGAGATTGCAAGTTAAAACTAAATGTGTTAGCTATTACAAGACCAAGTCAATCAAGTGTTTTTTTGTTTTTTTGCATCTGTTAAATTTACTTGTGTCTTTCTCTAAATGTCTCCTATATCTTCCATGATTAAAAAGTTAAAGACTCCAGTGGCTAGGAAGTGCAAAACAAAATTACCAAGTGTGAAACACTGTTACAAAGCCTGAGACAAATTTACATTTGAAAAACATTTCTAAATTTTCTTAAACAAAATTACAAAACCAAAACACAAGCACAACAAATTTACAAGTGGCAGAATCTTGACGGAAAGGGAATGTACCAAATGCAGGAATCTTACTTGTTGGCCAACCAAAATTTGCATCAGCCAACATACGGCACACATACATATTCACTTCACTTGCATGTTTGCACCAGTCACCCTGTCACCTCTCCTGTCTTCTCTTTATGATTTGTGTCTGCCAATTTGTAGTGAGTGAATGTTTGAGTGAGGGGGAGAGCGAGCGGGGAGATTGTGCAGAGTAGAGAAAGAGGTTAGACTAGAAGCTGTCATTGCGGCCGCAGGTTTACATTTGATGTGATATTTGAGTGAGCGCCCCTCAGACCTTGGTGCCCTAGGTGACCGACTACATCACCTATGCCTTGAGTCGGCCCGGATCCCAGCTCATCAGACTCTGCAGTTTTCAGCCTCAGATAACCTGAAGTCAAAGTTAAGATATACTGAACAGATCCTGTGAATGGTGGTGAAATTGATCTGTTTGAAAGTGATGTTGTTAACCCAGGCGAATTGAAATGTTATTTTAAGATATTGGAAGATCCAAACTTTGCAGTTGTTTTTAACCAACTTGTAGAAACTCAGATCTTTACATGTTAACAATTTGCAAGCTGGGCAGAAATAACTCCTGAACCCATTTTTTTTCTTGTTGTACATCTTCTCAATCCTTTTGGAAAGTTTAAAGATGTCCTTGTTTATTCTTTTCCTCGTCTGTCTCCTCAGCTCCCCCCACGTTCTCAGATACACCACCTCAGTACGTCGAGGCCAAGGAGGGGGGAAGCATCACTTTGACCTGCACAGCCTACGGAAACCCCAAACCCTCGGTCAGCTGGCTGCGTGAAGGCAGCCTCATGGTCAGCAGTGCCAAGTATAAGGTAATGTACCAATGTAAATGTTACCAGTGACATGCTTTGTGTTTACACTGATAATAGTGATGTGTGTAAAGAAAGTCCACCTCCTCATCCATTAAAAAAATCAAGGAGATGTCCTGGTGCTCTCAGGTGGGATAAGGATGAATGATGCTGTGACACCAGGATTGTCTTTATTGTGGACTATGATTTAGTCTGGAAATTCTGGATTGAGATAATACCTTGGCGGGAAGAAGTGAGACCCACCTCTTCAGGGTGGGTATTTGACATGAAAAGCCACAGAAGTAGGAGAAACTGTGTTGTACAAAAGTGTCAGATTAGTGACTCTAAAGTCCTCTTAGTGGCATAGAGACAATGGCTGTGTAAACATTAAATAATTATATTTTAAAAGGCCTCTAACTTATGTCATCTTCAACACCAAACACAATGTAACACATCATCTTCATCATCACTATCAGGCCCATCACTATCATTAAGAGCTGGATCTTTATCTTTTTCTTAAAGGATATAAACGTCACTGCCCCCTCCCTCTTGCGCCCAATGAATTTTCCTGAATATTTTCTGCTGCATTCTCACATCAGCTCATTCCGACTTCATGCCGGAAATTGTTGTAGGAAGCTGGCTGGAAAACCCAGGTGAAGTCAGAGTAAAAGAATGTCTGTTTGCGTTTACACATGCAGCTCACCCTGAAAATATCATGACATTTTCAGTAGTTTTTTTCTAGTTTGAAAGCCCCAATTGTCTGTCAAGTTGCTTCCCATTGAAATATGTGAACGCATATATTTTTGGCACATTAGGGAGAACAGTTGAATGCAACTGTTCAAGACCACTTTTACTGAGGGGGGGCCAGGGGGGACCAGACTCAGTGTTACTGGAGCACTGACCCCTGTTGGCCCCTGCCCAAAACCACCAATGACTCTATGAACAGTGAAATAATTTTACAGACTTCAGAAGTCCTGTGTCGAACATTTATAAACTGTTTTCCTGGATTTTGTGGCTTTTTAAGACTTACATTTTCTGTCTATTTTCTTCTGTATCTGCCTGGACTTTAACTTTCTACAATGAAGTGTGGTCTGCCATTTTTATTTTTTTTAAATTTCATGCTCAGGGGAAACTTACATTCAAATAAATAGCATAATATATGGTCATTTACAAAGAAAACAGAGGTAAGAGAAAGAAAGGAGTAAAGATGGTCAACTTTGACGGTTAATCATAACACATTTAAAATCTTATTATAAAATGTTATAAATGTTACTGCCTATTTTCTTTTATTTTTCATTATTGTTATTGATTTATTTTCTATATAAGTTATTTCAGGAAGATTAATACACTCCAAGAAATGTTTTTAGTAGTGATCTGATCTGTAAATAGAGCCAGAGGTCTTTGTTGTTCAAGTTGAATTTTATTTGTTCAACGGACATCATAACACCTTCTGCAAAAATGTGTGAAAGACAGGAAACCCCTTTTTGTTCCCACACTTCATTATCTAAAGGTTTATTTTTCATCATGAAACCGTATTATTCCACAGTGGGGTATTGAGTGAATTATGACCATTAAATTTTAATTGGTTATGCAAGAATTTTGCCACTTCACAGGAGAATTGGATTACTGGATAATGGATTTTTTTTTTACAATGCTTTGGATTGAACCTCGTTGATTGCAGTGATATTTTGGGTTTACTAGCGAGCATTGTTCTCGTTTCTGTCTTCCCAAAGTGTTGTTTCTGTATTGTGATTGTAAGCCCATTTTAAAGGGTATCTTGAGTTTATGGCAAAATAATATTTTTCTAAATTTGGAAGACCCAATCCCCCTTTATCTCGGTCAAGAAATAATCTTGTAATATCAATTCTCGCTTTTTTTTGCCATTCCAAATACTGGAAGAGAACATTGAGTTAATCTTTTTAAAGTAAGTCTGCCCTTTTTGATTTCTTCCTGTTTACAACCTCTGAAGCATTAGTGGACAATACTCCACGGACTACTAACAGAAGCCAGAACACTTCTAAAACCCAAAATCCTGTGCCTGCTGATTCAGTTTCATCTGTAGAATTTATTAATATAGATCAGACTTAACTTAAGGCAGTGAACTCAACATGAATAACTAATCACAAGCATTGCTTTCCTAAATACTGTCCCTCAAACTCTAAACTCTATAGGCTTAAACATTTGGCCTGTCTAGTAAATTGTATTTTTTCATTACAGAAATATGAACATGGAGTTCAAATATATATATTTATAATACACTTTGAGGTGTCATAAATCAGATCTGAGCCACAGCAGATTCCCTTCACCATGAAGAGACGATGCACAAACTCACCACTACTATGAGGTCGGATTTGAACCCACGGTTGCTGTGATGAGGACTATAGCCTCTGTACATGGGGCGTACAACATAACCGCTTGGCTATCCAGCGCCCCTGTAGGATTAACCTTTAAATGTTTCTTACTGTATATGAAGCAAATCCTAGAATAAAACATACTTACAGCTTCCTCTCTCATCTTAATCTCGACACCTTTAACACTCGCTATGAAAGAGTCGGGTTGAGAATTTGTGTTCAATAATAAATCCTTATTTGTTCAGATGGTGTGTGCAGTACGGCATCCACCGCTGTGTCCTGCATACAGGAATGGAAATGACTCCCCCACATGAGATCAATTATTTAAATGACTGAGCTTTGTTCATGGCAGAGTTATTGTTCTAAATTTGCTCCATTGGCAAGCAGCAGCTTTACACAAGTCAAAAGACTATATTATATATTTCCATAGAAATGTGAGCCACTGTGAGAGCTGACTAACTGAAGGTTCATTATATTGTTGCACACACGTCTTCTATGTGAAAGGTTTGTGGTGGACTTTGCTTGAATTTGGTTAGTAGTGGAAAAGAAGGGGCTGCCTGGTGGTCACTGGTTAGCTCTGTCACCTCACGAGCGAAATGGTTCAAGGTGTATGACACACCATACATGGGTTTCATAATGTTTTCAATTTAATTGTAATTCTTCCTGTTACACCTGGCACAAGGATCTCCTGTCAATGCAAAAGAATTGGGCTGATGAAATAACAGTCCTTTTTTCAACTAAAGGATCTGGGTCCACTAACAACCTTTTCTTTTGTGCTGGCAGCGAACACAACCTCAATGTCAGAACGCGTCTCACCTTCTCTTACGGTGGTTTCACACTGGGGGCCAGGGCCTTGATTCGAGTACACTTGACCCCATAGTCCGGTTCATTTGACAAGTGTGAACACAAACAGGTACTGTGCCCTGGTCTGCTTGAAGTGGTGGTCTCAGGCACAATTCATGTGTACTCGAGTACGGTCAGCGGGGGATGTGAACGCAACCTCTCAAACAAGGACTCAACCAGCGAGTGGTTTCCATGGTTACTTCTTCTTTCTGCTTTTTGGTGGATTTACAAACCAACCATATGCATACTGCCACCTGCTGTACAGACTATGTTTATTCATACGCAAGTGTACTTGGGTACAGAACGATGTTAGTAATGTGAATGCAGACCAGCAATCATGCTCGGGCACGGTACAGTTAAGTTTAGTTAATTTATCCTTTATTAATCCTGAGAGGGGAAATTCAGTTTTACACTCTGTCTAGTAAACATGCTACACAAACATAGGCCAACATGCACAAACAGGATCCTGTGGACATGCACTAATGGAGAGGTCTCAGAGTGAGGGGGCTGCCCACAGCGAGCACTCCAGAGCAGTTTTGGGGTTTGGCAGTGCTCAGGCACCTCTCCAGCTACCAGGCCAATTTCCGGACTTGGTCCGTGCCGGGACTTGAACCGGCGACCGTCCGATTCCCAAACCAAGTCCCTACAGACTGAGCTACTGCCGCCCATGAAAGTATACTTGCGGCACTTCCGCTCCCCCCTATAGTGACATTAAGGTCTTTTTTTTTAATTGCTCCGTGTGCTCAATATTCACTTTTATTCAAGGAAATATCGCAAGACAGTTCCAAAAAGTTGAACTGTTTCTGATTTTAAAGACCTGAGAGCAAAAAAAAGTTTTTGTGCTTAAGACGCAGAGCACTGAACATGCTAAAATAATTTGGTGATATTTTGCAAATAGGTGCTGCCAGCATAAAAATGACAATAATGGATGGAGATCGTAAATTGCTTGGTTGTTATTGTGGTTATTTAATTATATTGAGTATTATTTTATTAAGCTTTGGGTTTTGATTGCACTAACGTGTACTCACAGGGCGACTCCGTGTTTGCTTATACACTAAGTATTTAGAGGGTTTTATCACAGCAGTTCACTCAAAAACAGATGTGAATGAAATGTTTCTGTGTGTGTTCAGGTGTCTGATGGGAGTCTGACGGTGCTATCCATCACAAGGGAGGATCGGGGGGCCTACATGTGTCGAGCCTTCAGCCCACAGGGAGAGGCTATTCACACCACACGGCTCCTAGTACAAGGTAGGAACATGTGCCGGAAAGATCCCTGACATCTCCAAGAACTAGAAACCCCCGAGTTATAACTGTTAAAAACTGTTCAACCAAGGGAATCCACTCTCTGGTTTATGAACTCTCACCTGTTTTGTCTCTCTGCCTCAGTGACTTGTATCAGTGCTAGTTAAGAGGTTTTACCTTTTTATTTATCAGTTCATCAGCAGTATGTGTAGGTGAAAAACATTTACAACAAGGGGCTCTGTCTCGCTGCGGGTCAGAGCTTTTCTATCACAACCACACATGCTGAGTTGTTTTTTTAAGGTGGTAATTAAGTCAAATCATCCACTGAAAAGTAAGATGTGAGGGCAGAAGGAATATCAGTTTACAGTACCGTACAGTACATGGGGATACAGTTTGAGTTCACCAATATTGACACTGATTGCATAGCATTGCACATGAGGACAAAAATGCAGAACTGAATTTTTTTATTATGGTTTGGTCATGAGGCGTGATGTACATGTTCATAACTCTCTGGTTTATCTGTATGTGTACCACTCTGCAGCCTGCAGCAGCTGACGTCAGTTTTGTCATTTGTCATCTTTTTTAAAATTTTTAATCCAAATTACTACAAGGGACAATTCAGTAGTTGCTGGAAAATGACCTTCCATCCCTACAAGATTCTACAGCCTTGAATATTAGTGCGCTGATCCCTCATGCTGCCACGTCCCGTGTAATGCCAGCAGTCTGTGTAGAGTTTAAAATGTGTTTGCTGCAGCAGCACACATGGAGCTGGAGAAGTCTACACTGAAATCAATATCAGGACGACTAAATTCTGCATGTGACAACAGGATCATTTAAGACCAAATGGAGCTGAACCCTTGTATTCAAACATCTGAGCAGTTTATTTTTTTTATTGGAGAGAAAAAGAATGGGAGGATGTGATATTTGCTGTGCAGCTCTGAATGAAATGTCAGCCTCTCTAACGATCCGTCTGTATCCGTTCACGCTCAGCCACAAACTAAACACACATTTAGCAAATGAATTATTTATTGTCTACAATTTGCCACATCATGCACACATCGATGCCCAACGTCACTAATTGGTTTACTCAGAAATGAAAGGAAACACAGGATCAACTGTGTGTGGGTGTGTGTGTGTGTGTGTGTGTGTGTGTGTGTGTGTGTGTGTGTGTGTGTGTGTGTGTGTGTGTGTAGAGAGCCGATACGCCTCCGCAAAGAGGATAAATGATAAAGCAGAAAACATGACATTTCAGGTCATCTAATTTAAAGATTGCTTCCCCAGATGAACACGGCTGAGTGGTTGTGACCTCGTCTGAACCGAGCGGAGGCTTAACACAAACATTTTCACTAGATTGATTCCTGTCGTCCTTGTGGACATTCAGGTTTGTTTTTTTTAATCAGGGAAAAGGAAAGAAATGTTAAACTTTTTATCAATACTTCTTAACAAATAGTGGTCGTTTTGTATTTGAAATAACACACTAGTTAGACATCCTAATTCAAAATGGAAGATTTAGACTTTTTAAAACATATCTGAGGATGATCTGTGAAGTTCTTCTTTACTCTATTGACACTCAGTCGCTTGTTCTTCAACCTCAACAGTTCTGTTATATATCAAAACACCTGAAACAAACTGCTTACACTCATGGCCTTAGACGATGTATTCTATATCCTCAGCTCTGTAAGATTATCGTCCACATGCATTCTCTGGTGTTTTTTCTCATGCCAGTCAGTCCTATTCAGCCTGAGTAAAGAAAGTTATTTAAGTCAATAAAACATAAAAAGTAATGAATGAAATATTTTCATGGATTGAAAAGAGTAAAAAGTCAGTCATGTTCTTTCCAAATATTTGCTGATGTAAAACAGAGAACATTTTTATCCTTCTTTTTTTTTTAATGAAGCAGAACATGTCTTAACTCAACAGATGTTCTTACTTCTTACTTTGTTTATCTTTGACCCTTAAGCAGAATTTAAAAGAGATCGCCTACTTATTTAATTATTTTTTTGCTGGCATTGATGTGATTTCTTTCAGTATTTCCAAAATGTTCTCATCTCTAAATTCTTTAGAACCTGAAGTTTGTGTAAGTCATAAAACAAGGGGGCAGCAGTAGCTCAGTCTGTAAGGACTTGGGTTGTGTACCGGAGGTTCCCGGGTTCAAGTCCTGGTGCTGACAAAATGTGGAAGTTGGTCTTTTAGCTGGAGAGGTGCCCGGGCATGATCAGAGCACCGCTGATGTTCCCCTCAGCAAAGCACCGAAGCCTCTACAGCTCTGGTGCTCTCTCTGTGTAGCAGCCCCCACTCTGACATCTCTCCACTAATTCATGTCCACAGCTCCTGTTTGTGCATGTGTGTGATTCAGGCCTATAAGTGTGAGAAGCATTTCTCTCAATAACAGAGTGTAAACCAGATTTCCCCTCAGGGATTATTATAGTATGAAAAAAAACAAGTTTGCTCTGATTATTTTTGAGCCATTTGAATATGATTATGCAAACATGTATACCTGTAGCCAGGTTGTTAGCACATGTAGTACTTCATACATCATCATGTAACATCAGTTATGAACATACAACATCAGTAAACATACAACATGAGGCAAAAGACAAATCATCTCAATAAGCATGACATTTTAGATTTTGAGTGAAAGTCTTGACTGTTGGCTAAATTGCTGAAAAAAAGCTGTGATGCAGACATTCCTGTCTCTGGCAGTTTCTTTGTCGTGACCTTTATAAATGTGTCTAATACTCTGTTTTTATGACCAAACGCCTTCAAAACTCCTGACATTTCCATCCGCCTCAGCTGTACTTTGTGTTTTGTGCTAAATGCATGGGCAAATAAAAAGCTCCAAACTGTTGCAAGTTAGCCAAATGAAATTTGTAACAGCTTGTTGGAATCAGTGCTGGATGAAACAAGTTTCAGGGATTCATATGTTTGTTGTTCTAGATTTCATTGATCATAGAACTGACAGTAAACATATTTTCTATAGATCACATATTTCCTTCAGTGACTGAGAACAAAGCCAGAGCTGAGCGCGTGTTTGACCCGTCCTGTATAATTTACGGGAGAGACGGATTAATAGAAGCCCTCCTGGAAAGCCACTGAGCTGCAGATCAGCTAAGAGACCACAGTGCCAACAAATCTCCAGCACTCAGCTGCTTCCAAATGGGGCGGGTTGGCACAGAAACACACAAACACAGACACACACACAGACAGACACACACACACACACACACACACACACACACACACACACACACACACACACACACACACACACACACACACACACACACACACACACACACAGCATCAGCCCAGTCATTGGGCACTGGCCTGGTCCTGGTTGTCCTGCAGAGGGGCGGGCAGATGGAGGTGCTGCCTGTTAAAGGATCAGGACTAACATATGGGACGAGCAATTTATAGCTGCAACACTGGCTCATCTCAGCTAGGTGTGTGTGTGTGTGTGTGTGTGTGTGTGTGTGTGTGTGTGTGTGTGTGTGTGTGCGTGTGTGTGTGTGTGTGTGTGTGTGTGTGTGTGTGTGTGTGTGTGCATGGGTCTGTGTGTGTCTGTCTATCACTGTGTGTGTGTGTGTGTGTGTGTGTGTGTGTGTGTGTGTGTGTGTGTGTCTGTGTGTGTGTGTGTGTGTGTGTGTGTCTGTGTGTGTGTGTGTGTGTGTGTGTGTGTGTGTGTGTGTGTGTGTGTGTGTGTGTGTGTCTGAACAGTTTGAAGGTTATTACTGTGTGAATAAATCTCTTATAAATGCAGTTTCACATGTTATAATTAATCTACAAATGTACGCTTCACACTTAGTTTCCTCTGGATACAAATTATAACTTTGACAGAGCATGCACATGTAAAATATTTTTTTTTAGATCCTATTCCTTCCTTCATTATATTATTGAACAACAATCAGACACATCATGGGGCGGCTGTTGCTCAGTGGGTGGAGTCGGTCGTCTCTAAACCGGAGGGTTGGAGGTTCGATTCCCAGCTCCTGCAACATGTCCGATGTGTCCTTGGGCAAAACACTTAACCCCGCATTGCTCCTGCTGCTTCAGTGGCGTCGTATGTATGTGTAAGAATGGGATTAATTACTTCTGATGGCTGTACAAGCGCAAGTCCATTTAACATACATTCTCATCTCTTAAGCTTACTATTGATTATTGTTTTCTAGTGATTAGATAAAAGAGACTTAATACAATATAAAGAATAAAAGGAAAATGTAGAAACATTAGGTGTATTGTAAAATGTAAAGTGTGTTAATTTAATGCAAAACAACGTTGTCTGAAATATAGTATCAATGGAAGTCTGATAAGTAAAGTAAGTTAGCTGAGTAGAAAGACATTGAAGTTACATGGACAGCAGTGGAGAGGAAGTAAAACATCTTAATTGCAGCAGATAATGAATGTAAGATATCATGATACCAAACATAATGGTACATGATAATAAAGCATTACAGTACATGACAGTGAAGGTATGACTAGTATTGCACATGGTATTAATATATAAACACCTTATTGATCAGTACCACTGCACATGATGGAGTTTTATATTCTTCTTCTTTCATGTGTTGTTAAATAGCAGTTAGCAAATGGTTAAGAGCATTGACTCCACCTGGATTGAGGTGTGAACTCTTCCATGCTTCATTGCTATTTTTCTCCACTTATTGGTTGTATGTCATCTAACAGCCTGTCGTAACAGCACGCGACGTGAACGAGCATCAGCGACAAAAACAGCTTGATTCAATTGTTTCCTATTGGAGTGTCGCCCCGTTTCTATTTTCTTTGCTGTCGCTTGCGTAGACAGACGAGGCACGAGGAAGGAGGGGGCTCTACAAGGCACTGACACTTTCCCACTCAACACAACATGTTAGCTTGTTTTACAAAGTGGAGATACCTGTGTATTAATAATATCCAACACTGGAGAAAAACCTCAGTGTTGTGATTTGAGTCAACAGCTAGTCAAAACAAGCACCACACATCTGTTCGTACACCTTCAATACAAATGCACTAGATGTTACACTGTAGGCAAGGGATCTGGAGTCATAGAAGAGAATTGGATGCAGTGTGAACAGCGAGTGTGTGACGCGATATCTAACACTCGTTTTGTTAAGACACGGTGTAATGCTATCATCCACTACATCTCTCAAACCTAGTTTTAGCTTTCCATACAGTATCTGTGATTGGACTTTAAAACCCATACCATTTGAACTGTTAGTAAGAAATGGTGCTTGGTTTGAGAAAGTTCTTCCCAGCCCCGTTGACTGTCATAAATGTGTTTGCAATGTTTGGATGCTAGACCTCAGGAAAATGTACCCAAGTACATTAATGCAAATAAGTCTGAGTGAAGATTTTTTTTCTCTCACACACAGCTGTCTCATACATATGATGTGCCTTTTTTTTTAGTTTGAAATCGTTTCAACATGTTTGTCATGATTTGGTCTGTTGTAGTTTTGTTTTTCAGAGTTTAGATGTATTTATCTTGTTTTAGTTCTCATTCTTCCCTGGTGTTTGGGTCAGTGTGTAGTGTTTGTTGTGTTTTATCCTGCCTCTGTGTGTTTCCCTCCAGTGTGATTGTCTTCACCTGTGTTTGATAACCCCTGTGTCTATTAAGTCTCTGTGTTTCTTCCCTTTTGTGTCAGATTATTGTATGGTAATTGTTGGTTAGTCTACGTCAGTGATTTTTCAGTTTGGACAGTTGGATAGTAAGCTTTTGTTTTGTCTTTAGTGTTAAAATACATTTACTTTGGAGTTTCTGCCAATGGGTCCACCTCTTCGTTTTTCTACAACCGTGACAATGTTAATATGTCTTTGTCTTTTCACCCTGATTATATCTGCAGAACTAAACATCTTCAAATTAGATTTTCCTCACACAGTGGCCCTATCTGTACTTCTTTTTAGCATATTCTATATTTGGTGTTATTGCTGGACACAATATCACTCTCCAGTGTTGAGAGGTGCTCTCATAAGCTCAACTGTACAATGTGTGCTGATAGTCTGAAAGTAGGGGATGTCAGAATTTACAGTTTTCTAGCTCCCCAGATCAGACTCATGTCGGTTAGAGAGAATACAGTTTTTGTCAGTGCTGGGAAGTGACTACGATTCAAGTATCATAGCGCAAATATATCTTTGCGTGCAAGAAGGATGATCCATCTGGCCCAGCGAGGATCACTCATAAATTCTCATAATCCTTTACTAAGTGCAGAATAAGTATGAGATATGGCTCTGGGGTCGGCCATGACACTTCCATCCACATACAATGGAAGAATGCGGTGTTAATCCCTCTGTGTCTGTGTAGCCAACATAACATGACCTCTGGCCAGTGCGTCCACTAATTCCTGTGTTGTGTCTGATGCTGGTGTGACGTGGTGGAGTGGGAATTTCCAACTGAGAGTTTCTGATGATCGTGACAATGACCCATTTTCCTTCAGTGAATAACTCAATCATTTATGCTCAGTAGTTTAAACTGGAACACATTATTTCACTTGCTCTGGCCCATTAAAGAATCAATATTTGTCCTGAACATGTCTTGGCCTGAGCTGCACAGGCTGTGGATTAGTTGGTAGAATCAATCTCCTCTCAACCGGAAGGTTGGGGGTTTGATCCCCAGCTCCTGCAGCCACATGTCCGATGTGTCCTTGGGCAAGACACTTAACCCCAAGTTTCTCCCTCTGCGTCTGTGGGGTATAAATGTGTATGAGTGGTAGTTACTTCTGATCGTCACTTTACATACAGTAGCAACATCTGACATCAGTTTGTGAATGTGTAGGTGTGACATGCGGGGTAAAAGCACTTTGAGTTCTGAAGACTAGAAGAGTGCTTTAAAGCTCGAGTCAATTTACCATTTTTACCATTCATGCTTTTTAAAGACTGTCCCTGTGTTTGTGTCCACCAGGCCCTCCGTTCATCGTTTCACCACCAGAGAACATCACAGTGAACATTTCGCAGGACGCCTTCTTCACCTGCCAGGCGGAGGCCTACCCTCGAAACCTGACCTACACCTGGTTCTGGGAGGAGGACAACGTCTTCTTCAAGAAGTAAAGTTATGATTGGGTTCATTACTGTCTGTCTGTTCCCACTGTCCACCTGGCACTGTAAAGAGTCCTGTGTTGTGATGGTGTTTTTTTGAGCTGGATTACTACTCCAGAGTGAAAGATAACAATGAGTCAAAATGAAATACAAAAAGAAAGAATTATGGTTTGCTTTTGTAGGTCATATAGAAGCATTTTTATTAAATTAAGACGGTTTCACAAGAAGTTTGTAAAAAACAAACAAAAAAACATTATAATGGGAAAGCTTGTCGCTCATTTTGTACAAAAGACCTCCAGAAATGTCAGTCAGCCTGCACATCTCTCCTCTGTTGCCATGAGCGCTGACATTTCCACTGATGCTTGGCAGCTGTTCAGACAGAAGCAATGCACTTGTCCGTTCTGCTCACCCATAAAAATGCCCCTCAGCCACCAAAGCTTGAAGTGAAGTTAGGTTTATGATGCACATTCACAAGCTTCACATTGCGTCAACGTCTGCTTCAGTGCACCGTCTGTAAAGGAGTCAAAGAAGCCAAAGAAGGACTCAGCTCTGTGTTTACGTGCAACACGGCTGGACAAAAGGACATCTTTTGTCCTTTTTATTGCTTTGACCAGTTCAAGGCTGACATATTATCAGAGGTGGTCTTTGTAAAAACACATATAATATATACTGTGGGTGTCCCATTTTTTATATTTGCCCTTTGTGGAGGCAAACGATGATATTCAAAATTATATTTCAATCAATGCATTTCCCAGCTGATATTTTGCTTAAATAAATGGTTTGTTGGTAAAATGTTTAAGATGAAACATGAAAATGTATTTCCTTAAAGTTCACCACAAGAGACCAAAAGAAAGAGTTTGCTTTTATATTTGTTATATTGGTTGCACGGAGAGTTAACACATAAAGTAATTTAAGTGCACATGATTGGTTAAAGTTGACCTATTATGCTGACCCCAATTTTAAACTCACCTTTATTGTTACAAAGCTGGATACCCACACGAAACGTTGGATCATGATCGTAAGTGTATGTTGGAGTAATCCCGGGAAGTCTGCAGAGTGTGCTAAGCAGCTCGTCCTGCAAATCAAGCGATAGATCACCGATATGAAAACTGAGAATTTCACTGGCCGGCTTCAAGCAGCTACGTTAGCCGGTAAAGCTGTTTGCATTGGCTCTCTGTTCTCTTCTGTTCTCTTCTGTTCTCTGTTCTCACTGGAGAGCAGCCCACCCCTGGTAGCCCTGCAGCATTATGCCCACCAGAAGGCTTTGAAAGAGCTGGCCAATCAGAAGAGGGCTTGTATGGTGGTTTTCCTTTATGAGACAGCAGCTGAAACAATCCCTGTCAGGCAGAGGCTGAAATTATGGTTCTTGCTGACGCCAGTAAGAGATAAAAAAAAAAAAAAAAGGAGTCTTTGGGGCTGCAAATCATGCACAGCGCCTCTAAGGTTTTACAGACTGACAACATGAAAGGTATAATTATGTTCTGTCAGCCTGAAAATGCCAGACTTTATGTCATTAGTGGATATAAAAAAACACCAAGAAAATAAATGATACTGCATTTAAATTCTGTCTTGAAACAGTGGTGTGACTTTTGTGCAATCCTTCAGACATCTACACTGTCACACACCCCAGATATCACAATAGTGAAGCACCTTTTGGATAAGAAAATAGGGAGTTTGGAGTATGGATGTGCTGCTGAAAAAATCAGCAGCCACTGTGCGTGAAGCTAAGTCAAGCATTTACCAAGATCCCCCTGATCCTCTACTTTTATTCCAACAAAATCTGGGTGTTGCATAAGAGGTTTTACAAGCTAGAAATCTCTGAATCTGACAAATTTATTTCTGGTATCGATATATAAAAAAAATCAAACAACCTCACACTGAAGTAGTCTGATTATTTTGTACTAGGGGGTATAACGTTTTTTTCCCCTGAGTTTTCCTGCTACCTTTGAAGCCTGAAGACCTACAGCTCCTCTGCTACCAATCACTCTGCTATGAATCATGAATCAAACTGTGCAGAACATCACTTGTATGAGAGTCAGAGCTACACGTCCACTGGGAATATGAGCAAGAAAGGGCAAGAAAATATGTCGCTAGGCAGACTTAATGTTGTCATAGTCATTGAAGACTTGCATTATACATCAGTGACAACATATACTGTATGTGCATCTGTAAATATTCCCATACATTAGGCTTTGATTCTTGCCTGCTGACTACTGGAGATGTTTGAGAAAGATTTTTAGTTCCATGAAAGACTTGCTGTTTGTCTGAATGTACGTCTTATTGCATATAATTCTGATACACAAAATTATTCTTTCAGGCTATTTTTCAACTCACTGAATTCTTCCAGATGACATTGTGTCAGATAAAAAAAAACACACTGAGATCATTGACGCTTATTTCAACATTAACATGTCCTTTCTCTTCATATTCACAGCGACCTGAAGCGCAGAGTCAGTATTCTTATTGATGGCTCCCTCATCATCGCCCAAGTCAAGCCAGAGGATGCTGGGAAATACACCTGTGCTCCGAGCAACAGCCTGGGCCGACCACCGACTGCCTCTGCCTACCTAACAGTGCAATGTGAGCAACCTGCTTTTTAACACCTGCCTTTTTTATTTATTTGTGATTAACTTTAGAGTCTATGGGGTCATAAAGCCAAGGTTTCCATCCTTAAAAAACAGGACCATCTCTTTTGACATCTCATTTGAAACCCATGTATGTAAATTTATTTCCATAACCACAACAGCATGTCTCCATCTCCTCTTCCCTCTGTCCTCATCGTGGGTCACTGCCTCCTTTTTTCTCTCCTCCCATCAAACACTCATGTAGAATATCAGTCACTCTGACGGTCTGTCGAGATGACACCTGGTGAATTTGTCACTTCAAAAAGCATCCGGGTCAGAGAAAGGACCACTTAAAAGATAGCTTGACACTGAAGTGATGTTAACGTCCACATGTGGTTAGACAGGGTTCTGGTCGATATGTCTGTTTTACATGACACAGCCTACATACAATTTTATCTCCATTGTCTCAATCAAAATACTGCTAAAATGGGCTACTTTTACAATATGCTATTCACTTCCTGCCCTTGTTTACAGTCAGGTAGTAGAGCACTATGGAAGTGTGGCAGAAGCCTATAATCGGAGCTACAGCGCAGGCTAGTGGTGATTGGCTGCAGCACAGTATTTCACCCGCATTGTGGGCTTGAATTAATCCAAATATTTATTATTAGTCTAACAAACTAGTATTTCTGGTGCCAACAAGCAATGATGCAGACTTTGACAATGTAGTTGGCTAATCGCTCACATCTGCAGTCCTTAAGAGCGTATAGGAGTCTACCACTAACCTTGCATCTATAAACATGCCATATGCTTTATGGCTTTATGCCCTTCATCTATTTAGATCGGGTCCTGCTAAGTCACTTATCTGTCCAAGAAAATTATGTCATGATGTGGGACTGATCAATGAACTTGTACCCTAATGGATCTTTCAGGGTACAGGTACCTTCTCCCAGTTTTAGTGGACCGGTGACCGGCCACTAGCAGTAGTCAAGGCAACAGACATTTTGCATTCCCTCGCTCTCATGTCTCCTCTGATGGTCGTACGTTAGATTGCTGTGTGTGTGTGTGTGTGTGTGTGTGTGTGTGTGTGTGTGTGTGTGTGAGTGTGTGACTAGCAGAGGCAGGCAACACCAGTTGTGGGAGAGGGAGGGAGATGTGAGAGAGGGGGATTACATCATCGCTGTAAGACTTTTTTTCCGTCGACTGCAGAGGGCTCCCTCTGTCTCTCTGTCCTCTCCTCTCCTCTTTTCTCAACCTTTCCTTTTGTCTCCCTCTCATCCCCCCTCTCAATCCTCCAAACCCGCTCTTTTCATTTGTTTTATGCCCTTTTTTTTCCTCTCAAATCCCTCTCCCTTTTCTTTCTCCCTGAAACCCCTGCCAGTGAATAAGTTCCCCCGAAGCATCCTGCAGTGGGAACCAGCGTGTCGTGAGCGATAGCGCTGTCTGAGGGCTATTTTTAGAAACTTGGCTGATATTCGTGTCTCTGGTGCCGGTGGCGGTGCTCCTCTGGGCTCTTTGTGGCAGAGCTGAGCCGGGTCGGCGGTTAGGACTTTCGGAGGACATCAGTTTGTGGTACAAAGTTGTTCTGGAAACTGTGGTCAATCGATCTCTCACTGTGTTTTAATCCTTCTGTCTCACCGTGTCACACACTCGTAAAGAGTAAGGTCTAATATAACAAAGATCAAGGTCCAGACCTGCTCGTTTTGTAAAGTGTGTTGGGTTAACATTTGTCATGAATTGGCACCGGACAGATAAAGATTGGTTGATTGATTGACTCATTCACTCTCTTGTTCACTCTCTCATCTGCCTTTTCCCTGCTTCATCATGATCACAGCCTCCTCCTCCTCCTCCTCATTTCTCCTCCATCAGCTCCTCTCTACCTTACGTCATCCACTCACATCCCTCTCTCTCTCTCTCTCCCTCCCTCTCTCTCTCACCTGTCCTCTTTCCCACGCTCGTGCTCATCCTCGCTCATCCCTCCTCTATCGCTCCGCTGATAGCACTCACTCCCCCTCTCTTCACCCCTCCTCCTCTCCTCACTCACACCATTTCTCCTCCTTATCACCACAGTGCCTATACTCTCTGTCTCTCCTTCTTGCCCTCATTTATGCCCCATGCTGCTCTCTATCCCTTCTCTTCAGAATAAAGGATTTAGATGGAGAAGTTTTAGTTTCCCCTCCTTTTTCCGCCTCTTATTTCCTTTCCCCTAGCAGATGGACTCCCGTTCTCCTCCTGTGCCTGTCTGTGCCCAAAGGGTTGAGCTGGAGCGTATCAAATCACAGTTATTTCAGACTTAAAATACAGAGGGAAAATGTAAAATGAAAGCCGCTAATGTGAAGCAAATCTGGTAATAAAACTCAAACATTTCAGAGCGTATATGATTAGACTGATAGAGGTGAGGCAGGTCAGGTATAGTTAGATTTTTATAGTGTAGTGTATATATATATATATATATATATATATTTATGATTGTTTTTTCCAGCAGTCTCATGGAGACTGGCCACAACAGACTGGTAGAAGATCTCCAACATTTTGCTGCACACGTTGAAGGATCTCAGCTTCCTCAGAAAGTAGAGCCGGCTCATCCCCTTCTTGTAGTGTGTTGGCCTTCCAATTCAGTTTGTTGTCTATGTTGACACCCAGGTACTTGTACTCCTCCACCACAGACACATCCTCTCCCAGGATGCACAGCGGTGGTGGCTCTGTCCTTCCTTCTGAAGTCGATCACCATCTCCCTGGTCTTATCCATGTTCAGAATCAGGTGATTTCTTCCTGTCCAATCCACAAAGTTATCCACCAGCTCTCTGTACTCCCCCTCTTGCCCATCACTTATACATCCAACCACCGCAGAGTCATCAGAAAACTTCTGCAAGTGGCATGACCTGGAGTTGTACTTAAAGTCAGAGGTGTACAAGGTGAAAAGGAAAGGAGACAGTACAGTCCCCTGTGGAGCTCCTGTACTGCTCTCCACCATTCCAGACTGAACACTGCCAAGTCGGACAAACTGTGTTCTGTCTGTCAGGTAGTCAGTAATCCAGGAGATGATGGACGAGTCCACACCCATCAACTGCAGCTTCTCTTCCAGCAGTTGTGGCTGGATGGTGTTGAATGAAATAAAAAAAAGGTGATTCTCACAGTGCAGCCGTTTCCCTCCAGATGTGAGTGAGCACGCTGCAGCAGGTAGATGATGGCATCGTCCACTCCCAGGTGTGGCTGGTAGGCAAATTGTAGAGGGTCAAGGGATGGTTTCACCTGAGGTGAGTCAAGACGAGCCTCTCCAACACTTTCATCACATGAGAAGTGAGAGCCACTGGTCGATAGTCCTTGAGATCAGATGGTGTCGTCTTCTTTGGGACCGGGACCAAGCAGGACGTTTTCCACAGCACCGGTATCCTCTCCTGGCTCAGACTCAGGTTGAAGAGGTGAAGAGAATCTCAGACAGCTGGCTGGCACAGGTCTTCAGAACCCTTGGGCTGATGCCGTCCGGGCCTGGAGCCTTGCTAATGTGTAGTTTCTCCAGCTGTCTCTTAACCTGGCCAGTTGTTAGAGTCAGGGGGGATGGAGCAATTCACCTCAGAGGGGGATGTGCACTCTTGTGGTGCGGGGCCAGAGTCCAAAGAGTTCACCATGGGGGGTTGGGGGGAGGGAGAAAATACAAAGGGAGGCTGGGAGGTGTGAAGCACAGGGGTATTGTTTGAGGTGGGAGAGGCAGCTGAAGGCTGTGAACTAAACCTGTTGAAGAACAGGTTGAAGAACAGGATTAGCTCATTCGCCCTCTCCAGGCTGCCAGAGTGTTGTCTTTCTCTCCCCTTGAAACCAGTGATTTCCCTCATTCCCGTCCACACATCCCTCACGTTGTTCTGATGGAGTTTGGCCTCCAGCTTTCTCCTGTATGAGTCCTTGCACTCCCTCAGCTTGTCCCTCAGATCGTGCTGTATCCTTTTCAGCTCCTCCCTGTTTCCAGACCTGAAGGCTTGTTTCTTTTTGTTGAGAAGGGCTTTCAGGTCACTGGTGATCCAGGGTTTGTTATTAGGAACAGCGTACAGTCCGGGCCGGTAGAGCAGTGTTCTTACAGAATTTAATGTATTCCGTGATGCAGTCAGTCATGCTGTTAATGTCCTCTCCATGTGGCTCGCAGAGTACATCCCAGTCTGTGGACTCAAAGCAGTCCTGCAGTGCCTCGTTGCTCTCCTGTGTCCACCTCCTAACAGTCCTTGTGGTCACAGGCTGCCTTTGGACCAGGGGGATATACTTTGGTGACCTGAATGCATCTTTCATTGTCTGAGAACCCCTGAATGCAGCATGCTAACAGTGCATCCCCTGAGTAATGGCAGAGAGAGAGACATGCCCAGAAAAGTCCGAAGTCAACTAAGCCGACTACTTTATTTTCTCATGCTTCTTACAGACTTTTTATTATTGCTTGTGCGTCCGTCAGACACAACCACACACACCCAGGCCTCCGCTGGTGAGAGTGTGCTCACCTGTGTGCGCGCAAGTGTCTGTGTGCGAACGTGTCTGTGTGTGTGTGTATGTGTGTGCATCGGGGCGAAACTCCACCTGCAGAGAGCAGAGGAGAATTGTAAACGCGCGACCATGTAGAGACAGAAATGACATGCCGTCGTGTAAATAAGATAAATAACATAAGGCTATTAAGTTTGTTTAATTAAATGATGAGGCATAGACCTTGTTCTATAGGAAAGGTATCCTTATGACTTCTGTTGTGATCTGGCACTATATAGAAAATAAAATGAACTTGACCATCAAGGGGGGCCGTTGGGGGGCGGGCCAAATGGAGCATCAAGAAATTCAGCCAGTCTCACGGATGACTGGAGTAGATCCTGAAGTATGTACAAGTTCATAAATAGACTTTGAATCCATGGATCAATGAATTCAGAATTGTTTTGAATTGAAAATCGATACTGAATCAAATTGTGACCCCAAGAATCAAAATCGAATCGTAAGACACCCAAAGATGCACAACCCTAGTAGACAGTCATGACTCAAAGAGATATTTACATAGGATATACTTGATACCTGCTATATTTAAGTGTAAAATGTTGCATATTCTATCTTTAAAGTTTTTTCAAATCTATTATTGCCCTTGGAAAATGTAAAAAATAAATGAAGGTGTGTGGATATCTAATCTGTTATTACACATAAGAATCTTTCTTTGCACATAATGTTATGTTATTGCACTTTTTTGGTCGTTGTTTTTGCACGTTCTTATTAGCTGTGGAGTAACTGTGCATTACGTAGGTGAGATGTGGGTTTCTGATGTTTCCTTCCATCTTTAGTGTCCTGTGCTGTGGAAGCAGGCCTTGGGTAGAGTGGAGATGCTCTCTGGCCTGTGGTGTCTCAGGTTGTAGCCTGAGTTCTTCCACTTGAACAGAGCATGGGATGGGTGATGTTTGACCCTGAGGATGCTCTGTACTTTCCTCCTGCAGTGCTGTTTGTATAGAGTGTCCATGGAGGGGGAGGTCGGAGCTGATGATCCTCTCTGCAGTTTTCATGACCCGTTGAAGCAAACTCCTCTCAGCCGGTGTGGTGTTACTGGAGAAGATCCGTTCAACGAGGCCTCTGTAGGCCTGAGTGAGGGGCTGATGTCTGGTCTTCTTCAGCAGACTGATGAAGTTAAGCCCCTGCTGTGCTTTCTTCATTGTTGCCGCAGTGTTTCTGGCCCAGCTGAGATTTTCGGAAATGTGAAGACCAAGGAAGTTGTAGCTGTCAGCCCACTCCACCCCAGTCCCCTTGATGGTGAGAGGCTGCAGAGGGAGGGGGGGGGGCTTTCCTCCTTAAGTCCAGAATAAATTCCTCAGTTCTATGTTGAGGACGAGATCATTGTCCTCTCCATAGACAGTGATTTTGTTGACCAGCATGAAGACTCATCACTCCCTCCGATGAGGCCGAGGATGGTGATGTTGCATATTTGATGATGATGTTCTTGTCTTGTGTTGAGATACAGTCGTATGTTTACAGAGAAAAAAGTTTAGGCTTAGGCAGCAGCACTGGGGGGGTGGGGGGGTCTGTGCTGACTATCAGAAATATCCTTGTTTGCCATCCTCATCATCAACTGTCTATGAGGAAGTCCAGGATCCAGTTACAGGTGGGTGTTGGTACTCTGAAGGTCTTCCATCTTCCCAGTCAACATCATTGGCCTTATGGTGTTAAAGGCAGAACAGGCAGAAGTGCTTTAGAATGAAAACAAGCCAAAACAATTAAAACAAAGAAAATACATTCAATCTAAAATAACGGGTAAATAAGACCCAGACCCAGATATATCACTATATGGTTAAGAAGTACAAAACAAGCTGCCAGTTAAGAAAAAGATACCCAGTTCAAAGTGAGTTTTAAGAAACGACTTGACAGAGGACACTGAGTTTGCCTATCTCATATCTCTCATCTCTTGTACCATCCTCGAATCAAAACTCAAGTTGCCCCCTACTTTGTTTCATGACTAAAATCCCTGCTGCTTGCCAGGATGTACCCTCTTCAAAGAGGAAGAGAAGTAGGGGATGATCCAGTGCCACAGCAATCCCTCTTCCCATAAAAACAATGTGATTTCCCAGTTTTCTCTTCACAGCTTCAATCACTGGGCTAAAGGTTTCCCAAGCTACAAATGTAATTTCATCACTCGCTTCTCTCTCTCTCTCTCTCTCCCTTGGAATTTCATCAGATCCTGCCCGTGTGGTAAACATGCCATCCGTCATCTACGTGGCCATCGGTCTGCCCGGCTTCATCCGCTGTCCTGTAGATGCAAATCCCCCACTCACTCTGGTGAAGTGGAAGAAAGATGGCCTCCCTCTCCGGATAGACAAGGTGAGCTGCTGCTGTGCTGCAGCTTTGGTTCAACTTACTCGACTTCAAGCAAATGCTTCAAACTTTGTGTGATCCATTTTTCACCTCCGATTAGATATTCAGTTTACCTTCCAGGAGCCATTGGTAATTATTGCGCTATAATTTCCCTACACCAATCCAACACTTCCATTCACAGTACCCTGGTTGGAGCCAAATGGAGGATGGGAGCATCCGTGTGGCAGAGGTGACGGAGGACTCTCTCGGCACCTATACCTGCATGCCTTACAACGCCCTGGGTTCAATGGGATGGTCCCCTCCTGCTCCCCTGGTGCTAAAGGTATGCCCATAGAAGAAGCAGACACAGTTAAGACAGTTCACCACCAGAGGAGAAAACAGTTATCCATTGACTCTGTTTTCTGTGAATAAGCCTCCATGTAACATTTGTCTGCTAGCAAACAACAGAAAAATATATAAATGCTGCTGTGTGCAAATATTCACTCCCAAAAGGTTAAAGCACCAAGAACTACATTAAAATTCAGTGTGTAAGACACACTTTTAATACTTACTTTATCATCTAAATAGTGGGCTGCGTTCTATATACACCAGTATGACCAATATACCAGTATATAATGCTGAGACATGCACCCTCCTGACCGCAAGTAGAGCCATTACCATCACCCACTGCACTCAACATGAATAAAATTAAAATGTACCCCAATTGTGACGGTCCCAGCATCGTGTGTTGCAAGCTGATGCTGTGCAAAGCATGCTGGGAACGATAGCAATGCAGACCAGGCTTGGGACGCCATTTTTTTCAGCTTTTCTCCCTCATTAGTTAATAATCATGCATTTCAAGTAAACAGTGGTGTACTGTTAAATGAAGAAACATTTTAAAGGGTTGGTTGGATTTAAAAGACAACAAGGGACCAGTGGAGGTGGGCTGTGGTCGAGGGCTGTGGCTCCGTATTTTAAAACTATCAACGTTACCGTAGGCTGAGAACTCGACTACCGTACCAAAGCTAGCAGGATTATAAACTCCAGATGGCGAATTAGACAGCTGCATAGAAGCTGCACATAGTGGACTTTTCTAAACACTATGGAAATTGTCCAGAAGGAAGACAATAAATTTTTTCCATCTGTCAGACCCCCCAACACAGACTGCATCTTATATATACAGTATGATATATTCCAGATTTTTGTGGCAACTTATTTTTCAAAGATCAGAACTGAAAAACAGATTCATTGTGAAGACTAAAGTGGATACAGATGTTAAGACATTCTGCTTCTGGCATCAGAAGCAAGAATGTGAAAATTTCGGCCTCCTGACCCTCACTCAGTTGTCCAAGTTTGTTAATCTTGGATACCTTTAAATGATGATCTTAAGAGGTGATTCAATCAAAAAGTTGCATTCTTATCAGAGTATTTCTTATAGTTTTTTACTTCTGGCCATTCAGTGGGATCATTTCTCCAAGGCAGAATGAGTATCATTAACATCTCCTCTTGTGTAGACATCGTATCCTAAAGTAATCCTCTGACATGTTGAATCATGCTCTTTCAAGTTCACCTGAGCAGCTGATCAGTTTATACTCACCTGTTCTGTGTAGGACCCTCCCAAATTCTCAGTGGTTCCTGGAGGGGAGTACAGACAGGAGGCTGGGAGAGAGCTGGTCATCCCCTGTGAGGCGGAGGGAGACCCCTTCCCCAACATCACATGGAGGAAGGTAAGACACATGCAATATGGTCTTTATATGGCTGTTTATTAATCACTACCTTCTGTTGATTTCATGTCATGTGCAGTGATTTCTATTGAGAAAACCGAGTCCTGTAGTGGGTGCTCAGATCTTAATGACTCAAACTGCTGTTTGTCATTTTAGCGATTTTAATCACATTTTAATGATGTCTATAAAAATATGCCGTCAGGGGAACATATTAGATTCTCTCAAATGTTTTGTTGATGATGAGGCCTGTTTAATCCCACTCATTGACTACTCTCAGAATGTTTTTCTCCTCCACTCATGAAATCCATTATTCATTATCAATATTAATGAAGTTAAGTCAAATGACTCAAATTGAAATTAAGTCAATATTAAAATATTAAAAACAATTATTCTATTTTTGAAGAAGAGGATAGTTTGTTCATGATGTTTTAAATAGCTTGTGATGTTTTCTGTTAGCGTGTTGTGTTTGGCGTCTATGTATGATTTTTGGAAGGTTGTACATTCTTAACTACAGTAAATGTTTCTCTCTCTTCTTTTCTGACTCTGTGCTCGGCCGGCTGACTGCAGGTAGGGAAGCCAAGTAAAAGCAAGCACAATGTTCTGCCTCGAGGCAGCTTACAGTTCAAGTCACTCACAAAGGAGGACCACGGGGAGTGGGAGTGTGTCGCCACCAACGTTGCCACGAGCATCACTGCCAGCACGCACGTCCAAGTCATAGGTACACTACATGGACACAGATGCAGACACACAAACATCAAGTTTGAGTGAAACTATGAAAGCCAGCAACTGAAATCGTCAGTCGAGAAGACCAAAAGTTGACTCTCAAACTTCAGCGCTTTTTGTTTTTGTTTATGCTGCCTGGTTGTACAGACGGAGATACAGATGTTGAGATTATGAGTATAACTTATAGAACTACTTATATAACAAAGTAATTTCACCCTGTTAATCAGAGTTTCTCCCTTTCCCTTCTTGAGAGGAGACAGGATGTCAGGAGGGGCTGGGAGCTGAGCTCCCGCTAGCTTGTTTATAGATGCTAATCTTTCTTTTGAGCTTAAGATTTCTTCAGTTTTCATTGTATGTCAGGTTTTTACTATCAGGTGCAGAACTCTCACCCTACAACCAGACTCCTGGTGATTAAAATACCCCTGTAGAAACACTGAAAAGGCAGTTTTACCTTAAAAATGAGTTGACCTTCAGTGGGGCCTCAGGAGCTGCATGCAGAGCTGCCGCAACTCAAGCTAACTCGCTGACTGAAAACCTTCATTTGGTAAAACAATATACAGTAGTTGAAAAGTCAGAAAGACAGACAGCTGCCACTTATAACAGCTAAATCATGAGACATTAAAGTGAAAAAATAACATAATAATAATTTTATTTAAAAGCGTCTTTCAAAGCACTCAAAGTTCTTCATTTATTGGCGAAATCTGATTAGACTATCAGAATTCTTGGTAGGACATAGCCCTGAATTTAAACAAACGTTAATAAATGCTTTATTTCAGAATAGTTCTCAGAGAAATGCTTTCACTGACTGATCAATTAGCCCTGCTCTCTTATTTAAGATGGATCACAGAGCAATACCTTTCAAGTATCTCAAGTTTTCTTTGAAAACAATGAACCTTTGAGCGGTATACAAAAGCAGATTCTCATTTCTAGTCAATGACTTTTTCAGCCTGATGGAAATTGTTGCTGGCAGGTTGTTATCAGCTCAAGCTAACCAGATAAGAAGTATTGGCGCTTTAATGGCGGACAGTTTGGGCAACTTGGCTAAGCAAATGTTTTCTTTGCTTGAAAGACAATTGTTTCAAAATGGGGATAATTTGGTTATTGGTCTTATTATTTAAATGAATTAATGAATTTGGACGTTGTTTAAAAAGAGCTTTGATTAATCAGAAGACTAGATCAAGCTCAAGTCCATTTACCATTTCAATTAAATGTCTCTTACCACCTCAGTTAGCTCTCTTGGTTCATTGTAACTCAAATGATAAAATGTCAATATGGCATCAAGTGACGAGTTCTTTCAAAAATGGGATCTAGTTTTTATATGCGTAGTTTGGTTTTGCAGTTTTGCGGTGCAAACCAACGATGGCTGCAAAGTATTCTTGAAGTCTGTGGTAACTTAAACACTAAACTTATTTTTCCCGCAACTCAAACCAGAATACAACTGAGTAAAAAGTTGTGTGACACACCTGTTTAAAAGCACATAGAATTAGCTACTTAAAGAGTCCATATTCTGCCCTTTTTGGGGTTCATATATTTAATCTATGTACCTACTTTTGTCCGTTCACAATAGCTAAAGTTTGAAAAAAGTCTCTGTTTTCATGTACTGCTCCTCTTTGCTCCCTCTACGTTCTGAGTCCGTCAGCTACACTCTGTTGAGCCCACACTGTTAGACCCCACGTGGGCCAAGTCTGCTCTGATTGGTCTGCCGATCCGCTCTGTCGTTATTGGTCAGTTGCTCAGCACGCGTCTCGGATATTTCAACATGAGCTGCAGGGCTTGCCACAACGAGCCAATGGGCTTAGATCAGTGATATCACACTGGTAAGACGCCGCACTGACAAATTTTTATCGAGGGGGGCTAGAACCGAGCGTTACATGCGGCTAATGCTGCAGCTAACAGGAGGAGGTAGGAGAAGCTGCGTTTCCGTGGACTTTGAATTTTTGCACATAGATGTGCCTAAACATGCACAGGGCACTTAGAAAACACACTAAAGGGCATATAAAACCAGAAAAAGCATAATATGGGACCTTTAAATTCCTTTATTTAAAGGTGCCAGAAAAAAAAAGATTTGTTTTAGTTTGAATCGACTGACCTGATATGACGGTTTTGTTGTGAGTGATTTCACTCTTGCAGCTCTGTTGTAAGATAACACTCAGCTGTCTGCTATTAAACACTGCAAGCTCATCAGAATTCAAACGTTTTTAGTCCAGACTTAGTTGTGATTTCTGAATTTGGAGTATATTTCATTGCTCTGGTAAATGGAGTCATTGACCTTGTCTGCCCTGTTGTCAGTGTTGTCCCTGCTGGCTGTTGTTCTTCCTCTTTGGATTCGAGCCAGTCAGATCAGAGCTGCACAATGACTGGACTGAACCAGCTCCTCTTGGCTGCTTTCTTCTTGTTTTGGCTCCAGTGCAGGACCTAAAAAAAAACTTACCTATAAGTTGTAATTTATATTTAGAAGAAAAGACATTCCTGAATTGAATTTACATTATTTAAATGTACAGTATGTAAATTCCACCAGGGGGCTCTCATTAAAAACAATAACAAAAGATGACAGTCGAGGCTGGCAGGGAATCATGGGAGTGGTTCTCTCTGCTACTCCAACCCCACCCTGATAAAATCGAACTCTGAGTTGACTGTGGTCACGACGATGTATCCAAGTATAATTTACATGACGTTTTTTTCACATATAGAAACAGTTCGGCAGCTTTTAGTAGCAGTTCCTGCTTTCTTATGTAGCAGTACTTGACGTAACATCTGGTGTTTCCACGACAACTATAAACATGTTGTGTCTGTCATGGCGGTCAACACGGCAAGTCATGTCCCTTTAGAACTATAAAATGAAGGATTTCTCTGGCTTTGATAACTGATGGTTTTATTTGAGCTTATGTAAGTACACAACAAATAATATAGATGACATAGGTTGAGTCTATTTGAAATTAATTTATATTTGAATGTATCCATTCTTATAAAATTCTACATATTTTATGTTTGGCAGGTAATACCAATGAAAACTTTAGACATTTGAAAATTCTTTCAGCGTACATGAGTCTTTCCGGTTAAATGTTTCATGGTAAAAAATAAATGACACAATAAACACATACATCCAGCTTTCAGGAAATGAATGTCCTGTTTCACAGCATGGGACCCTTTAAAAACACCTTTCTCCTGCAGGCACAAGCCCCCACGCCCCCACCAGCGTCCATGTGGTGGCGTCCTCTACCTGGGCCAATGTGTCCTGGGAGGCGGGCTATGACGGAGGCTTCCAGCAGACATTCTCAGTCTGGTACGGCCATGTGTGAGTCATCCCAGCATGCTTTGCTTCCTGCTTTTTCTTCTTCCAATATGTCCTCTGCTATTTCTGAAAAATGTCTTTTCCAGGGTTGTGTTCAGAACAGTTGTGAAAACGTAGAGATGGAAAAACATGGAGGTCCAGTGTGAGTGAGTTTTCATCTCTGATTTAAGAATCTCTGAAGGGGAAAAGTGCAACTAAACTGAACATGACCCAAAGTTCTCTGTCCTGCTGCTGCTGCTGCTTTGCCGCTTCTTAGCTGGGAAAAAGGCCTGCGTTTCAATGTTTCATCTGCAGAGTTTCTTAAAGTTATAGCATATGCAGTTGTCAGGTGAGGAAGGGAACATTTTCTGCAGCACATTATGTTGCTCAATATTTCATTTAAATGAGATCTTTAACCATTTTAAATCCAAGAGACTAATCTGCTGGGCTCTGTGTGGCATTTCACTGATTGTGAGACCAGTTCTGATGGCTTTTTAACACCAAACAAGACTTTTACATCATTAGAAACCGTCTTTTTTACAACCAAAATATGGAAACTTGATCTTTAGGGTCGATTATGCTGCTGATTTTGTTTTCCGTTGTGATTTATTCGATACATATAGAAAATGCTGAAACAATCCAGACTCTATTTTCTTATAAACCATCATGCTTTATTCAACGGTGAGGGAGCTGCAGAGCTGCACAAATGTAAAACCAGCAGACAGCAGCTTTAATAAATCATATTCTTACTGACAGCAAACATCAGTGAGCAATGCATGCAGAGCAGCTTTTGGGGCTGCATCAATCTTAATGACATTTCTCAGGTGGCCTGTCCCTCTGAAGTCGTGGTTAAACTTCAGTAATTTCTTCATGCTGGGGATGAATGGGTAGCTTTTCCAAATCCCATCTAACCCTCTCTGCCAAAAAAAGAGAAACACTGACACTCTAAAAACATCCGAGAGTGTGAGAAAGAGTGTAGAGCAAAAATACTGCAGGGGTATTCTCACTTTTTTTGAACCAGGGCCATTTTCTTTAAATATTCTGAGATCTGAATAGAGAATAAAAACAAAACGTTCTGGATGGCTGCGGGAGCATACTTTTCTTAACCAATAAAAACACACCAAATCAGCCTCTTAAAGGCACCACACTCTAATGTGTGTTCATAGTGTGATTTCTGGGATATAAATGGTTAACTTGGGTCAAACACAAGGTAGAATGGCAACTTTTGTCAATGGAGTCTGGTGATTGTGAAGAAAGCAATGTAGCTAATTACAGGTGTTTCTGCTCAAAAATAATATTTAGAAGAAGGGTGGTTAAAGGCACATTCAACAACAGCAAACTGAAAAGGGACATTATACCCACACACTTACTCCACAAAAAAGTTTTTATTTTTATTTTTTTAATGACAGTGTTTTGACCAGAAGTCTACTTCATGTGAGAGAAGAAGACTTGTGGTCAAAACGCACTCTGCCATCAAACGTCTCAGTAAAGCTGTCAAACAATTATATTAACAATCTGAGCCTGTTGGTGATCAGACAGTTTTAGTGACTGAACTCTGACCTGCCTTGATATTTTATGTTGTAGCTGAATTCCTTATTTAAATGCCAAAATATCTTCCCTCTAGAAACGCACTGCGAAACATATCGAAAAAAACATGTAAACAAATGTTATGAGTCTATAAGAAGACATCAATTAACAAAGGACACAAACATTTCAGCCAGTTTGATGATGATAGTAGTTGCATAGTTAACTTCACTATAGTTATATGAATGAATATATTTTACCTTATAGGATGATGTGTTGAGTGTCAAATATTAGTTTCTTGGGACATATCAGCTATCTAACCGTAAAGAAAAACCTCTTTACCAGCGTTTTGTAAAGCATTTACAGTAGGAGTGTTAGCTTGAGCTGCTGCATGTGAACAGTTCTCTGCTTTATTTGCTGACCAGGTAAAGTTTAAAGCTGAATGTGTGGCATGGCCGAACAGCAAACTGCAAAGCTGAGCGCAGCATGGGCTTATAACCATCCAGTGAATATCATGATGTGAATGAAGTGAACGATTTGATAATTATGTAACGTTGGATCAATGATGAGTCTGTAACTGTTGCAGGAAACCCATTACATTGTGTAATATGAAATATAGTGATGCGAAGAGTTATAAGAGTTGTTTTAATTGTATCCTGTTATATAATTAGACTATCTCATTATTACACAGAAGTGTAGAGCCAGTCCCATTATCCTCAAAATGCTGCAGTCATCCTGATCCCGTATCACCCTGACTCCTGTACAGGCTGAAGAGGGAGCGTTTAGGTCCACATGACTGGCTCTCCGTACCAGTGCCTGGAGGCCACGACTGGATGGCGGTGCCTGGCTTGGAGCCAGAGACAACGTACCAGTTCAGCGTCCTGGCCGCAAACAAGCTTGGCACAGGCCCCTTCAGCGAGGTTGTCACTGTGAACACTCTAGGTGAGTGTCCTTACTGCTGCCCGACTCGGACAAAGAGGGCCCATAATAAAATGACTTTGGCACTCAGACACACAACGGGAATGAACAGAAAGCATTCAGAAGCTTATTTGGAGAGGTTTTTGTGCATAACATTTATTCTGGATTATTGTGGAAACATTAAATTCAACAACATTGTTCCTTAAATTGAGCAATTTTAAAATGTTTGCTGTGAATGGAACTTGTTAAGTCAAGCTACATATCAGCTAAAGAGGATAGTGCAGATGTTTTATTACCTCAGATTTTCATGTTTTCTCTGTTAGGACTACCCTCTTAAATCATCATTACATTAGAGTAAACCCTGTCAGTTGAAAATCTGAACATTTGGTTTTGTGATGCATTTTTTACACATACAACAATAGAAGAAAGACAGGCTTTGGTGAATATGCCACAGAGGTCAATAAATAATTTTGGTGATTAAAACCAGAAAAAAAAAGCATAAATCAGTTCCGCCTTAAATCTCTTTGCTGCTCGTCAGCCTTAAGGGCTGTAGACTGAGCTGCAAACATCGTGACCAGGCATGACATGCCACTCTGATATAGTAGCTGCCTGAAAGTGTTTAAACTGAGTATTGGTAAATAAGGTAAAACATGCGACTACTTAAGGAAGAGGCGGTGAATGATTCTGGTTCAGTGAATGAACAAGTTCGGAGCTCTTCTAAAAAAACACTTGTGGTCAAGTTTGAAACAAAAACATATTTCCAGCCATTACTGATTCAAAATAAATAAAACTCATTGCTTGATATTGTTGTCTCCATATTATGGTTAGAGGCACAGCATGACTTTTTCACACATAATCACAATGTGCTGTCTAAAGGCTACAGTAGGTCCTGGACCTCTGATAAACTTCTCTTTACTGTCCCTGGTGGTAGACACCTGAATGAAATCAAATCAACATGTTACAACAGCTCAAAAAACAAAGATAATAAGTATTAATAATAGAAATAATAAGAAGAAGATGGAAATACTAATCAAAAATATGACAATAATAATAAGAATTAAAACAAAGATAAATATATATGTATATAATTTACATCACATATCCTCCTTTTCAATAAGTTTATATAAGCTCCCCAAAACATGTCTGAAACTTCTTGTTTTAAGTCCACTCTGTAGCATGTTTATGAACCCCTCTATTTCAGCCCTGCCCAGAACAGGCTGTTTCTGTGTCTGTAGCTTTAAATATGTAAATCAGCTGTGTCTGACCACGCCCCTCTCTGGAAGTGCTCGGGTGGCTCGGGCTTTCTTGCACCATGCCTGATTGTTTCCGGTGAGAAGGCAGACTCAGAGGGCAGAATAAACACCTAGCTGTGGGAGTGTCACCCACCTGGGGGAGGGGTTACTGCCCTTTGTGATGTCATGAAGGGAAAATCCCCAAACGGCCTGTTTGAGCACACTGTTTCTGAAAAGAGGAGCAGGCAAAAGAAGGAGGGGATGGACTTTTCTCATAACTGGGGGGTTGTACAAAGACTAGAAAATACTGTTAGAGATTGCTTATCTGTACGACCCTGAGTTTCAAAACAACAGTGCAGAGGCTATCCTTTAATAACTAAAACTGTGCTTTGGATGAACCATGATGCATCATATCGCTCCTTACAGCAGCGAGTAAAGGGACATTTATTAAGTGTAAATTAAGCTGTCAGAGATTGTTACTCCAAGGTAAGTGACATGCTGAAAATTGGGATAACTATTCATGGAGCATCACCTTCTGTGTCAGCATAGAAGCAGAAACAAAGACGACTAAATATTCAGCATTCAAGGGGCTGATTGTCTTTTTTCTCCTTTGTAACCTTTTAACAAAGTCGTTCACCATTTATTAATTAATGAGTTACCCTGATACATCATGCTTTCTATTACTCAGAGGAAAGGCAATTAAACCTTTAACCAAACCATGACCATAACCATGAGGATTTGGTTCAGGTAAAAGATCCTGAGACAACACACATTTTGTCACTCAAAAGTTCTCCCCATATTGATCTTTTAACTGCATCATAGTTCACAGAGCAATACAGGAGCATGACAGGCTGTTCATTTTAAAAACTGAGTCTCAATGACTCGTCAGATTTCAATGTTCAGGTTTTTACAAGGAACTGGATTTTCTGTAGATGTCTGCTTCCTCAAAAACAAACCCACCCAGTTAATTAAACTAGTAAAAGCACAGATTACCCAGTTTGTCACTCTAATCCACATCTTTCTGGCACTCTGATGTACACAGGACAGATTGTGTGCAGAGCATCTAATAGCTTGTTTCTATAGGTGCCTGGTTTGTATTAGTTTATGATTCCTTCAGCGATTCAGATTTTTGGCTCCAATACCAATATTGATATTGGGGAGAAAAAGATCAATACCGATGTATCGGCCCATATCTTTCTTAGATCTAAGTTCGATCTGTAGCGATAGATATAGATATAAACCTTTATTGGATTGATCCCTCACATGCAGTTCAAACACTTGCTAAAGGTACATTATATAGTATAACAAATACAAGATGGTCACTTAACTGGAAAGTAACTGAGCCAGTACCTGCATCACCTCTTCACACTATGGAGGGTGATGATGCTTGTTATAATCTATATGCTAGTGTTATACAATGAAACTCAAATGAAATGCTTTTTGACTGGTGAATAAATCTAGTAATATCAGCGCATATATGTGATAAAATTAGCCGATTCCGAGTCACTGGATGAGCTAATATAATATATAATATAATGAAAATTATCGACTGGCCGATTAATCGGTCAGACTCTGGCGTCTCGTTTCCAGAACAGATAGACCTAGTGATTAAAAACAGTAAAATCGCTGAATAGAGCATTTTCACCTTCATTACACTGTTCAGGTGCTGCAAGCTGAGCTACGACCTACTGTAGTGTTTTTATCTTATATCTACCATCTCCAGTTAAACAATATTGTGAACAAGACGGTGATGAGACAGTAAGAAAGAAGTTGGCTGGGATTGTTTTTGTTGACGGTTGAAACATTGAAAAAAAACACAGATAAGCATGCTTTCTTAAAGGTTTACTTCGGGGTCTCTATGCCTTTATTCAGAGATAGGACAGTGGATAGAGTAAAACATTGGGGTGAGAGAGAGTGGGGAATGACATCGGCCACACTGTGTGTGTGTGTGTGTGTGTGTTTATTTGTGTGTTTGTTAGTATGAGGTGAGAATGCAGAGAAAGTTCAATGCCTTTGAAAATATGAATAACCTTAAAAGTGAAGGAAAGACACATGATTTGTATTCCTGGATGAAATGGGGTCTGAATCACTCTATTCAGACTAGTAGACCTGCTCACTGAATAACAAAGTCACTAACACCCATTCTCCACCCAAAACTACTCTTGCAGTATTTCCTATAAGTACCCCTGAACCATTGGTGCTGCTTACCCCACCACGGTGCCTCACAGCCAATCGCACGCAGCAGGGAGTCCTGCTCACCTGGATCCCACCTGCCAATCACACAGCACCTATCCAGCATTATGTCATGGAGTTCCGCCTAGGGGAGCGATGGGAGGTCTTGGACGATGGCATTCCTGCCGGGGAGACGGAGCTGCTCGCCCGGGACCTGCTCCAGGTGAGAGACCAGACACAGTTTAATAGAAGAGTTAGATCAGCCAGATCCAGACTAAAGACTGGGACATAGGCACAGGTACAACATGCTAAAATAACTATAATTAAAAGAACAAAGCATTCAAATTTTAAACAGAATTTTAGATCTTGTGTGCAGGTTTTACATTCTGTCAAACTTCCGGTTAGTAAAGCGCTGGCTGTGCGCTCGGGAGCTCTTGCATGAAGCGTTTGTGTGCTGAGTATCTCAACACGTCCATCCTGTCTGTATGACAACAGTCTGTTGACAACGGCTGCTGTATGACTGACAGCTCCATTACTCCTTACTTTATGTTTTTTTTATTTTAGATTGTTTATTTCCCAATCAGACATGAAGTAAAGAGGATATCGGTACAAGACACGATCCTAAGGCGGCTAAACTACGGGGAATATCACGCATTAGGAAAAGAGCGCCTGTGGAACAACTGGCGCTCAGAAAAAAGCGCTAGGTGGACACGGGGCCTAAAGTAGTTAAACCATTCTTCTATTGATGAACATCATCTTTTGAACCAAGGCTGTATTATTGTCTTCTTTGAGACAGATGAACCTGCAAATATGACTTTCATAATGGTCAATCTGGTTTTATCCCTGAGACTGGAGTCCTGTTTGATTTAAAGTAGGGTTGTCTGTTTGAAAAAACAGAGAATTTCAGAATCATTTCTGGACACTGAGACCCCTTAGACCAGAGGTTGGATTGCGTTTGATCGCCGCACAGTGAAGCTGTAACAAGCAACAGAGACATGATGTTCCATTTGTTCCAGGGAGCTGACAGTTTATAAATGTCTCAGCCTTTAATTAAATAAAACATCAAAATCATAATTGTAGTGAGAAAGAATATGTCCTGTTTATAGTGTGAATCACCACATAATTACTGACATTAATTTAGTCTTTATTTGATTATGGTATTTTTAAACCTGGGACCTCTTTGTACATACAGTATGTTGGCTTCTTATCGACAGCCATAGATTGTAATTCCAAGTGTATAAAAACAATATTTCATTTATAATGTACAAAAAGACATGAAATCACTGGCTAAACTCATGAGTCATGCAGTGTCATCATCTACTTTTAGGCTTCATTCAAGGAAAAGTGTTAAAGAAATGTTTCCTGTTTGAACATGTAGTTAAAGGTGAGAGGATGTGAGTCACACAGAGCAACAAGCTTTCACATTAAGCATGCGTACAGTTTCCCTGTCTGACTGAGGCCTGGCTAATATGTCCATGCTTCCACACCAATATGATGTTGTTAGATAAAGCTGAAGAAGCTAACTATCATCTATACCGGTGACATAACAGCCTTTTTCCCATAATGTGCAGGCCTAGAACTCAGCCTTGAAAACAGCAAAGTCACAAAAACAAACAAACAAAATGAGGCTGCAGGGGACCGTAAACTTGTTTTTATCAAACATGTTAAGTTCCTGTTTTTGTCAATGGAGTCTGGATGCTTCATAGAGAATGATGTAACAGATTTTTATAATTTTAAAGTATGGAACTTATCTTTACAAAAAGGGTTGTTTTCTATAGTAATCTATAATGTTATGTTAAAGTCTTGAAAACAATGTAAACCTGTATGTGACAATACAAAGTACGGGCATGTTTAATATGCACACATTGGTCTCAAGGTTGCAACCAGCTGCTTGTAAACAGATCCACTGGAGACATTCCAAAACTTTTTGTGTCTTAAAGTCTTTTAGGGCGCACTCACACGAGGCCCGGTTGTCCCCCCCTCCCTGTTCCCTGTTCCCCCCGCTGGCCTGCACTCACACTGCTCCAGGACTAACCAGGCCTGAGCACGGATACATCTTGTACAATAGCATCGTAATACAACACATTCATGGCTTTACGTGATCATGAAGCATGCTTAGTTTACAAAACAGGCAAATAAATAAAAGGGACGCACGGTCGAGTCCGTGTGAGCACATCAGAGAACATGACATGACGAATCGGAGCGAGTGGGCCCTTAGTCCCAAAAGTGATTTTAAAATATAAGGTTTACCAACACCTTAAGACATGTAGAACAACCGTCTGTGTGATGATCTTTCAAGTATAAACACTTAGTCTGCTCCGAGCAGCAGACTTTGAAACACCTAAATGGGATTGTGCATGACAATGTGCCAACTTGGTAGTCATGGTAACAATGCCAGGTATGCTCAAGCTGACTGGGCTCACTTTCTCCTCCTGTCTTTGGGTTTTTCTGCATTCCACTCTTCTTGTATGTTGTATCTAACATGCAGAACACAAACATTAGTTGGTATGAAAGTTACTTTAACTCAGTTTCTTTTTAAACAAGGAGGAAAGCCACTCAAACACGACAATAAGAGATACAATATGATTTTTTAGCAAACAGTGAATTTCCTCGAGTAATTATCCGTCCACAGAGAAAAGTCTGTGTATCTTTACTGATTTCTGAGCTCTTTCACAAGGCTTCTTTTTCACATCTTGCTCATGTGGGGTATTTCTCTCACCACAACACGTTTGAGCTCCAGTCTTTAATCCAACTTCCACTTTCAGCTCCATGCAGATGCTTTTATCTCTCCCTTCATGGCACAGCAAACACACACACACATACACACACACACACACATACACACACACACACACACACACACACACACACACACACACACACACACACATACACACACACACACATACACACACACACACACACACACACACACACACATACACACACACACACACACACACACACACACATACACACACACACACACAAACACACACACACACACACACACATACACACACACACACACACACACACACACACACACACACACACACACACACAGCCCCTCATCCCTCTCATCACACTTACCATGCACCTGGCTTGTACAACTTTTTCTGCTGCACATTTCACCCTGCATCCTTCAAGCTTATTTGAACGGGGGGGGGGGGGGGGGGGTACTCTGCTTTGTCGTCTGCACACCGTGTTTGTGTGGTCGTGTGGAAGTGCTGCTGAAACTCTTCTCCACATTTAAATCCTCCATCTTCTCTGACTGAGTAGGAAAGTCCTGGGCTGACAGCTCAGTTCAAAGAATATTCATCAGAAGGTTTCTGAGTGTTATGCCAACAGTACAGTGAAGTATGGATTGCACCTTCTGAAGGATCTTAGAGCATGATACAGCTGCTGCGCTTCAGCTGACCCTGCACAATGGAGAGCACATTCAGGAGCAATGACAAAAGGCTTAATATGCCTTTCTATCATGATGCAATCATAGGTGATACATACTAGGGACTATAGGATATTTAGGATATTTTTAGGGTTTTGATGACTTCCAAATAGAAAAGTGTCAATATTACTCGAATGGATGTCTTCAGCCAGCATCAATGAAACAGTTTTCTGTTATACAGTACCTGCATTGCTTGGTTTCTATTAGGGATGCATGAATGCAAATCTGATGACAGACAGCTGATGACAGACAGCTGCTCATTGTCAAATAATGTGGCATGAACTGATGTCAGTAGCCAGTGTTGATCTCTTGAGTCGTGTAAATATGTTTAAAGATATTTTTTAGGCCATTGTTTGCCTTTATTGGAGCTGAAGAGAGAGAGGACATGTTTGGAGGAGAGAGTGGGGAGGGGGGGACTTGCAGAAAACGGTTGTGGTCAGATTCGAACCCACAGCTGCTGCGATGAGGACTAACTAGTGAAGCAATATGTGAACTTTTTGGATCTGATTTCATTTAGACTTAAAACGTTTTTAATCATGAAACATGAATAATTGCTAGAATTGACCTTCAAAACATGTATCCTTTAGTTATTGACAATCAGTTCATTTGCTCTTTATCATTTGCTGTTGAGTGTTTCTTCATGTTTAGTCATTCTTTCTTGGTCCTTAGATATATGTTTTTGTGTTTGGCACCATGCATTTGGCTGATTGATCAGTAATAATGCAGACTTTGTGTCAAGAGCAATGTCAGATCACTCAACATCACTGAAACGTCCCGAAACACCAAAAAAACAAATTGTATACAGTATATCAGTGATTGAGTTGCACAGCCTACTTAATGTTTACCTCTGTGTTGTCCTGCTGTAGGAGGCGTGGTACGAGTTCCGTGTCATGGCAATCATGGACGACACAATCAGCGAAGCCAGTAATGTAGTCGGAGTATCCAGCACAGGTGAGACACTACATCACTTTATTATAACTTAAGCAGTGTCAACATGAACTAAATCAAACATATGAACTCATCATTATAATCATAACCAGAGTAATCATGCCATTAAAACATATCCAAGCCCTTTTTATACGGAGATTCAATCAAAGAGTCAGTACCAGACGTTCATCAGGAAAGAGTTTGTTTATGAGGGAGTTTGAATTTTTCTTTGTTGGATAAAGACGGCTTGACATCTTTCCAGGAGAAAAGAGATTTGAACTATGAACATCAGTGTCTCTAACATGCTCTCATAGAACAGTTTTTATCCTCCCAGCTACCCAATAAATCTTTCAAACAGAACCGAGAGGCGGCATAAAGCTGCAACTCTTCGGCCTTCAACGTGAGCAAGGGACTGAGAAAAGAAAGTGCTGGTGCAGCTTTTAACCCGCTGGCGTTATGTTTGTTGGCCTTACGTTCGTACACCAGTATGTCCCATTCTTGTGAACCCCATACTGTACCTCAGAGATGCCTCGAGTAAAAAACATGTACCGGTAAGTCCCTGATCAAAGTGACTGTGACCTCATGTCTGTTCAGTTCTCTTGAATGTGATATCTCAGTAGTAGTTATTTTACAATTGGTTTATTTTTATTGTTGAGCTGCCCAAGAGAACAAGGCCATCAGCAATTGATTCACGGACAAACTCCCCTTCCACTTCCTGTCATGTACCTGTACATTCTGCTGACTTGAGAAGGGTTTACTGACAACCACATAATCTGCAGAGAAGCACAGAGACAGTTAAAGATTTAGGTGCAACATCTGTTTCATTTATGCCTACTTGTGCTGTTGTTTTTTTTATGTGATATATAGACTATAAAAGGTTCCTCGTCCGAGCCACAGGAACAGCATCATTCTGTGGGAAACACTCATGGACATGAAGTGCAATTTGACTCGGTGGCTAAGGCGTACAACAGCAAGGTTGTAACTCTAGTTTGTCAATGCTGGGACTCAACCCGACAACTTCTGGCAGCAACCTGCCTCTCTAACCTCGGGCTCCTTTCTGAGGATGCAGATGTATTGCACACGCAGCAACTCCAACTTTACATCCTGCCCACTCAGCACTATTATATTTAAGCTTGCTTTACATGCACACCCTCCTTTGTACCATCCTGAGGAGTATGACATCATCTTTCTGCCCGTATCCCACCGATTGTGTCGGGCCGCTCTGTGCTAAAAAAAGAGAGATTCATTAAAGGCAGTTCTATTTTTGGTCAACACGCTGAAAATCTGTTTAGAATCTAAATTAAACCCTGTAAATGTGATGTCACTCCCCTGCAGAGGTCACTGAGTACACATCATTTGGTTTTGAGCAGCTGTTGGTAGCATTTAGAAGATTTGCTCAGTAAGCCTCTCCTCTCTCAAAGGACTCTGCTGCCCCCTGCTGGTGCAGATTTATGCAGTGTGGTGATCAAAGGCTCCTGTTCAATTCTATGCAGATATTGCTTTTTACAGTGTATGTCTGCTTTTTGCAGTCATAACGTCTAAATATGAGAATAATTAAAAATGTGTCCTATCCTTCTGAATATGAAAGAAGGTTTTTTTCTTAATGCAGATCATTTATGTAAGTTCTATCATTGCTGAAGGTAATCTATTACACTGCTGCATTTTGCTGTGTCATGCTTTACTGCAGCACATTTCAACAAGTTCTTAACAAATGTTGACGCGGTATCCCCCCCGGTCCCTCACTGAGCGATTCATTAGCATGTTTCACTTTAAAAATTCCAGTCTAAATCAATGAGGACAGCTTAGAAAGTTGGTTGCTCTAATAAGGAGAATGCACTGCATATTATCCACTCTAACACAATAAGCTGGTTTTCATTCTTGTAATGTAACAGTGCTGGCTGCATGGAATCTGGATTTGAATGCATCTCTGTGTGTCAATCTGCAGAGTGCAGCCGGTCACATTCATGGAGCAGAAACACGGCATAGAGATATGTTACAGGGCTGGAGATATTATGCAGATTTATGTTTGGCATGTTTTATAATAAAGTCATAAAGTGCTATACAACAACATCATTAACAAAGGCATTAAAATGAGATATTAAGATACTTAACCAATAGGATTATTATACTTCACATAACAGCATTAAGTATAAGTGCATTGAAAAAAGGGACTTTTTAAAGATGAGGATTATTTCAGATTGACAGGCCTCTGACTTTAGGTCTTCAACAAAAGGACCCCTAGAGAAGATTTTAGGCTACACTCCGGCTCATGTGGGATTAAAGATTCATTTATGTACTGAAGGGTCGGTCTTAGCCAGGCTTTTAAAGTGATAATTGAAATCTCTCAATCAGTTCTAAATCACACAGGAAGACAGCAGAATACTTAACAGTAAGGCCTCTTTAAATAGCCATCCATTTCACAAATTCAGAATTATATTAAATGAGTCTTAGACTTCATTCAAACACAAAATCCTTATCTCAAAGTACAAACATATGTGGTTAGAAGTTTCCGATCAAACAAAGAAAACTAAAAACAATGATGAACTGAAAAATCAACATGATGTTCATTATAAATCATTAGACTTTTTGTGTCCAAGTGATAGTTGAAGACGGCTTATAAAGACGGTAAAGACTGGAAAGTGGTTTTGAAGAAATCATTTCAGAGCCTTTATTAAACAGCTGTGGAGCTCCAACATCCCTGTGATGTTGGAGCTTTCTGGAGGAAGCTCAGTACCTTTACTTCAATAACCTTTTCTTTAAGTGTCATTGTCACAGTGCAGAAATACAACCAAGAGACCTGTTGTGAGGATTTGTTTGAAGGGGAATTAAAGTGATTTTAAAACTTTACCTTTTTAGTTATATTTGGATTTTAAATGACTATTGTTTGTGACGACTGTTTGAATTGCTCTGTTGATTGCTGAAGCCTACAGCTGTAAGACAGGCTGTAAGGGCTCAGGGCTTATATGCTCCCTTTAAAATTATGTCCACTACAAGTGATTGTGTAAGCCATTGTCAGGGTAGGATTGTTCTTAAAACTTTCTGACAGCAATATGGAAAAGATCACTTTAGAAATAAACCTTTTTGTAAAGGTTTACCCAACCCGACCGCTTTAATTGTGGTATTGTTTTGAGCCGAGCTAAGCCTTTAAAACACCAAAGTCACACATTAACAATTAAAATAGTTTGTGGCAGAGGTACACAAGCAGCCCGCTTTTTTTTTTGGAAAAAAAATGCATATTTGTCATCATGTCCGACACCCTGCAGAAATTGTAGTAAAGGTCATCAACAACATATTGTACCTCGTCTGATATGTCAGGAATGTTTCCTTTAATCAGCCTTCAAAGGTTCCTCTGCAGGAGCCTGTGAATTATGGGATGAGGGTTATTTGTAAAGGCTGATTCAGTTTTTAGTTTCATTAGATACACGATCAGAGCACAGAGTTCTTTCATGGGACTGCTTGTTCTTTTTCAGGAGACTATCACCTCATAATCTCATAGTAAACTTCAGCTGCTATTTCAGAGGCAGAAATGAAAGTTGACGTTAGAATTAATCCTTTAAAAGAGAGTCCCAGAAGTCCCTTGAAAAAAGAGAAGGTTTTGCTCTGCTCTATTTGCTTTATTTAACTTTTAAACTGTCATTTTCTTCTCCATCCACCCTCTTCCCTCCTCCTCTCGCAGACTTCTTCCCTCCTCCAGAGATGGTGGAGGAACGTGGACTGGCGCGTCCCGTGGTGGCCGGCATCGTGGCCACCATCTGCTTCCTGGCAGCAGCCGTTCTGTTCAGCACGATGGCCGCCTGCTTCGTCAACAAGCAGCGCCGACGGAAACTGAAGAGGAAACGAGGTGAGCGTCCTGGTAATTATGAGTTATTAAAAGTCATTAAGCCAATGCTGGCTGATGTAACCCAAAGGACGTTTACCAATTTAGAAATATACATATATGTTCAGAATCTAGAATAAGGTGTCTTCATGTAGGTCAGAAACACTTTGTTAATCATCATGAACTGTTTTATTTTTATAGTAGTTGGAAAGAGGTCAAAGGAAAACTTCCTGCCATGTCACATCATTTGGTCCCTCTGAACCACTGTCAAGTGTCCTCGTCAAGTTGGAGAACACACTTGCAGAAGGACCGAAACGTTGTGATTTTTTCTAACGGGTTGGTGGTGCCGAGCAAGGCCCCGTGTCCACCTTGCGTTTTTTTCTGAGTGCCAGCGTCTTCTTTCAATTGTGTTCAATGAGTTGAGAGCGTTCCCAGCAGAAAGCGTCCGTCATGAGAAAAAGCACAGTGCCCAGAGTTTTTTCTTCTGAGCACTCTGAGCACTTTTTTGTCCAGCTGCTCCGAGCACTCAAGTTGAAAATCCTTCAACTTTTCAGAAAGGCGCTGTTGAAGTCACCGGCGCTCATGTCTTGTACCCGCATTCCTCCTCGCTCCGTGTCTGATCGGGTAAAAAAAACATCTCAAATATAAAACATGCAGTAAAAAGTAACGGATCAGTGTCGGTCATACAGCTGTTGTCATAGAGACAGGACAGATGTGCAGCGCTTTTCTTCTCGAGGACAAACGCTTCATGCAAACACTCCCAAGCGTCCAGCCAGCGCTTTGCTGCCTGGAAACAACGCCTAAGAGGAGTGTGCAGGGTTTTTTTTATTTTCAATGTCATAGTTTGATGTCCTACTGCATGAAATGAGTTGGATGTGTCTTTAAAATATTATTTTTTTATCATCAGTCACATACCTTCAACATTCATATACAATTCCAGAACAGTCTTAAATAGCAGTGATGGAATCTTCTGACTTTTCTTCCTTTGTTTCCAGATCCTCCCCTCTCCATAACCCACTGCAGAAAAAGCGTGGAAACTCCGTAAGTAACTTCAACAAGACACACAAAAGTGTTCACTGCTACGCTGTAACACACAGATGATCAGACAGATTCATGATGCTCACTGGGCAGGCAGAGGACCTACTGTACAGACATAGGTTTCATGCTTCTACATAGAAATGTATTCAGAAGCTCAAAGTAGATTCATTATTCAAACATTAGATCTATGCAGAGTAACCCGTGGGCTTCTGCGTTGAGTTCTGATAGTTGTTTTAAATGATGCTGTGACACCGGGGTTCTTCTCAATGACCATGTTTTATTCTCTCTGGCAGAGAGAAAAGAACAAACAAAAACCTCCATGTAACTTCCCGGCCTGCTCCAGATCCTCTCCCACATTGTACAAAAGGGTGATGACATTATTAGGGCTTTCATACTTGCAGAAAACTCCTGAAAAACTCAGGACATTTCCAGGAAGAGCTTTATGTGTCAGCACAAACAGCCACATTTTTTTCTCTCTGACTTCACCCGGAGTTTCTCCTGCCAGACCCCAAGTATTTTTTTCTGCAGCAAGTCTGAGTGAGCTGATGTGAGAACTCAGCAGGATATTCTCCGGAGAATTCACCTCGAGTCTGTAGGAGAGGGTGGTGATGTTTATATCCTGTGCATGGACTGTATACATACGACGGCTAGGATCTCCATGCACATAATTAAACGGCTACATTAACTTTTCTGTTCTCCAGTATGTTCGTCTACGCTCTTTTGTTGATGTTGTCATTCCGTTAAACTACACATAGCATTGATATAAAGGTAAATATTATCATTATAGCGTTGTGTAGCGGACTCTGTTGCTTCGACCACATTTTCTTTTTTTTACGTCACGTCTTACCTCAGGAGACCCCCTGCACCCCCCACCTTCATCTGACAGGGATAGTCTCCCATTGTGAGGTGCTTATGTGAACAGCCAGGTCAGGAGAATATCCAGAGCAGTCCTCATGAAATGATCTAGATATTTGGTGAATTCTTGTTAAGAAACATAAAGGCACAGGTGAATTTTTGACCCCGTTACAGGGTAACAAGGACAACTTCACATTATAACTGTTGGATATGGCGTCAATCCTGAATGTTTCTTGTGTTGATAAAAGGGAAAGAATTTAGAAATCATAAAATGCTTCTGTTTCCAGAGGGCCCTATCACACAGAGATGTGTCACTAGAAAAGTGTCACCAGTGGTACAGCACCCTTGCCTGACGCTCTTCTCTGCTGCTCCACGTCGAGTTTTTCTAGCAGTTTTTAGGCATGCATAAGAGTTCAAATATGTTCAACTTTTCAGCCGCAGATGTGGAGTCGCAGCGCTCGTCAATGTCACTTTTGGCCAATCAAAGCAAGTAGGAGGCTTTACATCCGGTTTTGATGACATATTCCCCACTCATTTTATTTGGTCGCCCATATGTACATGCAGTCCCGCTCCACAGGGCCCCCCCCCCCCCCCCCCCCCCCCCCCAGCTGTTTCTTCCCACAGATGAGCTCTGGCGATGCGTCTCTGCATGACCATGCCATAGAAGTCTCAAGGTGAAGGAAAAAACACTTTCTTTAAACTGATAAAGGGCAGGCTGGTTAGACATATAGGCTGATTACACTGACATACATACAGTTTTTTGAGTGGGGGGCAGTGGTGTCCGTTTGTGTCGAGAATACATTTTGTAATTTCAACATTTTGCTCACATCTGGCTACAAACATAGCACACAGCTTTGTGTCTATTTGAGCTCATGTTTTCCTCAAGTCCACAGAGTCATTGCTAAGTTGCTTTTAGACAGGAATAATATGAAAGAGACCATTATGTTTTAATTAAAGCTTCCACAGTGTGTGCAACAAAGGATGCTCAGGGCTAAGGGCCATGTTTTCATTTTATGTGAAATGTACATATGTATTCAATTTTCTTACAAGAGATATAAATTAAACGCTCCTGTTGAAAAAATTGGATAATGCAAATAAGCTTTAATTTCACTTTTGTTTCATGTAAGAAATCATTTCAATGTGAAACTTTCAAACCTGTGTTCATGTTTGAACAGGGCTTAGCAGCTTGAACCTTCAGTTAGTCCATGGTTCCTGTTTGTTAATGTTTCTTCTGTCTGGTAATATTGATGTACAATATGAAGGCCGATGCTCTGATTTAGGATTACTATATTGACAGCTATTTACAATGGAAGATTTATGTATTAGGTGTCAGTGAATACAAACAGAGTATTCTGTCTGTCTCACTTATAGTGTAATTGTGAGAGTTAAATGATTGCAAAATAGCCAATGAAAAAAAACGTCCCTCCTGTTATTTCCTGTCTTTTCTTTCTTTGTCCTTGTTTGAACCTGAAGTCAACCAACTCTCCCTCATATAGAGAGTCTCAGGTCTCTTTATAGATCTTTTTCACAGCAGACATCTCAGTGTGTGAGAGTAGGTGGAAGTGATAAAATTAATCACATCAGCCATGCCAGTGAGGCAGCATACAAAGCTATAGCATACTGGGGAACTGGTACAGAGTTATTACATCACAACTGTGTGAGAAAGAAGAAATGATCAGGGGGTTGGGCCTGAGAAAACACATAGATAAAGTCTTTTCACTGATCTTTGAATGACTGCAGCCTGGATAGTGTTTTCTAATAACCCTAGGTAGAAATAACGTCTCTGTTGTCATTATACAATTTACTATGAAAATAAGAATCATCTGCACAACATTAAGGAAATCAAGAGCACATCAAGCGTTCATTTAATTTAAAAACAATATGTATTGTGCAATACTTATGTATTGAACACTACATAATATATAGTGCACTTAGTACACACAAAATGTAAATTGGGGGCACCAGTAGCGTAGTGGTGAGAGTGCACGCCCCATGTACGGAGACTGTACTCCCTCAAACCCGCGACCCGGGTTCAAATCTTACCTGTGGCTCCTTCCTCGCATGTCATTCCCCACTCTCTCTCTTCCTGATTTCTGACTCTGTCCACTGTCCTATCTAATCAATAAAGGCACAAAAACACAATCTCTAATAAAAAAATGTTCATTGCACCATACAAATATGTTGCACTAGTGAGAAAATATGTTGCACCTGTGAAATGTGATAACAGCACATGTGAAGAAGGATAGGAGGAGAATGGGATAAAGCACTGGACAGGCCATGTATGTGTTTTGGTGTGGTGTGGTGAGGGGGTCAGTGCATGTCGGAGTTCAGTGGGGTTGTAGCTCTGGAAAAGAAGCTTTTCGATCAACAACGAGAGTGGACAAATAACTCAACAGAGAAAAACGTCCAATTCTAAGGCTGATTCAGAATTGTTTATTGGTAGTGCAGAAAGACGTACATATCACAGCTGTTTAATACAATCTGATTCGAGTGAATTTCTGTCCAGAATTCACACAGGTTTAGCATGTTGTGTGGGTGGGGCTACATTTTTATCAACCACTGAGATGGATAAATGACACCTGAAGAAGAAGGAAATTACAACTTTTTTTAATAAAATGAGAACCTGAACATGAAGCAAGTTTTGTCGGTTTTGTCGGTCTCCTTCCATTGACATTGAGGAGGCGGGGTTTATGATCAATACTGCAGCCAGTCAGCAAAGGGAGCTCTAAATATTTTTGGCTTCAGTCCCTGGGGGCTTTTGTGCAGTCCATTCTTAATATACATGCTATGCTAACACCAACAAGATGTTTGTGTAAGGATTGTACGGCCATCATTAGCAATTGACGGCACAATACTGGGGAGGATGAGTCCTAGACTTCTCTTTCCTCCCACTCTTCTACCATTTTGATTTTTTGTGGTGAACAAAGAGGATTTGAGTGATCAGTTTACCTTGTTTTTGTAAAAGTGATGTTTTGGCTTCATGGGTATATCTAAAGACAATGAAGGACTGTCTCAAGGTGCAGTGGTCATATCTTTCCTCCTTTTTCTATTCTCTTTCTTACTTTTATTGCCCTCCTGGTACCCCTCCCTTTCTGACATTTATCATTCTGTTTGTCCCTGTGACTTACTAACAACTCTTTCCATTTCAGTTTTTTCCAACCCGCTCAATAATAACACAAATATTTTCTCTCATTTTCTGCTGCTTTTTTAAACAAACCTTTCATTAACAGGCCTCCTGTTTACCTCAATTTACTTCCCACTTCTTACTGTCTGATCTCCCCACTTCTACAGGAGTCCAATTAGCCTCATTCCCAATGTCGAGCCCTACTGGGAGGGGCTGGACGAAAGCAGGTACACATCCCAACCTTCCAGTCCTCAGTGAGTGTGCTCACCATTGTCCCCCTGTCTTTGCACACTGTGAACACCCCCTCTGCACTTTGGTACAACCCCAGCTCGTTAGAGTCCTGACCTGGCCGCATGCTTCCCTTCAGGCCAACAACAATACTGGTCATGGTGTTTTATTGTTGAAGGATGAAGGATCCTAATCTTGAAGAGATGTTCAAAATGTAAGCCAGAGTACAAGGGAATTAAAAACCTAAGATACTGCATTTTCCCATGTTGAATGAGATTCACTGATCAGTCCAGTGTCTCATGACTGCTAAAAAGTACAAGGATATTAGAATTTGATCAAGGAAATGATTGTCGCTTAAATCAAACAATCAATCATTGACTAAATCATTTTTAAGGGATTGAGTGTTCATTGCCTTCGATTAAAATGTGCTGTGTGGTTCGTTAGGAAGAGATTAGCTCCTAACAGCATCACATTTGATAAATTGGCCATTTTGCAAGTATGCTTATTATCTCATTTACCACTTGCATGGTTAATATACAGCTAGGGCTAAGGAACATCTAGCATAGCATTCCCATAGACTGAAAGCTGAGGAAACCTGGAGGCCTGGCTACCTGCTGGCGCATAGGCTACCCCTACATAAATCCAACGAGGTCTTCACCCTCAAGATAATACATGTACTGTAGGTTCTTAATGTTAAGTGTGTAAAGAAAGCCTGGATAGCAGTTACCCCTTACTTTCAGTTTAACGCTAAGCTAAGCTAACTCTCCTCTAGCCTTAGCTAACACAGACATAGTTGCTCTTGTAAGAATAAAGAACTAATTTTAAGATGTATTTTCAACTAGATACTAACAGTAACACTTTTTGTTAGAGACATACAGTATTCTTCTTGTTAGATGACGTGATCAAAGCTACATCCAGCAGCTGGTTAGCTTCGCTTGAGTAACACAGCCGAAAACCAAGGAAGCAGCTCGTCTTACTTTATTTAACTGTAATAAATCAGTCCATCAGTGCATATAAGATTGTGAATGTTTGTAATGTAGCTTCTATGTGTGTATGGATTCAAATCTATTGCAACCAGCTGGTTAGCTTAGCTTTTGGCATTGCGGTGGGAATCAGCTAGCTTTGCTCTGAAGGTACCATCAGCACTTCTACAGTAACCCAGTGAATTTGTGCTTTTACACTTTAGTTCTTGTATGGATTAAGCAAGCAACATTTAAAATCCTTGTGTTCTTCACTCTGCACCTCACTTGGCTTATACTTTCTGAATATTTCTGTGGTTGCTTCAGTGAACTGCTGCTCAGTACAATTCACACAGGCTCTCAGGCAGAACATAGTCGATTTAGGTATTGAATCTGACTTTTTTTAGATGTTAAGGTCATTGTAAGCATTTTGAATGTTGGTCAGATCTCAATAAAGAGCAAAATAAAGGATCACATTCTTTGATATTTCTTCATTTGAAGAGCAGGCAGTTGTATGAACACATAAAAGACAAAGATATCTCTTAGAAAAGTACAGCTGTTTTGATGATAGTGTTGTTGTTATGATCATAAATATATATTGTAATTGTTGCTGATGACAACAAGGTACTTGACCCTCATTCATGTGATTGTCATGTGATTTCTGTCAGAAACCATCTTTCTCAGAACCCAATCGAATCATATGTAAAATTGTTTTTGTTTGATTTTATAGCTGCCTGAGACCGACTCTGTTCATAACATTGTCATTATAAACACAAGCCTTTGTAATTCTCCTGAGGATTTACATAATGTTACATTACACACCAAATAAAGTTAATTGTGGCTTCAAAAGAAATACCGTTTTTTTTATTTTTCTTCTTTCTTTGACAAGGCATGTTGTAGTCATAAAAATCTATTGTTAAGGACAATCAAGTAGAGCTGTTCCAATATCAGTACTACTACTGGTATTGACCTCTGATACTGCCTAAAATGTAATATCCAGATTTGGCCAGTTGACACACAAACCTAATGCCATCATTTATTACCACCTAAATATGACAATTGATCATAAACAAATATAATAAACACATATAATGCAGTGTTAGGAGATTGAAATGAAGGTCAAATTTAGCTCGTAATTTTTTCCCCTCCATTAATCTAAATATTTATCTCATTGGCATTGAAGTGGAACTATTTTAAACAATATCCAAATCAATGTATCAGAGGCAGTATCTGGAAGGGTATACTGGCATCAGACCATCTCTACTTTCACATTTGTTTTGAACTTACGTCAATATAATGCTCTGTCGATCTCAACCTAAAAGCTTATTAGAAAAAAGACAGTTATCCCAATGGGTCAACTCAACTTTCTTCTTATAATTGGTTTGACTCTTTCCATATTGTGATGGAAATTGACCTTTAACCCCATAAGTGGTTCTTTAAGCTGTTACTCCCTAGCATGATGTCAAAAGTACATCCTTGACATCATAATCATGCCAACCGATTAATTTAGTGTAATTAGATGCTCTCTCACTAAAAGAGAGGCACTCCTACCTTTAGAAATAACTAGTTCTGACCTTAACATTTCTATGGCAACGAAGGGAGGCCATTTCCAGACATTTCTTGAAGCTGACATCCTTGAAAGCAATAACCGAGTATTTTCACATTTGAACTTTAATAAGAGAATCACACAAAATACAAGTCATTAGTTTATGTTGTCAAAAGTTATGATTCTAGTTACAGAAAGGCCTCAGGTCCTTGTGTTCACATCCATGCTCATATCAAAAACATTATTTTTTAATAACTTTAATAATTTTTATTAACTCTAATTCTGACAGGACGATGTCTTATATATTTATATAGGTATATATCTGTGCTCTTCATACTGTACTGGTTTCTTTAAAGATGTGATGTCTTATATAAGTGGGCACCATACAGGTTTTAGTGACCTTTAAATCAGAATCTAACAATGGATTGCCGAATTTTCACTGTCAAATTTTGAGAAATCAAACCAACCCACATAATCTTTACTGTAAACCTTTAAAAAAAAAATCAGGAAAATATTTTAAGCTAAGTTATCTGCAGACGTAAAGCTAAAAGTTATTATTTGTCTTTTTTAGATGTTAATACATTTAAATTAAATAATACCAAATACAAACACCAAACCACTGCCACAACACATTGAAATGTCACTGCACTGTCACAGTAAGTTACAACTCTGATAGCTGGAGTGAAAGGCTCTGAGGGTGCAAACAAAACCAGTTTGTTGTTGTCAGTTTTTTCTTCACTTCTTTGTTATGTAATTATGCATGAAACGAATATATGTACAAGATTCACACTAGTCTGTTGCGTTTGTGATATCCTCTCCTCATGTGCACTATGTGACTATTTGCCGAAGAAAGAAATTGTGGTGTGTCACAAAACCTCTGGATCTACACTCTGTCAACCCTCACTTTTTAAGCAAAGTTTATAGTTAGTGGTATAATAATGAGGCACAGGGGTACATGATGGGCCCTTGCTTTGAGACTACAAGTAAAAGGACTACATGGCACAGCAGAAAATACACAAATCTTTATTCAATAACATCAGGTGTGTGAATGTGTTGCTCTAATCCTGTAAACTCAGGGCCTTTGCTACACATGTGCTTCAGTAACTCATCTTCTGATGTAAGGTGTTTTAATTGTTTTCATCGTAGCCGGATTCATCCACTGCACAACCAGCAAAGCTCTGCTCTACACAGATTATTTGGATTCTGCAATGTTTGAATATTCACTGTTTCTCTACTTTTTCATTAGGTCATCTTCAGGAAAGGTGAGCCCGGAGAGCATTCGATCGAAGGCATCCCCATCAGACACTTCTGAAGATAGTCATGACCAGCGTGGAAAGAAACCACCCCCAAGTCCAGGGAAGAAGGAGGAAATGTCTTTATACATGAAGACAAAAAGAGCAATAACAAGCAAGAAGTATGGTATCTCTAAACATGAAGCTGAAGCAACAACACCCATTGAACTCATTAGCCGAGGCCCAGACGGACGGTTTGTCATAGATCCCGCTGATGTAGAAATGTCTGTTAAGCCCAGGCGAATTGAAGGCTTCCCTTTCGTGGAAGAGTCAGACCTCTACCCTGAATTCCGGCAGTCAGACGAAGAGAACGATGACCCCAGGCCCCTGCCTCCAGTTATGCCCCCCCTTCGGCCTCACCAGATATCCCCCATCTCCAGTCAGGAATCTTACATGCAACCTCCAGCCTACAGCCCTCGGTTCCAGAGGCCCTTCGAAGGTATGACCATCATGGAGAGCAGTCGGCTCCAAGCCACAGGGCAGATCCGAGGCTCTCTCCACCACAGGGCTTTCTATGGATATCTAGGCCACCCTGGGGATCATGATCCTCCACCTCCTTTTTACATGCCTGATACCAGCCCTCTTAGTTCTGTCATGTCCTCCCCTCCATACCTTGCTGAAGGTCCTTTTGGTCACCCAATGATTCCCGAAGAAATGGGGGAGGGTGAATTCCCACATTATGCTGTCTCTGGTTTCCCACTTCCTCTGACTCTCACCTCTTCCTCTCGTTCACCGGAGATTTGGCAGGGACTGGATTTTACCTTTGCAAGTCTGGAGGGGCCCCAATTCATTTTTCCACCACATCGCCCTCTACATCTCCGCCACGAGTCTCCTTATCCTCCTCCACCTCATGTTCTTCCCCTCAGTGCTTTTCAACCCTCAAACCTTCCAATGCCTACGTACCCAGCTGCCCTACCACTGGAGGCCCCAAAGAGCCACTCAAGCAAATCCCCCAGCAAGGCCAAGCCTCGTGGCTCCCCAGCCAAGCATTTTACTATGCAAGAGGCACATTTAGGGCAGCTAAGACACACAAGCCACGGTATGGGTGTGCCGGTTTTGCCTTACACCGATCCAATGGCCCACATTGTCCCTAGCACATTCAGTAGCCTGGACACCCGATGGTTTGAAACTGGCCCTCGTTTCAGTCCTAGGCAGGCTCGTAGGATGGATACAAGCTTGCATCAGGTGGTTCTCCAGCCCTCTCGACTCTCACCCCTTACCCAAAGCCCACTTAGTTCTCATGAGGGTTCCCCAGAGATTGTAGTGCGTCCCAGGCCACGTCCAAGTATTGTCCATCCTCCCATACCCCCAGCGATGTCTGAGATTACCCTCCTCCCTCCTTCCACAGCCAGCTTCTCAAGGAGATCTTCCCCCTCCTCCTCACCTGCTCAAGGCCAGGGTAGCAGGAGGGCCAGTCCCAGCTACCGATCCCACATGGCCTTTGCCACCTCTGCAACCAGCTACCCAGCTTCCCTGTCCCCATCACCCCCCATGGAAAGCAGCAACATGTTTGGGCAGATGCCATCTCAGAGGAGGACTGAGGAGGGGACCCTTCCATCAGAGCCCTCTCCACCCCAGTTGTCAGCTTCAGGGTAGGTGCATTAGGCATGCAGAGAGGGATACCATTTGAGTCATCCGCCCCAACCCATAATGCTTTAATGAAGTTGCTATGACATTTGGTTACTGAAGTGCTGTCTGATATCCATCAATTTGTTACAATCATCTCTTCGGCAAAAAAGCTTTTAGAGATTTTTTTTTTGTAATTGTTAACATTTGATGTGAAAAGGCATACTGTATGGTTGAAGGAAAACACATTTGTTGTGATGATTCATTTGATGATCCTATGTAGAAATGTTTAAGCTTAGCTTCAGTTCGGTCAATGCTGCTTTTCATGTCAGATAGGTTAGGGTTTTTCACCCATGTAATCTGTGAAGCATTGTTCTAAATAATTTAAATGACTGATGTATTGCAATCTCCATTGAAAGTTCGAAAGAGTATTAATTGTAAAACAAACTGTTTGTTGAATCCACCTGAAAATACATTTGCTTCACAGATTACATTTCAGACCTTTTGGGGCTACAGTCCATCCAAATAGAAAAATAACTGTGTCAGTGCACTGTTGAATTTGTTTGGCGCAAGCCCCTAAAAGCCTGGGAATTTGCAGACATCACCACAGGATCCTTGTTTTTCCATCTGTATCATGCTTTACCCTGTTTTCACCTAACAGGAGGAATCCCATGATATTCATCCAATTGATTCCCCAGACAAAACCAACACCCATTGTTATGTCTAGCTCCAAGCCTTTGAAGATTCCTTTATCATGCGGAGGGATGCTTTAAGAAGAGATCATCTTGGCAGGCCCTGCGGCCCATCCTCGGCCTTAGTAACCTAACCAATTCCCCCCTTACCTCCCAACCTCTCAGACTTTTTCCTTCCCTCATTACCCTTCCCTTTCTGTAACCTTCCTCTCCCCAATTCCTGTAATTGCTCCCAGGTCTGACTACCAAGGAAAGGTTGTTGGGCAAAGTGTGTCACAGGGCCTGTCCGCTTCTCATGTACTGCAATGTCTCCATCATTATAAATTAGGGGCAGTATGGTCGTTCTTGATGGCTCCTGGAGTCTTACCTGCTTTGTTTTTGATTGATCTCAGCTATCTGGGCAGCGTTGTTGTGACCAGGTCCTCTACACCGCAATAGGTAAGGGTTGGATCCATGTCTGAAAGGGGGGGGTTAGCAGGTGGGACTTTTTTGATCACCTCGTCCTTTAAAGGGGAATACAAGACTTTCAGTCTTTGTTTGATTTGTTCCTTCCTTCAGTCAACATGTATAGTTTATTTAAGTTCTTTCTTTTTTTCCTTTTTTTCCCCTCAAAGTAGCAATGCATTTTAAGTTCTGCAGTCTTCCGTACATTATGCATTCTGACTGACATGCATACGCCATCTGGTAGTTCATAGATTAGGTCACAGTTGTATCACCAACATGATTTCATGCTTGAGTGGTTTGCTAACTGACCGCAGTCACAATGTGATCACGCACAAATGTTGTATCTGTTAATTACAATTCCTCACTTTAAGCTCAGGTTCAGGCAGAAGTAAGAAAACTGTAATCCCATCAGCCTCAGACAAATCTAACTAGTTATACAATCATTTATTAGTGACAAGGTTCACTTTAATGAAGAACATTTAGGCAAATGTCACCAATTGGAATGTATATATTTCAGGATAGTATTTAACAAAAAAATCTTTAGGACAAAGCTCTGCATGGTCAAAGTGGACTCTCCTCCAGCTTCGATGTGCTTTAATAACAAAATAGTATGTTTTTTCTAAAGATGAAAGCTCAGTTGTACAAGTTTCACCAATATCACTTGGATTCATTCCAAAGTAACGCAGGAGCAAGCCCTTTTCAAGAAATGTTTATTAGGTTTTGCCAGTGAACTGTAAGATGATGGTATTTTTTTTTATGAGCTCAACTATCTGCTGACATCTCTCTATAAGGCCTCCCTCTGCATCCAGAGACAGACCAATGCACATGACAAACTGTTTGCTAGAAGTATGCTACAGTGGGATATGAAGATCAACTCACTTGAACTAAGTTAAAGAGCTCTTCAACAGTAATACAATACTTGTCATGCAACATGTCTCTTGAGGATATAATTGTCAATAAGATTTGCTGCTTCAAAACTCCTGCATCAACAAGAAATGGCATGCTTCAATGGCAGTTAATTAAACATTTGTGTATACTGGTGTGTGAAAATATGCCTGTAAAGACGGTGCATGAGCTATGACCATGCACTTTCAACCATTGCAGTATTCTCTTAAATGTCAGGGCCTGTAAAAAAAATCCATTAAATAATATCCATGTAAATAAAGCTGTGACGTGTTAGTGCATGACTGTAACTAAAGATACAGCCCTAAACTTTTTATTAAAAGCTGTATCTTTGATTATGCATGCACACTTGCACTGGGCGACTATGTCAATCATCAACTACACTTAACTTTGCCTGTAAACTGCAGCAGTTCAGTGCCAGTGTGAGATAGATCCCCCCAACTATTTGACTTCCAAGTACCCACTCAGAGTAGTGAGTCTGTTTACCAGGCAGCAGCTGATGATTAGGGTTCCACCTATCAGGATAACTGCTGGTGGTTTACTTTACCCAAACTAAAAAAAAACCATGCCAATTAGAAGGACTTTGTTATGAACCCCTGATTGACACCCATTTTTCTCTAGACAAAAAAGGAAAATACACTACTTACTATATTCAGTGTGTACTGCCTTCCTTCCCACTCCCACTCTGGAGCTCAGTAATCAGCGATCTATCCCCTTTGGATCTCTCTCTTTCAATCAATTGTTCCTCTAGCCAGTCCCCTTTCTAATATGCTCATAGCATGGTGGAACAAAGCATAGTCTTCATGAAAGGAATCCCTCATTCATGCCATCTACTACAATCCAGAACTGTTTGCCAAGTAGATTAGCAAGTATTGCAGTGATATCAACACAAGGGCCATAGCCTTTCCTTGGATGTTTCTGCTTACTGATATAAACTGTGAGGAGAACATTTTGCACTGCTACTACAGTAGACTGGACCTGCCCATTCTCATTCTCAAATCGTCAAGGACTTACTTTCTGTCACAGCCCTCAGAATTTCGTACTTTAGCACAAGATATCCTTCAGCGCCTACGATTTCAGATTTGGAGCCCACATCAAGCAACATATAGTGGTGTTAAAGTGTATAGTATCAGGGTTGTGCTGGTAGTTGGTGATGCTGATCTTACTGTAATAGCATTAAGGCATGCACAGATAGCATGACCATTGGCCTGTTATAAAAACCATAGTGTAGGAGGTATAGTCAAAATATGTTTTTACTTTGTTCGGCAATGCTTTCCAGCATTACCGTTTATGATTCTATGTTTCCTTATCTAATTTTATAACATGGATTGTGTTTTCTACAATCAGCTGTTTGACATCTGCTTCGACTTATGAAGCATTGGTCCTCAGCAGATGAAACTGCAATTTTTTTTAAATGTCCACTTAATCCTACACCAGTGTGAGGGTTAAGTAATTGGGGGAAATGTCCTCATCCCTGTTGTTCCGTTTATTAGGGCTGAAATGATTCCTCCAATCAATCAATTACTTTGTTTAAATCCTGCACTACTACACGACGCACTCTGAAAAGGCACAAAATACTTTTTATTAGAATTAATGTAGGATAATTTATGTTCTGTCTTTTTATTTCATCAGAGCAAGAGTGTCTTTATGTAGTTCACTGTCCCGCGTGTTCCTACCAAAGGCGAGTTTTTGTCACGCGCAGACTGACTGACATCACTTTTGTGGTTTGTCTCGGACGCCGCGACAGGATATTAATTTTGGCCAAATAAGTTACAACTGTTTCCTTCTCTTATACCATATTCTATTGGCTTCCTTTTAAAGGTATTATCTGAACATTTACGATACCGATCCAACATTATTCCCCCACTCACTTTATATATTTTGATTGACAAAGTCACGTTGCTCTTATAGTGCAAAAATATTTTGGATGGTTTTGACCAATACATCCATATTTCAGAGCACTGTGTTTATTATTCTGTTAAAGAAAAAGTCCGCTCTTGTTGATGATCTGGATGGATTATTATTGGTTTATATTTATGATGGAGGGAGGAAGAGAGGTTGTCGCTGGGCGAGCTACATTGACTCTTAGCAGGAGAGAGACATGTTTACGAGCGTGTACCAGTAGAAACGGATCATTTTGCGCTTTTAATACAATATATGGGCAGTCAGAGTAGGCTGGAACCCTCAGCACTATCTTCAGCTTTTCTGTGTTTATTAGGATTCATCAGTTTTAATTTAAGATGTTTCATAAACTCAGAAATGTTTGAGTGTTCTGTTGCTGGACCACCTGGGTTAGCCTTCCTCACTGTGCATATCAATGAGCTCTGGCCACCTATTGTCCGTACGCTAGTTTACTGGTTCATTTCCTTGGACCACTTTTAGGACCACTGCAGAATGGGGACACCCCTCAAGAGCTGCAGACTTGAAGATGCTATCACCCAGTTGACTAGCTATCACAATTTGGTCCTCGTCGAAGTCACTTATCACCTTTCTCCTGTCCATTTTGCTTCTTCCAGCACATAACCCTAGAAGCCAAAATGTCCACTTGCTGCCTGACATATCCCACCAAGTGACAGGTGCCATTGTAATGAGACATAATGACTATGCCCTAACACATACCCCTCTATATATTCTATATTCTATTTTACTCTAATGGGAGCACAGTGTACAGAATGGACATCATTCTATACTCAATCTAAGGATCGAGACCATAAATTCACGAGAGAAAAGAGACAAATTGACTCTGCTGTTGCAGGAGCCCCCCCCCCCAGCCATTAGAAAGATTGAAGGTTTAAGACACGTCCCATCAGCTCCACTTTTGAAACTAAGTGTGTACATTGACTTCTTGTGTACAAAAACAAACACATTATGTATTCTCCTATTATCACTTTCTAATGTATCGTACTTAGCACTCTCCTCAAGCGTGACACATCCTGCCATCTTTATTTTACAGATGCTTGTATTAAATGACACCAATTGAAAATATTTTGGACCCCAATCTCCAAGATATATTTTGAAAGATTGGCGTTATGACGTCACATTAAGCTTTGTGTCCACTGGGAGCCAACTTTCACAGCTCTTTTTTTTTCCATTATCAAGAAAGTAGGAAAGCTGTGGCATGCTCCTAACAGTGATTAAAGCTATAAGGTTCGCAATGCACCAGTTTCAGGAGGTGTGCATTAGCATTTTCACAGCAACAGAGGAGTAGTCAGAGACAGGACAAGTACTCTCAGTGGGGACCTCTTTAGACAGAATGAGTCAAATTAGATTCCCTGTGGACACATGGCCTTAATCCCCTTTATTAAGCATCTGTGTAGAGCATGAATCCAACCATCTACTTTGAGTTTACAATTGCACGTGTAGGTTTGGACTGCAGAACAGTTCTCACGGCAATGTGAAGCAAGTGTCCTGCTGAAACAGCTCACGCACTTCTTTTAATCTTAAGGAACAAACGTTTTGCCAAGGGCTTGCTAATGGGCGGCACACAGGGGCCTTGAGGACCCCTGTATGTTCGAGTGAACTGCCCAATGAAGTGCACTTGAATGTATTCCCCTTTAAAGTCGTGTTCCATGTGCAAACTGCCATGCATGCCATCGCTAAATATTGCTCCTCCGTTTTCCAAAAAAAGAAAAAAAAAAACAATTCTATGGATAAATTCTTGTTACATTTGTTGTCCTAGTGCTTCGCTTTTCTTTGGCTTATTTTTCATTATGTGACTGTTCCCAAGTAGTCATTTTCCCCTCCCGCCATCTCTCCCCCTGTCAGCATGGTGAAGCCCATTGTAGACAGTATCCATGTCTATGAATACATATTGATGATGCTTTGTTGCTCAGCTGTGATTCTCCCCCCTCTACTAACGACCATCGGTTTCTCTCTGCAGCCGCGGTGGGAAGATGGCCATTCTGTAATGCTAATTGTTTTTTTTGTGCCTTGAGACAACCGAGTGTGTGTTTGTGGCAGAAATCTGTGGGCTGCCAAGTGCCTCCGTGAATGGGAGGGAGGTGTGTAGATGCAACCATGAGCAGCTAAATAATATATACACTCCACAGCAATGAAACATTTGCACCTGTTATTTTCAGAGTTTCATTTTGTTAAAGAATTATTTACAATCTACAAACGTAAACACCAATTGAAAAAGTCTTGGTGACAATTGTTCAAAGTATTCATCATTTATGGAGACATTTCCTCTGAAACCAACAGTGCAAGTTTATTTAAATGTTGTATCTTCTCAGACATTAATCACTGTTATACCATGAGGTAAATAGATGGTTTCAGGGATCATGTAAAACTTGGCTTTTCTTTGGATGAAGATGATTTGGATCAATTTGAGCAACATATCTTAAATGTCCTCAAAGGACAGAACAACTTCAAGATGTTGAACTCATAAAACATCTGGATTTACAAACTAATTATCTCAAAACATAATCAATCATTTAGTGAAAAAATACCCTGGTACATCCAGATGATGTGCAAGATTTTGATGATATCAGAATATACCAAATTCTTCTTTAAAGCTTTTTTGGATTTGAAAGAGCAATGCCTTCTAGGTGTCTCACATTGATCCTTTGGAAATGTGCTGCACCTCTTGCTTAGCACAAGCAGTGCTGTTTTGAGATTGTGTGGGATTTCTTGTTTGGTTGCACTCCGTAGTGCAGAAACACAGTCCACTGACTATGTTTTGCCTGGAGTTACCCGTTTTTCCCTTCTCTCTTTTCTGTATCCAGAAAACGTCGAGGTGCGCCGATTGCCCTTTCGGGGTCTGAGAGGATTGATGCACTGAGATACCAACGTATTAAAAAGGCCAAGAAGATGATGATGAACAACAATAACTCCAAGACCAGAAAGAAAGCAGGTGTGACCCTGTTCCTCTCGGTTCTCCCTTTTTCTTTTTTCAAAAATCATGATGACCACAGGTAAACACATTTTGCTTCCATAGATGTATTTTTATGGGGTTTTTCTTACCAGGAAAATAAGCATCAGAATTGTTCAGGATATAATCCTAACCCCTAAAAAAAAGAGCCCTATAGTCCAGTATGAGAGCATGACTTAATGCTTAAATGTTCATATTTAAATTTTTTTTTTTTTTAAAACCCTGCCTATGTCCTCTTATGCACCCTGCTTGCACATCGTTTGGCGCAGTTGTCTTTCTCATGGCCAGCGTCCACTTGTGCCCCTGTTAGTGCCTAGGGGTATGTCATTCTTTCAATGCTGTGTTGTCACGCCAACACGTGTTGTGTTCCTATCTTGAAGACACAAAATGTACTGCGCATCAATTGAAATCTATTGCTGTTTTCCTTGTCTTCAATCATCTTCATAATCCTTTAGATATAAGGCCGGTCTGGTGATGTCACAATCACCGCTCACCACTACACCTCAGGGAGAATCCTGCTTGAGCCAACTACAGCAAAAAAGCTTTCCATCATGCGCACTCCCTCCAATTTGCTTCTGTATAAAACATCTGGAAGCACACACACTTTTTTGCTCTCCTGCAAAAGAGTTGAATGTTTGATAGTTCTTATACTTTACAATTTTAATGTGCAGCGTCCATTACGCATGCACAGGAGAATGTAGCCAAGGATACCAGCAGAGAAAATAAGTAAATGAATGTTTACAGCCTACCTTTATTTGATGTTCAGCACACAGAACATGAGTTAACATAGATCCTGTCTGAACCTGTAGGCTCATCTGGAGATTTAAATAATTAATGAAGTTTTCTTGTTATGCCTCATGCAGAAATATTCACCATCCGTCTTGACTGGGAAAGGCACTGATTGTTACTGATGTGGGAATAATTCAGCAAAATATAACTTCAATCTGCCATCAATATAATTCATACAGTGCCCCCCTGTGTGTGCTCTGTGTGTTCAGGAGCACAGTGAAAGACGAGAAGTTCAGCAGGAGTTCAGTCTGTTTTATTTAGACTGAAATCTATCATGTAAATAGCAGTGTGCCAGCATGCAGAGACATCCAAAATACTGATCCAAAGATTGTCACAGTACCAAACAGGTTTTCTTACTGGGTTTGGCTCCTGGCGCCTCAGGACTGACCTCTGGTAGCCACATTGTCATTATCCCAGGAGTCAGAGTCCTGATCCGAAGAGTTATAAAATGATATTGGTTCATCGGACTTTCATCAGCCAGGCCTGAGTTCTGGTCAGGCAGTTGTCAGTTGAGTGGTGTCAGATTTTGAATTTAACATGACATCAGCAAATTTCCCAATAAGAAATGCTGAACTCTTTAAATCCCCTCTCTTTGGCCTGGTTGATGCGGACCACAGCATGTGGTACAGCAGACTATGACATATCCAAACCTGTTTAAGAAAGCATTGGGACAGGCTTTGAGTATAAAAACACATTTGAGCTTGAGTCTTTAAACACAGTCACTTTGAGGTCTGCTGGTCTCTGGTGACCTGCTTTTCCCTCCCCCTCTCCTCCAGGTGTCTCCACCTCTCAGACCCAGCAGGCCTACACCTCTCAGGTACTCCAGCCCGAAGAAGCTCTCTACCTCCGCAAGAAGAAGAAACGGCCCATCCTCCACGACCCATACACTCGCTTCTCTGCTCTGCTGTATCGACGCCCACCCCGCGAGGACCAGAAGGCTATTTTGGCCAGCATGGACAACATAGACCTGGACCATGCCACTCTCCTTTAAAAAACCCTAGAGGACAAGGTCACCACCATACAACACAAACCCCATATGAAAAAAAAAAAAAACGGCACTAGCTACACTCCAGATTTTAAAACAAACACTTTAAATGATTCTGAACTATTGATTAAAGGGAGTAGCGCTGTATTTGAGCATTCAGAATTGGTTTACTGGTCAGTTCAATCTGCACGAGAAAGCATTCTGCCATGACATCAACCTAATCTGTGAAAACAAGAATCAGAAACCAGATCAAGAACCCACCAGACTGATCTACAGTCACCAAACTTAAGAAAAAGTGCAGACAGAATTTTGTCCCAATATAAGTCAATGAAAAAGAAGAATTGGTGATCAACATGGCATAACAAATTAACATCTGAGGCGTGCTCTTACACAAAGATTAGCTTGTTTTTTTACAGATAGTAACTGGGAAGCCTGTACGCACAACATCAATCTGTGTGCTTAAATCAGGTCGCGTTCCCTTTAAAAATGTATAAAGGCAAGTTTTAGGAGTTCAAATAAAACTTTTAGCTGCCACAGTTTTCCAAAGTTTTACTCCAGTGCAAAAAAAAAAAAAGTGAAATCAAAAAGAGGCAATACGTGATTACCAGCGTCCCTGATTTCCTTTTCTTGATTAAAAACAAACAAGTTGTCCAACTCCGGTTTTACTCCATTGATTTGATTCAAAAGGCTCCTCCAGGCTTGGGTCACGTTTCTTGTGCTGAGCCCACCCCACCTGATCCCCCCCCTCCCTCCACCCAACACCACCACTACCTTCCAAAAAAAAACAAAAAAAAACGCCCCCCTCGGGTCTCCGTTTACAGCACCTTCCACGGGATCCTCTCCGCCAGCAACGTCTATTATCTGCCGACCGAGAAACTCACCTCATGGGTGTTCTCACTTCTTACCAAGTATACCTCAGAGCACAGGACACGAGATCTCACCACCACCAGGATCAGCCAGCAGATCAAACTAGCCTTTTGTCACCTCTCTCTTTATCAGCTCGCTTCTCTAATACGACCTTCTTCTTAAATCCCATTTCTGAGCTTAGTAAGATGATTTTTTATTGGAGCGTGAAAATTCTTTCAAACTCATTTTGAAATTCACCTTTACTCATCTTATCTGCTCCGTCATTTCAGATCGGGACGTTGACTTGTTGTCTAAAGAACGAGTGCAAACAGAAACACAACCCTGAACTCCTCATCTCGGCCTGTAGGAACTCATTTTGAACTTTCACTACACGTCATGTCTTTACAATCAGATGTCGTGCAGTTCATTTTGTTCACCTATAATAAACTATGAGTGTTGTTTTCACTCATTCATACAAGTGCTCCAATTACCTTCAGCTCTTCATATCTCATTACAGTTTGCACTGGAGCAAAATCTTGTCCATTTCATCAGACGTGTGTGTCTGTTCTTCTACTTTAGGTAGTGTAGAGGGTTCCTAATCCCAACAGAGAGAACTATAGTTATGCCAAAAACAATTCAAAACAACAACCATACGTAGTGGAGGATAAGATTTTGTGCCATAGTAAATGATAGTATTTTTTCATACTTACTAGAGGGCATAACAAAATAAAATAATAATAATGGCTTTGTTTGGCCTTAATGGATCTTCTGGTTGGTTGCCAGCATCACTTTTGTCAGATTTTCTTTTTTCTACTTTTAGACTTTTTATTTGTGTGTTTGTTTGTTTGTGTGCGCATGTATTTTTTATTCACAGCCTTTGTATTTTGTCTCTTTATGTGTTGGTCATTTGAAATAGAAATTGGGAAAGTATACTGTCATCCCTGAAGGAAATGTTAACGAGGCAACGAAGGTAACTCAAAGTGAGCCAATGATTTTTGAGTGACATGATGAAGTTTGTCTAACTGGCCTGGATACGGGGAAACTAGGGGGCTAAACAATGTTTGGATAAGTAAAGAAAGTGCCATTACATCGGATACAACACAGCAAACTTGTTTGACATATTTTAGATCAGCTAAGGAGGAGTGTGTAGTGTAACACTTCCAAGCTTTTCTTGCCCTTTTTCTATATTTGTCTTGAGCTTTGTTTCAAAGGTGCTCGGTTTCTGCAGAGGTTGATTTCACTGACATATCTTCGGTTCCTAACACCGCCTGAAAGCAGCATCAGTGTCCTACTGCAGTGTGTTTGGAGGGGTACACTCAGTTTTCTTTTGTTTGTCATACAGTTGTTGTAATTTTGAGAAAACACAACTCCAACACGGTCTCCTTAAAATCAGCCACAAGTGACCACGTTTAGTTAACTGATGAAGTTTTTACACATTAAGCGCCTGCAGAAGGAGAGGAGTTCTGCTCTGAATGCAGAAAGCTTCTGTTAAAATGTGCATTTTAAGGTGTAAAGAGGAAACATGCATATTTTTATTGAACTACTAAATATGAAAGAAAATACTAAGTAAGGGTTGTTTCACATTAGGAACCCAGGCCCAAAGTCTGGTTCATTTGATCAGTGTGAACACAAACGTACTGTACTACAAGTCCACTTGAAGAGGTGGTCTCAGGCAACTGGGCTCAAACAAGGAAGTTTACTACTATAAGACATAATTCTAAACGGCTCCTGTCGACATATCTGAATGGATCTGAATGTATCAAAGAAACAAGCTTAGCAGCAGCTCAGCTCACAGCCCCCGAGTTCCTGAGAAACATATATTTGAATGTGAAACTATTTTATTTAATGTTTTAATTACAGCATCCTTTTGTTATAAAGAGAAAGAGTTCTCTGTGAATAATAATGATGAATACTCACCTTAAACCAAATTCCACCAAATTCCACCTAAGCTTGATCCAAAGACTACTGGACTAGGTTGAAGATCTTTTAGTCGTGTCTCCTCTCCTGCAAAATTCTTCTTCAGTTCTAAACTAGGAGGAGAGGTACAACATCTTTAAGATTTTCAACCAAGTCAAGTTGTCTTTTAATCAAGCTTCAAATGTACCATGACCTGATTAACAGAGAACCTACACAGACACCTAGAAATAAGTTCAGCTCAGCTCTCAGCCCCTCCAAATCGTTTTGAGGCTCAGTTTAAAAAGTCTAAAGCCTGTGACTCCCCAATGCAGGTGCCAAAAAAATAAAAAATCTAACAAATTTGACTGACAAACTAGGTGGAACAGCTGTTTTCGCTGATGGTAAATTATAATCTTCAATTGTTAGCAAACAGTTTTTTAAAAGAGCTAAAAAAGTAATGGCTCAATGAAGAATCCGATCTAATAGTTTTTTTTTGGGTGTCACATAAAGGCTCTTCTTGCAGTCAAAGGTGCTGAGCAATTCATTGAGTAGCTAAAGAGTAGTTATCCTCTTGATAAATGAAGACAAATCCCATCTCATTGCTGACATATTTTTGAGGACCTCGTTATTCAAAAGTGACTCAAGGCTGCACAGCCGCTCATATTTATACAAATGTGGTTGGAGGACACTTGTTGGAGTCGTGCTTGGATTCAAAATCACAATCAAAGAGAAACAAGGAGCTCTTCTTCCATAAAAGCCTTTTTTATGCCATTTATAGAAAGGTTTAAGAAGAGAGAGCTCCATACGTTTGTTTTATTGAATGTTTCACTGCTCGTCTTCTGTTGTTTGTGCTGCTGTGGGTCCTCTCAGCTGATCTCTCCAGGGAGGTCTTTATCAGCAGCACTCAGTTTGTTGTGTTTGAAGAGAGGACAGAGATCCTTGCACTGTGTATGGAAGATAAATACACCTAACAGGAAGTGATTTCAATCAGTTCTCCATTAAAGATACTGGCTATATTACCACGGGTTAAGGCTGTAAGATCGGGACTCTGACTTACCGTATACATGAAGATACCAGAACGTCTTTGAACTTCCTTAAAAGAGTTTTTATCAAGAATTGAAAACAAAAAGAACTTTATTATAACAATCAAACCTGCTTCTAATGGACATACTGTACTGTATCAATTCGTATCTAATGTCTTTTTTCTCCTGAAGAATTAACTTTATAATTAATTTAGTGTAAACTGTATCTGCAAAATCACAAATAATGCACTTTGCCAACTTCACACTGATCCATACTGTAATTTAAAGATTTCAAAGAAATCAACATAGACAGATTTAAATAAAAAGAAGACTCTTTATCCAAATGTGTAGATATAAATTGATCTATATCTTGTAAAATGTAATATAAGAAATGGCATATTTTATTACAAATTGGTCGACAATATGCATGCAGTTACAGAATTTAACATAAACTATATTTAAATTTTTTATTTCAAAATGGAAACAGTTTTTATGTAGACGAGGAGAACCAGTTTTTAGACTTTACAAGTTAAAGTTTGAACATTTACTTTCCGTCTTTCACCTCCATACTACTCAAACTGCTTAACTGAACTAAACTGTCAATAATTCTGAATCTAATGAGGGTTCGGTGGTGTGATTTAGATTTTTACATGTTTTGGCTGAAAGTATAGAGAGAATGACTTCACCAACTTAGAGAAACCCCTGAAAATCCAACATCACAAGACCGCTGTTGAAAGCAGCACAGGTGTGTAGCTTTGTGTGACTGTGAGGATACTTCTTCACTAAGGGCTTCAAAGAGGGAGTGACAGTGTGAGCACGATGGATTGGGCATCTTAATTTATATGACGAGGGTGAGGTCACATCAGCCTCAATAAAGAAGTACTGTATACGTCCTGATGTGCCACTGAGAGATGTTTCCATGAACATTGTAGAAAGTGAAAGACATTATCTGCATGGTGTGAAATGTTCAGTGCTACTCAGACACATGCAGAGTCGTCACCGCCAGAACAAACGCCCTGTAGCTTTAATGAGTAAACCGGTGATTTGCAGGTCCAAAGCCAACAGGAGCTGTGACAGATCAAAGTTATCAGTCAGACTTTAAACTGACTTCAAACTAAAAATGTTAACAATCCCAGAAATGGATTCCATTTAATTAATCTTTACATCTTGTGTTAGGTACATTTTAATCCACAGTAGTGTAGTCTGGAATGAACAGAAACACATTTTGATGATTTGTTTTTCACATGGCAGTCTGACTTGTGTTACACACAACACTCAGACATAAACCAATTGATCTGTCATTAACAAATCCTAGATTGATCATGGAGTCTTGACCACAGAGCCATTGCTGTTCTGTAACCTTTGACATATTCAGCCTCCAACAGTGCTACACAGTTTTATATAAGTATTTGATGGTACAGTAGAAGACCCCCAAATAGAATAGAGTTAGTTATTGTGGTGAAAAACATCACACAGATTTAATAACTCCAGACTCAAGATTCAAAATTTTTTATTGTCTATCACATAAAGAGCTCAGTAATATAAAAACACACTCACATTCACACTAAGACTCACATTAAGTCATAAAGGTCTGCATCATTAGGCCAGAGCAGAATGATGCATTGACAGAGACTTACTACCACGTTGTAAAGAATAATCCCATTTTTGACACATTTAACAAACTTTCACCCCACATGCTGCAGTAGGAGAGGAAAACCCTCTGGTGCTAACAGATACCACAAAAACTAAACATTTGTTTTTGTTTTATCACAGAAAAGACTTTAAATACACAGCTCTGTCCTTCGAACTCTCGTCACCCGACATGCAGAGACGTGGAAAAAAAACAACACTTTTTAAAAAACTAAATTCTGCACAATTCTGGACACATTTGAGCCCAAGGGTTCCTTTTACACTTTCAGACTTTTCACATCAAAATGTCTCCATATAGACGATTGTTTTTGACTTTTAATCTTGACATTTTCGGGCAACACACTGCAAATTGAAACGATTACATGTTGCAGTTTAATATATCAAAAATAACTATACTATCATATAACTAGAATCTTATCTCACAGGTCAGTACAATAATACAATTAGCTTCCTTAAAGTGAGAGTAACACACTAAATAAATTACATAATTACACTTAATGTAGACTTTGAAGGACTCCTTTAAGGACATTTTTCAAAGGGGGGAATATTATATTTATTATATTAAGAGTTAAATAACACCACAAAATCAACATTAAATTACATAAAGTACTAAGGAGGCTGATTCCACCATTTAAAACCTAAACTGTAAACAAAGCCGTGCTTAATTTGAACCGTCAGTGCAAACCATTTGAAATACATGTTATCAGTGTGTCCCTATGGCAACAAGCAGGAAAGTACTGAGATTTAAAAATGTATCAACTATTGTCCAAACATGACTGTAAAAACAGTCATTACCCATTTGAGTTTTTGTTCCACCATGTCAATAATATCTCACATGAGCATACCCTGTCAGATGATGCACATCAGCGGGCGGGAACTGAGTAGTGTAGGGTCTGCCTCAGCGACACATTATCACATGATGTAACAGACCAATGTCTATGTGAGTGATGGAAATCTTCTAAAAGCTAGAAATTAGTTTCAAAATGTAATATCATAGAGCCAGGAGATATAGAGAAAAAAATATAAATACACGTATAAATATATATATATATATATATATATATATCTTGTCATGGAACCAAAATGGTTTATGAGTATCTATATTTGGGGACAGTACTTGTTTTCAAGAATGTAGTCTATATTCTATTATTTTTATATCTATTTGTTGCTTTATATTGTAGCAGAATCTTAACACAAAGTAGAGATATATGACGTCTGTCTGGAGGTTGTGTACAAAAAAAAAGAAAATGGTGCACCAAAACGTTACTGTACTGTATATCTCACTGTCTGTTACACGGAGACTGACACAGAATGATTCAGTAAACTAAAGTTCATCATCCTTTTGCTTTGTGAGTACTTATGGGCAGCACGCGCTCACTCCTAAGTAGTCCTAACAGCTGTTTTTTTTCAGTGGCCCTAGACTTCAAAACATGACGCTGAAGGTACAACTCATAATCATGGAGTGTGGCGCTCGATTTCAGATTGATGTTTTAAGATGGGAACTTGTTTTAAAGAAATAAAGTGAGTATGTCATATGCCATGCCTTAGCTTGGTAACAGGCGTACTGTAGGTTACATGACTACTTTAAGTATTTATTACGTTTTATACATTATGCTTTATTAATAATTACTCTTCACTTCTTAATCTAATAATGCACAGATTATTCACCCCACACCCAAAAGAAACACATGTACCCTCTAATGGCCCCCGTCCCCTGAACACATCAGTCTAGAATATTCTTTTGAGGTTTCTAAACCTGATTATTAATGCAACCAATTCACAACCAGCTCATGCCTGTTTTCTAGCTTTACTGCTTTATTTTGAAGGTCTAATTGGACTCTGAAATACTTCTTACAAGCAGAAACCTCCGGTGCTGAAAAATGAAGCAAATGCAGGAGTGGAAAGAAAACTGCAATTCCTTGAGTGTCCACTTGAGGGGGGCTTCCAAAAACCAAAGAAGCCCCATTAGGTGGCATGTCAAAATGCCCTTTGTTAGAGCAGAATTAAAGAAATATACTGCCTGATAAAACAAGGTACAGGGCGTTAATGCTAGCTTAATAATGAGGTGGATGAGCTACTGTCGTGTTTCAGCAGCCATGTTTCATTTGGCCTCCATCAACTCCACCTTTTTTTTCTTCTGGATCAGCTGGAAGGTAGATGGTCTCCGCCATCTTTGGGCTTCATAACACCTCTTCAAAAACAAATGGGCATTGTCCCATGACTTCACTTTTACCTGCACATGCCAAAATGGCACTAGAGTTGTACCTAGATGGTCATATTTTGAAGCGTAGGGCCACAAACCAAGCTGCCATATTTAATGAGAGGGGACTTGTTACTGGACATCTTCTAACCACTCTTTATTTCGGTGGATTTAGCTCCTCTCTAGTTGAAAACATGCTTCTGCAGTCCCTTTTAAAAAGTTCTTTGGCATGACAGAACGGTGAGAGTCTTTTATTTTTTTCCCTACTATGGTGCTCCGTTGCAATTTGTATCACAGCAGAGAATAAACATGTATAATCATCTAATTCACAAACTGTTTCACAGCGTATATATTTACAGTATGTATGTAACAGACACATTGCTTCATGATGCTGCTTTGAACTGACAGAAGGGGGATCCAAATGTTTGCTTTCCGTTTCTTTTCTTTTTTGGTTTGTAAACAAAAAGCATGTTTGAGTTAATGCGATGAACGTTTAGTTGCCTTTTTGTTCAAAAGTGGAGGTTGAGCATTGCAGCAGCTGCTAAAAGTTACTCCACACAGTGGAGACGTTTAATTCAGTGCTGTACATTGCCAAAAACAAAAACAAGTCTTATACATTATGACAACTGGTGCTATTCAAAAAAACATCTGTGGTGCTTTTTTTAAGTTAGTTGTTTCCTTGCTTCAGACAAAATGTAGCTACACGATCCTGTACTGTACTGAAGGTGGTTGTTTGGCCAGTATGTCATCTGACCTGCTCGTCATGTCTTTGGATGGTTTTCTTTGACTGCTGTAGTTTCAGGGAATACACAGATCAGATAGGAAGAACATTTTGAGTGGCAAATTTTAAAAGCAAGGAAATTCAATAGGACATTTATTTAAATACACATCATAATGATTTTCTTGGGATTGAGTTTATTATTTTCTTATTAATTTTGGTCCCAGTGCTACGATTGTATTGGTGATTGCAAAATAGTTTCTACACATTGTGTTTGGTGTGGGTGAATATAGATGCTCACCTTGACCTTTGTATTTCTCAAAGTCTTTCTATCCGGTCAGGTAAACATAGTAACCCCCTCCAGAAACCCTTATGATTGATTCACAAAACAATTATCTTCTCCAAACATGCTCAGGGTCGGGAGATAAGTTATACTGTCATGCTGCAAAGAAAAGCAGCATTTAAAGGTATCGATGGAAGGAAACGATTGAACAGCAACTGTTAAAGTATAATGGACATTACAAATCCAGAAAGACATCAGGCAGTGTCTACAGTAAAATACATATTTAATGCCTCATTAGCTAAAGTTAGTCAACAGCTTTGCTAGCATTCAACCACTTTCTAGCTAACATTAGCTGTTGCTACTTACCTTTGGTTACTTAATCATTTATCAAATATGTTGTTTTACTTTTATCAATGACCAGATTTCCCTCAAGATTTTTTCTACCATTCTTTGTCTGCTTTAGCTAACATTTAACCACTTCAAAACTAACATTAATGTCCATGTGATAGACTTAAAGTCTAAGGAAACAGTCAATTTTAGCTACCATTTATTTAAATGCAAACTTAGCCTCTTAGGATATCCTAGTTTATCATAAAACACGATCAACATTAGCTAAAAAATGTATGAATTCTAACCAACCCTTTTAGCCTATCCTATCTTGTCATGTAACTCTATCAAACATAATGTTAGCTGAAAATTGCTAAAATCACAACACAGCTTTTATTGATTAACTTTTGTTACTTTATGAGAAATCAAATATGTTTGATTTACTTTAAAACATGGGCAGATGTTCCTACCTAATCATTGTACCTTAAGTTAGCATTTAGCTAACAATACTTGAGTATAGACTTGAATTTTTAGGTAACAGTTGTGTTAGCATAGAACGGTTCAATGCAAACTAAAGCTATCTTATCTTGTCATAAAGCTATCAAAGGGTCATTTTTATCGGGCCATCAAATATGCTGTTTTGTTTTTTCTTAAAATATGGCCCACTTTCTGATTTCCTCTATTTACGTCTTATCCGTTGCTGAGAAAATGTGAATCAGTTATGATAACAATAGTAAGATTTCCTTGGTTTATATCCCTCGGCAAACCTGGAAAACAGATGTAGAATATACATTCAAGATTTCCCACCCTGAGCGTGACGTCAGAGGAAAATGCCCACTGGGTGAATATGGTTCAGTGGTTCTTGTGCAGCCAGGCTACTCCAAAACTCACCACATAACCACCATTAAGGGACCTGAGGGGTTACTATGTTTGATACCAGATATATTGTGTTGAAAAGATACTTTCTAAAACTGTTTGAAAAAACATTTGCTGCCAAGACTCAACTCAACATTGTGGAGCCTCTATACATGAAAACTTTATGTAAACATACAAGCTTCTGTTTTCTTTTGTAACAAATGCAATACAAGTGGAAGAAGAACAAACAAAACTCATTGTCTCCTCTTAATTGTGCAGTCTTCCTGAGATGTACACAACTGGTTTCTTTTTTTACAGCAACAAAACATGTGAGTGTGTTCACTGTAGTCACAGGCGTAGACAACTCAGTACCTCAAAATGTCTGTTCAAATCTTCAATCCACTTAATGGACATTTGATCTTATTTTTGTGTTTTTACCATCTCTGAGAAGTCAGTGGTCATGATGCTTTTTATATTTGTTGGCACAAACACTAACAAGAATGTATGGCTGTTGTAACTCCTGCTCACCCCCACTCTTCCTAGAAATTTAAGCTTTTAAAGCAACTAAATTGAACTGTCAGTTTTTTGTATTTCAAATGTCTTGGTATGCTTGTTGTAGTTGTATATTCATAATGGTGTATATTACATCAATTTTTATTTATTAAAATGTTTAAATTTTCCAACATGACTTTTCTTGTTATTAAAAAAAAAACGGGTCCTGATAATTTGTTGCACCTTACATTTAATAAGTTCAGAGTTGTTTTTTTACAGGTTCAGATATACTCTGGATTTTCCATCTGACGCAGTTGTAATTTTAAGCCCCTGACATTGTGGTGTAAATATCGCTCATAAACGTATGGCCAAGTTAGAGCCAATAAGCATGTCAGCCTTAAAAATGACACATAAATCAGCGGGCCATAAACCAACTGAAACCTTGTCTTAAGTCTACAACGCAGTATGTCAGCATACAGAGATGACTTCACAACACACTTCCACTCTGTTTCTTAGACACAGATGCACAGCAGCGTTCTCCCTCTGCTCATTTAAAAACATTTACTGATACATTTGGATTTAGCTTTTTTGAATTTGGACAGAGGGCTCAGAGACGAGATATTGTTTGGCTCATTTCCTGACATGTCCATATTCCTTTTCGAGATGAGGCAGATACCTGAAGACACTCACCACTACGGCGGAGAATTCTTCTACAGACTGAAGAACTCCAGCCCAAGACCAACACCAAGCTCTCCATTATGCCTGCACTGTTTGATGCACATTCTGTCCGATATACACTAAAACACATGCAGAAGCACGAACACTCACACATCTCACAAAACGAGGTTTAACACACAAACATATTGTGTGGATGAGTGCAAACGACAACCAAGCCCACAGATATGAGAACAGACTGTCCAGTGTCCATTATGCACATGGCAGAGAGTACAGCCATGGATTCTAGAGTAAACATACAGCCTACCTGTCTTAGATGATAAGTCAGTTAACATCAGATCCTGTCTGATACGTCTGGCATGTCTTCAGATTTTAGTAAACTGTGTTGCTTCAGGGTACATAACTTTATTCAGAGCACCAACATATTTCATGAAGTCTCCTGTGTGTGACTTGTGTGTTCAGGGGGAACAACAGAAGGAGAGAAGTTACATGAGTCATTCAGAGTCCTATCAATCTATAAACAAAGACAGAAATACGCCATGTAAATACCAGCGCACCAGCCTTCAGGCGCTCCTGGCTCTTAAAGGGAACGAGAGCTGACGCATTACAAAGCCACCTAATCCATCCTCCTTGCTCTCTGTGGCCCAGACCCTGTGCTTCCGAGATCGGGCGTGTTCAGGGTTTTATGGCCATAAGGGACAGTTGTGGGTACTGACAGGTCATTTACAGACATGGCAGCATGTGGACCACAATTCTTGAATCTGGCTGAATTTTTGGATATCTGAATATGTCTTTATCAACATATGATACAGATGAATGTTTTCACATGTACTATATGTTTATGATAAATAATGGTAAACTAGTAGTTAGTTTACTATTGGTTCCTCATTTGTTCCCTAATAACTGTTCCAGATTTGACCATGCAGTTAACGGGGATAAAATGGCCGATAAAAAGTCACTAGAGATCAAATGAGGAATAAATGAGGAACTTGTCATAGGTTGGTTATGGCTGTATGGGACACAAACAGGCCATTAAAGATGTAGCAGCCTGTGGCAAGTAGAATATGTCTCAATCTACTTTGGGTGGAAACTGTAAATATTTGCACATTGGAACTACAACAATCCAGTCAGTGGAAGTAATGCACAACACATATGGATTCCAACCGCTATGAAACTCCACCGAAGAAGAAAATCAAGTATTTAAGTGTCAGCCGTGATAAGAGCTGTATGAATTCCTACATTTTTTTTTTTTTTATTAGTTTATTTAACTTGGACATACAGTAACATTTAACCATGCACAAGTTCCAGATGCACTGCTCTTAGTGTTTATAGCAAAATGCTAATGCTAATTTCAAATGATAAGGAAAGGAGTGTAATTGATGCCTTCATAATGTCCCTAAGCAAAGGATACACTGGGCCATTCTTTACGAAAGGAGAGAAGATAATATGACCCACAATTCCTTATGTTCACTAAAAAAGTGACGCACCTGTCAGCTTCATGAAAAAAACCCAATAATTTTTATTCAAACAAACTTGAGATTTACGTGGATAAATACGAGAGGAGAGCAGAATGAGCAGAGCAATATTCTCATTGTAACAACCATAGACTGTAAAAAGAATGAACAGGACAAGCTCCCCGGTGTAGTGAAGCTTTTATTTGTAGAGCTCCCCCTGCTGACTGGCTGCAGTATAGGTCATAAACCCCGCCTCCTCAGTGATAACAGATGGGATGTGGGTCAAACTGTAAAGTTAAAATACTCGTCACATAATTTTTTTCCAAACCTAAACTCTGCTGTGATCATTAGTTATTATCACCCTACATTGTGTTCAAGTGCTCATTTTTCTGTGAAGTTTGTTTTAAATAAGTTATTTGAGGTTGAAAAACGGGATTTTACGTCATATTTGACGATGATTGACAGCCGCCGATCTTGCGTAGCTCTCTTTGTGAATAGCAAAGTTACGTAGTGAAGGAAAGCCGAGACACCATTGAACTTTTCCACTCTGTGTTTGTCTCTCTTGGACTGACAGAGTGAGTTGTTCTGCTGTAAACACATCTAACCAAGCTGTGGGATGTAAGGATATCTGTGTTAACTTGGTAAGTTGAAATGTTTGTTTAATGTGCTGTTCGGGGGTAATGTCGTTAGCTAGCTAGCTAACACTGAAGTAGGCTAGCTGGCTGTGACGGACATTATTTATCTTTTTATTTCAGTAAAGAATGGGGGGGGGGGTGTTTGTTGTGACTTTGGTTCAGATTATTCAGAATTTGTTCAGAAATACTCTTCTTGCTTTGCTCCATGATTATGTGATTCATATGTTATATAATAACTTTCCTGTTTTTAACACTATTTCTGTTCAACAAGATTCATTTCTATTTAAAATGCTCTTTTGGATATTTCATTATCATATTTGTCTGTTATAACTTTTTAGTTTTACACTTAAATTTAAACCTCTCAAATCTTTTTGAGGAATTATAGCCAAAACAAATGAATTCTACTTTGCATACAGTACATCCTCTGATAAATAAAGTGAAGTACTTTGATTGCATTTCTGTGGTGTTCCTGTAGGTGACCATGATGCAGCCAGACTGAAGCAGCAGGTTGTGAAGGTGGACGCCATCATCTTGTCTTTGCAGCGCTGATTCTGAAGAGAACGCCTTCACATAGGACTCAAAGGTAAAATTATCTCTCATATGATTGGACCGTGTTATTGTAACCGCTATCAGCATCAAAGTCATTTTAGTAACAATTTATAATCTTTCTTAAAATGTAAGGAAGACTAGCAGAAGATTTTAACAGCCTCTATGGTTCTGCAAGAAGTCTAGTTCATGTTTAAATTGTTCTTCTTTCTGTCTTCAAGGAAATCAATGCTCAAAGGAAACAGCAGTCCATAGTCTGATTCCAGCTCCGGTGAGGTTCTGCACACAAATTGGCTGTCTGATTCGTTTAATGGATAATTACCACACAACACCAAATCAGTACATTGAATTGACTTTTTTTTTAGCCAAATACTGAAGCTACTTCTGCATATTTGTCATGAAGCACAAGAATCCAACTGACTGCAGTTTCTGCTCAAACTGCTGAAATCATGTCTCACTCTTTAAGTTTCACAGTTGTACTGTGAGTATCTGTATCTGAAATCAACAGTGTGTGGTAAAATCATTACATTCATGTACAAATGTACACAATACTTTTCTGCAGGCTTGTTCTCTCATTCCTTATCAGCAGTTGCAGTATCCTGTTTTACCACTTTAACTTCATCATCACACCTCATCATATTGGACCACCTGCACTCTGCGCTTTTGTGAATAAGAATGGTCAAAAGACTTTTCACACGTCCCCTTTCTGTGACACGCTGAGAGCCTGAAGCAGAACGCCTGAGTTAACAAAGTTCATAATCAGCTCATGCTATCAGATATCGTTATCTGGAGCTTCTGGCTTTGCTGAACCAGCTTTCTCAAAGAAAGCCTGGATATGTTGAACTTGCTTCAGATACAACAGCTGACCCAAATACTGATCAATAACTTAAACAACAGTCAAATACCGCCACCTAGTGTCTAAAGTGAGTTTTGTCTAAACTAAATGTGTTGATGTGTTTGCACTTCAGAAATAAAAGTTTCCATGGCTAACAAAAACCAGTGTAAACCAGTTCTGCTCATCTGTCTGTCCCTGTCCATAGGCACACTGACTTGAAGAGAGACAATTGGCTTCCATGTACGAGACACACAAGAAGGTAAAGAGCTGTCTCACTTTAAAGTGATATAAGAAGGTGGAGTCCTACATAATCATACTAAGTAATCCACAGTCCTTTCTAACACTGAGTTAATATAAACTCTACGTATATTAAATTATACAAGCTATACTAGCCAAATACTGAAGCTACTTGAAGCACAAGAATCCAATCACGTCTCACTGTTTAAGTTTCACAGTTGTACTGTGAGTACTTAGAAACAATAAATCACTGTAGCAAGGTAAATTTATCTAGTGCTGGTACACTCTGGCAACCCCGGAGCACATCGGGCCCTGATTGGATGGTCAAGATCCGGGTCAAATCCAGCGTCGCCATTGGCTGATACTAAAGAGCGAAACGTCTCCGTGGATGTAGTTGTAATATTTACGATCGAGTTGCTTAGTAACCATGGGATGGAATTGACAGGCACGTTCGGTTTTCACCCGCGCCTTGATGACGTCACAGAACGGTCAAAACCAAGGTTATAGAGAGAGGCTGTTTGAGCCGTTAGAGTTATTCACTTTAACAAGTGGATCATCACTGTCTCGTTCCGCCCCTCGAGACTTAGATTGGGTTCTCATCATAGAACACTCGAAAGCACTCTGATATGATACAAAAACTAATGAGAGAGTGTTCAACAAAATATATAACCAACAGCAACAGCCCTCTGACTCATTGGGGGAAAAACAGTCTAGTAATGAACACAAGCCAACAAACCATTCTACTGTAAATCACACATTACAAATACTAACAAACACAACACCTGCTTTTTAAAGCATTAAACAACTCAATATCTTCAGTTTATCCAGTACCACAAAGCATGCTGGGAAGTGGCTATATGCACGCATGGGTGGTGACGTAGTTCCGGTAAAATCTCAGCCAGCCTCATCATATCCGGTTAATTTCCGGTTTCTGATCGCTTCACTGCTGCTTCTAAAATCCGGTAATGTCGGGGAAAAGCTATACATTTCAACGGACTATTAGTTCTACAGCCGAACATTGTTGTGTGCCATTATGTACTGCATCCAGTAAATACAATTCAGCGCTCAGTTTTCACACGTTTCCAATGGATTTCGAAACAAGACGAAAATGGATTTATGCTATTAGGTGAGATCACTTCGTGGTTAGCCCCCATACCCGCGTTTGTAGCCGGCATTTTACAAACGAAGATGTTCGTGAGCCCTTATCTGAGACAGCAAGAAGATTGTTGAGGAAGGGAGCAGTCCCTGCCTTGTTCGAGTGGAACAATTTCTCTCTTCCACTTTCAAGACAGGCGGGGGTGTGGGAGAGGAGGGAGCGGCCAGTAGAGGAGGAGGACACATCATGTGAGGAGGCAGCTAGCATCACAAATGATCCGGCAGTTGTAGACCTAGCTCTCGATGAAAACAAGGCCCTAAGAAGTGAGATCGACCAGCTGAGAAAACAAGTCCAGACACTTCACTTGAAGGTTTGGCATTCACCGGTTTGCAGGCTCAGACAGAGACAGACGTTTTTTCACAAGGTAAGATTCCAGCATACCTGTTAACCTACTTTCCTGGGAGGCACAGGTGTAAATGTGCAAAACAGTGACAGTGACATTCTAGACAGCTGTTCATGTGCAGATTCAGCATTAGACATCTAAGGTCTGTCTGATTCACTAAAGGTTTGCATGTGTTAAAACATGTAGCTGATCTATGCATATCTTAATGAGTCCAGCTTGCTGTTGAATTAATGAAACTAGCATGCAGTGCTGCCTCAAAGTTTGTGTGTATTGCAGGATTTAAAGCATGTGGCAATGTAGAGGAATAGCAGCTGTCAGAATCCTTGTACATGTAATATTTAATACATATTATTGTGTGTGTGTGTGTGTGTGTGTGTGTGTGTGTGTGTGTGTGTGTGTGTGTGTGCGTGCGTGTGTGTGTGTGTAAGAAATCAAGGCTATGGTAATCATATTTTATGGTGGTTTTTATAAAAAATACAACCATTCAAAGTTGAATATTAACATCTAAATTGTATTATTTAAGGTTTGGATCTTATGACCTCCTCATGCGCTTCTGGACCCAAATAGAACCTGCAGTACCATCTATGGTCAGGGTGACACAAGCACAGAGAGGCAACTTCACAGAGTTCACTTTTCCAGCAGTAAGTACTGTTAATAATGAAAATAACAACAATAATTATTTTTCTCCTTTACCAGCTTGACAAAGATCAGTTTTGATAGAAATAAACTGATTTGGGAGAAACTTAATGCAGCTATTCATTTGTTCTGAACAGGCTCACTCCCTGCAGCCCATAGATGAGATGTTCATGTTTTTGAACTATCTTGCACTTGGTTTGAAACAGCGTGACCTTGCTGACCGGTACAGAGTCCACCAGTCCACAGTCAGTCGCATTATAACAACATGGAGCAACTTTCTGTACACTGTGCTTGGGTCAGTGAGGATCTGGATACCAGAGGAGAAAATTAGGGAAAATTTGCCAACAGAGTTTAAGGACTACGCAGACACCACAGTCATCCTAGACTGCACAGAGCTGAGGTGCCAGTGTCCAACATCACCGCTTCTCCAAAGCGAGGTATACTCTGCATACAAGTCCAATTGCACTCTCAAAGGGCTGCTTGGAGTTGCACCTCACGGGGCAGTCACCTTCATCTCTCCAGCATACAGCGATGCTGGATCAATTAGCGACAAACAGATCAGTTCTTCGAGACAGAGATTCCACTCTGGCTTTTTGGAAACATTAACCAACTTTATTCTGTTGCATGTCTCCTGACAAACTATGAAAATGGTCCTCTTGTTAAGTCTTGGTCCAAGAAGTCAGAGTAGTGTCGGAATCTGGGCTGCAACTGTTAATTGATTTTATCTTTTAGGGCGAAATGTTAATCGTGTAAATAGCAATTCTCTGTATAACATGAAATCTGTTTTATATTCTTCTAGTGCAAAATGTTAATCTTGTAAATAGCAATTCTCTGTATAACATGAAATCTGTTTTATATTCTTCTAGTGCAAAATGTTAATCTTGTAAATAGCAATTCTCTGTATATACTAACAGGAAATCTGTTTGGTGTTGTTGAAGTCATTGAATATTGGTTTGTTGAAATACATTCACTTTGGACCCAGATTTCTTTTGCTTACCTTCTTTTCTTTAGAAATTACATTTATACATGAAACAACATTCCTACAACAACATGCTATTGATCACATTGTATTGCAGAACATACATTTTATACATGAAACACTCCCATGCTATTGATCACATTATATTGCAAAACATACATTCTCACAAGTGTAAAACATTTCATTTTTAAGCACAATGGAAACATTATAACCAAATAATTAACGTAGTGCAAAACAACAACATACATTTAAAATTGAATCCATCATGGAGAACACACTGCTGACGCCTTTGCTTCCTACTGAGCATTTTTGCTTGGCAGTCTAATTTCAGTCTATCTATATAAGGAAGTGGGTAGGTACACAAGAAATGGTCAATTTTTTCTTTGATTTTAACTTCTGGTGTGACAGATCTCTCTAAATTTGGAGGATGTGACTCTCAATGTCAAAACATTTTATTTTTGTAAATGTTTACAATTTACAATGTTAATTTATTATTATTTTTATTTTTATTATATAAAGATATAAAAGTATAAAAGTATAAATTAAAAGGGTAGATGATAAATATAAAGTCGACATCGAATAGAATGCCAGGGCGAATGTATGCGTATGAATGGGAGAGTCACAATCACTGAATGAATGGGTGTGATTGGGAAAGTGTGACATTGAGAACCGAGATCGAGAAGTGAGAAAACCATATAAGCTCATGTCCACTTACCATTTTTATATTTTATTGAGCATAGGTGTTTTTTTTTATATATTAATATATTGCACATTCTTCTGCCATTGTGTTTTGATTAATACTCTTGGTTGGTTGTGTGTAGGAACAATACTGCTGGTATTTTGTTGTTTCGGCAGTGCTCATCCTGCAGCGTGTGTACGTGTCCAGCGACTAGAGGAGACCCTGCGAGGGAAGCAGCAGGCGCGGGCAGTCGCAGATGATCGGGACAATTTGCTGACGAACAGAAAGAAAGAAAAACAATCTCTCAGCCCTTAAAAGTGCAAATCTCTGTAACCTAAAGACAGTTGACTCCCCCAAACACCTCTACCATCCCATATACAGTTAATAAGTTGACACTACTTAAAGGGAGATCACTCTCAAATAAGACCTTCATTCTGAGCACAAGTTTTACATTGTCTCTGACAGTTTGAGGACAGTGAGATGAATTAAAATAATGATGAGAAGTTCAGCAAATAATACAATTGTTTGTTTTTTAGGGGGCGTTGAACTCGTAAACAACCACTAGCCTATACAAAGAAGTACCCCACTCTAGACCCCAATATAATGCCCGATGTAATCACATCTTAATTCATTCTATTGTTGTTCTGTATATATCAAAAATAACAGTGTGTATGGTTTTCTATTATTATTATTGCCTGTAGCCTAAAACACTTTGGTCAGCTGAAGCTGTTTTAAACGTGCTAGATAAATAAACTTCACTTGACTAAATGTGTCTGTGTTGCTGTTCAAATAAATACCAGTAGACGGCGCATTTTTGTTGATGCAAACTACATGAATGGCATCTCAGCAAACATACATTTTTAAAAACTGTCCTCATTATGAGCAGATTTTAATTGAAAGCTGAAATGTAATTGCAGGTTTAAGTGTCTGAAATCACTTTCTCTTGAAAAAACAAACAAACAATACAGATACCAAAATTCTAACAGCCTACTTACCTTTCTTAAACACTGTTGATCATGCATTTTACCCACATCACATCCACTGTGGTTCATGCAAAGATTCTGCATTCATAACTCTGGCATGCATCTCATATGATATGAGATATCGTGTTTTGTGACAGTGGCAGATTGTAATAAAGGAACAGCTTAGAGATTGATGCATTTCACCTGAGTAATTAGAGGCAGCTGATTCTCTCCACCTTCCATGTAATAATGACAAAGACTTTCCCAACAATGTACTGAGTGATAAGAAAATGACATTAAACATGGAACAATCAACAATAGCTTTATAGGATAACAAGTGTCCAGTAGATTGTGTGAAACACAATAAATGCTTTCTTTAAATTAAAGGACGATGGATCCCTTTAGTCCCGGTAGGCTGTTGTTAACAGAGAGAGAGGATGTTGATGCTCATTCATGTGATGGAGATGCTGCTAACGTAGTGGATATTGTGGGAGATACATATGGGAGATAATGAGGAGGATGAAGAGTACTGTCTGAACGAGCTGAATTAATATCGTAAGTAAGTGTTTTCACTTTGAAGTAAGCTATACTTCTGTCTTGCTGTTAGCTGTAGCCTAACGCTAGCTAGAATGTAACTGTGGCCATGCTAGCTCTACGTATCGCTGTTTCCATAGAAACGTAAAACCAGTTATTTTTAATGAATGCTGAGGTTATTAGCATTTGTTCACAGCTGAAGTGTCTTTTTAAATCTACAAATGCTTTTTCTGGCAACTTTAAATGTAAATGTTTGCGTTTTAACATAAAAAAAAACATGGAATAGCTTCGGAGGTCGGGGAAGTTAGTGTGAGAATAATTCTGCGGTAACTTCCGTTTTTCAAAATAAGGTGTTCACAATTAAAAAAAAAAAACAGTTTTCTTGGAGAAAACAATAATTATATGTATTTTCTTACATAAGTACACCATGATTCTGATATGGTTGGACTAAGTACTTCTTAGACTACATGCGCAGGTACTATGAAGTACTTTTACTGTGTACTTTGAGAAATCCACTGTCAAAGTTCCTTATAAATCACTATGAGTAATGAGTCTTTTTTTCTGAGTTTGATGTTGAGGAGCTGTGCAGTTGTGCAGATATGTGATTGATGATTTGCAGTCTAAAACAGAGTGCAATGTAAACAGAAAATATATAAGTCCAGTGAGCGTTAATGTAATGCATCAAATCAGTTTCCGCCTTCACTGTCATGTAGGGCCTAGGGACAACAAATGGAAACTAGCACTTCTGCTATAATCTGGCATTTTTACAGCTGTAATAGTTACAGCTGTTCATTAATATGCACTGTCCCTAACAAATAAATAAAAATGTATTGAGCTCAACTGTACTTTTGGCACAAACCGGCAGGACTTCTATACAGAGATGTTCCTAAATTAAAATTTGGTCTCAAAGGCTGAATGTGCGACATTTTACACATACTGTAAATATAGCAGAAATCCAGTATATCCTCTGTAAATATCTCTGTGAGTCATTACCAGTGTTGGGAGGGTTACTTTTAAAATGTATTCCCCTACAGACTACTGATTACATGTCCTAAAATGTAATCTGTAATGTATTCCCTTGGATTACTCAAGTAAAGTAATGTACTCTAAATACTTTTGGATTACTTTTAGCTTACTTCAAAATCGTCTAGCTGAGCGTGTTTATCTGGAACAGTGAGAACGATCTAATTACTGGAGAACGATCTAATTACTGTCTTCAGAGAAAAAGTTATGGAAGTACACAAAACACAAATGTGGTAAATTTTGTCCTGCAACCTAGTGGTGCCAATACATTTATGGACTAGATGGTAGGCTGCTGGCATGTACAACAGAAGAGGTCCACCACTAGTGGATTGTTTTTAATTCTGCCAAATGTGCTTTCCTTCATCATTCATTTTGCCACTTGTTATATTCTAAGGGCCAGATTTACTAAGCTCCCATTTAAAGAGTACTAAACTGTGTGTTCACTCCAAAAGTTTGCACGTTTGGTTGGTGGGCGTTTTGCGGGTGATCTACTAAGAAAATTTGCGTGAATGACAACAGGTGCAAACTTTGTGGAGGCGGTACTATTTAAGTTAGGCTTTTGCGTGTTCTACTGGTTTACATCACGGAGAGTTTGGACAGAAAGCAGGATGACTGCAAGTGCAAACTAGGTATTAGTGGGAGAGGCAAATAAACGCACAATACTGTTGAGTTACAGGAGATAAATCTGAATATTACAAAGAAAATTTTGGTTATAAGAAAACCTCAGCATTAAACAGGGCCTCTCTTTTCTTCCCTTCATCTTAAGAATGAAGTGTCATACATTGTGCAGGAGGTGTGAGCTGTGTCCTCTGTGGACTGGGCGCTCTACACTCCCCGTTGTTGTGCTCCAGACAGCTGGTCAGCGCTGTGTCTGATCGGACATAAATGCTCTGGAAAGAGGTATCGAAGACGGGAGTACAAACAGTGGTGAGGTCCCCCAATCCAAGCGTCCTACAGAGTAGCAGCAGCGGGCTTTAGAGGGAGGAGACGAGCGCATTATGGAGAGGAACGTACCAGAGGGGGCGAGCTGGGGGAGAGACGCACGACCTGAGAAAAAGGAAATCCCAGTTTAAAATATATTGTTGGCGAAAAGAGGGAAATAGGACGACATAAATGTCCATGTTGAAATTCTATACAATGCAGAGGCTGTGAATGTTCAGTTTTCTTTGGCTATATGGCAACAATAGCCTGTAGTTTAATCATGGTGTTTCTCTTCCTTAACGATTAGAATATTGAATCAAATTAAAAAATAAAGGCATGCCATTTATTTTTCTGTCATTTGAAAGATGTAAACACTGTGATGTTGCGGCCTTCTTGACCAGGTTTGTAGGTAAAATGTTCTCTGAATTTCCATGGCAAAAATGCATTTTTGTCCTCCTCCTGGTCGTTTTTCTCATCCTCTGCCATTGTCATTCGGTTGTGTGGAAAGTGCTCTCGCGCATTGACTTGCAGCGTACCTGCGCACATAATGCCACCTGCTTCTGCATCCGCACAGTGCAACCTGCGTGTAGTGCCGTAAAGTAATCCCTACAAGTAATCCTTTTTTTTTTGAGAAAGTAACTGTATTCAGAATACACCAATTTAAACTGTAACATAACGGAATACAGTTACTCTTATTTTGTATTTTAAATACGTAACGCCGTTACAACCCTAGTCATGACTGTCTACAAGGAGTGTAACACCCGAGTCCCACTGTCTGTGATGTTGTCTGAGCCGTATCTACACCGTGTTTACATGGACGGGACAGCCGGCCGGCTCATCCCCTTGCTTATAAAAGTTGTTTGTAAGTGAGGGACTATAGAAAAGATGCTTATTTGAATGTCACGTAAGCGTTTTTAGATCATGGTCATTTTGTGTAAATTTACATGCAATGTGAAGCTACGAGCTAACAAAAGAGCGCTAGCATTAGCATGCTAACACAACAATGCAGCTCGAGTTGTTTTGGTTTCATGCTGGTGCTCAAGGGCGACACCTGCTGGATCAAAAAATCACATATTCTTCCTTTAATGTGTCATAAACATAAGCAATGTCATAAAAAATCAAACCTTTTAGAATACACATGCTCAAAAGAGTCAAACACATTAAATTCTGCTATTCTAAAATAATTTATTTTCAAATAGTTAAGGACAAGATCACATAAGGAAAAGAAGAATGCTTGAAATTACAAGGATTTTTACAAAATCAAGAAAAAGAAGCTGTCATGTGTTACCAGAGATTATACTCTTTCAAAAACCAACTCCCCACAAATTAAAAAATAAATGCATGTGCTCAATAATTATATTAGAATTAAGTCTTCTCATGGGAGATAGGAGCTCAGTTGTTGAGTAGATAGTACAATTACATTATAAGGAGTTGGATTTTATTGCAAACATGATGCAAACTTTTGCAAAGAGTAATGTAGTGGACACAAATTCCCATGTACAAACCTAAATAGAAGATGATGATGTGTATAGATTGCCCTGCCTATAGAAATGTTTCTCTATTCCACAAGATTCTCTATTCCTGACAAGTTCATAAAGGTTTGCACATTTTATTTTACAGAAACAGTGTGACACATGCCAAAGATGGTACCATGAGCAGTGCCTAGCCATGGATGAACAACAACTCCAACATGCAAGAGTGAACAATTGGGATTGTGCTCTTTGCAGTTAGGGCAGAAAATAAAACACTTAAAAATGTCATGTGGTCTTACCAAATAAAGACATGTGAGCGTGCTGGACAAAACGTATCTCATATTTTTAATTTGATGGCTGTATTTTACATTTACATTTAAAGTTGCCAGAAAAAGCATTTGTAGATTTAAAAAGACACTTCAGCTGTGAACAAATGCTAATAACTTCAGCATTCATTAAAAATAACTGGTTTTACGTTTCTATGGAAACAGCGATACGTAGAGCTAGCATGGCCACAGTTACATTCTAGCTAGCGTTAGGCTACAGCTAACAGCAAGACAGAAGTATAGCTTACTTCAAAGTGAAAACACTTACTTACGATATTAATTCAGCTCGTTCAGACAGTACTCTTCATCCTCCTCATTATCTCCCATATGTATCTCCCACAATATCCACTACGTTAGCAGCATCTCCATCACATGAATGAGCATCAACATCCTCTCTCTCTGTTAACAACAGCCTACCGGGACTAAAGGGATCCATCGTCCTTTAATTTAAAGAAAGCATTTATTGTGTTTCACACAATCTACTGGACACTTGTTATCCTATAAAGCTATTGTTGATTGTTCCATGTTTAATGTCATTTTCTTATCACTCAGTACATTGTTGGGAAAGTCTTTGTCATTATTACATGGAAGGTGGAGAGAATCAGCTGCCTCTAATTACTCAGGTGAAATGCATCAATCTCTAAGCTGTTCCTTTATTACAATCTGCCACTGTCACAAAACACGATATCTCATATCATATGAGATGCATGCCAGAGTTATGAATGCAGAATCTTTGCATGAACCACAGTGGATGTGATGTGGGTAAAATGCATGATCAACAGTGTTTAAGAAAGGTAAGTAGGCTGTTAGAATTTTGGTATCTGTATTGTTTGTTTGTTTTTTCAAGAGAAAGTGATTTCAGACACTTAAACCTGCAATTACATTTCAGCTTTCAATTAAAATCTGCTCATAATGAGGACAGTTTTTAAAAATGTATGTTTGCTGAGATGCCATTCATGTAGTTTGCATCAACAAAAATGCGCCGTCTACTGGTATTTATTTGAACAGCAACACAGACACATTTAGTCAAGTGAAGTTTATTTATCTAGCACGTTTAAAACAGCTTCAGCTGACCAAAGTGTTTTAGGCTACAGGCAATAATAATAATAGAAAACCATACACACTGTTATTTTTGATATATACAGAACAACAATAGAATGAATTAAGATGTGATTACATCGGGCATTATATTGGGGTCTAGAGTGGGGTACTTCTTTGTATAGGCTAGTGGTTGTTTACGAGTTCAACGCCCCCTAAAAAACAAACAATTGTATTATTTGCTGAACTTCTCATCATTATTTTAATTCATCTCACTGTCCTCAAACTGTCAGAGACAATGTAAAACTTGTGCTCAGAATGAAGGTCTTATTTGAGAGTGATCTCCCTTTAAGTAGTGTCAACTTATTAACTGTATATGGGATGGTAGAGGTGTTTGGGGGAGTCAACTGTCTTTAGGTTACAGAGATTTGCACTTTTAAGGGCTGAGAGATTGTTTTTCTTTCTTTCTGTTCGTCAGCAAATTGTCCCGATCATCTGCGACTGCCCGCGCCTGCTGCTTCCCTCGCAGGGTCTCCTCTAGTCGCTGGACACGTACACACGCTGCAGGATGAGCACTGCCGAAACAACAAAATACCAGCAGTATTGTTCCTACACACAACCAACCAAGAGTATTAATCAAAACACAATGGCAGAAGAATGTGCAATATATTAATATATAAAAAAAAACACCTATGCTCAATAAAATATAAAAATGGTAAGTGGACATGAGCTTATATGGTTTTCTCACTTCTCGATCTCGGTTCTCAATGTCACACTTTCCCAATCACACCCATTCATTCAGTGATTGTGACTCTCCCATTCATACGCATACATTCGCCCTGGCATTCTATTCGATGTCGACTTTATATTTATCATCTACCCTTTTAATTTATACTTTTATACTTTTATATCTTTATATAATAGAAATAAAAATAATAATAAATTAACATTGCAAATTGTAAACATTTACAAAAATTAAATTTTTTGACATTGAGAGTCACATCCTCCAAATTTAGAGAGATCTGTCACACCAGAAGTTAAAATCAAAGAAAAAATTGACCATTTCTTGTGTACCTACCCACTTCCTTATATAGATAGACTGAAATTAGACTGCCAAGCAAAAATGCTCAGTAGGAAGCAAAGGCATCAGCAGTGTGTTCTCCATGATGGATTCAATTTTAAATGTATGTTGTTGTTTTGCACTACGTTAATTATTTGGTTATAATGTTTCCATTGTGCTTAAAAATGAAATGTTTTACACTTGTGAGAATGTATGTTTTGCAATATAATGTGATCAATAGCATGGGAGTGTTTCATGTATAAAATGTATGTTCTGCAATACAATGTGATCAATAGCATGTTGTTGTAGGAATGTTGTTTCATGTATAAATGTAATTTCTAAAGAAAAGAAGGTAAGCAAAAGAAATCTGGGTCCGAAGTGAATGTATTTCAACAAACCAATATTCAATGACTTCAACAACACCAAACAGATTTCCTGTTAGTATATACAGAGAATTGCTATTTACAAGATTAACATTTTGCACTAGAAGAATATAAAACAGATTTCATGTTATACAGAGAATTGCTATTTACAAGATTAACATTTTGCACTAGAAGAATATAAAACAGATTTCATGTTATACAGAGAATTGCTATTTACAAGATTAACATTTTGCACTAGAAGAATATAAAACAGATTTCATGTTATACAGAGAATTGCTATTTACACGATTAACATTTCGCCCTAAAAGATCAAATCAATTAACAGTTGCAGCCCAGATTCCGACACTACTCTGACTTCTTGGACCAAGACTTAACAAGAGGACCATTTTCATAGTTTGTCAGGAGACATGCAACAGAATAAAGTTGGTTAATGTTTCCAAAAAGCCAGAGTGGAATCTCTGTCTCGAAGAACTGATCTGTTTGTCGCTAATTGATCCAGCATCGCTGTATGCTGGAGAGATGAAGGTGACTGCCCCGTGAGGTGCAACTCCAAGCAGCCCTTTGAGAGTGCAATTGGACTTGTATGCAGAGTATACCTCGCTTTGGAGAAGCGGTGATGTTGGACACTGGCACCTCAGCTCTGTGCAGTCTAGGATGACTGTGGTGTCTGCGTAGTCCTTAAACTCTGTTGGCAAATTTTCCCTAATTTTCTCCTCTGGTATCCAGATCCTCACTGACCCAAGCACAGTGTACAGAAAGTTGCTCCATGTTGTTATAATGCGACTGACTGTGGACTGGTGGACTCTGTACCGGTCAGCAAGGTCACGCTGTTTCAAACCAAGTGCAAGATAGTTCAAAAACATGAACATCTCATCTATGGGCTGCAGGGAGTGAGCCTGTTCAGAACAAATGAATAGCTGCATTAAGTTTCTCCCAAATCAGTTTATTTCTATCAAAACTGATCTTTGTCAAGCTGGTAAAGGAGAAAAATAATTATTGTTGTTATTTTCATTATTAACAGTACTTACTGCTGGAAAAGTGAACTCTGTGAAGTTGCCTCTCTGTGCTTGTGTCACCCTGACCATAGATGGTACTGCAGGTTCTATTTGGGTCCAGAAGCGCATGAGGAGGTCATAAGATCCAAACCTTAAATAATACAATTTAGATGTTAATATTCAACTTTGAATGGTTGTATTTTTTATAAAAACCACCATAAAATATGATTACCATAGCCTTGATTTCTTACACACACACACACGCACGCACACACACACACACACACACACACAATAATATGTATTAAATATTACATGTACAAGGATTCTGACAGCTGCTATTCCTCTACATTGCCACATGCTTTAAATCCTGCAATACACACAAACTTTGAGGCAGCACTGCATGCTAGTTTCATTAATTCAACAGCAAGCTGGACTCATTAAGATATGCATAGATCAGCTACATGTTTTAACACATGCAAACCTTTAGTGAATCAGACAGACCTTAGATGTCTAATGCTGAATCTGCACATGAACAGCTGTCTAGAATGTCACTGTCACTGTTTTGCACATTTACACCTGTGCCTCCCAGGAAAGTAGGTTAACAGGTATGCTGGAATCTTACCTTGTGAAAAAACGTCTGTCTCTGTCTGAGCCTGCAAACCGGTGAATGCCAAACCTTCAAGTGAAGTGTCTGGACTTGTTTTCTCAGCTGGTCGATCTCACTTCTTAGGGCCTTGTTTTCATCGAGAGCTAGGTCTACAACTGCCGGATCATTTGTGATGCTAGCTGCCTCCTCACATGATGTGTCCTCCTCCTCTACTGGCCGCTCCCTCCTCTCCCACACCCCCGCCTGTCTTGAAAGTGGAAGAGAGAAATTGTTCCACTCGAACAAGGCAGGGACTGCTCCCTTCCTCAACAATCTTCTTGCTGTCTCAGATAAGGGCTCACGAACATCTTCGTTTGTAAAATGCCGGCTACAAACGCGGGTATGGGGGCTAACCACGAAGTGATCTCACCTAATAGCATAAATCCATTTTCGTCTTGTTTCGAAATCCATTGGAAACGTGTGAAAACTGAGCGCTGAATTGTATTTACTGGATGCAGTACATAATGGCACACAACAATGTTCGGCTGTAGAACTAATAGTCCGTTGAAATGTATAGCTTTTCCCCGACATTACCGGATTTTAGAAGCAGCAGTGAAGCGATCAGAAACCGGAAATTAACCGGATATGATGAGGCTGGCTGAGATTTTACCGGAACTACGTCACCACCCATGCGTGCATATAGCCACTTCCCAGCATGCTTTGTGGTACTGGATAAACTGAAGATATTGAGTTGTTTAATGCTTTAAAAAGCAGGTGTTGTGTTTGTTAGTATTTGTAATGTGTGATTTACAGTAGAATGGTTTGTTGGCTTGTGTTCATTACTAGACTGTTTTTCCCCCAATGAGTCAGAGGGCTGTTGCTGTTGGTTATATATTTTGTTGAACACTCTCTCATTAGTTTTTGTATCATATCAGAGTGCTTTCGAGTGTTCTATGATGAGAACCCAATCTAAGTCTCGAGGGGCGGAACGAGACAGTGATGATCCACTTGTTAAAGTGAATAACTCTAACGGCTCAAACAGCCTCTCTCTATAACCTTGGTTTTGACCGTTCTGTGACGTCATCAAGGCGCGGGTGAAAACCGAACGTGCCTGTCAATTCCATCCCATGGTTACTAAGCAACTCGATCGTAAATATTACAACTACATCCACGGAGACGTTTCGCTCTTTAGTATCAGCCAATGGCGACGCTGGATTTGACCCGGATCTTGACCATCCAATCAGGGCCCGATGTGCTCCGGGGTTGCCAGAGTGTACCAGCACTAGATAAATTTACCTTGCTACAGTGATTTATTGTTTCTAAGTACTCACAGTACAACTGTGAAACTTAAACAGTGAGACGTGATTGGATTCTTGTGCTTCAAGTAGCTTCAGTATTTGGCTAGTATAGCTTGTATAATTTAATATACGTAGAGTTTATATTAACTCAGTGTTAGAAAGGACTGTGGATTACTTAGTATGATTATGTAGGACTCCACCTTCTTATATCACTTTAAAGTGAGACAGCTCTTTACCTTCTTGTGTGTCTCGTACATGGAAGCCAATTGTCTCTCTTCAAGTCAGTGTGCCTATGGACAGGGACAGACAGATGAGCAGAACTGGTTTACACTGGTTTTTGTTAGCCATGGAAACTTTTATTTCTGAAGTGCAAACACATCAACACATTTAGTTTAGACAAAACTCACTTTAGACACTAGGTGGCGGTATTTGACTGTTGTTTAAGTTATTGATCAGTATTTGGGTCAGCTGTTGTATCTGAAGCAAGTTCAACATATCCAGGCTTTCTTTGAGAAAGCTGGTTCAGCAAAGCCAGAAGCTCCAGATAACGATATCTGATAGCATGAGCTGATTATGAACTTTGTTAACTCAGGCGTTCTGCTTCAGGCTCTCAGCGTGTCACAGAAAGGGGACGTGTGAAAAGTCTTTTGACCATTCTTATTCACAAAAGCGCAGAGTGCAGGTGGTCCAATATGATGAGGTGTGATGATGAAGTTAAAGTGGTAAAACAGGATACTGCAACTGCTGATAAGGAATGAGAGAACAAGCCTGCAGAAAAGTATTGTGTACATTTGTACATGAATGTAATGATTTTACCACACACTGTTGATTTCAGATACAGATACTCACAGTACAACTGTGAAACTTAAAGAGTGAGACATGATTTCAGCAGTTTGAGCAGAAACTGCAGTCAGTTGGATTCTTGTGCTTCATGACAAATATGCAGAAGTAGCTTCAGTATTTGGCTAAAAAAAAAGTCAATTCAATGTACTGATTTGGTGTTGTGTGGTAATTATCCATTAAACGAATCAGACAGCCAATTTGTGTGCAGAACCTCACCGGAGCTGGAATCAGACTATGGACTGCTGTTTCCTTTGAGCATTGATTTCCTTGAAGACAGAAAGAAGAACAATTTAAACATGAACTAGACTTCTTGCAGAACCATAGAGGCTGTTAAAATCTTCTGCTAGTCTTCCTTACATTTTAAGAAAGATTATAAATTGTTACTAAAATGACTTTGATGCTGATAGCGGTTACAATAACACGGTCCAATCATATGAGAGATAATTTTACCTTTGAGTCCTATGTGAAGGCGTTCTCTTCAGAATCAGCGCTGCAAAGACAAGATGATGGCGTCCACCTTCACAACCTGCTGCTTCAGTCTGGCTGCATCATGGTCACCTACAGGAACACCACAGAAATGCAATCAAAGTACTTCACTTTATTTATCAGAGGATGTACTGTATGCAAAGTAGAATTCATTTGTTTTGGCTATAATTCCTCAAAAAGATTTGAGAGGTTTAAATTTAAGTGTAAAACTAAAAAGTTATAACAGACAAATATGATAATGAAATATCCAAAAGAGCATTTTAAATAGAAATGAATCTTGTTGAACAGAAATAGTGTTAAAAACAGGAAAGTTATTATATAACATATGAATCACATAATCATGGAGCAAAGCAAGAAGAGTATTTCTGAACAAATTCTGAATAATCTGAACCAAAGTCACAACAAACACCCCCCCCCCATTCTTTACTGAAATAAAAAGATAAATAATGTCCGTCACAGCCAGCTAGCCTACTTCAGTGTTAGCTAGCTAGCTAACGACATTACCCCCGAACAGCACATTAAACAAACATTTCAACTTACCAAGTTAACACAGATATCCTTACATCCCACAGCTTGGTTAGATGTGTTTACAGCAGAACAACTCACTCTGTCAGTCCAAGAGAGACAAACACAGAGTGGAAAAGTTCAATGGTGTCTCGGCTTTCCTTCACTACGTAACTTTGCTATTCACAAAGAGAGCTACGCAAGATCGGCGGCTGTCAATCATCGTCAAATATGACGTAAAATCCCGTTTTTCAACCTCAAATAACTTATTTAAAACAAACTTCACAGAAAAATGAGCACTTGAACACAATGTAGGGTGATAATAACTAATGATCACAGCAGAGTTTAGGTTTGGAAAAAAATTATGTGACGAGTATTTTAACTTTACAGTTTGACCCACATCCCATCTGTTATCACTGAGGAGGCGGGGTTTATGACCTATACTGCAGCCAGTCAGCAGGGGGAGCTCTACAAATAAAAGCTTCACTAGACCGGGGAGCTTGTCCTGTTCATTCTTTTTACAGTCTATGGCGGGAACAGCTACAGTGTGCGCCCACTGGCAACAACCATTTCACCTCACATTTGATTCATATTTGTGTGTGTGTGTGTTGCTACTTTAAGACAATACAGATCCATTTACCGTTTAGTAGTTTAATCAGTTCAATCACTGCCAATATGAACTGTGAGTCCTGCTGTTTTTATGACAGTAAAGATAGTCTATGAGCCTATACCTGAAACGTGTTCATTGTTTTGAACCGTACTGATTTTGATAAATACAGAGAAAATTCACCTGTGACAGTAGAGTGTTCATTTGCAGTTCAAAGTGCTTCACACATTACTTACAGGCTGAAAACCATGTAGACTATAATAATAACAGCTTGGAAACAAGAGCAAATTAAAATATATTATTAGATAATACATTAATACAATGAAATAAGGGAAATAAAATACAGTCATACAGTCATTCTCAATATCAGGCAAGTTCAACAAGATCTCTAGATCTCCATGTCAAAGCAGCTTACCCTATCTCCTGAGCATCCTGAGGGGCCGTGATTGTTCATAACCTGTAAAAGCCTCAATGACGTCATAATTATCGCCGAGGGTCTTACGTTTTTTCGGATGCATTAACACTGTCAGGTAAAACACGCATACCGGGCGATAGATGCGCTCTTTGTAGTCCATCAACGATAGATTGTAGTTTTTTTACACAGCAGACCCACGTGACACCTGCAACATCCGCCTAATGAAGTCGAAATCCCTCATCACAGCAGTTCTCTTTTCCTATCCCGTCCCGTTTTTGGTCGAGGTCAAGGAAGATAAGGTGAATAAGAAAATAGAGGGTAATTTTTGGGACTTTTCGAAAGTAGGCTACACCTTGAAAACACACTGTTTCAGGTAAGGAAGAATGCTGCGCGCTCTCTCGTTCTACTCCCGCGAGATCATGGGTTGCTTAGCTACCAACGTCAACAGATCCATTGACAAAACTAACACTAAACACTGTGTGAATCTTTGCTATCCGCATGCTAATATTTGTAAGGATTCGCGGATAATATTGAATTGTCAAATTAAATAATGGAGGTAAGTTCCTTTAACAAGTGTTTGTTCTCAAAAGTTTAACTTAATTTTGATGTTAAATGACATGAAAGCGCCGTGTTATATTTCGCATAGGCTAATAAATGGTATAAAGTTTGTCTATTTTGACGTCCATTTAAAAATATAGCCTATCTATTTTCACCTACTTGACTGCTCTCATTTCCTTTAGGGATAGCCTACCTACTGTAGGCATAACATGCTAATATCTTCCTTTTCAGTGGTCTAGCCATGTCTAGCCTGTCATGCCTTTTCTTTATTTCCTCTCTCTTGTGTCTCTGTTGTATGTAAAGGAACCGGGAGCAGGAGGAGAGGACATGTTTGGGTCCTTGGAGGAGTTTCAGAAGATCCTCAGTGAGCTGCTTGGAGACCAGAGTATGGACAAGGTCAGGGTGGAGTATGAGAAGCTCATCCAGGCTCTGAAGAAGTCCAGAGAGAACGAGAAGAGGCTGATGTCTAAATGCAGAGAGCTCAATGCAGAGATCGTGTCCGTCTCAACCAAAGTGGCAGCAGCCCTCAAACTGTCCCAGGAAGACGAGACCACGATTTCTTCACTAAAGAGGGTAAAGTATGAACACAAGAGGATACAGTGTAGCACGTCTCATTTACTTTTGTTTCTCAGCCTGATTTCAAATATTGAGGTCAGAATTATGTTACAACAAACATCCATAAATTAAAATGAGTATATTTGGTGTTTGCTATGCGAGTTATACTTTATTGTATTAGTTGGCTGATGTTTTATCTTTTTGTCCACTTTAAACTCAATAACCAAACATATTCATATGTTACTTTGCTTTACTGCAGGAGCTCGATAAAGCTTGGAAAATGGTTGACACTGCTCATGATAAAGAGAAAAAAGACAAAGAGACCATCAGGAATTTAAAAGAAGACATTTCCAACCTAATAAAGATGAATGAACAGCAAACTGGTTTCTCTAAGGACCAACAGCAGAGGTGAGACACTTTTGTGGTTTATTGTGTGAATACTGTCAGCAGGTAAAGGATTGTGAATAAATGATTGTCTTTTCAGTGAACGGCTAAAAGTAATCGAGGACCTGACTAAAGAAAGAGATCAGCTGTTGACAGATGTGGAAGATCTGAGAGATAAACTGAAGCAGACCTCTGTGACCCAGCAGGAGACTGAAGCCAAACGAGATGCTGCGTTAGAGAATATTTCTCAGGTAAATCTGTTGAACACTCTTGAACAGTATGCTTACCTTGAAGGTAGATGGTATTGTTTTAACTTATTGGTATACTCAAAAGTATATTATTTAACTTAGAACTCTGCCCTAAGCATCAATAAAATGCTCTTTTGAGGTAATCTTTTTTTAAACTTAAGTTAAAGGTTATCTGAAATAAAATATCCCCTTCCAACTCTCATTGTCGATTCAGCTTCCAGCAGCCAGTTTATTTGCAAAAGTGGAAAAACAAAGACATAAATACGTCTGATGAAAAAAGGAAAGATGAAGCAACAAGAACACATCTAAACCTAAACCAGCAAATTTTTCTAAATGAAATGAATACATGAATTACATTTGTTTTAGTCAAATCAACAATCATTGAGTTACATGTTGTTTATCACCCAGTCTTTGTAAACAGCCATGAGAGCCAACGAGTTCATTTTGAAGACAAGTTTTCAACATCATATCTAAATCATGACCAGGTTTTGTTCCTTCCCTCTCTTGATCCTGTCTGGACGAGAGGAAATGGGATGGAATTGAGCACTGGGAGTATCGTATACTGTAGTTATCCCAGAGAGGGATAACAACATAAAACGTTAAGATTTATATTTCAAAAATAATGATGAGCCCAAAACAAACTAGCTCCCTTCACTTACAGTAACAATGCTTAGATGAGAGGAAACTACCAGAACTGCCTTACGGGAAACAATAGGCAGAGAACTACCCAGCACAAACTAACAAACTGCACCCTGAAAGAAACTAGAAATGGTGAGTGAACGATGCACACTGGGTTCTGTGGTGTTTCTGCAGACTCAATGTGCGGATTAATAATCTTCCAAGCGGGAGTCCCTGGTTCAAATCCAACTAAGGCTTCTTCCCTGCATGTCTTTCCTCACTCTGACTCCCGATTTCCTATTCTACTCATTGTCCTGTCAGAATAAAGGCAGAAGCAAAAAGTCCCGCCCCCCCATTTAGTTGCATTTATTCATTGCTCAATTGTGTCTTTTCCTCCCACCAGAGATACATGGAGAGATGAAAGGATTTAAAGTGAGGGTGGAGAAAAGAGGAAATGTGTTTTAAGTGGCATGAGAAGTCCTTTCCTCTGAAGCGTTAAGTACAATCCGTTAGTGAAGTATTTACTTGTGCTGTTAAAGAATCAAAGTCTTTTTTCCAATCATTTGTAAACTTTGCTCCAGAGGTTGAATTTGAGCAGTTAACCCCTGAAGAGGAAACACAAACTCAAGTGAGATGTGAACTTGTCACTGCTCTGTGTCTGACTCCAGCTCCAGCAGGAGCTCCAGGTGCAGCAGAATGAGATTTCTCGGGAGATGAGGTTTAAAGAGAAGCTGGACAAGGAGGTGAAGCAGCTGCACGTCGACATGGAAGCAAAGATGGCGGATATCAAAGCTCTGAATCTGCAGGGCCAAAGAGCAAAAGAGGAGCAACAGAGACTGGAGCATCAGCTCAAAGAGCTCAAGGTTAGAAAGTCCTTATCTGATGAAATGTCATTCATTTACCTTAACCAGATACTTTATCTTTAAGAAATAAGGAATAAAATGTTTCCCATATAAAGAGAAAGCTCTTATTGTCTTACAAAAAAGTCATACAGTAAAGTATAATTTAACAAAAGATCCATATGAGCACAGTAAGGTTCAGGAATATTACAATTTGAGGCAGTCAATATTTTTACTACTTCAATACCAAACATTTTAAAGCAATACAATTTCCATCATTTGGATGATCCGTAGTAAAAAATAAAAAAAAATAAAGAAGCTGTATAAAAAATTCAGATCTTCAGTGATATTCAACCCAGAGCTGCCATGAGTGAATGAGAGAGAGAAGAGGAGGTCCATTCAAACTCACAGGTGGACACATAACGATTTTACTCAAGTCCCTGTGTCTCTTATAAAACTTTTTTTTAAAAGGAGAGCAGAACAAATGAGAGCAGAGGTGAAGGTGTCTCATCATGCTTTGGCAGCAGTTCTGTCCTGGCCAATGTATTTGTGCAATTTAGACAGTTTGCTCTACTTTTCCTGCAACACAATACTGGGTTCCCAGGACTCCTATTTTTGTTTCCATGGTGATACATACTGGTATTGTACTGTATAGTTTTAATGCTGGTATCGTGACAACCCTATTACCATTGGCCGCTGACAGATTTTTTACTGTGAGAGAGATGTGAAATGAAAAAGAGTTTCATTCTTGGTTTTGTTGTTGTGTTTATGAGGACATGAGGAATGTATGCTTTTAGTGAAATGAGCTTTATTTATGCTGACGTCTTTTGGCAGGGTGACTATGAAAAACTTGAAATGTGCTTCAGTAAGGGAACCTTCAGTGAAGCAGAGTTTGTGTTCCCAGATTGAGAGAGAGATAATTAAAGACAATGAGTAAATCATATAAAATACTGTGTTTAAAAGTTTTATTTTTGGTCAATAAACCAAAATGTTAACCTACAAACAAATATGAATTGACTTAAACTAAGTGGAACATTTGTATAAAACAAGCTGCAGATGTTACATCATAGAGTCAATGTAAAGTTAACAGTGAGCAATAACACACTCTTACTGACCTGCAGGATGTTGTAGAGACAGATCCTTCCCTCTCTCTGATCCTTTCTCTCACTGTGACAGATTTTAAACGAGCGGACGAGCAAGGAGCTGGAGCATACGCAGGTGAAGAATGGCAAACTGCAGCAGGAGAGCGAGCAGCTCTCATCAGTCAAAGAACATCTCTCCCTGGAGAACCAGCAGAGCGCCAATGAGCTCAAGGTAAACAGTGCAGCAGCAAAGAGACAGCCCTGACTCTTTAGGTAACATACAATGTATATAATGCTGATTTATAGTGTTTATGTGAGCCTTTTACTAAGAATGATTTTAAATGTGAACGAGATACAAAGAGCCATACAGTAAAAGAAGATATAGCTTCTAACTGCAATGTTACACAACACAGAGTTCAATCACACTAACGTTGGCAGATCACTACACCAAATAATGTATTTCTAAAATCTTAAAAAAGGGTCAAAGTTACATTTCTTTTATTTATTGAGGCACGAAGACATATTTCTAATGATATCTGTCTTTTCTTAAACGTGCAAACATTTTAGTGCACCTTTATTCATTAGTGTAACACCATACAGGTTTACTGCAGTGATGACATCATAGAAAGAGGTAGAGCTTTGTAGACTTTACTTTTTCATGTGATACAATGTAGAAGTGATGAGACTTTTATTTTGCTAACTATTGTCTCTAATCTGCTGCAGTGAATCATACCTGATGAGAGAATAGTGATTCTGCCTGATTTAACCACAAGGGGGCACTGCTCTTACAGTACATATTGTGTAGAGCAAATTAATGACAGGTCTAATGAGTTCATCACTGTTGCCGCTCCCAGAAAGACAAATGTGAATTAGTTATTATCATTTATTAATACATTTTCACTGAAAGGGGACATATTATGAAAAATCAACTTCTACAGTATTTTCGAACATATATTTGAGTAACCTGAGTGTCTACTGACCCACAAAATGTGAAATAAACCCATCCAGTCCTTTGTTTGTGGTCTGCATAAGTCTTACAATACAGAGAAAAATGCTTCATTTCAAATTTGCTCAACTTGTGATGTCACAGTGGGATTCTGGTAAAAAAAAAAAACTCCCCTCCTCCGGTATCTCCACCCATGGACTCCACCCCCAGCCTAGAGCAAAACTTGTGTGTATGTCCGCCATTTTTATTCTTGCCACAGAGGAGTGATGTCTACGGGGAAAACTCAGGGGGGGTCATTCTATTTAAAGAGACACACACACCAAAACGGAGCATTCTGAGAGAGCTGGTTTATACAGGGTCACAAATCTCCTCTGGTGCTTGATTCATGTTATATTTTGACCAAAGCACAGCACAGATGTTTCATTTAGACCACAGGAGACTGTTGGAAAAGGTGGAGAAGGGGTGATAATATGTCCTCTTTAAATCTTTGGAAAAGCTGAAGGAGGTAAAAAGAGGGAAAGAAGGAGACTAGAAAGAGGATGACTTTCAGCAAAGTGCCTGGGTTGTAATCCAAACCCTGGATGTACTCTCTAAGCTATAGGCATGCAAGCTCTACCAGATTGACTTCCAGAGGGGCCCAGGTTATATTTATGTCAGAATAACTTTGAAATGTATTTAATGAGGGCTGTGGTCAGACAGACGGACAAAACTTTTGTTTTGGTCCTCAGTGAACCCGCTCTTCTTTTATGAATAAACCCTTTCCTGTGCTTATTTCTGTTGTGTACTGATGCATACGACTCCTCCGCTCCAACTCCCAGATGAGAGAGGAGGAGGTGAATCAGATGCGTCAGGAGGTGGCCAAACAAACAAAAATGAGAGAAATCATCCAGAAGAAGTTCCACCAGATGGAGGAGCAGAAAGCTGACGTGGACGTGCAGAAGGAGACCCTGAAAGCTCAGGTCGCTGGTCTGGAGAAAGGTAAGAGAGCTCGCTGTGATTGAACAAAGACTCTCTCCCAGTGTTTCTCTCCCTCAGTGCTGAGCTGTTTAACATGAGATTAGTTCTTACATCTAACATGCATAACAGGTGTTTTAGGACTGCAGGAACTGTTTCATAGTTCTAGGAACTGTTTGAAACCTTCCCCCTTTTTATTGATTTAGCACTGCAGGAACTATGAACTCTTCTAGTTCCTGGAACCCCGTTTAGAGGAACCTTTTTAGCTCCTGCTTCTCAGAGTATGAACCATGGTGGTGCAAATGCAGACGGAAAAAAATCCTCATGGTGTGAGAGTGTAGGCACTGTCTTGTGGATAGTTCCTCTTCAAATAGTCCCCAGAACTGTTTGGTTTGAAAACATCTATTCTTGCTATTTGTTGAAAAGGAAGAGTAATTACCACTTCTTTAAAAATTGTACTCAGAGATGAATCTACTGTAGAAGGTGTTGATTTGACTTTTTAATAGATTGAGGTCACAAATGATTTAGAGGAAAACAAGCTCATCTGTTTGCCTTACATTCACTGACACAATCAGTTTCTGTACTTGTCCATTTGTGTTTCTATGTACTTTTTCTATATTCTGCTTATTTTCCAAACATAAAAACAGTGAATAATATCACTCCTCTTCTCATACATTATGATGTTTTATTCAGTCTTTGGCCTGCTAAATTACGTATTAGTAAGCTCATGTGAGGAAACAGTTAATAAACACACACAAGAATGTTTACTTTTAGCATGAAAATAAACCCTTCTCATCTTTCTCTCACTACAGATCTTGAATCTTCCAAAAAACAAGCTGAAGTTGACAGAAAAGCCATCGAGGAGCTGATCAGAGAGAGAGACATCTTGAATAAGGTTGAGTTTCTTTTCTTTCTTTAAATGGGCGGGACATTTAGTGAATCAGTGTCACAAAAGTATGTCAGCTGAGATACTCCTTACACGCAAGTTACATCACAAACAATAAGGAAAAACAATCTCAGTTTCATTGTGCTTATTCAGATTGGTTAACACAAGGCCAAAATAGATTTGTTTCTAGTCTGAACACAGATTGTGTATTCTCTGTACTGGAATTGTTGACAGTGAGATCAGCAGTAACTAGAGCAAAGGTGACCTACAGGGTATTTATACCCATGTCCTACACTTTTGATCAACAAACAACTTTCTGTTGGATGTTACTATTTTACAGCTGTAATTACTCATTTAGGCATTTTTAGATTTAGATTTTATATTAATTTAAAAAATCTTTCAAAATCACCTCATTTGGAAATCTATTGAAAAAACACACCAGCTGCTTAAGAACATAGCGTAGAAAATCACTCCTCTTTTAGTTCAAAACGAAAGTTCATGTAAAAAATATGTCCTAAAGAAACCTTCATAGGGCACATTTATCAACATACATAATGTCACACAAACACAATAATTACTTGAGCGAGCCTAAATATCAACATTTATGCAAGGTCATTAAAGGAGGGGATGGTCATTTTTATACAGATACACTTTTTAAGATTCTGGTTGAAATTGTCTTTAGGTCCTGACAGTAACTCATGTGCTCTGAAAAAGGAACGAAGAAAACCTGTCATCTGTAGCAGTTGAATGCTTGTAAAACTTTGACTGAGTGGCTAGGTGTTGACGGAGCACTGAGGGAATGCTACTTTCAAAACATGGTAGTTTTGGAAAATGACTGTTTTATTACTTAAATAGAAATACTCATAATGTGTTCCTGTACAAACCCATTCAATAGAACATGATCAAAGCGTCACAGTCTACGGAGAAACAGCAGAACCTGGTGAAACTCCTCGAGCAGGACAAGAAGACCCTTGAACATGAGATCAATGGTTACCGCCAGGAAGCCCAGAAGCAACGTAAAATCATCCAGCAGCTGGAGAAAGAACGGGACCGCTACATCAACGAGACCAGCAGCCTCATGCAGAAGGCAGGATTGTTATATTGTATTTCTTCACAACAGTATTGGTAAACTTTCCTTCACCTCAACTTCTCTGAGGGGAACTTTTCTTTGTTTCCACAGGTGCAGCAAAAAATGAGTGATGTTGAAGTAAGAGAGAGTGAGATATTTGACTGGAGAAAAAAAGTCACAGAGGCTGAGTGCAAACTCAAACAGCAAGAAAACCTGCTGGAGAGTGTTATTGCTGAAAGGAACCTCTACAGCAAAAACCTCATTGAGGCTCAGGTATGATGATTGTATTCTTATCATTCACATCGTATCTTCATCTCTGCAAAATGATCACTTTTAGATAAATTATTGTTGGATAAGACTGCTGTTGTTCGAGATCTTAACTTATGAAAGTCTTTCACAGTGTATATCGGGCTGTTTCTGCTCCAATGTATCAAAATTTAGTTTAAATCAAAACTACATTAAGTGGATATAGTCCTACCCCTCAGGCGTCCCACAAAGATCCATTTTGGGCCCACTTCAAATGTTCTTATATACAGATAATCAGCCATTCCTTTTCCCTGATTTAGACTCAAATATTAGCTGATGATATGGTCATATCTGTATAAATACAAAAAAAAAGGATTTGCCTACGTTTGAGTTAATGCCATAGCCCATTTTACTGAGGAATTAAATCATCTACAACTAAATCTACAACTTAATGTGCCAGAAACTACCAGTTTGTTCTTCACTAAAAACCTATTTATCATTGATCCACTAATTATTGCAATTGGACATAGGTCAGATACAAAGATCTCAGGTGACTTGTTTTTGTACTGAGTCAGGTACACGCTACAAGACTTTAACATGTTTTAAAAACAACTAAATCCTCTCATGTCTCAAGATATTTAGTCAAAGACTAGAAGATGTCACAAGACTGGGCATCTTAAACGGTCACTCTTCAAAGAACTACAACAAATAACAATTACAAACACTTAAATTTAAGAACTTTATTTGTTTTATTCCTAATTATATAAAAAAATATAATTACACTTTTTATGAGCCACATTCACCTGACAAGTCCAGATAAACATCTTATATTAAGATATCAAAAGCAAAAATAAAGCCTCAATTGCTAAAAAAAAAGTCTGCCAATGGGGCAAGCAAGGTATCTTGAGATGAGGTAAAGACATCATCTGGATTTATCTGGACTTGTCAGGTAAATGTGGCTCATATTAAGTTTTAATGAGATATTTCTGACTCCTTCATAACAACCTGCATTAACAGTCAGCAAGCCTGTGAGTTAGTTGTGACATTTAGTAATGAGTTAAAATAGAAAATCAATCTAATGGTTTTGCATGATATTTCTTAACTTAATTCTGTTTGTCACTGTCAAACATCTTGTAATGATATTTTTGACCACTGGTTGAAACTATTTATTGTCATAGTATAACATATACATACATATTTAACAATTGTAGTGGTCTAAAATGCTGCCCTCTCTCTCTCTTTTCCATTGCCTCCCTCTGCTGTCTTGTCTCTCTACCTCAGGAAGAGATTGCAGAGATAAAGAGGAAGATGAAGACCATGAACAACCAGGTCACCAGACTGAGAGATGAGATCACGGGGAAGGAGCTGGCCCTCACCAAAGACCAGCAGGAACAAAAGCGCTTAGAGAAAGATAACGAGGCACTCAAGGTACTAAATGTAACAAAGCCACAGGAAATTGAACTCACAAGCACGACTCAAAACACAGTCCTTGGTAAGAAAAAAACAGTCTTTATACAGAATCCAAAAAAGGGAACAGGCAAAGAAAGTCGATTCCAAAAGTTATTTGAGAGAAACAAAAGGCTTGTATGCTTCACACAGAGGTCAAAGACGAACTGGCACTGAAGGAAGGGAAGCCACAGACTAAATACTAAGGTGAGGGGGAAGACAACGAGATACAGCTGGGAAACACATGAGGGCAGGAAGTGAAGGATCTGAAATGAGAGGAGAGGTTAGTGACCCAAAACAGGAAATAATACAAGTAGAAATACATAACCTAAGACACAGAGCTGGACATGACACTACAGTCTTTTGAGGGTTTCTTTTGGGTCCCTCATCCTTATGTAAATTGTCATCATTTAGCCATTTCGGTCACCCTATTTTGCCCAAAAGTCAGTTTATAAAAACATAGGATACTGTGTTCTTTGCTGAAAGTTACCAGGGCACTGGGAACATTTGACGTTTTCTTCACCCTCGTCTATTCTTATAGACACAATATCTTCAAATTCACTCTGATGTCCTCTTATTATCTTATTATCTCCATGTATTCATGGAAATTGTCAAAATTCATCGTGACTATGTGAAAAGTGTCATGCACGACCTGCTCCAACCTCCAACCTCAGAGACAAGGAAGTGTGGACAACACTAACTTGATGAATACAAAGGAGAAATTCTTCCTGCATATTATCATATGCTGTTTTGTAAAGCGTCTCGAGATAACACTTGTCATGAATTGGCGCTATACAAATATTGATTGATTGATTGATTGATTGATAGTGACCACAGCATTTCTGCAAAGAGAGTTTTATCTCATCTGGTTTATATCTGTGAGACAGAATGACACAATCTTCAATTTATGTGCACAAACTTCCCACACTCTAAATTTATCCTCTTTTTTTTATGTTGTGCAAGGATTTACTGACACTTACACGCATAGGAACACATCCCCCCCGGCTCAAGTAACACTCTCAGTCTGAGAGAAACACTGATGGATTTAAAATTGCAACCTGACTAGTTGATGTAGGCTTTTAACACCAAACCAGTAATGGTAGTTCAGGCTTCATTCGTGGTACTTTCCAGCACTGTTTATGTCTAACTAGGGTATGTGTACACTCATCTTTGTGCCCTGCTGCAGGTGGAGCTGCAGACAATCCGGCTTCAGCTACAAGAAAAAAAGCAGCATGTTGACAGTCAGAAAGCAGAACAGCAAAAACTGCAGAAGATTATAGCAGACGCTGATGCTGAGCAGATCCAACAGAAGAAGCAGCTGGAACAGGTACAGAAAGAAAACAGAGACAGGATGAAAAAAACAAAGATCTATATCTGATAACTTGTTGGTGAATCTTCTCTGAAGGTTATCAGAGAGCGGGACAGCCTGGGCAAGCAGCTGCTCCGCCACAATGATGAGCGTGCTCTGCTGTACGAGAAGATCAGGATCCAGCAGTCCATCCTGAGTAAGGGGGACTTCCACTACAGCCAGAGGATTGAGGACATCCGCCTGCTCAAGCTGGAGATCAAGAGGCTCCGACGCAAGAAGAGCATCCTGGACAAGACTGTTCCTAACACAGAGGACCTGAGGTAACAGAGAGAAGCATGCGGGTTAATGAGATCATCGGGTGGATGATGAGTTTGAAAAAGACAGTCAGCACTGAATTTGCTCGAACAGAAGAGCTGTGAGTAGTAGTAACAGGAAATCAACCTACGCCCGTCGATCATAAACCACATGCAGGTTTTACATAGAGAAAAGCAGTTATGAGGTATCTAAGTGAAAATAGACACTGTGCACTTTCACAAGAGAATGTCAGGTGAATCTCAATGGTAACATGCTGAGCTTTGTGCTGTGCTTTCACACCATCTTGATGTACTTACATGAAGCTCAAACTCACTATAAGCTACACTCAGATTAATTGGCACCAAAGAAGTGTTGCGTTTCTGATTTATTTTGGATTCAGGAGGGACATGACACAAACACAGGTGTGACATCAGCAAATAGAGATATGAAGTGAGGCTTATAGCTCATATTCACTCTTTATTTTGTGTTTATTGTGCAGACCTAGGTGAGATACTATTGTTACATAAATAAAAATGCATTTAACAGTTAGTTTTTATGGCAAATTGATAAAATAACAGTCAAGCAACTGTTTGCAAGTTAACTCCTTAGCAAGCATGTGATCATATGATGTATAATGGTTTTAATTAAAGCAACTGGGTGTACCAGTAGGCAAATCTGTGCTGTTGCTTGTTGGCCAACCCATTAATCACTGGCACACGGTAAATCTGACTGAGGGCAGAAAGCAGAGAGAAAGAGATGACCTACAAAGTGCAGCATTTAGAGTAGATGATTCAAATTAAAGATGGAGGAAGAGAGAGATCCAGAGCCAGAGGTAGGACTGACCTTCAAACTTCTAGTTTTTTTTAAACCTCAGTATCTTAAATACGGCTTTCCATATAAGAGTTCAAAACGTCCTGCAGCCTGTAGTGACTACATAACCTGTATTTGAATAGTTCTAAACGTTTATTATCATGCATAGTAAACTTGACGTTTTGAGGCAAAGGATGAGTAGTGTATTATCGTTGTTAGTATTTACTCCCTAAAGTTGTCCTACAGTGAATTATGAGACACATTGAGAATATTTACTATTAAAGCGCTGTGTAGTGTAAGTAAGTTATTAAGATGTTATATCTTTATTTAACCTCGGATTTAAGAAGGGGCACCACTTCCTGTTAAAGGAAGAAAATAACTTTAATGGTATAAATTAATTAATTAATCAGTCAGTTTCATATCTTGAAAGAAGTAAGTTCTGGAAATGTTAAACAAGAAAACACACAGACAAAGTCCTGAATTTTATGTGTAAAATTTAATATAAAAGGGGTAAACAATAATGTATAGATGAAACAGATAAAGAATATGATTATTATGATCAGGCGGCTGGTCCCGCTTTTCAGTCTCTGGCAAGCGGTTCTTTTCAGGCCCAGAGAGGTCCACGGGCCAGATTAGATGCCTTAACAACTCGGTCGGAGTATGCAGCTGGGATGGAGATTGTACGTCGGTTCAGCTGTTGTCTCAGAAGCTCCAAGAGGATCCAACAGGAAAAAATATGTATATGTATATATATATATATATAATATAAGAGTCTTTTGATACGTCAATTTCCAATTCATGGCCATCTTGATGAATCCAAACTAAGTAATTGGCGTTCAAAATTGAAGAGACTTTGGAGAAGAAAGTTCAAAAACCTTGCTTGAGCCAGAAAGAATTGATGTTTCCAAAAATTGTGCGTGAAAAAGAAAGTTTGGCAGAGACTCGTCTCTACGGCACAAATTTAAAAGAAGTGGTTCGGACCGAAGTCCGAAGAGAAGAGAGCAAGAACTGAAGCTCTAAACTTCAAGAAACCAAAACTAAGACGAACCAATGATCTGAGCTCAGTGTGAACTCTTATCACCTGGATGGGAGGAGGGGGGTCTGCAGGCAAAGAGGGGTGCCGCCCACGGGTGACTCCCATTCTGACCGGAGGACAATTGTTTAAACTAAACCGAGTTTACTCAATAAGATTAAGAATAAGAATCTAAACATATATACGTCACCATACATTCATTTTGATATTATTTCTATCAGATCCACGTTGATGTAGGTTCACGTCATATATTTAGACAAACATTTCTATCAGATTCATGTTGAGATGAAAATCACACCATCTGGGAACATCCTCAGTCAATCCCAGCCTGTAGGTGAACAAAAACATGTTATACAGTCAACATTCTTAATAAGACATATTAATAAAGTAGGAAAATAAATTGGTGTCTTTAAATAACACCTTCTATAGCTAATATCAAAGAGTATGCTTTATAACACCTCTAAATGTATAATTATGAAGGTTATGTATTCATGGATATTCTAACACTAGATGGCAATAGCGCTCCTCGTCAAATTCCTATTAAACATAATATAACTCTTATTCCTATTCTGAAGATCAGATTTTGAGTTTAAAAAGATGATTATAATAGATTCAATGTGACAATTACAAATATCTAGATGAAGAAAGACATAAATGTTAATTTGATGCAGAATTGAAAGTTGTGATTTAATTCAGTTCTTCAGCAGTCCTTCAACAGATGGTCAATTTTACGACTTTGCAGAGACTGGTTTCGGTCACAGTTCATGTCTTTGGGGTCAATTCGTGCAGAGTGTTCTGTTTCCGCTCGATTGTTTATTCCAGGTGTTGTAAAAGTTCATAATATCCTGTCTGAGAGGGAGGCTTAAATCATTGATCAGTTCCTTTGTTCCTTGGTAAAAGTAATGTTAATCCACAGTCCTGAGTCCTGCAGGAAGAGAGGTTGTAAACGTGTCTGCTGATAACGGCTACAGCTGCATGTAATAACTGTGTTAAATTAAATTAAACTGTGCTGTCACAGGCGAGAGCTGTTCCACTTGCAGAGGGAGCTGCTGAGAGAGAGGGTGAGGAGCAGCGTCCTGGAGGATCAGCTGAAGCCCATCAACATTCACAGATGGAGACGACTGGAGGTGAACCACTTGTTTAAAGTGTTTATGAGCTGGAGGGAACTTTAGCTCTGTGCTGTTGTAATTGTTTTTCTTTACAGGTAACATGAAGTTCTCCTTTGTAGTGTTGGTGAAAGTCCTCTCAAATCTTGACCAAATTCTTTGGTAATGACTCTCCCCTGCAGGGCAGTGATCCTGGAAAATACGAACTCATCCAGAAGATTCAGTCCTTACAAAAACGACTCATCACCAAAACTCAAGAGCTGGAGGAACGGGAACTCTTATTACAGGTAGATACTCATTACACTAGAGCACACTGCACATCACTGTGCATTTCTATAAAAGGAGCTGGTTCAACAAATGAAGCCAGAAAGGGCTGGTGGAGTGGTTAGCTCTGTTGCTTCACAGCGAGGAGGTTCCTGGTTTGCATGTTCTCCTCGTGCATGTGTGGGTTCTCTACGGTTCTCCAGCCTCCTCCCACAGTCCAAACACATGCTCGTTAGGTTAATTAATGACTCTAAATTTCCCGTAGATGTGAATGTGATTGTGCCTGCTTGTCTGTCTCTATATTGAAGAAGCAAAGTGGGATTTTCTAGCACAACTTCACCAACTAGCAAGGTGCATGAAGAGTGAACGGCTTGAAGAGTATAAAATGTTCCAGCAACACTTGTAGTATGAAGATCAATTTTATTAACAAATTAGACCGAAACGAAACGCGTCGGTCTAATTTGTTAATAAAATTGATCTTCATACTACAAGTGTTGCTGGAGCATTTTGATCTCTGTCTGTCTCTATATGAATGGTGTACCCCGCCTCTCGCTCAATGACAGCTGGGATCAGCTCCAGCCCCCCGCCACCCTGTACGGGAGAAAAGTGGTATAGATAACTGATAGATGGATGAAGACAGAAATGTTTGTGACCTAGTAGCGAGGTGTGTGACATAGTGACATAAGCACATTTACAAAATCAGACCACTGTATAACCATTTAAAAAGAAATGTTTCTGTCTGAACAAGACAGAGAAAAATGACTGTGTTTATTTAAAAAAGGCTAAAGTTAAACAGGTTCACAGGTGTAAGTGTGTAAAACTCAATTATAAAGCTGCAGCTCTTCCAGCTGCTCCTGTCGTCCCCTAGAGAGAGGATTACATTAAACTGGTGCTGAAGACACTGCCAACGAATCCTGAGTGTTGGGATCTGTTTTGTTTCTTACTCAGCACACCGGTCTGCTGCTGCTGTGTTTCAATCTGTGTAATTATCTAACACTATGTCCTCCTATTGCTTTAACTGTTTCATCTTCATTCATTGTATTCCCCACAAAGGAGAAGGAGAAGCTGTACGTGGAGCTGAAGCACATTCTGGCCCGTCATCCAGGTCCAGAGGCGGTGGAGCAGCTCCAGCAGTGTCAGTGGACCCTCAGAGACAGAACTAAGAAACTCAAGGTCATCCGCTTTCACATTCTCTGTCCCTACAGTAGCAATCCTCTATGTCCATTTAAAACACGGTTGTGATGTCAATTGAAAAAAGATGTATTCAATGTATCCGTTTATTTTACAGGGACACATGCAATGAACATTGCTTCATATGTAAAATACTGTTCAGAGCAGATGCCATGCTTACAGGTTTCTAGCCGGGGCTGATTTACAACCCCTGTCCCTGGCTCGGCTTTTAAGATTCAAACAGAATCTTTAGACTCAAAGAAATACAGAAACAGTCATACTATACAAATAAAGACATTATAAACTCTACACAGATAAGAGACTAAATAAGACCAAACAGTAAAAATGAGGAGTATAAGAGGAAACAGTCAATACTCAAAGACTTGTTCAGTTTCAAGTTGGATCGAGGCTTTCCTTGAAAGCTAAACTTCATATTTGTGTCCATGTGTTGTAGCTGTGAGCGGATAGTGTTACAAATAGTTCATCCTTTAAGTGTCATTTTTTTAAGTCATACCTTCTCAGTTTATACAGCTCGCTTTGTTAGTGCCCATTTCACTTTTAATCTCATATCATACACAAATGTACAGGCCTGATTTAAGGTTAATGTCATAAAGCTACTCTTCTTCTTTTTCAACCTGCTCAGCTTCTTTTGTAAAAGTTTTTAAAGATAAAAAGAAAGTTAGAGAAAAACTTTTTTTTATGAGAGAGCTAATGTTTTTATGAGAGAGCTAATGTCATGTCTTTTTTCATTTTTCCATCTCACTCCACAGGCTCTGATAGCCGAGCTGAGGATGCTCGACTCTAAGATGAACGAGTACAAAAGTGAGAATCAAAGTTTAGCCGGCGAGCTAGCAAACATTAAGAAGAAGTACCTGAGTCAGAAAAAGCTTCACAGGTGAGGCTCATTATTTGACAGCTCGAGACTAAAATACACGATTCATTGTACGCAGAGAAAACATCCCCTGTAGCATCTTGTGATGGTTGTGTGTGCTCTCTGATTGTGCGTCTCTTCAGTGAGCAGAGGTCTAAAGTGAAGGTGGAGCAGCTGGAGCCGCTGCCTCAGCTGAGCAGCAAACCTCACTTCACAGGAGGAGGCTTCAGGATCGACAACCCGGCCAGAAGACAATAGACGATGAGACTCCTGTCACACATTTCTCCTACGACATCACCTGACATTATCAGCCAATCAAAGGGCTTCAAACATCCTTTTTTACCAACAAGCAATCATGAACTCTGAAAAAGACTAGTAGATGACATTGATAATGCATCATGTTGATTTATCATTAAAAGAAGGCTAATTTATTTATTTAAGACTGTTGAGAATTTTATTTGGATCCTGGATATAATTCAACCTGACAACATATTACCTGTAAAAAGCACTTTTTATAGAGCGGATATTAAGTAACAAAGTTAAAGTTATCCTCCTTTATTCCTTGGTGAGTGTTCAACATGATGTTCATGTCATCACCACTAGATGTCAGCAAAACACAGACTGACTAAATATCACAACAACAGCTTCCATCTCCCAGAGTACTTTAGAAATATGTCGATGAAAACATTTACTTTGATAGAAATGTTATGTAAACATCTTAAATAAATAAATTATATATATGTTTTATGTTTGTGTAATTATATTTTAAACATGGGACTCCAAATTAAAGCTTTAGCACAGGGCTATTCAACTTTATTGTTCCGGGGGGAAAATTTTCAGAAAGCTAAGGACCATCAACAACACAAGCGTGTGATAGGCTGCTAGTACAGGACCAAAGACGTTCTATGAAACGGGAGCGCTGTGCATTCTTTAAAAAAACGTTACTGTGACAACAATGACAGTCATTCAGAATGCCTGCTTTAGCATGAGGTGCAGAATCTCATTGTGTTGATGTTGAGTCCGCACAGCGCCCATACGCTCGCTTCAATTTTGTTTTGGTTAATTGGCTCCTGTTGTCTCTCTTTGAATGGTCATGACAAACAGAAGTTGTTCATGTAGTGCTGGACAATCACAAAGTCTGGGTTCATCATTTGGTGTTGTAAAGTCCATCTGAAGGTCCTCACATACTTGATGACTTCACAGTGAGACAGACCTCAAAGTTTGTGAGTCTGTGGGTGTGGAGACTGTGATTTGGGTAAGACCACATGACACACAACACAGTATTGTTTGTAGTCCTCTTTGTAAATTAACCCAAAATTGCGTGAGAAGAAATGACTTTAATCTCTATGCAAATCTAAATGTTGATGACTTAGCAAGCTTCTGCAAAATGAAGTTTTACCCCCTGACTCTGCTCAACGCTCTTCTTCCTCTGTGTCCCTCCTCCTGAAAAACAAACCCACAGCATCAACAGCTCTGCTCTGCTTGTTGAAAGAGTCTAAAAAGTGAGCACAAAGTCCTTCTTACTCCCCCTTGTTGTTTGTGGAGTAAAACAGATTCTCCAGTGCAATTACAGCGTAACTATGGAAACCATGTCAGTGCAGTGACGTGTTGTGTTGCCGTAGTAATGAGAGTCCTTCTCCAACCGGACAGATCTTTCTTCTTCTTTTCTTTTTGTGTCTGAATGAAGACACCGCTGACAGTGTAAAGGAGCTGCTTTTTAATTGGCGAGATTTTTATTTTTCACACTGATGATAATATTGTGTGTACACTTCTGCGTGTTCAATGTTCAAACATACACATATAGGCTACATGAACATTGGTGTAGGTGTAGTGAGCACAGTGTGTTCTGTGTTGAAACGTGAAGGTGGGCACAGCTCGTCCTGTGTTCTGCTGTTCACTGAATCAGTCTGGAGCTCCTCTCTTTGTCTTCGTCTGTTTTCCTGCCTGCCAACTAACAGAAGCTATTTTAGAAACAGAAAAACACCTTTTCTCTCCAGGAAAATAGTTATTTTGTCTATATGCCAGGCAGAAGAAAGAAAATGAGACGTGGATTTTTTTTTTCAGACATAAAATAATCTTATATTAAAATTATTTTAATTTATTCTGAATATTTGACATTTCACACATATTTAACTTATTTTTCAACATTTCACTGAATTCTTGACATTACCTTTTTTTATTTTGTGTGCAACTTTTGGACTCTATTTTCAACATTATTTAAAACATTTTGATATTTAACATTTCCTTTTTAGGCTTGAAATAATTAAATAAAAACTCTTCCTCCTCTAAATGTATTGCATTTATACCTGGCACTTTTGTACTTTGCTAAAGCTTGACTTTATTCTACACATTTAGTCATAAATCTCAGAATTTGACCAAAATGTTTTCTGTAAATGCAAAAAAAGCCTAAATACCTGATCGACTTACATTTCTTCCTAACTGCCAGCTTTGTTCATAAAATTGTAGTTTTTAGTCTTCAGAGTCACAGTTAGTTGTACTTAGAAAAGGTCAGCTCTGCTTAAAATATGACAGTAAGCAACATGAAGAATCCAAAGGGGAAAAAACACATAGAACTATGAAACTTGACTGTTGCCAAGCAACCCAAACAGTCTCCTGAAAGATTCGATGTGATTGGCAAGTTCAGTACAAGCTAATGCTGCATTCAGGCGCTGCTCGGGTGGTCCAAGTTTCCGAGTTGTGAAGTCGTTCTTTTGATTTCAATGTGTTCACATGATTTCAGTTCGGTACGTCTGAATGTTGTAACAACAGCAAAAAACAGCGTTGATGCTTCGAAGAAGATCAGCGAAATGTTACTGTTACAAGTTATATGTGGGTAAAAAGTTGATGTGCAATACAAGAATTAATAAAAAAGTATGTTAACGTTAATGAAATATTTTGCCCCTCGTGATGACGATTCTGACGTCAAGTCGGGCACCTCATTCTTTTCTGAGTTTCTGAGTTGTTGTTCCGACTTGAGCATGTGTTCATGTGCATTTTAGATCTCGGAAACTCGTTTTTTCCAATGTGTCCGACACCACATGAATGCAACATAACCCTTAGTTGGTTGTTTGACTCAGACCTGATAAAAAAAATGAAATACAGAGGAGGGTGATCACAGACTCAGATCAGACATTTATTTAAATGAACATTTACATTTAATATAGTTAGTGACATGCAATGATCCTAATCTGTTTTTTTAACCAACATTTTAAAGAAATATCATTACAGGCTGTAGCTTTAAAGAAATATGTTCATGGTGAACCCACTGACTCACTCTCTGACTGCTTTTTTTTTCTGAACTCTGTCGAACCTGTCATGTTGTTTTAATCTTAATCTGTCAAATCTGCTCAGATCTGAGCGCTGTGTGTTCCTGACCTCAGATATAGTCTTATTATAATATCTCCTGATCCGAGTGCACTCTGGGTGTGATCGTTACATGTGGAATAATGTGTGTGTTAATGTGTTTACACTCGGACAGCAGAGGATTTTAGACAGCAGGTCTAAACCCAAAGCACAGATTGAAACCAGGGATTACACCAATTTTACAACATAGTCAGTGAAGGATGAAGGGGTCAAAATCAAGATCAGAGTGTAAATATGTATCTGATAAGAGAACTCATATGAAGTGTTAAACTCACACATAGACTGTCCCAGATTAAGATCATGCTAACTACATTTAAATCATGAAACTCTTGTATTTAACACATGGAAGAAACGGGAACAGTTCATCAAACATGCAGACCTGATCCAAAATAAATCCAGTGAGAGTTGATGTTTAAAGCTTTTAATTAACATTTCTGCTGAGCCTGCAGTTAATGACAGTATGTGCTGTGACCCGTCTTCCTCCCAGGTACGCTCTGAACACTGACTGTTTCCACCAAGCGGTCCGGTTTGGTTCAGTTTGGTTCAGTTCGGTATGGTAAACTCTGAACTTGCTTGCGTTTCCACAGCCAACCGTAACCTTTTGGTAAGCGCAGTATAAGCCAGATGGAGATACCTGCGTCAGCTATGTAATAGTGTGACATCATAGCAACCCAAATTGCAGTGTAGCCCGCTATTAATTAAGTTCAATGAAGAAGAAGAAGAACGGGACACAGTAAACAAACGGGACCCTTTATTGTCCGATCGGTAAACTTGGCACCCCAACAGACGGGTACCAAAAAGGTAGGACGGTACAGATCCCTTATTTTGGTACCATACCCAACTTCTGACGGTGGAAACGCCAATAAATGGGTACCATGCCGAACCGAACTGAACCGGACCGCTTAGTGGAAACAGGGCTATAATAGACCTGCTTCTCTACCTGTGGAGGGCGCACACACAAAAATGAATCACAAATACAAATAAAATGCAGAAAACATAAACGATGCAAATAAAACAAACTTAAACGCGGCTCCTACAAAGAAAACAGAGCTACTGTAGCAAACAGGAAGTGAATAAAAGAGACGTTGTTAAACATGTGAAAACATTTACACTCAAACCATGTTTGTCTGTGCTGTGATTGTTATGTTCAGCTATTAAATGATGCTGTATTATTATGTAGTCTGATGCACTTTAACCATTCTTTGAGACTGAATAAGAAGAATTATTCATCAATGTGGTATATGAAGAATGCTTGTTTGCTTATTTTATGTTGACAGCAAGCCTTAACAAGCATGCATAGTGGGATTTGTATTCATTCACAGAGCTGTTTTGACTTGACAGTAACCTGGGTTTAGTATGATATCTCTGCTCTGCATGTGTTTCTCTAGTCAGACTATTGTCAGAATGGTGGAGCAGACAAAAGGCGGAAGCTGCTGAAAGGATTCAATGTACAAGGTAGACCGATAAACACAGTGTTACCTTCTACACATCTCCTTCCCCCAATCCTCCTCCTGCTCTCCTCGCCTCATGAATATTGGGGAATTAATGCTTACAGGGGGAGGGGGGGAGGAGGAGGCAGGGACAAAGAGAGAAAGCGAGGATAGTGAGGGGAGAAGAAAGAGAGGGAGGGAGGGGGGGGAGCAGATGTCGTCACAGTGCGCAGGCTCTGTGCGCTCTGAGCTGCTGCCTATTGATTGGAAAACAACGGGCTGTGGGAGGACGCATCAGGGAGGCTGTGGGCTAAAGGGTGAGGGAAGGGATACACACCAAAAGCTCGGACCACGCTGCCATCTTTACCTCCCTCTTCTTCTTCTTTTTTTCGTTCCTCTTCTTCATATCTGGGATGAATGCCGCTCCTGCTCCTCGGTGGGTTTTACAGCTGAGGGAAAAGACTCTCCTCGTCTGAGCAGATCCTGAACAAGCCGAGCCTGGAAAACAACCACACAGTCTACTGCAGGTAATCTGTCTTCCCTCTGTATCGCCCTGTGGTTCATTTGTCCAGGTCCTCCCGGTGCATCATCTTCCTCCATCCTCGCCTTGTAACCATGGTTTCCTCGATCTCCTCTCGCTGCTCTTCTCTCCCTCCCCCACTCTCCTCTTTTTTTTTCTCTCCATGTGATGAGCTGATGACATGGACCTGCTTGATTTCTATTTCTACCACGGCCGCCTTGAGATAAAATCGAAATGGAATGCATTTTTTAAAATATTTATGTGGGAGCAAATCTGTTTTTTTTTTTTTTATGTGATTTATCTCAAGGAGGAAACCCAACATAGAAAAAAAAATCATAAAATATCAGCCTTGGAAATCTGTGTTCAGTGACGTAGTGATGTTCATTCCTCCCACAGTAAAACAAGGTTTCTCCATTGCATTAAATGACCTCTGATGAGCTCTCCTGATTGGCTCTTTTCACACCTGCATGCTGAGGAAGCACCTGAGACCACCAACACTTAGTGAAGGTCACATACACAACCACAATTGATGCACATCCCAAACAAACACTCATGCACACATTCAGCCGACCCCCAGGCCAAAAAGGCAACCATCAGGGCTGATGTTGATGATTTCATCTCCGTTCATTAAATGAAGTTTTCCAGAGGTTTTCTACCAACCCAGTGGGAAAAGCTACAACGTGACCGGGGAGTTGTTACAGGGAAATTGAATTTGTGAATTTTCACCCTGACAAATTTGCAAGCATCAGTTCAGCTGCACAGAGTCCCTGTGGCAAGGTGACAGTCTGCTCATGTTCCTTTTTAAAGCAGACCAAATGATCTTAATTGGATCCTCTGACAGATGCCGCTTGTCAGTCACTGTCACATAAAAAGGCTGATTTATTCCCCCTACTGTAAGGATTTGTTCAACATGGGGTTCTTTCATCTGCAGAGAAATTAGAAAAAGAGTAAAAGAACAGCAAGATGCAATAAAAAAGAAACACAAACCAACATAAACACATCAGAGGAGACTGATCTGAGGAGAGAGAGAGAGAGAGAGAGAGGAGGAGATCCTGTAAAAACACAATATCCGGCTGCTGAAGGAGCAGCACTTTGCTGAGTGCTGAGAACAGGAGGAAGAGGCTTGCTTAAGCTTGTTTTTTTTTTTTAAATGGACTCCTCTGAAGTCACTCACTTAGACCAGGCCACGGTCCAGCACAGCACACAGGATGAAACTGAGGCCTCACTTCTGTAATTACACTGCGTCAGACAACCTGACCGACGCACAACTTCCCCTCAAAGTCTGACAACAGCATTAGGTCGTTAACGATGTTTGCTGATTCTTTCTTTCTTTCTTTCTTGGATCACATTCTTTTAATTCTGCAGATTTCAAAATAAGACTCAATTTTAGTCTCACTGATGATAGTTTGAGCTTCCAGAGAAGAGCTTCATGACATTTGTTTAACCTCGTCAATTAAAATGACCATAACCATAGTTCTTCTGCTGCTCCTCCCCTGAGCTGATTTCAGTCATTAGAGAACCAAAACAATGATTTGGGAATGAACGCTTTAACGTTGTTTTAGCATCTCATTTTAGATACACCCATGTTTACTACTCTCCAAAACACAGGGACTACCCTGTGTTCCCAAACATTGTGATTAAAGGTCCCAGAAGAATTATCTCAAGATTACCTCTATTTAGTCATCTTGATCTGGTGGAAAGTCAAAGGAGTAAAACCAGAGACTGTTTTTAAGAAGTCAACACAACCAGCGTGAAGTCAACCTTTTGTTTGTAGACAATGTTTTAGGCCTCAAGTTTAACATTTCTGGCCATCATCAATCATTCGTTCTCTGCAGCCAGAAGTGAACATACTGTATTTGGACCGTACTCTCCTCCATCCTGGCTGACAGGTTCACCGTTAATGCATCTTGTCAATGTCAGCAAACCACACCCTAAAGCCTACGCTGCTCTAAAGTCTATTCCTCTAAACCTGTCAATAAGTTGAAACATATACATCATGCTGTATTAAAGAGGACTTGATCCTAGAAATAGAGACCACAAACTGGTATAGTAAATGTTTACTGAGGTCATAAATCAAAGAAATTGCAGGATCATTTTCTGCTACACTTACTGTACATATTTAGACTTTTTCAACAAGAGAAGTCGCCTCTGCTTGCTTTCAAATTCTGCAGGTTTAAGGCACTTCTGCATTGGCCTTTCTTACATGACCTCAAGCTACATCTGCTCTGTATGTACAATATTTTTATTAGAACATGCTCAGTGAATAAATGTCAAGACATGTTTTTTCTTTTTTTTCAAAACGCCCCTCAGGTTAAAGATATTGAAATTTAAAGTATATCCCTACTACAAACTGTCCCCTTTATTACTGAATGTTTCACACTTAGTGCTCTACAAGAAAACAATGTGTGTTTTTACTGGTGATTCCCTTTTCCATGGGACAGTGTTTTTATATGCATGTTATTGAGGTGTCCTTCCCTTTGTCAAGCAATTTTCTAAAGTCAGTCCCAGAACCCCAAATGTGCTGTCAGTGGTGTCACTGTGTTGTAAAAATGGGCCTTTGACTTGTTTACAACTGGTACACTATGACTTCATTAAGACTGTAAGTTGAGTCCATTCATCTAAATAGGCATCATAATTAAATGACACCATTAATGACACAATTATGTGAAGCTATCAGCCCCCCCCCTCCCCACACACACATCTATCATGTAAATTCATAAAGAAACCCATGTGACCAGCAGTGAAAAACAGCCATTTTATATAGTGTGACAAATGCTCCTATAATTTCCTGCCCCAGAATCTAGAAAAACCTCTTCAGTTAAATCCCAGTGGATGAAGGTAATTACCAGTACAACCAACTGGTTTGGTTCCCTTTGGGACCTGGTCCCCTTCTGGCACATCTACCTCCATCTCCTCTTTGTCTAGACAACACGGCGTCCACTCCACATGAGGTGAGACAGGAGTGATTTAGGAAACGCCAAATAAATCCTTTTGGGAAATTATGAAGTTAAACAGATGGTGACAGACATGCATGTTTGTACTTTGTCTGATCGGGTTCTTTTAATCATCGGCGTAGCGGACGTAGCCATCGAGTCATTCGGTTTCTGGCTGCCACTTTGAATCTTTGAATTTGGTATTTTATCGGTTGCCATCTTTTTTTCTTGGAGTTAAAGTGACCATATCTAGACAAAAGGTTGAAACAAGATAGGACAGGGAGTAAGTAAATGTTATATGCTAATACTAGAGCTAGCTACTAGAGCTAGCACTTTGCTTAGCAACGCTAACCCAAATATAATTCAGGGTTGATGATTATTTTGGCTTCTGTAAACAACGATTTAAATCTTAGAATTAATGATATTGAATGTAGCCTCTGGTTCCAAAAGTTAAGTTAGTGTGGAAGTTATTTTAACCTGCATTCTTTCCAGAAGGCCAGAAGGGGGCGACACCTCATATTAGAAACTGAATTAAAAATACAACATCTTGCGGAGCATAACTGCTACGCTATCCCATGGAGATGAGTGTAAAAAATTACCTTTCTTAACTAAAAATGTGGACAGAGATGGAACGAGTCTAACATCATCTGGGAGATTATTTACGTATGTCTGTGCTGCATGCTTACAAACTGCTGCGTCATCGTGTTTTGTTCAAACTCTAGGGATGCCATAGAACAGCTCCAAAGGTGTTCAGGGTCCAAGGTGGTTCATACTGTGTCACAAGCATGTCAGATATATATATATATATATTTTTGGTGCTACTGTTAGACTTCTACACAAGCAGAGACATTTTTTAAATCAATTCTTTGCTTGAAAATTTCTCCACTTGAAATTTCTAACCAGTCTGCGATTTAAACCAAATGTACTTTCTAAAGAAATAAAAGTTTTTTTGGGAGCTTTTCCCTTTATTTGATAGGACAATGGATAGAGTAGGAAATTGGGAGAGAGAGTGGGGAATGACATGCGGGAGAGGATCCGCAAGTCAGACTTGAACTTGGGCCGCCCGCTTGGAGCACCATAGCCTCCGTACAGGGGGGCAAATGGCCTAACCGCTAGGCCATATGCGCCCCAATCTTTTATGAAGACGTTTTCTGTTCAAAACAGCAGCTAATGGTCAATCACATGTAGCCATGCCATTTGCACTGTGTATCTGTCTAACACTTAATAAGACCATTATTTTAAAAAAAGGCCATCATTCTGTGTTTAAGAAGCGACTCAGACCATAAACTCATTAGGTAAATCTTTAATGAGGTAATGAATCAAGAGAGAAGTAGGCTCATTTTCTGGAAGACTAAGCAACCAGACTTTGTAAACAGTGGAGTCTTTCCCTGCTGGTTTGAGGCACCTCCACATTGGCTTGGATTTTAAAATAAAAAGTACATCCACTCTAGGCTTTGCAGTTTATGTTTCAAACAGATTTACTGCACCGTTGGTCTAGCCTCGTTAAATAAATGCTGATGCAATTTTAAACAAACTGCTGATTAAGCAAACTCAGTGCATTTAACCCTTTATCACCCCGTGTCTGTTTGTGCAGGACTCAGAGATCTACAGACAGGGGTCACCATGGAAGCCCCTCTTGTGTGTTTGGATGAGGAGTTTGAGGACCTGCGGCCCTGTCACATGGACGAGTTTAACGACTCCTCTTACTCCACCAACACCTCCACCACCGTCCCCCTGGCCACTATCACCCGCGAGGACTTCTCTGAGCTGGAGAACTTCTCTGAGATGATGAGCTTCAAGTCCATGGAGGACCTGGTCAATGAGTTCGACGAGAAGCTCAACGTCTGCTTCCACAACTACAACACCAAGACGGAGGTCCTGGCACCGATACGCACCCAGACACACAGCCAGGAGGACGAGGAGAGGTTGCAGGATGAAGAGTGAGTGATCAAGTCCTAGTAGTTTGACAAAGTACTCAAAGTAAAAGGTCCACCTATTATGTCCCAGTAATGTTCGGTCATCTGTATAGCATTTGTCAAGGCTGCTAAATACAACATTGAAGCTTTAGTGGAACAGAAGTGGCATACCTGAACTGTGCGACCATCAAAATATTTGAGGTAAAAATCATCAATCTTTGGGTTGTCAATCAACATTTCTATTTTTTATTTTTTTAGATTAATATTTGATTTGACAGATTTTTTGGGGGGAGCTTAAAACAAATAATCTCTCTTTACTCTCCCTTGAATCTGTGGTCTAAAAACTCTAAAACTCTAAAACCTTACTAATATGCCACTTCTAATCCAAAATGGCCATCTGTTAATATTTTTTTTTTCCCACAGGTCTTCCTCAGCTGACATCTCTATATTTTCCTCATCTCCTCACTAATCTTTTTTCCTGAAGAAATGGTCTCACTAAAAAACTGATAGGCTGAAATCTAACGTCCTTATCAAAATCTTTGTATGACATATTCAGGATGCAGGAGTAAAAAGCAAAATCCTTTATCTTATAAAAAACACATATGACCTAAATCACCTTTCTCCCTTACTCCCATGAAATAGCTTTACTATAATGACAGTCTATTTGAAAAAGAATGCTAAAAGGCTTCTGGCCACGGTAATGTGTTACATCACTACAAAGTCCAAAATGTTCCTCTCACAGAACAGTAGGACTATAATAGATTACATAATTTGTGTTTAACACGAAGTGATCACTTTCAAACCCAGGGAACAGATATGAATTACAAGGTTTCTGAAGGATTGTATGTAAGGTTGTGTGTACATGCTTTATGTCTATGAGGCGGCTGTGGCTGTGGCTCAGTGGTAGAGTCGGTCGTCTCTCAACCGGAAGGTCAAGGGTTCGATGTCCAGCTCTTGCAGGCACAACACAATTACCCCAAATTGCTCCTGCTAATTAGTCATTGGCGTGTGAATGTGTATGAAAGGATGAGTTCATACTGATGGACACTTTACAAAGCGGCCTCTACCATCAGTGTGTGAATGTGGTGTTAAAGGGGAAGTGTGATCTGCACTTTGAGTCCATTTACCATGTTTATCTTCTGACTTTGTAATTCATCTTTCTTAAGTATGAGGAACATAACAAAGTGATAGATATGACTGCAGTGGTACATGCTCAATTAACAAAGAATGCAGACTGCACGGGCGATGGTTAACTTAACAAGACTTTGTTATGTAATGGAAACACGTGCATGTGTTTGCTCCAGTAGGTGAACTCTTGCTCGCCTGTCTGCACTGTCACCAGCAGCAAGGATTAGACAGTGATGTCACCGTCATACAGAAGTAAATACTCCGCTACAAATACACATACTGTAATGTTTATTGGCTGGCGTCGTCTACTCGTCCTTACTAGTTAGATTTTGGACTGTGACAGAACGATCCGCTGCACTTCAAATGCTTTTGTTGGGATATTTAGCTTGTTTGGACGCTACCAGAACAGTTAAGTTACTGAAAAGCAATTTGTTCAGAAAAAGAGCCACAGTAACCCTGAATGTCTGCCAACATGGTGACATAACAGAACACAACAAAGACTCTTGCTATTTCAGATGAAACCCACCCCCTTTAACGTCAGTTCAACAATCATTTACTCATTTTGTCCTCACATCACACATCTCAGGACCAAAAGATTAGAGCTGCACATCACACCTGACAAAAATAAAATATTTACACCCACACACACACACACACACACACACCAACACACCCACCCACACACACACACACACACACACACACACACACACCAACACACCCACCCACACACACACACACACACACACACACACACACACACACACACACACACACACACACACACACACACACACACACAGACCACAACATCCCAAACAAGGAGTCCCCCCAGCATCATGATGACCCCACCCTCCATTACACCACAGTCGGTCTTCTGCTGAATTATTCAATGTGCAGTATCGTACGCCTCACTGTGCTTTGGCTGTGTATCTGTCACTGCCTCTCCACCAGCTCACTGCCAGACCCCCCCCCCCCCCCTCCTTCTCCTCCTCCTCCTCCTCACAGCATCTGAAGCGGAAACACACACTCCTCGTCACACTGTGTGAGGATGAATCGAGCTAAAAATAGTCCGTAGGTGTGAGAGGAGAGGGCTGGAGGGGAACTGTGTGATTTTTCAAACAGTACTTACCTGAGTCTATATTATACATAAAGAATTAATGGAGAACAAACACAGTACTACCATTAAGCTGCATGTTATGATAGACACTCAAGCTTTAAAACATGCACTGAGTCGTTGCAGCACATGTCAGAAGACAGTAAAGATACTGTGAGTCAAATACACACATTGTTCCTCTCCTCCTCGACACATAAACATCTCATTGTCTCTCCTCCTCGCTCGAGTCCAGCTCTTGTTTGTAACAAAACTGTGATTTTAAATCGAGTTAGTCATACATATAATATATATTTATTCACATTAAACATTAAACCCTATACAGATGAAAAACATTTCTTATTTGTTGTGGGACATCAGAGTTCAAACCAAAGGTTGAAACAGTCTGTGTCACTTTTTGTGATAATCCCTGCAGTCTTCTGATTCTGAAGGCAGATCTGAGTCAGCTGATGGTGAGGCAGAATATTAAATGTTTTCTCGTCAGTGGGCTGCGGGCCAACAAACACAGCAGGACGGCTTAGTTACATGCTGTCCAGATGACCAAACACTGAGTCTGTGCAGTGATGGAGGCAGTCCGTGCTGTGTGCTGACGACTGATAAGATTTTTGAAGTATTTTAAAATGAGATGACTTTTTAATTCATTCAAACAGTCGGTTTCATTTAAAGGCTGATAATCGGGACATAAAGTCAGATACATTCTGGGTTCTATGGTGCAAAACATAAAGGGGGGAAATTAGATGAGGTTGCGCAGTAGACATTGACATTTGGCCACTGCACTTAGTTAAAGGTCACATATTATGCAAAACAAACTTCACCATGTTTTTCTAGCACTATTATGTGTCCCTAGTCGGTCTAATAAACCCCCTAATTACGAGAAAGGTCCGTCCTCTCCGTCTTTTGCCTGCTCCACTTTTTAGAAAATGTGTGCTCAAACAGGCAGTTTGGAGATTTTCCCTTTGTGACATCACAAAGGGCAGTAACCCCTCCCCCAGGTGGGTGACACTCACACAGCTAGGTGTTTGTTCTGCCCTCTGAGTCTGTCTTCTCACTGTAAACAATAGGACATGGAGCGAGAAAGCCCCGAGACACCCAAGACCTTCCAGAGAGGGGGCGTGGTCAGACACAGCTCATTTACATATTTAAAGGTACAGACACAGAAAGAGCCTGTTCTGAGCAGGGCTGAAATAGAGGGGTTTATAGACATGATCAAATACAGGATCAGAGTGGATTTAGAACAAGAAGCTTCACACACATGATTTGAGGAGCTCTGAGACTTATTTACACTGGTTGAAGAGGAGAATAATATGTGACCTTTAAAAAAGGTAAATAACAGTATATAATTCATGGTTAATATTGTACTTAAATATGTGTATATGGATAGATTATATTCTTTGAAGTGAGTTATAAAATGTGAGAACCTTTCAATATTAATGTGGGGTGCACCCTGGATTGGTCAAAAGCCAATCACAGCACTGACATACAGAAACAAACAACAAGTCACACTCACATTCACACTTACGGACAAATTTTAGACTCACCAACCTGGCATGCATATCTTTGGACTGGGAGGGGGATGCCGTAGTACCTGGTGGGATCTCATACATGCACAGGGAGAACATGCCAACTCCACACAGACAGGGATTTGAACCAGGAACCTTCTTGCTGTGAGGCAACAGCACTAACCACTGTGCAGCCCTCTTACATTTGAATGCATAACACATGCAAACAAACAAACAGTTGATAGGATGCAAGAATGACAGAAATACACACATCTTGTAATGTATTCCTTAAGTGTAAGCATAAGTGATGATAGCGTTGGCTGCATTTAAAATAATGCTCCGTTGGTTAGTTTACAGAAAGAGAAAAAAAATGTCCCTTGTTTATGTGCTGTTGCAGGCAGCAGGGACATGCAGGCCGCTGGTGAGGTAAGCTGTGAGCTGAATGTGTCCTCTGTGTGTCTGCTGTGGGCAGTGCCACTGAGAGCCGGGCAGCAGGCCCTGAGACAACCTCTGAGAGGAGGAGGAGGAGGATTAAACACAAAGGAGACTGTTTCTCTCTTTTAGTTTGATGTAATTCCTCCTCAGACAGACGCTTCACCGGGTTCAGTCCGAGACCGACTGCACAATGATGTGAGAAGCTTTATCTAAATCTCTGTAAGGATACCGTTTACTCAGTAGTAAGCAGATTTTTTTTTCCTGTGGTGCATTGTTCCACTGCAGCCTTGAGCTCTGTGTATTGACTAAAGTTGCCTTCTTTGAAATATTGACTGAGTTGTAGGCTTCTGCAGACGTTGCCGAGTAGACCTGATTTTAACCAGGGGATAAGACAACACAGCCATCTGTAGTCTAATACTGTTATATAAGCGTCTAACTACACGGTGTGTGGCTACAGCAGCTTAAAATAGCGTGCAGCCTGTAGAGTGAGGGACAGACCTTTTTGATGTTTAAAAGTTGCTCTTGCTTACATGCGTGCATGTATTTGTGTGTTATTTGTTTTGCAGCGTGTGGGATGCTCTGACCGACAACTACATCTCCACCTGGGACAACCCCGACCAAGAGGGACTCAACGGCAACCTGTCCGAGCAGGAGGTACGTGTTGCTGCTCAGCTTCATGTAAGGCTTTAAAAAAAACAACGATAAGACTTTTATTTTAATTAGTGAATTTAATATAGAGATTTAAATAACATTTAATGCATCTTAAACTTAATGTCATTGGGAGATGTTAGCATGTTTGAAAAGCTCATTCATCAGTGTTTTTTGGGATTCCAGTTAGAGTCTCAAAGGGTCCTCGCATGAAAGCAGGACCTCAAGATGTACAGCATTTATAATAATAAAAAAAACAAGGCAAAGGGGAACATTAATGATATCACAGCAAACCACAAGCAACAGAATACCAAACAAAAATAATGCAAAATGGTGAGTTTGGTAACTTCTATTAATAAAAGGAACCGGTCGACAACTTTACGTCCAGGTATTTACTCTTTATCGAGAACGACAAGATTCTGTTTCCAGAAAAGTGGACGAGACGGCACCGTGCTGAAATCAAGGGCATTATCAAGCAATGTTCAAGTACATAGCAGCAAAAAGGAAAACCTAAACTCCAACAAAACGAAATGTAAACAACAGCTCCCCTTAGTGGGAGTCGGCTATCCTGTGATCAACCTAGTTAAGTTTAGCATTATTTTAAAATGTGAAGATATTTTTGGTATAGTTGTTAAAAAGCAGATAAAAGTTCAGATAAAATACATGACTCCATCCTACTCCTTTTTAAACATGTACTGTTGGCTTCATGTTGAATATGTTAGCTTATTTAGGTTCACTTTATTATTGAGTATTGTTTTTTTTCTCTATTTTTCTGTCTTTAATTCAACTTCATTTAATTAAAGAAATCAATTGACCAATCTAAAACATTATTTTAATTTTTAGTAAACTGAATAACAGTCAATATAATTACCTGAAATGTCCAATATCACATCTTTTAAGAGGAACTGCTTGTTCCATTGTGATGTGTGAAGACAAACTATTCAACACCTTCATCTCTATAATTAAAGTTATGTTAGTATGTTAATATTCAGTATGTAGACCTGCTTTTGAGTTTTCAAGATTGAAGGTGAAACCCCACTCTGGATGCTTAGATTTAAAATAAAGGTCATTACTACTGTATGGATGCAAAGAACGCAAAATGAATCAATCAATCTTTATTTGTAGAGCGCTGATTCACAACAAATGTTATCTCAAGACACTTTACAAAAAAGCCTGCGGTAAAAGACCTTACTCTTTGTTTTAGTATCTACAAAGACCCAACGTTATTCCATCATTAGCACTCAGCAACATTTAGCAAAGTTAAAGTGGGAAAAACAAAACTTCCTTTAAGAGTTATAAACGTCGAGCAGAACCAGACTCATGATGAACAGACATCTGATGAGACTGTGCTGGGCTTGGAAAGTGGAATAGAGGGAGATTCAGGAAGAAGGATGGAGACGTCTTCCTGAATCTGTGATAAGGAACTTAAATGGTACATAAAGATTTATGGATAATTACATGCAGTTAAATCAGGATATTAGACAGTTAAATACATCATATATCATGTAAACAGAGCAGAGAAATAACAGCCATGTCCTATGGGTTTGTTTCTTGTCTGATTTGTGTTAGTTTACATTAACTTCACATGTGGTGTGAGGAGTAGTTTAAATTGTTATTTACACATTATGAGAGTCATTGTAACCATCCTCCTACAGTGTTGGTATCACATGGGTGGTTTAAATCTGTGCTAATTCATTTACAACAGGAAAATATGTTATGAGGGAAATGTAAAACATGATCTATTTATAACTCTTTTTTATGGTTATGAGATAATTTCAGCTTTTAAGACATGAGATGTTTTATAAAAACTTGTTAAAGACACTCCAGTTAGTGATTAAGTTACGTTGTCAACACATTGTACTTGGGAAAGCTAGTATTACGCTAATAACATTTCTGGGTGAAAGGGCTGAGCTCTGTGTAAAACGTGTTAATCATGAATGAAAAAAATGATTCAGCAATCTGCTGTAGTGTTTGTTTACCAATTTTATGCTCTATGAGAACCGTTTTAGCAGAGCTGCTGAGAGGTCTGACCCAGAAAACAAATCCAGAACCCCAGAAAATGACTCACACAGTCATTTCCTCTACAGTCTCATCTTATTCCTGCTGAGGAGGAGTGTAATGTAGTGTGTTTATCTTTCTTAAAATGCTTTTAATTATCTTTTTATGGTTTTTAATCATCTGAAGAAAGAAAGTAAGAACGCAATGTGTCTAAGCAGTCCTCTGTCTCTGAGGTATTATCTCATGCTGACACTTACAGACATGCTTGACCAACCCTGACTGCTGTGTTGTTCAGCAGAGCTCTCCCTCTTCCTCTTCCCTGTAATTGGCCGTCACATTCAGACGGACAGAACACACTTAGCAGTCCAGGCCATGTTTGGACCAGTCAAGGCCAGAGCAGACATTTTCCCTCCAGAGAGGAGAGGGTTGTTCATGTCAGATACATCCTGTCTTCAGTCAATGTTTGGGAATCTTTTAAGTTCAATGTCTTACTGCCAAACAAACCACCAGTAAGCATTTCACAAATAACAGCTCTGTGTTAGGACAGTATGATGAAGTCACTTTTTTTAAAACATGTGCAAACTTTTCACTGTTTTCTGCTGGATTAGCTCCTGTCAGGGCACAGATAGGCAGTAAAGGCAAATGCTAGGGGCGCCGGCTGTCCATAGGGGGCGCCGCTGGAAGATTATTCATGTGTTACATAACTAGAAAGAAATACACTTTTTCTTATGTGAAAGTATGTTGTATGGGACATAAGACCTACTTATATATTTTATTGACACTTATTTGTGTACTTAGTTAGCTAACACCCTAAATCGATTAAAATCTTTATTTTTCATCATCTGTTGTAGTTTTAAGCAATTGCCTTTGGAGTATTTATGTCTAAGAGCATGCATGCATTTTGTGCAAGAATTCCTCAATGAATAGATATTTGTTCATGGTGTACGTGGGGTTGTAAGGCTTAGGAAAACGTTTTGGATAAGCTGAAAAACTATGCTAAGGTTTCTGTTTAAGGATTGAATGTCGAATACATGGGACACCAGCTGGAATGTTGCCAAGGGCACCAAATTGGTTAGGGCTGGGTCTGTCCCCTGTTGCGTTCTCTTACAGGTTCATCTGTTTATACCAAAATACAGCATAGAACTGCTTTTTCTGGAAATGTTAATTAAGTAACTTTGTTGTGATTTGGCACTGTATAGATAAACCTTTGGTTGATTGATTGATTGATTGATTGATTGACTGCAAAGACCAGATCACGGAGATTTTGCACAAACTAGATCTGGAATTTCTGGTACTCAAAAGTTCAACTGGGGGCTTTTATGCTCCTGTTGAGCCTCTTCTGCCATGACAATTGCCCGTTACATTAGAGCGATTAAATGTCGTCATCCTCGGTCGTCGACTCCAGAATAAGTTAATTAAACTAATTATGGATATATTTAGTTTATTTTTCCTGTGAAGAGAGGCTCCTTTTGATCCTCATTACTTTGTAAGATTGACTGTTTTACACGTAATCTCACTTTGCGCAGATCCACGAAAAAGAGGAGGAGGAGATGAATGAGAAGAATGACAACGCCAACTGCTTGAGTGAAGAGCCTCTTATCACAGCTGACCAGGTGTGTGTGTGTGTATTGTGTGTGTGTGTGTGTGTGTGTGTGTGTGTGTGTGTGTGTGTGCGTGCGTGTGTGTATGTGTGTGTGTGTGTGTGTGTGTGTGTGTGTGTCAAACAGCAGTGTCTGTGTCCTGTTTCTGATTATAAGATAAAGACAGCAAGATGTTACATAAGAATCATTTCAGAATTGTGCAGTAGGTCCCTTGCATCTTTTACCCGCCATTTTCCACACATCAACACTCTGTTTTTAAGTATCACCATTGTCTTTGTTTAGGTATTTGATTATTTACAAGTCTATCTTATACAGATTATTTTTTTTTGGTTGGCAGAAACAGAGTACAAGTGGGATAGTAATGACTGAAAATGTCAGGTCAAGACCACATTGCCTTCAACAAAAGTTTTATCAATACTTTTTTTTAAAAACTTGAGAATCAATTTGAACTACTTCCGGTTATTGGGCCAGACTGGTTGAAATAGGCCAACATTTTAAAGATCTTGCTAGAGCAGCTATATTTTGTACAAGCTGGAGGCAGATAATTGGTGATCAGGAGTTCTGCTAATCCAGATGGCTGCAAACTAAGGCATGTTTATTATATCACAATTATTTTTAAAATAATATGGTAATTGCTGTTGTTATGTTTTCAAATGCTTTGTATGATAGGAATGCCCAAAGCTTTGGTCAGTCATATATAGACAGTTGTAATTGGTCACTCTTGCACAGAGCACAGAAACAGTAAAGGACCAAGAATAGATCCCTGAGGAACACCAGAGACGATCTGATGTATTACCAAATACCATTTGATAGTTTCAGTTCCTGCCAAAGAGTTCATCTCTACAAGAACTAACAATCAATCAATCAATTTTTATTTGTATAGCGTCAACTCATAATAAGTGTTATCTCGAGACACTTTACAAAAAGCAAACAAACAATGTGGATTAATTTTAATCAGACAATACTTCCATGTAAGCACTCCTACTGACCGGCATCTCCTACCCCCCTCCCCCCCAAACAAAAACCCAAACAAAGACAAAAAGAACATATCCCTTTAAAATTAACTGTAGGTTACATTGTAACTGTGGTTCTCTGAGTGAAGAGAGTATCTCTCCACCTAGCTTCATATTCCTTATGTATGGGTACATTCCCTCTATAAATGATTTCTTCTTAGTATTAGTATTAGTATTTAGTATTTTCCATGTTAGTTAAGGCAACTTTCTGCCATAGGGATGAACTCTTTGAGCACTTGAGATTTCCAAAGGCAATCTTGCACTTATCTTGTATTTTTAAATGTTGTCAGCAAGTAAAGTAAGTTGCGATCAGTCTCTGACATACACTTCTGTAGCTTGAGCACACATCAATAATAGATTGATGTATGTTATGTACAGTTATAAATAAAGCTTTTGGAGGTTTAGTGACCCCACTCTCCTGACAAATGTATGGTGGATGTGTGTATACCCAGACCTGTCTATTAGTCTCTTTCCTGTCCATCAGCTTGATAGTGTGCTGTATATGCTTCAATCTCTCTCTCTGTCTCTGTCTTCAAGGTCATTGAGGAGATAGTCGAGATGATGGAGAACTCTCCAGATCCTGGTGAAACAGAGGAGGAGGAGGATGAGGAGGAGAACAGCCACTGCTCATCCACAAACAACCCCTCCTTGCTTGAGGAGATCCGGCAGCTGTCACTGGCCTCCAACAACAACTGCTCCTATGAAGGTAATGCTGGAAATGAGTTAACATTTTGGTCATGCAACAGAATGCACTCACAACCACAAGCGAGAACAACCACAAGCTGGTTTCCCAACTTCAGTGCTTTTTCCCCCGATTGTGCCTGTATAAACTGTCAGACAGCATCTGAAATCACCATGGCACCACAAAGTATTCCTGCTTGATGTGTCTTCCCCCTCCTCTCATGAAAGAAATTAACCAGAATAATCATAGTAGTAAATAGCTGCCAGAATGGGGAATGGAGAATATGAAGGAAACTTTGTGCTTTGCCTAAGATGTTTATACTTCACCCTTAAAGTCCCTCAATGCTGTGACCATTGACTTAAACTAATGCAAACTATTGTCACCAATGTCCCTGGCTCCAGTAAAGAATATTTATATAGTCTTGCCTGTATTAAAGTTGTCTTTCTAGAATTTCAGTAGCGTTTTGGGTTATTAGAAAAGCAATACAGAACTGTATTATCCACTGACAGTAAAATAATGTATTTTTGTTAATGTTGCCTTGCAAACAAGATAGGGCCCACTATTGAACCTTGGGGAACCCCTTTGATAGTGGACAGATAGTTTCTCAAAACTACAGATTGCTGTCTGATACACAGATAGTTTTGTAACATTTTTACAGGACTTAAATGCTGGGGCTTCTATTGTTTAAGTATTTTCTTTATTGCTTCTGTATACACACTGCATTGTATCTTTTAGACTTGTTCCTGTAAAAGGGAATTTGTCGAACCAAAGAAGTGTATTATTCATGTTAACAGTCTTTTTAATGGCTGTACCCTCTATATTAAGATTCATATTTCTCCTTGAAGAACGCTAGTACACATCAATAAAACACTGTACATAAAAGAAGGGATCACTCTTAAGTGTGTCCTTGCCTTGGCCTGACATGAAAATATCATTAACCCTGTTGTAGAACAGCCAACATGAAGGATGGTCATGATAAGTGCATGGACACGATGGTCAGGGACAAACATTCACAAACTGCATTTGCTCTCATATTCTGTATGTTCCTGTGCTATGATTGGAGACATATGCACCAGTAATCGTGTTCACCTAGATTCCACCCATACATCATGTTTTGAAGTGATCCACACGGTTAGATCAGTCATATAAATTCAGTTGGTATGTTTTCGAGTTCAGGAGGACAAGGTGTTCTCGGCCATATGAAGCCCGGTCCCTGAACTTATTTCCTCTGTCTGAGTCGCAGTAAATTGTCCCGATCTCTGTGGGGATGGGAGCTGAGAACAGAGACGCAGACCGTCTTATGATTGACACAGCTGCTTAAATAACATTTGTCTGATGTCATATTGGTTTATGTTTGGATTAATTTGTTCTTTCGGTAGTTAAACATGATCTGGGTGAGTTTGATCATATGGAAAACTAAGTTCATAATTTTACAACATAATGACAACAGGGAAAACAAGAAATTATTAACATACAAACATTGAATGTATTTTATTATTTTATTCATCCTCTTAAAGTTTGTTCTTACAGGGTCAAGTATGAAACAAGTAAACAAATACCCATCACTTTAGCACTTTTAACCTAAGCTAGTTTGAACTGCCTGTCCTCAGATGTGCCGTTAAAGTCCATAAAACTCAACAATTACAAAAGCGACAGAACCAATCAAACTCAATGAAAATGTACACTGTAAGTTCTTCAGGCCTCTAAAATTACCTCAAAATAAACTAAGTACAATTAGAGAATCATCATGACTAAACCACTAGACCACTGATTTAGCCCATATTCACACATTACACATTTGTATATGCATTCAGTCTGTACCTGTCCCTTATGAAAATGTATGTATTTAAACCCATGTGCTTCCTGTGTCCTGCAGGTCTGTGTCTGATGCCCAGCTCAGCGCTGGAAGAGCTGCTTCATCGGGTGGAGGCCACCATCCGTGAGTTCTCAGAGGAGCTTGTCAGTCAGCTGGCCCGGCGTGAAGAACTGGAGTTTGAGAAGGAGGTAAAGAACACGTTCATCACGGCCCTGATGGAGGTGCAGAACAGGCAGAGGGAGCAGAGAGATAGCAGCAAACGCCGGCGTCGAGACAAAGCCCTGAGTCTGCAGGGAGGAGGGACGCCACCTGTGAACGGAGGAAACACAGGAAACACAGAGAAGACAGGAAGCATGCCTGTCAAGGTGAGGAGCAAGGAGAGGGGATGGCATTGATGGCTTCACATACCGTTTGATTAGTTACATTCTATGAGTGTGCGTCTGCAACAGGAGTTTTAAATTGGAGTTAAATATGACACTATGGGCCAGACTAACTAAGAAAATGCAAAATCTGTGTCTGTAAAACAGCCGCTCAAAACACCGTCAGCTTATGCATCAAACTAATGGAGCCAGTTCATAGTCTGAATGTAAGAAGTGGATGTCGCCTCTTGGTTTCAATGTTAAGCCAATGTAGATTTACCTGAAACCTGCATTCTTTCTCATGTCCAGCAGGGGGTGACTCCATTGGTTACATAAAAAAAGTCTGATAGTACATTAGTGTGTCTGAAAATAATCCTATATCTATTTGATTTATCACCTCAGTAAACATTTTCTTCATGAGTTTATGATTTAACAACTTCTAACCTCTACACAGAATAGAGGTTTTGTAATACATGTGTTCTCTTTTTTCAATATCACTTCTGGCTGGAAAAAAAAAAAGTTGGCAATGGTTAAAATGTTGAATCAAATGCTTCGAAACAATGGTCCACAAAGGATGATATCACAGTGGCTATGTGCACTTGTGTAACAGTCTTTGGTCCTGGTACAGCCTTCCAAAATAATTCTTTAAAAGGAGCAGCTCAGAGCTGTTGTGAGATTTCTGAAGGTTCAAGAAGAAATTAAGATAAGATAAGATAATACTTTATTGATCCCCACAGGGGAAATTCAGGCATTGCAGCGGCAAGACAGAGAAGTAGGTTTATAGAATAGGTAAGAGAAATGAAAATAATAATAGGAGGTATATACAGAAGAATATAAATAGTGAGGTGAACTATACAGGACAGTTAAGAATGATGTGCAGTGAATGGCAAGTTAAAGTGACCAGTGAAGATTTAAAGTGACTTGTGTGATTAAAAGTTTGAAGTTACTTAAACAGCAGTATAAGAGCAGAATGATATGACATTATAATGAAATGAACACTTTTCTTTTCTGTGGCAAAACTATGCCTTAGATAAAATATCAGTGAATTAAGACATATTTTTTATTACCATTAGAAACATGGTAAACAGAAAAAAGGTACAACAGACCAATCAAACACAAACTATACACACTGCATAGCACTCAGAGGAGAAGGTAGAGAAGTAGACAGAGTATGTAGAGGTGAAGTGTTAATAAGGATGTTATAATAATTCTGATGTAGATGCGACCAAACACACACTTAACTGATTTAACAAAAAATAAGAAGATAAAAGTGGCAGCTTGTAGTGAATTTAAACTTCATAAATGGCAAAATTCTAATCTTACAGATGGATATTTTGTTGTCAGTAATAGATAAATTCCTTTGTTTCATAATCAGTTTTAAGTTTGACATGCTTGTATTTAACTTAATGCATGTTTTCCACCAACTACTAATGCTATAACGCTCTTAGAAATACATCAGCATTACAGAGAGTCAAACCACTTACACTTACTGAAATCACACCAACACAGCAGCCTGCCCACTCTGCCCCATTTAAAAAAGTGTCTGAGAATACTGTCACTTTTAAACCTCATGGTACTAAAGACATTTAGCTGCATGTTTATGTTTATTTATATTGCACACTAAATGTCCTTTAAGTTTATTTTATCTGTGTAAGAGCAGCAAAACAGCCAACAGCGGACAGTTGCCAACGCTGATGAAGGCCTAGTGCTGAAACGCGTCTGTTGTTGTTTTGCTGCTCTGACACAGATAAAATAAACTTAAAGGACATTTAGTGTGCTGACTTTTCTGTCTCGCACCTGAAACTGTGTTAACTGTCAAGTGTGCTCCTTTTTTGCTGTTTTTATTTGTATTGCACCTCAAATATAAGTATATATTGAATGAAAAAAGAAGGTAAAACATGGAGTAAACACCAGAAAGAGAACCAAGAACGTGTGTTTGATAAATACAATGTCTCCTAATTTCATGCTTGTGTAATTTAGCTCATATATAACAGAATTACAGTAATAATAAAACATATATAACAGCCTATACTGGGAGATTATTCCTTATGGAGCCACCTACTGATAGAGTTTAAAGTACACAAACCCTGTGACCGTCCATGTGTATGAGGATATAAAGTTACATAATATACTGTAAAGCCTGCATGGCCATTCAGGGCTCTGTCAGTAAATGTAATCATTGTTAATGAATTCTGAAATGAACAGGAAGCTAGTGGAGACTTTGATGTTTCAGCTGGTCCAGTGTAAGCAGTAGAAAAGTAGAAAGTTGAACCTGCAGACAGCTCTCTCTCTCTCTCTCTCTCTCCTCCCTCTGTCTGTTAGCATAATGGATCCATTAGCCTCTAAAGTATCTTCCAGGAAAGATCCTAAAGTGGAAGTGACCCGTCGTCTTCATACAGTAACAGCTCAGTCCAGTCTGATCCCCTCCCCTCCACTTACACAGAAAACACCCTAATGGACTTTCCCAGCATGCAGTGCAGCAGCAGTGTTTTTATGTGGTGACTTAAATGCTACCTGAGGCTGAACTACTTAAGGAGTAATGAGTGTAGAGATGTCTTAATGATGCAGATGCAGAATCAACAACAGAACTGATTATCTCTTACGATGATGTCATGTTTGATAGAAACATGGTTACACCTGGATATTTGTTTTTTATATGTATGTATGATTAGTTTTAATGGCCTGTTTATGTGTGTGTGTGGTGGTGTGTTGTGTTCGCAGCGCTTCAGCATGGAGGGACTGTCCAACATCCTGCAGACGGGCATCAGACAGACATTTGGAAGCACAGGGAATGACAAACAGGTAAGGTTCAATGTTCTGAAAAGGGATCAAGTGGGAATTTGAATCAATCAATCCCCAGCTCCTGCAGCCACGTGTCCAATGTGTCCTTGGGCAAGACACCCAACCCCAAGTTGCTCCCGCTGCTTTGTCGGTGGTGTATGAATGCGTATTAGATTACTTACTTGTGATGGACACTTTACATAGAAACCTCTACCATCAGTGTGTGAATGTGTATGTGTGAACGCAGTGTAAAAGTGCTTTGAGTAGTCAGAAGACTAGAAAAGCACTAAGCTGAAGTCTATTTATCATTTACTTAATGTGGTGAATAAAAAAATGCTTTAAAAGATACTTAATAAACTCATACCTTTATAGAGTTACGTTTTTTCATAATATATAGTTTAATAAGCATGTATCATATGTACAGTTACTGCCAAAGGCAAACTGCAGGTACTACATTTTTTGGGACTTATTCGAATAACTTGTGAAGCTGAATATTATTATTATTCAGCCCCAGATGGCCTAGTGGTTATGTTGTGCTCCCCATGTATCCCATCCCATTATTTCATGTCACTCTTCAGCTGTCCTATCAAATGAAGGCAATACAGCTCAAACAACGTTATTATTTGAACTTCAATTGATAAGATAGTTACAGCTGTATTATTTTGTAAAAATAATCAAATGATAAAAAAAACGGTACTTGACATTTCAATCTAAACTTCTACCTTCCTTCAGATTCTTTAAACATGCACAGATCAATAAGTAGAGTGGTGAAATAAAGACAGAGAGACTGAGTGTAATGACTGTGTCATTTAAATTAATTCAATATCACTTACATGCCTTCAAACAGTTTCTGTGGCTCTTCAAAACATTGTAAGTGGCTGCACTGTTTTTAGTTCTGTCGCTGCCTCATTGCAACAGATGGTGGAGTCACACAAAGACGAGAGCAGCCTGCTGTAGGTAATCTCTGTTAACAAAGTCTGCAATGTGCTAAGATACACTGTGAGAAATACAAGTGTCTTTGATTCCTATTGTTTATTGGATAAAACATGTTTAAAATACAAAATGAATTCAGCATTTTGTGTTTCTCAGCTGATAGTTAAATCTAGAAGCTCCAGTTTTTTCAGGGATTACTGGACGTAAACAAACATTTTGCAGCATCAAAAGCATTTTGGGTTTAGTTAAAGCAGTGCATTAAAACATCGGGCGCTATGTATTGGAGGATAAGTGAAATCCAGTCCTGTGGCTGTGTTCCAATACTCATACTTCTGTTATTTACTTTGCCAGGGAAAGATTTAGTATGTTACATCTAAGTCAAATAGTATGTGAAAAGTACCAGGATGTAGCTACAACTAAATCTCATCACATTTTCGGGAAAATGTAAACAACACACTTTAATCAAATCTAATCCACAATGCTCTGTGGAGCAAAATATTTTTCACAGAATGAGCTGCCATGTTTCTCTGGCGAGATCATCCAAGTGCATTTTGAATCCGCATGCATTTTTTTACAATGTTCAGTTTTTCTTTTTTTTACTTTGGTCTGCAGAGGACTTCAGGTCAAGATGGCTAAAATCGGAAGAACATAAGCACAAAAGAAGCCCCAATTCAACTGTATGAATAATTCATGAAAATGAATACTTTGTGAGGGCAGCTGTATGCTGTAGGGTAATGAGAAAGTGAGATTGATTTGCAGGGATGGATTGTGTATAACGTTCTCAATCTGTGTTCAAGGTTTCATTCTTAGTAAAGACTGAGTGTCTGTTAGCTTTTTCACTAATTATTAAGATTTAGGAAAATGTATTCATTATGCACTTTTACAGCTGAGAGCTTGCTGAGAGGACTGATACTGTATCACTCTCATGTTTGTATGTTATACCAGCAGATGAATGGTAACCAGCAGGTTAGCTTAGCTTAGCATTGAGACCAGAAAAAGGGGGACTGAGCATGGCACTTAGCTACAAAGACACTTTTGTGCAAGTATAAGAAGTTGTAAGGGCAGGTCAGAAATGGGATTTATATTATATGTTTAAAAAAATCACGAAATAAGAGACAACAGGCAGTTTAAGCTAGCTGTTTCCCCCTGCTTCCAGACTTACATGTAAGCTAAGCTAACAGGCACTGGTTTCACATTAACCTGACAGAGAGATGTATGACTTCTTTTAGTCTTTCACTTTATTCTTGAAGAAAAGCGGACAAGTGTAATTCCTTTGCTTTTTACTTCACATGTGACTCCTTGTGTTGACACTAGTGTTTGAAGCTTCTTCTCATTATGTAGCATAAATAAATAAATCCAATATCATCACATATCTGCACTGTTTGACTTGTAAATGACCCAGTCTGGTATTTTACTCTGTTTTCAGTATCTGAACACAGTTATTCCTTTTGAGAAGAAAGCCACCCCTCCATCTGTCGACGACCTGCAGATGCTCACAAAAAGTAAGTATGCATCATAGAATTTTTATTTCAAAGGCATAAAAAAGGAAATCTTCAGAGCTGATACATTTTTCCCCCCTTTCTTAGTTCTTTTTGCCATGAAGGAGGACAGTGAGAAGGTGCCTACACTGCTAACTGACTACATATTAAAAGGTAAAAACACGTTTGAACGTTGCCTCCACCTGAACAAAACTCTTAAAACTCCTTGATTATGATGACTTTAAAAAAAGCCCTGGACAAGAGAAGAAACTAAAGAAGCAGATTTGACCTTTCACTTTGTCTACTATGACTATAAGTATGTGTTCTTTGTTCCAGCATTTGGCTGATTGGCTTATGCTTTCTATTCTTCTCTTGGTACCATTTTTAGACAACAGCAATTTTTCCTGTTTCCTGTTGTCATGTTCAGGGTGATATGCGTCAATGCTGAGTGGTACATGGTGAAAGTGAGACAACTTGTACTTTTGGTGAAAGTGAGACAAGCTGGTCACATCATCCCGTACCTAATGAACTCTTTTATGCCTCATGAAACATCAAAGTAACTCATATTATCCTGTGGATATTTAACATAACTCTCCTTTGTTTCTCCTCTACAGTCTTGTGTCCCACCTAAAGCTCCACCAGGCCGGGGGGCCACAGTGTGACGGAGAACCCTCCCTCCCTCCCTCCATCCATCCCCCCCCCCCCCCCCGCCTCAGGCCCGAGCTGCATGACCTCCCTTCTTTTACCATTATCGACCATGGATCCTCACCATCGACATTATTGTATTCACCTCAACTATGACTACTGCCTTCCGCTGAGCTCACCTGTTTCCCCCTCCCCTGCACATTACGCTCAGGCCACATGCAAAATGGCCGCTGCTCGATAGATAAAAATAAGCGGGACGGCCAATCCTGCTCTAAAGGACTTCACTAATGGAGCATGACATGCTACTAATGATCCTAACACTACTCCAGCACAGGGATACGACTTTCTCATTGCTTTCTTTTTCTTCATTTCTTTACTTTCTCTTTGTTTTTCTCTGACTGAACTTACAATGTTGCCAAGTTTGAACACATATTCTTTTGGACTGACGTCTTGACCACTGGGTTCTGTTCATTTGTTCATTTGTTATTCTTCAAAGACTACACTGTTAAAGAAATGAAATGCCATACTGGATCCACAAGTGATCCTTTCCCTGTATTGTGTCCGATTCATTTGAATACAAAAGCCATGCACCTTTTTCTGCCAACTTAGTACTGTAGCTCCATGGGAACGAGAGGAGACACACGAGTATTACGGGTGCAGTGCAGTGCATTACACAGCTTTTTTCTTTCTCTTTCTTTTTTTGTGTCTCTCTAAAAATCCAGTGCTCTTTTTGACTTTTTTGAAATTTCTTTTTCATTTGTTACCTGGATATTTGATATAAACTGTGTTGCTGATTTTCTACTTTTGATTTACTGTGTCATCAGAGTGCAGGTTTGTGTGCAGTCACCCTGTTCAGCCACGTGGAGGTGTTTCACTGAGTGTTCCTTCGGATATATCGTCCCCCCTGATGAGATGAGCTCATTTCAAAAAAAGGCGTGCATATTAGCATATTTATGATTCCTTTGCGCCATGTAGGTGAATGTGACATCGCTAATCGCAAATTCTAATAAACATTCAATAAACATTCAATCCTGAACTCGAGTGTTGCTTTATTTTGAACTTTATCTCCTGAGTTTAAAGGAGCCATCTGTAAGATATGTACTGAACTAAATCATAATGATCTTACTACATGATCAGACATTAAAGAAACATGTTATGTTGAAGTGCTGGCTTCTCTGTCAACAATACAGCAGCCAGTATGTTCTCCTTCTAACTTTAGATTCTGCTCCTGAATGCTCTGGATTTGTTTGGACCAGAGAAGGTAGTCAGGTATAAGGCCCCCTGACACAACTGTTTTTGACGCCCCTCAGTTTTCCAGGCAAAGAGCAAACCAACAGGTGTTGCAGTGATGGAGGATCCATGAGCAGAAACTTGGTAAAACTTGGGTAAATATTGGAAATGCTTATGAAAAATGGAGAGAGGTTAGAACACAGGAAGGTTTCAGAGCCGATGCAGAGCTGGCTAAACACTGAAGCTTCAGTGTCCACGACATGATGACCTGCATGAGCATGGATTATAAGGAGGAGAGGATGGAGAGAGACTGCTCTCTCTTGTGATTTCTATTCGGGCTGCAGTACCCATTTTTAAACACAAGGTGTCAGAGTTACATAATTGCTCCTTTAACATTATATCGCTCAGAAGCCGTAAAAGCAGCTTCATACAGAGATGTGATGCAGTTAACTGGATTTAGTGAAAACATTTGTTTTGTTGTAATAATTGTTTGACCCCCTGCTACCCAAAAGAATTCACAAAACCTTAAGATTGATGATAATTTCTGTCTTAAATGGTTATAGAAAATAATAAATATTGCTATAACAGTTAAATGAAGTCTAACAGTTAAATGAAGTCTCGCTCATTGAAGAATCCAGGATACTAAACATCAAAGTATTTCAAAAGGTAAACTACCGGGTACAAGATGTTTTATATTGACAGGCCAGTTGTATGTTTCCTGGAGGCTTAAAGTTGTCTTACTGGACCTCAGTTTTTCCTGTCATTTAAGGAAAGTATTAATCATATTTGTGTGTGTTTAATTATTTTGAAAGGTCACAGACTATAGATCAGAACTGTCTCTCTTACCTGTTGATGTCTTCTTCCATGCCATGTCATCGGCCCAAAGCCCACTGTCCTGGTAGATCAGTCTGTAGGGACATGGGTTGGGAACTGGAGGGTCGCCGGCTGAAGTCCCGGCACAGACCAAAATACGGAAGTTATTCTGATAGCTGGAGAGGTGCCAGGGCAGTTTCCCAAACACCGCAGAGGTGCCCTTGAGCAAGGCACCGAACCCCCAACCGCTCAGATGCGCTCCCTGTGTAGCAGTGTGTAGCAGCCCCACTCTGACATCTCTCCACTAATGCATGTCCACAGTTCCTGTTTGTGTATGTGTGTGAAGCATGTCTCTAAAATAACAGAAAAGTAAACCACAATTTCCCTCAGAGATTAATAAGTATATAAAAAAAAAGGCTTTTACATTTTCATAAAAAAGAGGGTGTGATAGTCTAATAAATGTAATGTTGTCTTATGATGATATTATGTAGTGATGGATTAATAAGATAATAGTTTGTCTTTTAGTATATGTCATATAAATGATCTTTTTAAGGTCTATTCACTGCAGTTTGCAACAAACTGTAAATATAACTGCACTGGGATCTGTTTTGAATAAGACCTCTGGCTCTTTAAAAGTTTTTTTTATTCACTCTCTATATATTTCATCTCTCCTTTGTTGAATAGACAAGAAAAGTAAAAGAAAAAGAAGTTCTTGACTGGACTCTTCCTCTGTATCTCACTTCTTTTCCAAAAAGTGGGAATCTGCTGCCCTCTGGTGGTTGACTCCAAATCTAACGAATATCTGGCAAAAAAACTTACAAAAACTTACATTTGTATTTGTAAAGTGTAAGACCTGAGACATCCAGCATTTCAAATTAACACAGAAAACATCATCAAATGTCAAAAGAAAAAGACACATTGTAGAAACATAAGTAGTTGAGATTTATAGGAGAGTAACTTTAGAAAAAACTTTTTTTTAAATAAAATTCCCAATAATGAATTCATAATTATGTAGAAAATCTGTCATGAACATGAAAGTCTTTTGAGTAATAGTTTAACAGGAGAAATGTTTCGTCATATCACTGGACTGGCACTGCATTTTAATGTCTGATTATACAACAGTTAGATCCAACCGAGTATTCTGTAGAGTAGGCCCACAACATCACTGAGACTTTTCACAATGCGTATCACTCCGCCTCAGCCAGGTGTTGTAATTACTTTAAGTAAACACAACAGCAGACTGACTTTGTACTGATTAATCCAGCTGGTCGTCTACTTCTGAATCATAAAACAGACGCAGATGTTACTCAATGCATGATAAATTGAAACATACAAACAAACAAAGTGGCAAGGTTGATCTAGAATGTTTGAGTTGCAAAAGGTCAGTTTCAGTGAAGATGTGGTCTGGTGGGGCAAAAAATTAGAGACGATCCGACTGTTTCCTTCTCTCTGCTGTTTTTAGATCTGATGTATGAAAGCAATTTTATTCTCAAGTTCAAGAAGACGTACTGAATATCAGCACTGCTGTGATTATCTTCAGCACTTTGGCTGCGGCCTTGTGCCTAATACTGAATCATAGTAGTGCCCTCCCGTGTGATTTTGCTTATTTAACATAAACTTAATTAACACTCGATATGAAGGCATTTCACAAACTTCAGTCACACAACTCTATTGGTTTATAACAGCAGCAAAACATAGTTTCTGTTTTGAATCTAGGCCCACACTTCATCATTCCTCACTCATTTGTTTACATGGAGGAATTAGAGGGAGTGATGAGATCATATCCTGAACCCCCAGTTGCAGCCTGCAGGTGGATGCTGAGGTGATGGTGATGCTGAAAGCAAGAGTGCAGTTTTGGTGCAGGCAGGGCAGAACTGGCAACGACAGAGCAGAAAGACTAGAAATCTTAAGAGCTCCAATAAGGAAGATGTGTTGTCAGGAAACTGTGGAGAATGACACAGGTCAGTGGGAAATCAGTGTATGACTTCATTTATGGTGAAAACTATCCTGCAGAATTATATGAAAGCTTTATTTTAAAAAATAGCAGGGCACTCAGGAGGCATTTCTTACGCCGGAAAAACGCTTTTTGACAAGAACAGAGAGAAAAAATGGTCATGTTTTAAACCTAATGTGTAAAAATAACACAAACACAACTTACAATATCTCTTTTATTTGAAAATATTCATACAAAGCATTTTCCATGAACACAAATATGGAGGATAAACTGCACATTAATGTCCACAGCTACGTCCTATACTGTAACACGCGCAGGAGTTCGGCCACCAGTTTGTCCAAAGTGGTTTTACAATCCATCATAGTTTATAACTCACGGACAGCGAGTAAGAAACATCGGCTACGTATAATATCCTGTGCTCTTAAACATGACTGTAGAAAAATAAAGGCTTGTCTTGAATACATTTGAATGTTCATAATGTACACGTTTTCAAACAGATGCTCTGTGAGCTGTGGTTGTAAAGACTTGAGCTCGTCATCACTTTAACTTCACTCATCCTGCTCTGTTGTATTCAAAACATCTCAACACAACGACACGGCTTCAAGATAAAACTACATAAAACTACCCCCGTCTCGCATGTTGTCTGTCAGGTTTGTGTTTTCTTTGAGGAATAATCTGCATACAATGCTCTTATGTTTCCCGTCAATATCAACACATTTCTCAGATTTCTTTGTTGTTATTCTGACTTTCTGTGCATAATTTAAAAAATGCAAAACATTAGACATAATGCTCCAGTGTAACGACATTACAGCAGGATAGATAGCATGATCACTTCCAATAAATACATTTTTAAATTCTATTTTCCAAATCCAAATTTTACATAGCAGACGTGTGTGAACAGAAAGAAGAAATACACAATCAAAAATTGATTTCCCTTTTTCCTTTACATTTCTTTATGTATAGAGCAGTATATAACTTTGGTGCTAATCTCAACGTCATGGCGGTGTAATACATGAATCATTTTGTTTAACTAAGCCAAGATATTTACTTTTAGAGCCAGAAGTTAGAGAAGTACAAAATGAATCTGTTAAGTCGTATTGAGCCGACATCGATGTTTTACCATTTCCTGTACGTTGTTTTAAATTTGCATTCATAGACTGTATATAACAAAAAGGGGTGTGGCCTCTAGATGTCCAACACAGACTGTATTAAAAGATGAATGACATGGAGCACCAATAGTGGTAATGCACGCGCCCCATTTACGGAATTCTGTAGTCCTCCAAGCGGGCAGTCTGGGTTCAAATCTGACCTGTGGCTACTTTCCTGCATGTCATTCCCCACTCTCTCTCTCTCTCTCTGACTCTATCCACTGTCTTATCTCTAAATAAAGGCTTACAAGCCCACAAATAAACCATACAAAAATATATGAACAACATGACAGCTCCCCAAAAGTGAAGGCAGAATATTTGAAGCCCACTATGTTGACTGGCTGCAGTACGGGTGATAAGCTCCGCCTCCTCCATGTTAACAGATGAGACATGGGTCAAAGTCTTATGATTTTGTCCTGTACATTTGTAAGAAGTGTTGATATATATTTCAAACAGAAATCTGATCCTGATTTCTTTCAAAGGTCAAGAGTCTCATTTATTGAGAATCTTTTCCATGGGAAATGTAAAACAAGCTGTTTCTGCAGAGTGTTGTTGATCTCCTCCTGTGATGCACAGACATTAAGAACACCTACAGTAAAGTAATGCTCTCTCTTTTTGTCTTGTTTGCTTTTGTAGGTTTTAAAGAGGCAACAATATTAAGTTGAGTCTGTTTCATATCCAGCTAAAAACTCTGACAGGGGTTAAACAAAATATGCAACAATATTTCTAGGGTTTGCTTCGGAGCGTGACCTCCTTGATGTTACCAAGTTTCTATCGTTCCAACCCTGGAAAATGTTTTATTCAGTATTTGAAATAAAAGACACTCTGCGTCGGGGAAACACTGAATGATCATTTTTTTAAAGTTCATTTTTCTGTAAAGGCTGATTTTGGCAGGCAAAAATGAGCACTCTAGTTACTAGAACACTTATTGTAAATTACAACTTGACCATGAAACCCCATCCAGCTGTACCTAAAAGTCAGCATGTCCCAGCTCCTCTCCTCTCTACAGCTCAACCCTCTCGGTCACTTCTGTCTCCATGGAAACCAAGATGGAGATGGAGAACAACTCTAGATCTCTGTGGCTACATCCACTTTTTAAATACAGTCCATGAAATACTCAGGGGAAACTGTGTATCTCCCCCTGTAATCATAATAGAAAATGGTAGAAGATCAATACCAAGGCATATTAAAAACACAGCAACTTGAGAGTTGTGGAAGTTTTTCAGGGTCCTGTTAATATTTCTGGTCAATGTCAATCAAAAGTGGAACATATCATGTTTACTACTAAAATAATAAAGCGTGACTTCCTGTATATCTTTGGTTCAGTATCCAGTGTTGCAGTTAAAACATAAAAACGTATTAATATGTCCCATACAGGCTTCTGTGCGGAGCAAAATTAACCCAAAAATAAATATCCTATTTACAATTTCTATTCTGCAGGCAACTTAAAAATTATAACAACTCAAGTGCGGACTTAGCAAAGTCACCAAACTGCAGCTCTGAATAGTGCTCAATATCATAAGAAGCTTTCGCTAATCTGTGAGTCTAAGAGCATTTTATAAAACTGAACCACTGACAGAAGTAAAGCCAAGAAAAGGATTAGGATACTTGATCATATGTATATTGTAGTCTTATCTTTCTCTCCACAAGTCTGCTGCAGAAAAACACTCAGCAATAGGTTTTCAATTCACTAAAAAACCAGGCCTCACTCGTTTCCTTCTGAGCTACATGTTCTGCTCTGAACAGTACTGAAACAATGTGCTTTACATTGAACTCTTTAAGGTAGTTCTTTTTAAAGTAAATATGATGGATGGAGAACATCAATCTGTCTATTCATCTGTGGGGCTTACAGATGTTTGAAAGCCTCCAAATGATCATCCATTTTGAATTAGTATGGCAGGAAGAAATATAGAATACAGCGTTTAAAAGATACGTAATAAAAAAAAACATTAGAAATGCTTTGATAAAGTAGAAAAAGAGGGCAAATGTATGAAAACTATATCCATACACCGTTTGTAATGTATACAGTGCATACAGAATATAAAAGGCTTGAGTATACTTGAAGTAAGGAAACAGTCTGTGTCTGTGGTCTTGCCATGAAAGCGTCAATAAAGTGATTTTTTTTTTTTTTTAATGTAATTTTGCTAAATAGAAGTTGAAGCGTTCCCTTTACAAAAAAAATCAGAAGACCATATGCGATGTCTTAAAGGGACAGTACTTGTCTGTATTTTGCGTTAGACAAGAGATCCGGCTTGGTTCTGTGCAGGCACCATGATGGGCACCCCTCCCATGCGGGCGATGTTGGAGGCGGTGACGGTGGAGGTGGGCAGCGGCGGGGGTATAGGCGTGGTCTGTAGCTGCAGCTGAGGCTGGCTGTAGGTCAGTGGCAGCGCCTGAGCCTGAGGCAGCTGTGCGTAGCGTTCCGGTCTGGGCAGGGAGCTCCCGTTGGTGGTGGCCTCGGAGGGGACGGGCTGATCGCGGGGCAGGGTGGTGTTGTTGTTGTAGCTGTAGTGGGTGGGGGTGGAGGCTCCGTGGTGGCGGGACGGTCTGTAGCCGGCCGTGCTGCCCGTGGCGGTGATGATGGAGGCGGTGTCGGAGGGGGGGCGCTGCGGGTACTGCTGCAGGTGGTGGTGGTTGTTGTGGTGGTGGTGGTGGTGGTGGGGGGGCTCTTTGTGGTGGGGGCTGGAGGCGATGGAGGACAAGGTGCCGTTCTTTGAGATGATGTCGGAGCCCATGCCGCTCTTTGCCCAGGACACACGCTTCGGGGCCTGAGCGTCCTCCCTGCAGGACAAACAAAGACTTTAGAGTGTCCACTTGATCCAGCAGAAGACCGATAATAAATTCAGGACCTAAGGGGTACTAAAACACTCTTTTGTAGTTGTGCTATTAATCACAATATATTTTATCATTGATATATATCCTGCAGCTGTTACCTTTGACTTTATATTAAGACGAACAATGTGTCTCCATCTCCTTCCATTATACAAAAGTGAAGCCAATGTACCCCCGCAATGGAACCAAGACAAGCGTAGAGAGGATGACTGGTTGGACCCTTTTCCCCTAACTGAAGGTCACGTTTAATTTATAGAAAAAACGTCAGATCCCTCAGGCTGGTAAAGTCCACAGCAGAACAGATTGTTGTGTTTGTTGAAGAAGACACTCAATAAAGTTTTTAAACTTATCATTACTTTGTTTTCTCGCTTTTTCTTCCACATTTCCTCCTCTACGCTACTCTACAGGAGCCCATTTGTCAACAGAGCTGTCAATCATGATGCTACATTTGGTCTTTTTTCATTTCAAAGAACTAATTCAAACAAAACTACTCCGAAAAATGAACACTTGGACATAAATCAGCATTATACAAACTATCAAAAACTACCACGACAGAATCTGAATTTATTTGAAGTGTATTTTCACTTCATAGATTGACCCATGTCCCATCTGTTAACATGGAGAAGGCGGGGTTTATGAACTATACTGCAATCAGTCCGCAGGGGGGGCTCTAAATATTTTTGGCTTCAATCAACTTCAACATCACTTGAAGTTGAGAGAATATCTGCAAATTTGGCAACACCCATTTGCCCATATAAGAAACAATGACATCATTTTGTTATCCCTAATTTATTTGAGTGGTACACACACTGCAGGAATACATTCTGTGATAGTCCATTGGACCATATGGTAACTGATATGAACTCACTTGATCTCGTTGGCCATGTCGTCTTCGTTGTCTCTGCGCCTCTTCATCAGGAAGAAGAACCAGCCGAGGAGGAGGAGGAAGATGATGCCAGCTATTGAGCCCACTACAGCCCCAACAATCATCCCAACATTGTTGGCTACAGGAAGCAACATGGGACAAAATGTCATTACGTTCATCAAAGCACAAATTAGCCAAATAATGTACATATATTCCCCTCAATCATTTTTCTGTTACACAAATGTCTTCAATGAGTTTGTCATTTCTTAAAACCTGCAAACAATCTTCACAACAAACAACCTCATTCACTAATTGTAAGCATACAAAGTGTTATTGTGCTGCTGTGTGCTACGTACAGGAAGTGATGTCCAGGTTAATGAAGCAGCTCTCTGACCCGGCTGAGTTGCTGGCCGTGCACACGTATTTCCCTGACATGTTGCTGCTCAGGTTGCTCAACCTCAGTGTGCCCATCTTCTCATCTGAAACAGCATCAAATACAGAGGAATAAGGTCATGCATCATGTATACACTCCACTCAATGAGTATTAATTAATTAAGGGAATTTGCAGCTTTTTTTTGCAACTACGCATTGGCTTCATTTTTTCAGCCCTGGATGTTGCTTCTTGGTATTTAGACACAGATGAACATATACGTATATAAGTGGAAAATTCAGATGCTAATTCATCCCTTATTGTTATGATTGAGGACTTTAGGCAGGGAAAAAAACACAGTGTCTATTTTTTGTTAATGACAGAAAATACTTATTAATTTCAAAACACTTCAATTCAAATTAATCAGTTTATTCTCAAGGTAGAACGAAACAACTGCAGCTGGAATATACACCTTTCAACATATTTCTACATTGAAGATACTAGATCAAAATACAGCCTTTAAATCTCATACATGACTATCACAGATATATCCATATTTCCATATATGTTTACCAACAACCTTTAAGCCATATAGCACGCCTTGTTTACTGTATAGTCCTCAAAGGGGGCGGCCCAGGGTTCTCCAGCAGCAAGAGATAGGACATAAATCTGACCTCTAAGTTAATAATAGTGATTGGTTAGTGCGCAGGCTCCACTCACTGAGCATGGGAGAGAAGAAGACCTCTGAGGTGGGACTGGTTTTCCTCCATTTGTACAAAGGAATTGGCTTTCCAGAGCTCGAGTTACAGGTCAGAGTCACGTTTCCCTTCAGCACCGCCTTCCCTGACATAGAGCACTTGGGAACAGCAGGAGGCACTGAGAGAAAAAGACGTTTGTTACATTCTGATATACAGACTAACAGTGCAGTACATTTCTGTATTAGTCCTAGAAACAAGTCTTTCTCACCCTTCACATCCAGAGTGAGTTCGACAGGGGGGAAAGGATTATCAGGGACGATGACCTGGCAGAGGTAGCGTCCTGAGTCGGACTCCTGTGTGTTGTTGATGTACAGCGACACATCACGTGATGGCATGTTGGCTGTAAAACCAACACGGCCTCTAAACTGTGCGCTGCCCACGCTGATGGAGTCTTTGGTGTAGGAGATGATCTGGAAGAGTTAAGAGAGTGAACCTCAGAAACATATAGGAAGTGAATGATGCCAGAGAGCAAAATAAGGAACCAGTTTACTGACATCCATGACGATATGATTGCGTGCTGCAGATATTTCAGATCAGAGAGTCAGATAGATTTTCCATCCTTACATCTATTGCACATAAAATAATAATTATTTTGAATCTGTCAAACATTTGGAGAATGCATGACAGAGTCCACTACATGCAACATAACTTCTACTATACTGATCAAATCTACTGAGAGAAAGTAATCCTCTTTGTGGCTCTTTTTCTTTAACCTCGGGTTAAAAAATCCTTGTTACCAGTTTAATGATGGACTTACTAAAGGCAAAAACTCTTCAGGGAGAAAAAAAACATTACAATGGGTTTGATTTTACATTCTCTATTTGAATATTTGAATAGTTAAAATAGAACGCAGTCAATAAGTGACTCAATGAAGAAAATAAAAGGAACAGGGAAAACTTGACTAAACTCTACTGTGTTAAACCCAACACCAGAAAAATACAGCATACACACAACATCCTCAGATAAACAGAAATACATATTACAGTTAGTAGAGGGTTCATGGCGTGATCGAGCAAAACAAGTCAGTGGAATTGGATGAGGAGAAATAATGCCAGTTGGAGGCAAAAATGAAGGCAGGAGTGTTATATTGTCCCTGTGTTCTGTGTATGATGGGCAGTCAATGGTAAATGGTAAATGGACTTGAGCTCATATCGCACTTTTCTAGTCTTCCGACTACTCAAAGTGCAAAGTCCCATTCACACCCTGATGGTAGTGGTCGCTATGTAGTATGTAGCTATGTAGCTATGTAGTATCATCCATCAGAAGTAACTTATCCCATTCATATACTGCCACCGAAGCAATTTGGGGTTAAGTGTTTTGCCAAAGGACACATTGGACATGTTGCCCAGCTGGGGATCGAACCATCGACCATCGGCCACTTTTGACCTCAGTGATGGGTTGGCTCTTCTTGTTGCCAATCTAGTTTCATGTTTGGGTTGAGGGAAAAAAAAATAATCGTTCCAAGGACAGAACCTTGTGGGACTTCATGATTAAGCTTTGGTGAGCTAGGAGGTCTCATTGTTAACATGCTATGTCAGGTCTGTCCACAAAAGTAGAAGAAAACTACTTTTAAGATTTTTGTTGAATGAAGGTCTGATCGATAATTTCTGATGCATTCCAGGAAGTCAGGAAATCAAAACTCTGAATGGATTTCACGAAACAGTGTCAAACTGAATTGTGGATCAAGTTGAACTTTTTGATCTAGAAAAGATTTTTAGCTGCACTTGCACACAGGTATCTGTTTAAAATGATACGTAAATGGCATCAGATTACCAGGGACCGGAGCCCAGATGTCATAAGAGTGTTTGCTCTGAACATTTTTTTCCTGCATACTCCAAATCCTGCAGATACGTACATGATAGGTCCTATAAACTCAGACTATCAATGTACTACAAAAATACAAATCAGAACACTTCCCATACCAAAGTCCAGTCTCACATCTGTATCCATGTAATGGTCCTTAGTTAAAAAACTAATGAACCTTATTTACTTAATGTTACAAAAGCTGTAACCTTTGTAAGTAATTAACCTAACATATTTGTACAATTTAAAGCTTTTTTGGGGCTATTTAACTGCCTCACATGACTTCAAAAACAGAAGAAAAACTACAATACATTGTCCATAAATGACACTAGAAAGTTTTCTGAAGAGTCATGTAATGAGGCATAGGGCCACTGAACAGCTGTCTGATTTGTCAGTTTGGACTGAGAACGAACAGGAAGTGACTGAGGAGAAGTCTGACTCTTCAATGATTGAACACATCCTGTAGAATAGACTTCAGAAAGTAATTTAAGTTGGAAAAAACACTCAGACAGTTTTTCTTTCCCTTAAAAAAAGTAGTTAGTTTGTCAGGAAAGATTACGTCAAATTAGCTTCTGGACTGAATACCAAGTGGATGTGTGTGTGTGTGTGTTACAGGAACGCACACACACACACACACACACACACACACACACACACACACACACAGCTCTGCAGAGAGTGTTGGATCTTGGTGTGTGTTTGAGGCAGTGGCAGTTTGTTCTTCTTTATTCATCTTTTTTGGCTACAAATGACAGTACAGCACAGTGACGCACCGGATGGCAAAAAAAAAAAAACTCGACTTTTAATCAACGGTGTCTTTCCCAGCTCTCTGCGTTCTCTTTTCCTGTTTTCTGTTTGATTGTGATCCTCTTTTAGGTAGTCCATCTGTACAGCTCAATAATCTGAGCTGAACAGATACGTAAACTGAGTCATGACCACGTTTCTAGATAAAGTGTAAAAAAAACAAAAAAAAACAGAGAGATTTACAGAGCTGGGCTTTTTACTCACAAACCCCTCAGCTTCATTTCACATTTTACCACAAATCATCTAATCAGGATAAATGTTTTTTTTTTCCTATGTTGCATCAAAACACACTGTGAAGGAATGAGAAAACAAAAATGGAAATAGGTGTATATAAAAAAAAGGAATCCTGTTACATGGCACCTCCTTGACTCCATACATTACATCATTCTATGCTAAGTGTGTATCAGAGCAATGCAGAAATAAGACAGTGCTTGTATGAAAAGCTTTAAGCCTTTTTTGTCTTGGATTATTTTCTCAGGGTTTACAAAGGTAGAGATTAACAGTATAAAATCAGACAAACACCCTTTGAAGCTGTAATCCCAGATATCATACCCACAGTAGGATCAGTACAGAAAGTTCATGGCTCCACTGTAGATACTGTTTGTAAAATGGAACAAGATGTCAATCACTTCATTTTTTTTCTATTGGTTATGCAGTCTCCCAGGTTTTTCTTACCAGCTGTGTGTTGTCGGTGACAAAGTTCCAGAGGATGGTGTTGGTGCTCAGGTCTCCGCTCGACACAGGACTGTAGGACGCCCTCAGCACCACCATCTGACCTTTGATCACATCCATACTGGTCTCAGGCATCGTGATCTGAGCCCATACGCCTACACAAAGGAAGAAGAAGAAGAAGAAGAAGAAGAGAAAGACAATGTATCAGCATTCTGCACAACTTGATGAAAAGTCGACTGATTCTGAATCTAATGACAGAGTTTTGTAAACCCGAGTCTGAGTGTCAGATTTCCATCACACTTGATGAGTCAAAGGTCATCAGGGTACACTGCAGGCTACGGAAGCCTTAAGCAGACATTGATCCATTTGATTTGACTCCATGTTTCATAATGAGTACATATCAGCTGTTTTTTACAAGATCTCCAGCATTGTTATCACGAGATTACAAGATAGATACATCGAGATGAAAAATCAAATTAACCTCCGAACTACGAGAAAACCAGCATTGTAATCCCAAGATAACGAGATACATAAGTAGAGATCTCCAGAAAACAACTGAAGCGTTCTTGATTTCTCTAGAATACAAAGCTAAATTAAATATTTGGAAGCTGCTAGACTCTAATTACACAAGTATGTACGTTTACCCATTTATGCTACGTATATGCATATAACTCTGTGCAGGCTGGGTACTTATGACCTGCAAACATAACAGCACACAAAGCCTGCAAGCATACGACATGATGTAGGACGAGAAGTTACAGAGGTATCATCCTTATGATGTTTTAGTGTTTCTCACTTGTACATTGTAAGGTAATAAGTGGAAAAAAACTGTAAAACTTCTACTTAATACATCAACATCTGGATTCCAGGTTGGACTATAAATTAATTAAGACTATATAAACAAAAAAAATAGACTTGTTTATCCAAACAGACATCTAAGAAGAGGTTGTTATAAATCTGGATACAAACTTAAACATTTTGTTGATACATAATACAGAATTGAATGTAGTGCGCAACTATGGCCAGAGGGGGGCAGCAGAGAATAAAACACATCTGCTTTTCACAGTCACAAAGATTAAATGTCCCTACTACATGTTTTTTTTTTCTGTTAATAAAAGAAATGTTTTAGTTGATTTCCCTTTTGAACAGTATCTAACATATCACAGGTCAGTAAAAGTTCAGCTGAGAGAACATGTCAGTCTGACACTGTGTGAACGCTCACAGGCTGACTCTGCCTCCGTCATGTTTACTGTAAATAAAGGTTTGACTTTCTCATTTGGTGGGAAATTATTTCACTCTGGTTGTGAGTCAACAAAAGTGTACGCCTTCCCTTTAAGATGACTAAGACTGAGAAAGGAAAACAGAAAACAAATACAGGAGGAAAAAGAGACACCAAATAAAGATGGTTGTTTCTGTTTGTATTTGATCCACTCTGCTCTTTTCACATACTTCTCGACCTGCTCTTCTCTTTCTCAGAGGATTCACCTCTCAGATAGACAAGATTAATACATCATAGTCAAACCTTTAGATAAGGTGGACCTAATTTATATCAATTTTGCCGAGCCTGAAGACAATGATGTCTCTTTTTTAATCTAAAGAGCTTTTATGATTAATAAAGAAAATAATAATAAAACACTTTAGAAAACAAAAAAAGGTAAAAAATCTGGAAACAACTGGCATTTTTTATCATTCTTACTCAGTGCTGGGAATTTAAAAAAAACATGTTCCATTTATGTTGACGTCTTTTAGTTTAAAATATGAAAACAGTGTCAATAACAGAGGAAAAGAACATGTGATTCTCTGCCTTCGACTCGACCAGATGTCCAAAAGAAAAGGATTGTGACATCCTAAAAGCAGGTTTCCCTCTCCATCAGTGTCACCTCACATAGCCTCCTCCCTCGTCTTCTCTTGTGCTGCCCCATCTTTAATCTTCCAAACCTCCATTCACCTTCTTATTCTTTTTTAACAAATCCACCATTAAGGAAAAGTGCACCCAGGTCAATTTAAATCAGTGTCACCTGCCGCTTTTGTGTTCATCAGAAAGCAGACGATGTAGAGATGTGGCAGGTGTCGGGCACATTCTGAAAAATTGATTACACATCTGTGTGTGTGTGTGTGTGTGTGTGTGTGTGTGTGTGTGTGTGTGTGTGTGTGTGTGTGTGTGTGTGTGTGTGTGTGTGTGTGTTTGTTTGTTTGTGTGATTGACACAAGCTTTATGTAAAAACGCAAAGAGACGGAAATGTCACAAATCTTCATCAAAGCATAGAGATCAGAGCCACACACATTGACCATGCACTCTGTGTTTAATGACTGTTGTGCAGCAGGGAAAACAAGACTCATCTACTAATTAGTACCCCTGTTTGGTGTCACACTTGTCACTAACAAGAACATCCCTCCATGCACAGGAAGTGATGCAATCCAATGTAAAGCCCAGTCTGAGAGCGTGCAGTGTTTTCTTGTCCGGAATAATCGGAGAAACCTCCTCACTTCCTCTGCTACAGCTCCTCACTACAAAGAACCAAACTCGCTCGTCTGATGTCACGGTACATGACTTTTTGGGTATTGAAGTCCTCAGAATTCAAATAGTTAGCCTCAGGCTTTCTGTCACTTTAGGGCCACCATCTTACAAAGTGTGCAAGTGCTGCTTCAAAGTCACAAAGAAAACGTGTTTGAGAGAGTTTTGCTTTTTTTTCAAAATCTGTTCTCTCCTGTGAGACAGAATATAAAGTGGTGATAGTGAAAATGGTGAGCAGGTGGGAAATAAGTGGTAGAAAGATAGAAACTGGTGTGTGTGTGTGTGTGTGTGTGTGTGTGTGGGGCAATTGTGAGAAACTTTTGTTCGTCTTTTTTGGCGCCCCCTCTGGACAAAATAGTACATCTCAGTGTTTTTATTAATCTTGTCCTGTACAAGTTGTGATTTATCATTAAAAAACATGTAATATTCCTGATTGTCTGGTTCAATTTTATCGCTGATATGGAGCTATCAGTGTTAACTTCCATCTGTTGAATATTCACCTTAAAGACTCCTCACAGTCGCTTTAAAAAAAAGATTAAAAGATTTTGATTATTTGAGTTTTTATGTCCACTTCCTGTTACAGTGAAGTGCTTTATTTTCAGAGATTTCTTTTAAATTGTAAGCATACACTATAGATGTAGACGATCATTTTTCAGATTCATGTTAAAGGTTTAGTGTCTATCTGGTTTGTTTGGTGGTTTTAAGTGGAGAAGAGATTGACAGACAATATGCCTAACCTGCTTTAATATCTATTTAACTCTGATTGGAACACAATGCTTTGTTGACGCAGACCTTAGAGGAGTAACTGAAACCATTATCTTGTTAGTAAAATGTTAAATCAAGTGGGAAGAAGGGTCCTTTTCACAAAGACTTCTACATATATCAGACTGCCCCCCTGCTGGCCATAGGAAAAATAATTCAGGTACTACACATGACTTCACAAAAGTCCCACTTTTTAAACCAGGCAGCATGTCCATGTCTTATACAGTCTTTGATATAAACTGTATTTCGGCCTCTTCAGAGCAGGGGAAACAAGCTGAGAACACAAAGACCATTGTTAGCCCTTATAACGTCTTTTCAGAAACCAATGGGTGACTCGAAACAATCAGAGGAAAGTCATCCTGGCTGTATCTTAGTACAGAGGACGGATAGCTTTGCATCAGTTTTTCCACTTGGGAAGAAATACTTTCCAAAATGCTAAACTATTCCTTTAAGTTTCTTAGTGTGGTCTGAAGGAATAAGGAGAGTGTCTTGTTTCTGATGAGTTCTGCATTAGTATTTCGCTTACTCACTATTTTGTTAAATCAAATCCTGTATTTCATCTCCAGGTGTTTTTTTTTGTTCTCTAACGTGCATACACGACTCCAGACAGACACATTTTATTTGGAAAAATGGGCCAAATCTTCATCCCCTCATTAGTGTGGCTGATCACTCTGGCACATTTTTCCCCCTCATAAGAATGTTGCCAAGTGCTGCTTTAAGATTTCCTGACAGAAATCCTCCCCTGACTCAGACGAGGATGCACACCACCGGGGGGGAAAAGATGAATGGATGAATGGAAAGATGGAAAATGGAGGAATGAATAGAAAAAATGAACAAGGGCACGGGGGCTCTTTACTCTTAATTTGGCGGTTGATGCTTAATCTTCCCTCTGTGGCAGGTCTGAGATCAGCTCTGCAGGCTTCATGGAGACTGTCTTTAAATACTCCGTGGTGACTGATGGAGGGGCAGATGGAGAGAGAGAGCGTGCAGTGTGAAGAGAAAAGAGAGAGTAATGAGGTCTGGATGGCTCTCACTGCAGATAATGGGGGTATTTCACTAAGTCTGATTTAACAAGGTGTTTCATGGCGACACGGACAACTTCTTATTCAGGTTTTATTCATTCTGTAGACGAGTGTGCACATGTGAAGGACTTTATGGTGTTTAGATGAGGATATCTGGAAGCATGATAGCAGGCATCAAGCAGGGGTTTCCTAACATGTGTGAACCATGGCACGTTAATAGGATTTTATTTGTTTAAGATGTTACACTATATCAACATTAGCATAAATTCTGCATCAGAAAAAGAGAAGCGATCGTCTGAATATATACAGCTATTTCTTTTACACGGTCTCCATTTATGCCTGCAAATGGCTAAATATGTTCAAAACATATTAGAGTAGGACAGAGAATAGAAAATACTTGATTGTCTTTTGCATGCAAAAGGTAGAAATGTGCCTGTGTCTTGCATGTGCACATATGTGACATATAAGAAGGGGGAGGGGATGTTCAATTGTTTTCATTTGGTTGTTGAGACATGCTGGACACATATAGGCCAAAGTACACGCACAGGCTCAAACAGGATCCTACGGACATGCACAAATAGAGAAATGTCAGAGCGAGGGGAGTGCACATGAAAGAGTGCCCGAGCAATTGAGGTGCCTCCCTTATATATAAGAGACAAAGCTGTTCAATGGATTTCATCAAAGCCACCAAACTCTGTTGACAAAAAGAGCAATTTTACCTCACAGGACAAAGTGGTGTTCGGTCTATTGCTGATTCAATCAGTGAAGGTTTTCTGGTAAATGTGTTACCTTAGAGTTTTAAATTACCAGCCCAAAAAAAACACACAATACAATAATAATAAAAAAGTGCCAAAAACATTTGTGAAGAAAACCCTGAAATAATTGGAGCAGCAGTAGACGAGCACCTGTGATGATCTGCGGGATAAAATTGTTTTTTTGTCAGGTAGCTCCAGAAAAAATTTGAACCTACAAGTCATTTACACGCCTAAAAAATGTTAAGTAAAGGGCCATTTTCAGAAGCACCAGGAGTGCACATGCACTGATAGGACATGAGCTAATAAATCAGTGTGGAAAAAAAACGAGATGATGCCGACACGTGACTCGCTGGTTGAGTGTTGAACCTCAGAGCCAAGTGTGTGTTTAGTACACACGAGTTGGTTGGCGGTTCTCTGAGCACCATGGAGGCACAACAGAGACAGTTTTTCCCCTTGATGAACAGTTTGTTGTGTGTGTGTGTGTGTTTGTGTTTGTGTATTTGCAAATCTCCTAATTACAGGAAACACTTCAGATTGAGCCTGTTTACTTGTGCAGAGCTCGCTGCAGATGAATCAGAATACAAGCGACCTTTGATGGGCGTGACCTTAACTAGCGTGTTTCAAGCTGAAAAAGACGGGCGGGGTGGGAGGGTCACTTCCTCAGAGAGTGTTATCAGCTACTTTGAGTAAACTGCTAAAGCGAGTGTGGGGAGGAGAAAATGCTCTACGATTTAATAATTTCAACTATTTTCTATATTTCAAGAAGGAGCTGTAGAGAAATCTACCTCTTATCCAGTCCCATTAAAGATTGAGCGTAAAGAGCCGAGAGGCTGACAGGATGAGGAACAGAGTGATGAAAGGGGGAGAGGAGGGGAACGATGATATCATCTGATGATCAGCGGGGAGAAGTAGCTCAGTGTTCAAAGATGTCCCCATCCTCGTCCTCTCTCTGGAGGCCGGGTGGAGACATGACACTGTCCTCTCTCTGTGTGAGATAAACCTCCAGGGCTATACTCATGGGAACGGCTTATCCCAACTTCACCAGATCTGACTTCTGATCGGTGGCTCTTCTGTCATCAAAAGTAGGTTAAAGTATGTGTGAGTTCCTGTGTGGAGTTCAACCAAATACGTTGAGTATTTGTTGAAAGTAGTAAAGTGAATGTCTACATAAAGAAGTATTTGCCAATACACCACAAAGCTGACATTATCCTGAGGCAATATAGATTATAGTCTATAATATAGTGTCTATGTTGTCTATAAATTAGGGCGGCACAATCACAACTACACATCTAACCTTTATATATAGAGCACTTTTCAAAATGAAGTTACAAAGGTTTTTAGGACAGCTGTTATGATACATCCACACATTGCACATGTTAAGTGAATCACTTTGAACATAAGCTCTGCTGTGTTTGAGAAGTTGGAAGTGGAAACTAGGGATGTGCATATTAGTCGACTGAATATACATTTTATAAATGTTCACCCTAAGTAGACAACGAGAAGCTATTCTTCCTGTGGTCCGCAGTTTACAATGTGACAATACATTTTTCAAATTCATATTTTAATACGGAGGTCAAGCATTATATCAGATGTGCGGACGTGGACACGACAGCATGTCCCTTTATTTATTTTTTCCAGAGTCCGCTTGTCTTTCAAACCAAGCATGCCTCATAATTACGTAAAGCCGTACATGTGCTGTATTGCAAGGTTATGTACAAGAAATGACCGTGCTCAGGCCCGGTTAGTCCTGGAGCGGTGTGGGCTCTGGCCGGCTGCGGAATGGGGAGGGGGGACAATCGTGCTTAAGCACGGAACATCTTTGCTAGTGGTAGTGCGCCCTCAAATTAAACGTAACGTGTGATGGACTTCTTTCTATAATCCAATGCTAAAATAAATAGTTAATAAATAAATGGCAATGTCTCATTATCATAAAAGAAGAAATGAAAATGACAGATCATTATAGATTATGAAGGAAATATTACGACCCTGTCCGTCAAAATGACAGACAACAAGAAAGTCTAGCGCAACCTCTGCTACAAACAGTATCCAGATAGTTATATATTCAATCTTAGATACATGTTATGTGGTTATGTGTTTTAACCACTAGTTTAACCTTTATTCATCCTACAGTGGAGAAATTCACAAATGCTGAATGTACTCTTGAGACTTATTACATGGCCACTCTGGCGCTCCTCTGGGATATGAACCGGGACCTCTTGCAAAGCGAGAGACCAACGAGCCTCATCAAGTCCAGGATTTTAAATGCAACACTTTCCCCTTTGCAGCCACTCGCAGAATATAAATGTACACTACTCCTTTTATGTTTTTATTCTGTAGTTAAGGATTCACATTAACAGAAATCTCAGCACTGAATTATTTAGTGTAACACCACACATCACACTTCAACAGCTACAGAAAGAGATGATTTCACTTTCACCTCTTTTCTTTTAACCCTTTAATATGTATGCATACAGTGTATGAATATTTAACAGCACACATTAAGTACAAACTGACCAACAAAGACTGCTCAAGGGAATTATTCAATGAACAGTAGAAGAGGAAAGTCATCATTTAGGGCAAATATCAAAAAGGTTGTTGATTGAATGCATGGTGCTCATTTTGCACTCGACTAAAAATAAAGATTTTTTTGGGACATATGACATTTCTCATTGAAACCACTTAGTGGAGCGACTTGGTTTATTGTCCTTGTTTCAAGGAGTTTAGCAGTTGTTCAGTGAGACAGAAGAGATGAGATTCTCAGGCTGGTGTTGCAGAGTGGGTTAGTTCCGCTGTGATTCACAGTCTTTTTTTTTGTTAAGAGCGACATTAGCGGCACAGTTAAACACAGACAGAACAAAAGCATTTAATGATGAATTATAGATAAGAGAAAAGTGACAGGAGGGGAAGACGGACACACAGATGATGTCGCAGTCTGCAGCTAAAAAAACCTGTGCTGTATATCAGTCAGTGCAAAGAGTTTCTGGAGTTCAAGCCTAAAAATGTCTTTCTGTCAGATTGTTCTGGAGTTAAAGAGCAAACTGAAGGACGACTTTTGAAAACACAACCATGGTCTGACAAAGAACAAGGTTTGGATAATCTATAATGGGGTTCAGGTGCAATAATGACCCACCTTTTCTTCCAAATAGTAGCAATCTTTGACTTACTACTAGGGCTGGGCATCTTTGGGTGTGTCACGATTCGATTTCAATTATTTGGGTCACGATTCGATTCAGAATCTATATTCGATTCATAACGACTCATGATTAAAAGTTTGTTTTTGAATTCGTACATACTTCAGGATCTACTCCAGTCGTCTGTGAGACTGGCTGAATTTCTTGCTGCTGCATTTGGCATTCTACTGAGTTAAAGAACTAGCCTTAGCACTGAGCAGGGAGTGACTGATTAGCCAAAAAAAAATGAAGTAATGAATCTATTTAAAATCCCAGAAGATAAGAATCTCGATTTTCCCCCACCTCTAATGGCTACCAATTTAGAAGGAAGACAACAGACTAATGCTTTGGTTGCCAATTAAATTAATTTTGGAGCCAAAATGAAAATAGACCTTCCATTTGGCTTTTCTACCAATGAAGACCATTTTGCCTTACAGTGTAATGATCCATCAATCTTGATCGAAGAATTGATGCAATTAATCATTATCATTGACGTAGAGTAAAAACATCAATCCATAAATACATTTCCATTATATTGCTTTATTTTCAAAATTCCCATGGCATGAAATCATGTTAGGGTTAACCATCTTTGTAATGCTCTTATTATCTTAAACCTGCATGTCTCAAACCCACTGTATAGGAACTTTAATCAAATCATATTTTCAAGATTGTTTTATCAGCAAATATTGAATTATGGTCCCAACAATCTATCCTTTATTGTCTCATGACGACACGTGAGAGTCATCCCCGTGACTCTAAGAAGGTACCAAAAGCTTCTCAACGATTCACTTTGTTGAAGAATGTTTTATTTTATTAAACTCTGTCCAACAATAGTGCAAACCACCGTCTGCGTGGCTGTGACGCTCTGCTCCACGTGCTGCAGACAGTGATTGGATTTTAAGTGTGAGGACAGATTGCACAAAGCTGGACCAGCTACATGATGACATCACTGCTCAATCACCCCAAGCATTTCTTCCGTATTTCCGTATATGTTCTATTGAAAAACAGTTTTCACAAAGTAGTGCCTCCAGAAATAGTTCACACTCATTGGATTAAACACACTGTTATGCTTAGCTTATGGTCAAATTAACAAACCATCAGGGACGCTGGAAGTCAGTTTTAGTTTGGACTGCAGGGAGAAAATCTTTCTATATGAAGTTTGACTTTCTGCTGTGCAAATTCATCTTTTATTAATCAATTTGAATGTTCAGAATTATTAATACTTTCATGTACAGAACAGCATCTCAAACCGTTTTAATAACATTTTGCATATCCAAAGACCCCCCACTGAAAGTTCACATGTTGCCCACGATCACTTTACAGTTTTGAATATACGGAACCGTACATATATATAATTTGTTTCCTCGTCATGTGCATTTCAGGAGCTTTCTCAGTAGCTGGTTTAGAAAAGAATCCTGCTTCAGCCTCTATAGTCTTGATTTTGAGCTTTACCTTGCACCATACACACTGGTGCACCATATAGGGTTTAATAGAGGGTCTACATAGACGTTAGGCATAGAGGAATAACAGTAAAGAAAGACTTGAAAAGTGCTCACTTGATGTTTGAGTCTTACTGTTCACGAGGAAATGTGTCCCTCACAGAGGTAGAAATTCAAGAGCAGTTAAACACACACACACACACACACACACACACACACACACACACACACACACACACACACACACACACACACACAAACACACAAACACACACACAGCTTCATTCTCACAGAGGGGGCTCGGGGTGAGAGACGGAGGCGGAGCTCGTCATCTGATAACTGTGCGGTTTTCTGTTCCTTCCAGTGTAATTAAAGGAGAGTCACAGCGGTGGGACTGTTGAAGAGAAGAATGTGTCGTCTCTGTCCTCGAGTGTAAAACCACCAGCCGCTCATCAGCTTGATACACCGACAGAGAGGAAGAGAGGAGGGGGGGAGCGTCTGCTTAATTGGGGGAGTAGAGAAAGGATGAGGCCAAGAGGGTCAGCGGTGTGTGTGGGGGTGTGTTTGTGACTGCAGAAGACTGTGTGTGTGTGTGTGTGTGTGTGTGTGTGTGTGTGTGTGTGTGTGTGTGTGTGTGTGTGTGTGTGTGTGTGTTGAAGCAGGGGTTTGTATTCATGTATATGAAGCAGACTCTCTATCTACCTGTGACGCACATCTCTTAATGTTTACCTTGACAGCACAGTCGAGTCTCAAGTTACAAAGTTGAGGCCTGAATTCATCCTCTACGCTGATGATCCTGTAGTATACAGAGATAAGACTATTGACGTTCCTACTGTGTTTGCATGTTGTGTTTTTGTTTGTGTAGTATTCATTTGGCCACAATAATTTAACCCTAAATTGTTTAAGCCATGTTACAAGCTCAGCTTTTATGCAAAACCTTTTTCTTAATATCTGATTTGATTTTCAGGTTTTTATGCTCTGGACTTTGACAAATGTATTAGTTATAAAAAAAAACATAATGTCACAGAGAAGGGGGTTTATCCAGATTGTTTGTATACGGTATGCAGACATATTTGTCAGGGGAGCAATGCGTCTCAATCTCACGTTGAACAAAAAGTGAAGCCAAAGGACCTCAGTACGGGCGCTGACATTTTACGCCGGTGATGTCATTGGTAGTCAGAGTCTTTGCGATAGAAATCAGCAGGTGGAGCGGCAGAATTATTGTCCTGCCTGTTCGTCTTACAAAAACACATTAATTAATTAAAACACATGCGAACATAACTTTGAAGATCCTTCAGGTTGGTACAGTCTAAAGAAATACTGATTATTGGAAAATTAAATTACTTTTGTTTTGCATTGTGATCACTCTATTAACATGTAGCACACAGTGACACAGGAGCAAGATTTGTTAAAATAGCTGTCAATAATGATATTTTACAACCTTTAGCATCAAATAAAACTAAACTTATCTAGTAAATGAAAACTTGGTCATGAATGTGCAGACAAACTAACTACAATGACAAGAGCTTGTCAAATGTTTTGGCTTCACTTGTAGGCAGCTGTCATGTCATCCTTCTTTTTTAAACAGTCTATGGTGCAGACTGACAGAGCTGCTATGCAGACTGTTACAGACTGGAGGCAAAGTGTGACCACAAGTCCCATTCTACATGCGCTTTTGTTTTGATGACTAGACTAGACTAGAGAGGAACAAAGTTAAACTCTAAGACCGCATTATCAGTCTCGGCCTAGCTTGAAAAAAGTTTTCTCTTTTGGCTTGAAACATTTTCATCATCGGCCAGTTTGTTGGTTTTAAAATGTGCAGAATATGAATCCTAGTCAAAACCTTTTAATAGTGACATATAACCATCCACCAAAAACTTTATTCTAATAAAACATATGGACTGCTGTGATGAGATCATCCAAAACAGGAATAATATATACTCTCTAAATCAAAAGTTGGAAATCAGTTCAATCCATTGTTGTGACTTTAAGCTTTCTCTCACTCAGTCACTTCAGTTATACATTGATTGCACTATAAATGCATCCTTATGTCCTTATTGTGACCAAAATCAACCACAACGACAACATGACAGTATGTATGCTGCATGCTAAATATTGTAAACCTTTCATTACAAGGTTTTCTGTGACAAACATGTTCATTAGCGCTGAGAAAGATATTGAACCTCGTGAACCGGACAACTTCCTGCATCACTTGAACTCTATTCTTATATCTCTGTTCTCATATTCTCATGCAGCAGTTTTCATACGTCAGTGTGATGTAGGTTTGTGATAGCTGCTGAGCCTTTAGCTTTGGTTAATTGGAGCTGGTTTCGATCAGATGAAGACACCATGGGAAATTCTGCAGAGGAGAAATCACTGACTTTCTGTCTATTGGACGAGCTCGAGGCTCTTATTGAACCCACGGCTGATAAAGAAGCCGACCTCGTCCATCCGACGTGATCTGTGTTATCAGCGGACAGAGACAATGGCACCTCATTTCCGCTCCAGCTTTCTTAGGAAAAAAAAAAAAAAGTCATGCTCATTAGCTTGGCGCTAACTTAGCAAAAGTCAGCTTAAGCGGGGAGTGGACAACGTTTGGAGAAAAAAAAGAAAAAGAGGTTCAAAAAGTTCACAATGTGCAGAAAAAAAATCACAACATCTACACACTCACAAAGGCACACACACACACACACACATTTCCTCTGCATTGTGTGTTTGATGATAGGCAGGAAAAAGCTGGGCATCCTGATAGCGCGGTGATGGAGCATTATCCCAGGATTAGCCTGTTTGTCTTGGTTGGCCGTGTTAAAGTGAAGTTCAGGAATCCAGGTCAGACAGGAAGTAACCCCCACTCAGATACCAATTGACTTAAATACTTTGTAAGTTGAACTACGCCCACATTTAAATACCGACTCATGACCTTCGCTCGTGTGTCGTTTACATTTATGTTAAAAAGAATGTAATCCTGCTTGTTGCTCCAAACACAAACAATAACTCTTTTTTCTTCTCCCTTCTACAAGATGTAATTGCATCACCCATGCAGTCCTTTGTTACATCACAGAATGAAGGTGGACTAAAGCGACATCCTTACTGACCATTTACTGCATCTTTGTCAAAAGTTAGGTACAATCAAAACTCCTTAATATCTGTTTTGTCTTCCTTTTATTTTAAATCTTTGACTCATAGCTAAGTTTCAGAGCTGAATTTTGTCTCATACTGAAAAATGTCATAAAAAAGTGAAACTACTAAACTGAATTCAATACTACAGAAGAGGTTAAACAGTCTGCTTTTAAATCCCACTTTCACTCTCTGCTAAAATAATCTGATTTTGACGGTGCAGCCAGCAAAACTGCAGTTATTTTGCACTTTGCATTGGCTTCGTTATTCAACACTGGAGGTTACCCCTTGGCAAAACATTAGCTTTGGTAACTGCAAATCTTGCGCCTATGTCACATAATCTATGTTTTTATTTCAATTCCATTAAGCATTGGGAAAAAATAAATACTTGAACAAGCACATTATCTTCTGAAAAATCTGAAAAATCTTGAACGGAAGAGCAGACCTTAAAACAGGCCCTCAACATATGAAACATTGTGCTTCTTTATGAGATGCTAAAAATGGCTGTCTGAGTTGATCTTTTTAGAATCATCTCATGTTGCCTCCTAAAACCCATTTTTATATTCTATTCTTCATCAGCTCTGGTCGATAAGAAATCCATGCTGGGAAAGCTGTCTATCACAAGTTAAACCCAAAGCATTTGCAATTTAACTTGTGTTTTTACTGATATTCTACATGTACATACTATCAAGGAAAATGTCACAGTAGTACAGCAGCATAGGCTACCACTTTCTACATGTTTTCAAGATGTTCCACATATCCATTAAGAATTCATGCTCTACATAATACACCAAAAGTCAGTGTGTCCTTTAAAAAAAAAAAGAAGGCGCCATCTGGACCAATCAGTGATAAATGACCTGTTTGGTTTGACCTGTAGCTGTGAACCCTCTGTAGGTTAATCAGTGTTACTTTGATCAAGTTCAGGAACGTGAGGCGACATTACTTTTATTCTAAATCTGAGCAGCAGGACAAAGACAGCGTAAAAACACTGTACACAGGGAGGGTGGATATGACTGTAATTTAGAGGATATCTCTCAAACATACACACATTAACAAACGTGCAAAGGTCCAGTATATGATATTTGATTTGACCGACAGCTGTGGAGATCAATCAGCCTGATACCAACAGATGACAGGTGACAGCGACTGGACCAGGGTGAATTCAGCCCAGGGTTACATGAACACACTCCCCCTCCTCCTCTTACTGCAGGAGAATGACCTTACATGGATGTGTGTGTTTACGAGACACACACACACACACACACACACACACACACACACACACACACACACACACACATATTTTATGTGTTGACACGGAAACCAGCAGCCTTCAATCTGGGAATCGAGGTATCATTTCTCCACTTTAATCAAACGATGGGAAACATTATGTTATGACTCTGTTGTGTCAGGGAAGATGGTGTGTGGTCTCCAGTGACCAACCGTGTGTGTGTGTGTGTGTGTGTGTGTGTGTGTGTGTGTGTGTGTGTGTGTGTCAGTGGATGTCATTAAAGAGATGTGGTGGCATGTTGGGAGGTTGACAGCAGCTTAAGTAAAACCAGGAGAGATGGGATTCTGCAGGAGACGGGTGAAGTGAAAACACTTCTATGATCACTGCGCACAACAGCACACATGCATCACTCCATTCAGGTGCAGATTATTTCTGTAAATAAATGTGATATCATGTATAGCATTTTGTCATCTGACTGTTGAGTAGCTGTGTTTTTTTTTTTACAAAGTCACACTTGATCCATAATTTATTTTCTCTGCTGCCAGCCAACACACAGAGCTCTGAGAGGTAAAAAAAACTGATTAGTTACGGTGATCAAAAAAACATTCAACTTTCATCTTAATTCAACCGATTTTCTGACAAAACGCTTTCATCACAAAAAGCTGAGGAAGCTGAGGAATTCGAGCAACCCTCAGGGATGTGGAGTGATACTTTAAAGACACAAAAAGCGGAAGATGGAGTGGTTTTTTGGGGAGAGATGAAAGCAGTTTATCCAGCACTGAAGGAGCGGACACAGTCCATAATGACGCCATTTGGTCCTCCCATGGTGCAATGCACACCCCGCGTTCGGGGCCCGCCTCCTTTCTCTCAGAACTAGTGAGAGCAGCTGTTGATGTTTGCATGGTTCTCTCCGTTTGTGCGTAACAAATCCACCTGCCTTGTTATGGAGAAAGGTTTGTGGTCCTCATTATTTCCTTTTCTTAAAAATCTTGATGGATTTTTTTTGTTTTTAATTTCCCAAAGGATCTCAAGATTCTGACAAGCTCTCTCTCTCTTATTAGGATTTATTGCTTCCGTTTTATTGTAAGTGCTTTCATAGGTGTGTTCATATCTGTGTAACTATTGGGTGTGTGAAGAGAGTTTCACCATAATTAAGAGCAGAGTCTCGCACAACCTTGAAAAAGACATAGAAGGAGAGAGGAAGAGGAAGCTTGAAATCAAAGATAAGGACTCTGCAGTGAGAGAGGGAGAGGGGGCATTCATCTTGTTTCGACACACGGACTGATAATGTATGGGTTTTTTTTGGGGGGGGGGGGGGGGGGGGGGGGGTTGGAGGGCGGAGGAGGGAGAGTGGATGGGGTTATCTACCGTGTAGCGATGCTAATTAAAGATGTCAAACAGCTTAACATGCTAATTTGACCTGAAATGCCAATGAGCAAAGATTTGGGGGGGGGGGGGGGGGGGACTTTCTCTCCGTGGCTGGAATGTTTGATCCGGTTTCTCTGTCAAAGCAGCTGATGATTCGGCTTTTACCCAATAAAAGAAGAGTCTCAGGTAGAGCTTCTTCTGAAACACAGAATGGGGTGAGGTCAATCTTAGAACAAATCAGCTTTTGTCTGCTGCCTATTCACCCTCTATAGGTGAAAATCCACTTTTTGGGCTTCAGGTGTAGCCAACATCATCATCATCATCATCATCATCATCTTTATTGCCAGACTCAGGAGTCAAACACAAAAAACACATACAGACAAAACATCACCAATATTATAAAAGACAACCGTACCAGTGTCATCCACAAGGATGACTGGTATCACACAGAACTATGACTGGGATTTGTCAACAGCATAATAATGGAATTCTGAGAATCCTTCAATCGGCAGATACATTTGTACATTAAGTTTCTCATAAGAGCCTGAAAAGTGTTAACTCCTGCATTACAAAATAACTCACTTGCACTAGTCCATGGAGGTTTTTTAAACAGTATTCTCAGGGAGTCATTATATGCAACTTTAAGCTTTTGTAAGCTTGCCTTTTTAAACCTGGCCCACCTGGCCAAAAAGGAATTAAGCCCAATGTTTCCTTTTCAGGGCGTTGCATTGTTCAAAGCCCAACTTAAGACTGGAGCATGTTGGTGAGAAACTGTCGCAGAATGTTATGACAGATGTGCTTGCATGCAGATATCTCTTTATACAGATTAATTCATCCTCGTTAGATGACGGCTGACTTTGATCATTGTATTGTATCACAGTTAATGTGTTTCTGCCTCCTTTGCTCTCCACACAGACTGCTTTCATTTGTATTACTAATGACCGCTGAAACGCTAGTTGATAATAGTTGGTGATACTATCTGGACAATCACTTCTGACCTCAAAAGTTTTGTCATCTGTATACTAGGGCCCGACTTGATATGGAATTTTGGGAGCCGATACCAATATTGGGGAGATAAAAAAATCTGATATATCGGCCGATATCTTTATCAGATATATCTTCAATCTGTCGAGATAGATATATACACATTATTGTGTTGAGCCAGATGAGAGTATCGATGATGTTGTGACAGAACCTTATCACAAACCTGCTGCTAATGAAGAGCTCCATGAGTGTCTGCTTGAGCTTTTTACCAGCACACCTCATGACGCCCTGAGGAATGACCTTTACAGCAAGCCCAAAGGTTCTTCCCTCGCTGATGTACTTGCAGAGGGACGATGATATGAAGCCCTATCAGCAGGAAGCAAGCAGCTACTTCAACTTGGCTTATCACACAGAAAAAATCCATGCTGTGAGCAGAGGGCGAACATGTCAGAGCTGTGGTACAGACCATGAGCCACGTCAACGTCCTGCGTACAGTGATGACTGCTCTGCTTGTGGAAGTAAAGGACACTGGGTCAGATGATGCAAAAAGGAACAGACGGTAGCAGGGAGGACAACACTTCATCACCAGTAAAGACAAATACCAAGAACAGAGATCAACGCCATACTCCAAATATGACAACAGGCAACACAACGAGTCTCACATGGATGATGAGGCTGATGAGGAGAGTATCTACAAAAATCTTTTTCCCATTGGCGGCTACTGAATGCAGCTCAAATTTCCATCTCTCAAGCGCAGTGCTCATCATGCTTTAGATCCTCACTATAGCTTCCCCTGCTGGGACGCTCCTATCCCACCTTCAAAACGTCCTCCTCCTTCCAGTCGTGGGACAAACAGAAAAAAACTAGCTAAGAGCAAAAGTCAACAATCTATCCATCAGGAAGTTCAGTAAATCACAGCGTTCAGACCGAGCAGCCATAGGATACAAGAAGAAGATATTTGAACAGTAAAATACACAAACAGTGAATAATGATATGAAGTTGTGTCCTTGAAAAGTACTCATTGAGGCTGGGCCCTAAGAAACATACAAAGTTTATGGACCTTAACCGTCTAACCATGAAGGGAATAAGGTTACAACAATCTTACTTACTTATTTAAATAATAGTTTACATTTTTCATTTTGAGCAAAAATGTATGTCACCGACCTTTGTCTTATCAACATTGTCATAAAATAACAATAAATGCCAAAAGTCCCTGGAGTGAGCCTTTAAGGAATGACTGGGTGGATTGGAAGTTGGCAGCAGATCCAGTTCATTTCTTTATTTTATATACTTTATTAATCCCTGAGGGAAATTCGGTTTACACTCTGTTATTTCATGCTTTCATGCTTCTCACATAGGCCCAAATCACACACATGCAAAACAGGACCTGTTGCAGAGAGCGCACCAGAGCAGTTGGGCGTTCGGTGCCTTGCTCAAGGGCATCTCTGTAGTACTCGGGAAGCTCCTCTCCAGCTACCAACTTCCAGATTTGGTGCGACCCTCCGATTCCCAACCCAAGTTCCTATGGACTGAGCTACTGCCGCCCCAAATGATAGTGGGCCTAAAAATAAAGGAGTGTGGGACAGGCCTGCATGAGGAGCTGGATTTTAAAAGAAAAGAGTGGCTTTCCCACAGCAGGTCACAACACTCTGAGGATGTTCCCTATAAACACAATGCCACAGCTAAAAGGGAGGGTAAAAAAGTGTTTGATGTCATGAGGTAAATTATTACTTTTTGGCTCGTCAGCTGAGCTGTCAGAGAGTTTTTTTTTTAAGTGAACTGAAATGAGACATTCAAAGACGCAGCGTTCTTTTCCATCACTGTGACTACAGGGAGACACTGAGGAGGCTTATCAACGGTGCACCTAAAGGGACAAAATAGCTTACAATTAATCCCGACAATTGTGATTTACTATGCTGACAGCCCTAATTGTAAATTGCATGCATGACATTTAAAATAAAGAAGGATGACACACTTGTGCAGGACGAGACAGGCAGAGAAAAAAAAATCATCCTGCTTTGTCCACAGGGGGCGCCAAAACAGACATATTCCTAAAGATACCAGAGCCTCTAAATCAGGATGTATTGTTTATAGTTTTAGGAGCAGCACTTAGGTGTGGCATTAACATCTTTGCTCCTCAGATTTACGTCTTCGAGCGGTTATACAACGCCAAACGCAGAGCAAGTTCAAACGGAGAGGATCTACTGTAACATACTAACATGTGTGGCAGCTCTGACACAAACAAACAGAGTGATGAGCTCACTGATAAGCGTTTCATTAGTCATTACATCTAATACGTCACGCACACCATACCGAGGCTCCCTCAGCTTCCTCTGATAACATCCTGTCCTTCCTCCTCACAGTCAGAAGATGTTTCATATCCTAATTAACGATCCCAGAGAGATCCTGCGGGGGAGGGGGGGGGGCAATCGAAAACAAACAAAAGAGCTCTCTGAGGCAGGACGTGACAGCAAAGTTCACCATCCCCGGAGGAAATGTTTATTTTACTGTTGGGGGTCTCTGATATCCCCCTGCATCCCTCCAGCGCGATGGAAACTGTCCTCATTTCAGTCCAAAGTTGATCCGAGTTGAAAAGAGAGAAGAAAAAAAACACCTGAAGATTTAGCATATAAATCAGCGTGGCGGGGCTATTTGCTGAGCGTTAGCCTCAAGAGGAGGCGAGGAAACAGCAGTAACAGCCCCCTGTGTACTGATGACAAGTTATCAAAGAGCTGCTTGTGGATGGATTATTCAGAGGGACACCCGTCTCTGATAAAAAACAAATCTCTACACTGTGAGGAATTGTTTACGGGAAAAAAAAAAAAACAACTATCCTCAGTGTCAGCTCTGGAGGAGGACCAGGAGTGACGACTTAAACCTCAAATAGAAATGTCATAAGGTCTTTATTTTGGAAATCTTTGCTTCATAGTGCTACTTTAAACCCTGCTTTTTGTATCGCAGCTTGAAGACGAGTTAAAGGGGATTTATCTTTTGTTTGATTCTTCTGAGGAAGCTAAAGAGGGCAGTTGTTTCCCTGTCAGTGACGTTCAAACAAAACATGATGATGAACAGTTTGTGTTTTCTCTTTTGCATACTTGCAAAGCCTCGTACAAGCCGTCAAACTGCGATTAAAAGGGTGATGTATTCTCATCTCATAATGTAACAGTAGTGCATTTAGAAGTGACAGTTAAGAGCTAAAGGAGTCTTTAATCTAAGAGCAGGTGCACCGAGCGCTCAAACAGGAAAACAAACTCAGAAAATACAACCAAACGTAGTTTACACACGGAGATAAGGGAACGCCATACAGAGAAAGAAATCACAGACTGATCCATTATAGTTTGTTACACACTATCACCAGAGCACAGACATACTTCGATTGTATTATAAAGTTCCAATCCAATCCATTAGTTATACTGCTTATCCCTTATGTAGGGGGTCGTGGGGTGTGGAGCCGATACCAGCTCTCATTGGGCGAGAGGCGGGGTTACACCCTGGACTGAACGCCAGTCAATCACAGGGCTGACATACAGAGACAGACAACCAGCCACACTCACATTCACACCTATGGACAATTTAGAGTCAGCAGTTAACCTAACGATGTCTTTGGACTGTGGGAGGAAGCCGGAGGACAGTGCATGGGGACAACATGCAAACTCCACACAGAAAGACCTGAGCTTTTCAATAAAATTAAATGTCCAGTCAATTAGCATAACATCATTGTGATCGGATTTCTAAATTACTGAAACATCTTCGACAGACTTCAGGGTTGATTGAACTCTGTCAACTGGAGCACTGATAGCCTAGCGGTTCTGTCGTGCGTTACTCATGTCGAAAGACAAAAGTCCTTGTTGCAGCGGCTGTGGATTTAAACCTGACCTGTAGACCCTTTGCTGCATGTCATCCCCCACTCTCTCTCCTCCTGTCTCTCTTCAGCTGTCCTATCCAATCAAGGTAAAAAGGACCCAAAAGAAGGCCTAACTGTGGCTGCTGCTGCAGACATGTAACATTGTCTGCTGCTGCGGGAGAGTCATCATCCTCCTCCACTCAAAACAGACGTGGTAAGCACAGCCAAACTTTGGAGCAATTCCAGGTAATGGAAGGCCACCCATACACCAAAACTATCCACTGAAAATATTTATGTTTTCAACCTTGCACACAGATCTACAACAAAGACTAAAACCTTTGTAGTATACATGCCAGACCAGTAGATGGCAGCGTGCAGTATTTCGCCTGAGGTAGCAAAACTCTGTCCGCTCACAATAAAGTAACAGTCTACTCATTTGGAGCGCTGATGGCGCAGTGGTTAGTGTGTGTGCCCCGTGTTTGGAGGATGTAGTCCGCCAGGCGGGCCGCCCAGGTGTGAATCCAACCTGTGGCTCCTTTCCTGCCTGTCATTCCCCACTCTCTCTCTCTCTCTCTCTCCCTGATTTCCAACTCTATCCACTGCCCAATAGAGCGCCACAGAAGTGAGTCCTAAAACCAGGAAGTAAGTTAGCATTAGAGCGCCATGGGGTCTAACGTCTAAAAGTCAACGGGGATTTTGAATGTGTTTGTGGTTAGACTTCTGAAATAAGGTCTGTGGTGAACACAAGCTGAAGAGATGTTGGTGTTTTGTTAGACCACATAAACTACGTTAGGTAATACCCCCACTTGTGAATTTTGAAGTTTTTAGGCGTCTTTAAAAAGGCGGTTGCTAACAAGTGGCTAAATGAGACTACAGTGTTTGTCGGGGACATTAAACGTCATCACGCCGGACACAGAGGTCGGGAACTCTCTCACTAGTCGGAGATGTCTCCTGTAGGTTTAATCTTTAGGTTCAGGTGAATATTATGTTAGTAAACTATTTATTAAGCTACGTGGATTAGTTTATCAGAGATCGTCTGAAGCATAACGCTAGTGACGTCACAATCATCCGACCGTGGTGTAGTTAGCTTGTAGCATAAAGTTAGCTTTTTACTTCTGTCGGCCACATTAACGCTTCAAACATCATAAAAATGGTGTTCATCTGTGAAGATTATCCTGATGAACAAAACGCCAACGCTTCAGAAACGTGTGTTTGCCACAGAGATTATTTTCTGCAATGATCCAAAATCTAATGAAAACATCCCATAGGAGAATTCTCGATAGACCCCATGGAGATGCTACTTCTGGGTTGGCCTACAAAAATACCTCATATGGTTTGTTCTCTATATCTCCAATAAAGGCACTAAACGTCTAGTCATTTTCATGTGTGGCAGATTATTTATTTGCTGCATTGCTACTTTTAGTAAATCATGGATATGAAGTGTGTTTAGAGCTGGAAGTGGCCAGATATTCCTGATACCATGTTTAAACTGGCTGTCTTGTTTAGAAACAATAAATCAGCGTTTAAACCGAGCTCTGCTGCTCTCTGGCTCGGCTAACAGCTCACTGATGTTATCACTCTAGTCCTCTGGGTTTTTGTGGCTGTCACAAATAATTTTGGCGACACACAGAAAGCTCGACTCTATCATGTTTGAAGTCAAGAGCCAAAAACACTGATCCTCTTCCAGGGACTACGTTCAGAAGTGAAATGTGGCTCGTGTGTCATGTATATTATATTACAATAATAGACATTGTGCCTCTTACAGTAATTATATGGATGAACGTTGGTGTGGCTCACTGGGGGGTGGGGTCAGGTCAGACCATTATGAGTACATAGAATAAACCCCGGGGGGAGCAGACCTGTATTTAAGCTGTAATTATTGTTGTTGCTTGATATAATTATCCTACTATAGCTCTTATTACAGGCAGAAAGTCAGGCGCTATGGTGACACTCATCACAGAGCAGTCGCCACCTAATATTGAAACTTGAACCTCATGATGGTCACAGACACACACACCTGCCCTCATCACTGTTACTAATGATGTTCCAGAGTTTGAACATTTCAGCTTCAAAACCAGGTCAGTTGTGTTGTGTACTCACACTGACAGTACACACATCGAGCACAGAGCCACAGAATAAGTTACCAACAGGAAAGTTAAGTTTGTCCATATCCACCAAGAGGCTATACATTATTTATATTTTTGTCATGAAGCTACAGTTTGCCTACATTCTCTTTAAAAGACACCAAAAACACTAAAGCAGTTTCATCTTTTATCAATGAATAAAATCTAATTTCATATGTTAATTATGTCTGATCATAGACTCTGAAGGACTATATGACATATCCATCTATGGAAAGAAGTTAACTTGACAGCTTTATTACTAATACACAGGAAGACAAAATAAGCAAGAAAGGTTAAAATACACCTCTGACAAGGCCAATAACCAATCATGGTTTAGGATATTGGTGTGGCACCAGGGGTGGCCAATCAGATCCCAAGGGGGGCCCATGCCACCCTCACGTTCGTTGTCCAGAGGTAGATCAATATTAAACAGGAATGATTGCATTTCAATACATGTATGCAAAGTTTGGACGTACTTCAGCACGTCTCTGGATTGGTGTGTATACAGTATGTGTGTGTGTGTTTCCTGCAACAGGCAGACAGGCACTGGAGGAGAGAGAGAGGGCAGACTTTGTTATTAATCGATCCTGATTGGTGATGATCCCTTGGATGAATAAAATGATACACATCTGTAGCCTGTGAAATTGTTGGCATGTGTTTTCATCAAGTTTACAAAGCTGCTTGTGGATGGTTGTAGTATCAGTGATGTATGACGTCATAGTACGAGTCTTTTACGTGTTAATGTCGTGATTAATCAGTCGACATTAACGCTTCATCGGTCCGATAACATTTTAAAGAGAAAAACACACTGGTTTGTTGTGAGCATGCCTAGTATGCATACTTTATTGTATGTGTGTGTGCGCGTGTGTGTGTGTGTGTGTACTTATACTTGTGTATGTAGACTTCTCTCAAGCCTGCAAGTCCACTCTTAGAAACTTCACACACACACATTTGAATTAATATTACGGTTAAAGACATCACAAGTACATGTGGTATTACTTTTTTGTATTTTTAAAATGACCAGAAAGACAAGGCCCCACTTGTGAAGTATAGACCGATAGTCCCCTACTAGTATGGTAAGCGTGTATGTGTGTGTGTGTGTGTGTGTGTGTGTGTGTGTGTGTGTGTGTGTGTGTGTGTGTGTGTGTGTGTGTCTGTGTTTGAGAGTGTGTGTGTGTGTGTGTGTGTGTGTGTGTGTGTGTGTGTGTGTGTGTGTGTGTGTGAGAACAACATAAAAGCGTGTGGACAGAGGTGTCTGCATGGAGGCTCTACCTCTCATCTCAGCTACACTCACAGCTGATTGGGTGAGATGGCGAAGCGGCGAGGACTCTGTGCTAAGCCTCGACTCTGCTAATCCTATCAGTGTTCAAAGGCAGCTCTAAAGGTAAGAATCCCAGAAGAGACAAGCACATCTGGTGGAGGGTGGAGGGGCGGAGGCAGCAGACGGACTGTTACATACAGACACGCTGACATCCACCTGCTAACACATGTACCTGATCAAACTTCTCCAGCTGCTATAAATAAAAGTGAGTGACAGTAAACATGTCACTGATGGAAATCAAACTCACAGGGAGAGAAATATTAGCTGCTGCTGCTGTTGGGGTACAGTTTACACCAACAGCCTTGTTGCTCTGTCCTTCAGTGTCATCAATCATCAAGAAGGTCATCAGCCTGTCATGAAGAGATTTTATTTATCATAATTTAAGAATATGGATAAAAGCTAATTTAAAGCTACAGTGAGGAGATTTTAGATGGTTATCAAACAGACTGAAATTAATACTAATGCTCCTAAATGAGCTACAAAAGCAAACAAATGACTTTAGCTCTAACACTGATTATTTGATTTAGTTATTATTAGGGCCTGAAGGTGCTGCAGCAGGGTAGGTGTCTGAAGACAGCAGGATGAGATATTGAAATAAATATAAATATATATCTATAACATACAGAAAAAAAGATCAGCACTGGTATAAAAGTAGTGAAATGAGCAAGGCAACACAATGTCCAAACCCTTTAACAATTAAAGTCTGCCATCAAGTATTAAAGAGAACATATCATCCCCCTTCTCCACCTTTTCAAACAGTCCCCTGTGGTCTAAATGAAACATCTGTGCTGTGCTTTGGTCAAAGTATAACATGAATCAAGCACCAGAGGAGGTTTGTGACCCTGTAGAAACCAGCTCTCTCAGAACGCTCCATTTTGGTGTGTGTGTCTCTTTAAATGAAATGACCCCCCCCTGAGTTTTCCCCGTAGACATCACTCCTTCGCTAGCGAGAATAAAAATGGCGGACCTGCGATACAGTTTTTCTCTAGGCTGGGGGTGGAGTCCATGGGTGGAGATATCAGGGGAGGGGAGGGGATTTTTTTTTTTTTTTTACCAGAATCCCACTGTGACATCACAAGTTGAGCAAATTTGAAACAGAGCATTTTTCTCTGTATTGTAAGACTTATGCAGACCACAAACAAAGGACTGGATGGATTTATTTCACTCAGGTTACCCAAATATATGTTTAAAAACACTTTAAAAGTGGATTTTGCATATGCACAATATGTCCCCTTTAAAACAGTTTGCTGTGACACGGCAGAGCTTTGAGCTAAATGTTGATATGCTAATACTGGCAATGATAGTTTCTATTAGATAGGTAAAGGATATTTATGTTGAGAATCTTAGTTTGATGTGTTAGCATGCTGACTATGACAACAAGTAGCTACTTAAGACAAAATTGTCTGGTGCGAGTGTCCATCATAAAATGAGAGCTGATGTGTGGGAAAAAGTTCAGTTTTAACCTCATTATTGGGCTACATCAAAAATGTAAAGGTCACTGAAGTTATTCCAGTTCATTCTGTGCAGAACATTGGCCTAAATGTCTGACCCAAATGGCAGCCCTCAAGTCTGTGAAATATTTCAGTCAGGATGTTGAGATATACATGGTCAGACCGGGATCAACCATAATGTGTGTTATGAAATACATGGAGCATTTTTTCAGTGGCAATAATCCACCGTAGTCCTTTCTTAACAAACAACAACAATAACAGAATCATATGAATTATCATGTTAATGCTGTTTGTCCCTTTGTTTACTCTCTCTGCTAAACTTTCTCTAATTGAGGATCAATTAGGTTAACTGACTTTAAGCCCAACAAGCAACAAAGCCACATCCTAAACATATATAAATTAGATTTGCTATAAGCACAAAGTAGTAGAATATTTCAGGAGTTATAGGAAACAGAGATTTTGGTCAGCACAGCAGCGCCTTCAACTTGCTAACAGGACCATTCAATTGTTACATGGATTCACTTCAACTAAAGCTTTATTTATACTCCAGCGTTGAATCTACTCTGTAGCTACGCTGTAGCAGCCTATGCCATACTGAGCACTACATTTTTCATTGTGTCTTCGTAGCTCTGCAATTCTCTGCCTACAAATGCTAGCTGGCTGTGCAATTTCTATGCTAGCTATATGGCCAGTTCACTGTTCCTCCACATTCTCTACATGTTTATATACAGGAAACCATGGCAACTGGAACCAAACTTATTATGTGGAGTTGGAGCTGATAAATATGTAGCAGCAATTTATCAGACTGGCTTGTAGCATTCTCCCTTCTGCAGTATTCTAAAAATGGCTGCAATACCTGAAATGTTGTAAATGCAGGAAATGCAATGCCACCCAGTGGTCCAATCACAGGGCCTGAGGGTCAGCGTCGTTTCGATATGTATTTTTATTTTTGAGAAGTAGCACATCATGCTATGTACGTAGGCTTCTATGAGATACAGGGCTAAATGCAGAAGCATAAATCAGGATGTAGTTCACACTGCATCAGGCTTACTAAAAGTGTGTTTTGTACTTCTCTAAGGTTAGTTTGAAATGTTTCAAAAGATTCAAAGATGTCAACAGGGTTTCACAGGAAAGGAAATGGAAATGGAAAGAAAAGAAACAGCAGCAGAGAGAAACTCCTGTAGAGTTTCCTGCAAATACTGTAAAACACAGAACAAAGAGCAGGAAAGAGGTTAGACACATTAAACAGAGGACGCTGTAAGAGAAAATAAAAGGGAAAAAACATGACTGTACAAATGTCAGTCGAAGTAATCCTTGTGCAGTTATGTTAATATTGAAATTGCTTTTTTTGATGGTCATTATTTGGCACAGAGTTCAGAGTATTCAGAGATAAAACCTGTGTTTTGAAATGATGAAGTGAACAACAGGTGAGCCATGACGTTACATGAGAATCGACGTGATGAGACGTCCCCCCGCTTGCTGTGTCTTCAACATACACACAGAACAGAGAGCTGAAAATGTGACCGGCTTTCTCCACATCACTGACTGAGAGGATATCAGAGGTATGAGGCAAGACTGAACAGCACATCACTGTCAGGGTAAATCAACATCAAAGAGTTCAGTTCTGGCAAACTCCATCATCATTAGCTGATTAGCTAAAGATTAATTTTGCATTATGAAGTTCTCAGGAAGCATCAGAAATGTGCCTTTTTCAAAGCCAAGCCTGTGATCAAGACGAGTCTAGAGACGGATGATACTCATAAAAAAGTGTTTTGTTCTTTACAGCACTAATGTCCAGTGTGTTTTCATTAACAGGTTGGAAAGTCTCCCGGAGATGACCTAATACAACTTTTCCTTCCTGAAACAGGTTCCTGTCCCGAGATGGGAGTAGTGACTGATACCTGGTAGCTCCTTCGATATCAGAGGAATACAACTTACAAATAATTTAGCTTGTAAAACACTGATTAGTGAATGTTTAGTAGCTTTGGCAACCATCACACTCCCTGCTAGTGCCTTGCTATTTTCTTTGTTATCGTCACATGTCAATTTACCTGAAACCACATGAGGAAATTTAAATTTAGATTAACCAACGACTCTAAAGATAAGTCAACGTTGAGCACAATGTATCTCAAATTGTCTGAGGTTAAATGTAAAGCGGTTTGCCGAGTGTGGCTAACGCTAACAGTGCCAGCCTTCAGTCCTCCATGCAGATGAGTTATAGAGAGCAAAACCATTTTTTCTAAAACCTGGCTAAAAAGACATTTTTTTGTTGTTGTAAAAATTAACATTTTATTATGGGACCTAATGAGGATTTATTGTCCTCAAGTGGACACTCCAGGTACTGCAGGTTTTTTTGCATCTCCACATAGGCCAATAATTCGAGCTCCTTCCGCTGGTCAGTTTAGAAAAGTCATCACTCCAACCGTGTTGCCTTTTGGATTCAACTTGAAATGACAGTGACCATGATGACAGAGAACCTCCATGTGCAACAGACCGACACTGATGTTGATGATGTACCTCAGTGAGGGGGGTGCTGTGCTTTAATCCTATTTTAACAATAAAAACGTTTCTATTTATGTTATTTTAATGAAGGAGCATTTACGTTTTTGTAAAGTAAAAATAGGAAAGAAATGTGCATAGATATATATATATACATACATTTCATATATATGTATTTGTCTTATGCATCCCTCAACAGAAACTAATTATGCTCAAACCTGGTTGATGTCTTCCACTATGTGCACTTATGATGAAATATTATAAATGATGGAAAGTTACATGTCAGTATTTTCATAGCTTGAAATGTCTTACAGGTAATGAACACCCCCCGTATCCATTTCAGCAGTCTGTTACATAATGATTGCTTCTCTTCTTTAAAGGAACAGACTTCATTCAAGTCTCTTCCACACACACAGTCTCTCTCTCTCTCTCTCTTCACTTCTCTGTAGAAGAAGAAGCCGTTTCTGTTTGATCCAGAGCTACAGCCGAGGAAAGACCTCAACTCTTTTCAGGTGAGACTCTTATAAATCGAGCCTTTGTATGCTCTGCCGCCCCGCTCCCCGCTCCCCTACCCACAATCCCTCAGGACAATAGACAATGTGGGGGGGGGGGGACTCCTGTTACACAGCACCTGTATGCTGCTGCACATGAGCAGAAACAGGAGACACAAAGTCAAACTCAAACCTGCTGTATGAGTTCAGACCCCTCTGATGGGATACAGTTGCAGAAATGAAGGATGGGCGTGGTCACACGGGCTGAATTAGCTGTACCTGCACCACAACATAGCCATTAACAACAAATGGCTTCAACATATTAATCTGAGCAGCTGCGGACGCCACATTCAATTCTACGTTTGGCATTATTCACCAAGCCCAAAAGAAAAGCTTGTTTTTCCTACAACCTGCTGATACAATAGAGGCTGTTATTCACCAGCAGCCTCGTGCATGTCGTATCAACCTGCAGAAAAGAGAATATATTTGTTTATTCTGTTAGCTAAGTGTTATCGGTGGGATTGATCGCCGCGTGCTGGAATTGGTGCTGCATGGGAGTGGGATAGCGACGACAGGAAGGAGGAATGTGCTGGAAGGCCTTATCTGGGAACGCCAGGCCGCTGTGACGGGAAGTGAAATGTCAGGAGGGGAAAGAGGAAGTAGGCTAGGATGAGACGCGCAAACACACACACACACACACACATATAAGTAATACAAATACACACATCCAAAGCCAGCACAATCGCACAGCTTTCCTGCATGACGCGACTGAGACACACAACTCCAATCTTAGTCCTTTCTCTGTGATTTCAGCTTTTTATCTCACACTTTCTGTTCTCGCTCTCTATTTCTATTTCCCTGCGTCTTTATCAGCAGCAGGTTTGAGACTGAATAAATCAAATGAGATGGGGCTGGAAGTTGCATCCTTATTGTTTTCAAGGTCTAGTGAATATCAAACATTGGGGGGACAATTTTGGTTAAAAGAACTGGATAGACAACTTTGTTGACAAGAACAGCCTTAGATATATTGTATGTCCACATCAGACATTTATCCCATCCATCACACCAAAGCCATAGGTGTGGCTTACTATATTTTCAAAGGTTAAGGAGAGGTCAGTGGTGATCACATCTGGTCAGAAACATATTTAGGGAAATACTCCTAGTGCTAGAGTTTCCAGAAAATTTGCTAACGAGAAAATAAGGAGTCAAGTTCACTGATTTGAACCATTGAAGAAAATATCAAAATATGTCATTGAAAATCAAAAAGTGAAGTGATTTTCTGCTTTGTTTGTTTACTCTGCAGATGTTTGCTGTTGTTTATTGTTGTCTCGCTCCCTGGTTGTCTGGTCTCCCTCCTCCCTCTGCCTGCAGGACAGGGATTTAGAGGAGCAGGTAGAGGACACACTCTGGGCAGCATGTGGTCAGCATCATTTGTTTCTCCCTCTAGCTTTTTCCTCCCCAATGCACGTACAGTAATGCTTTCTGGGTTTGGTTATTTTAGTCAGCGGTTGTGATCACCAGTAGTCCTGTTGTCTGTCTTTTGTTTTGCTATGGTTAGTTTGATTTCTTGTTGAGGCATGATTGGCTCAAAACCTTTCTTCTTGGCCGGGGTTTCCAGTCCCTTTTGTATTTTTGGTTAATTATTTTTTTAGGGAAATTGTTAATGAAGCTTGTGGGTATAAATCTTTGAATCCTGTGTGGCATCCATCATGTTTTCAGTCTTCACCTCTTTGGGCCTTGGTTTAGTAAGTTTTGGTAAGGAGGCAGTATCGAGTACAGGCAAATAAAAAAAAATCCACAAAACAAGACTGACAGTAAATGAGTGTTGCATCAAACAACAACACACTTAAAAGTGAGGTGCACAGAGATCACACCGGATGAACGCATACTGGTGAACGTCTATGGTCATGCACCAGTCACAGAAAATAAATATCATCAGCCCCTCCCACTGGATTATTGTGAATCTTCCTGAATATTTCCTGCTGTGTTCTCACATCAGCTCCCCCTGACCTCACACAGATAATTCACAAAGGAGCTGGAAGGAAGAGCAAATGTCCGGGTCTTTGATTGATCTGTGTTAAATGGTAAATGGACTGCCCTTACCAATCATTGAGCTTTACACCACATGTCACATTCACTCTTTTTCACACTGATGGCTGCTATTTGAAAACTGAGCTGATTCATCACAGCCACAGACTGAATCAGGAGTAATTGTAGGTTTCCTCTGAATAAATCCTTGGCACTTCTCTACATGTAATTCCCTCGCCTCTATCTCATATCAAAAATCCACAACACCACTCAACAAAAAGTTTAACCACTACAAATATAAAACTGGTATAGATATCTCGTCCATTTACAAAGTTATTAAAAAGAGAGAACGAGAGGTCAAGAATCATCCACTTGCTGTTTGTCAGAATGTCGCCCTATAATCACCACACTCACTTCTCTCTCCAGATCAAATCAACTTAAAAGCATAGTTAGGAAGGAATAATATAGTCACCTACCCACTATCGACATTTTAAGCATTTAAAAGATCCAGGTCAAAAGATATAACTATCTAAAAAGTGGGCGGCTCTAGCTCAGTTGATAGAGCCGGTCGTCTCTCAGCGGGAAGGTCTAAAGATTCATCACTGACATGCGCCATCATGTTGTAGATGCAGACACTACAATCACCCTTTGCATGCATCCAGCTACAGTTCAAAATGTGCCCCCAATTATTGTGGATTGCTAACGGTGCTGGGAAACACAGCAACATGGACCAAGCTGACAGTGCCATTTTTTAACAGATTTTTTCCCACTTCAGTTCAAATTCATGCATTGAAATCAATCTTGCAGAGTTCTGATTTGATTTAAAAGAATCCTCAATTAAAGACTACAACTGACTAGCGGAGGTGGTGGGATGGGTAACCCGGCAAACTGGTTACAGGCTGCAGGTCCTCGCCTTACAACTATCAACGTTACTCAACCATGGTACTGGTAGCTGGTAAGATTGCAAACTCCACGTAGTGAGACAGTTGGCACTAGAAAGAGTAAAACATGTGAAAAGAAACTGCACGTTGTGGACTCTGATGAACACACACTCGCAGGAAGACAGTTTAAACATTGGTCCTTTTGGTGTAACAGAATGTGTCTTATATTCTGTGCAACTTATATCCCAGATTTCAAAGTAAGCAAATCTGTAAATACTGCAAATCCTTTAAAAACCTTTAACCATAACTATTACTGTTAAATATTTGAACTTCAAAAATTGCATGCTGACAAGATGAACATCATAAACTTGATTCAGCCCGTACAGTTACATTTTCAGTATTTTGATAAAAGACTAAAAGACACCTGTAAAATGCAGAAGCAGGGGATCAAATCCGCTCTACCTCTGAGCCAGAGCTGCCCCAAACCTTAAACACCAAAGTCACATAACACATACAAACTAAAGGACGCAGACCAGTCACTCCAGTGTTATCCAAAGTAAAAATTGTTGTTTTTGTCAATGATGCCTTTGAAGAGCGTGATGTAACATCTGCCTCTTGTTTCAAAAAGCTTCTTCAGTCATTCAGAGGTTTTCTGTCAGGATTTTTCTGTAATTGTTTCAGACACTTTCTTCTTCTTCCTTTTTTTATTTGAATAAATATTTGCCCTAAAGTAAATATGTTGAATCTTGTTTCCAGCTACAAGATCCATCAAGCCACCAAGCTCCAACCAAACCAGAGAAAATGTGAGAATGAGAAAATGTGCTGACCAAATGACCAGCATAAATAAATGAATAAGGAAGTGCTTCAACATTAAGTGGTCAAGCTTTATAGAGGAAGGACTCCATCACCATCAAATAACATTTTTAAGTGAGAGTGATGGCTGTGAACTGATGAGGAAAGAATAGCTGTTTGAGTAAGTCATTAAACCGACCCCAACATCACTGCTTCATCCTCAATTATAGATTAAATCGCCACAGCAGCCACAGCCTAATGACGCATCATTTTCTCATCGCTAATGAACGAGTTAGTCTTCCAGGAAATGAGCCTTTACAGACCACTGCAAGAGGGGACTGTGTGGAGCATCGGGGTCATTTATAGAATGATCTGAACGAACAGAGTTTAGGAGAAAGGGCTTTGACATTTTAGAGTTTATAGACATTTGAGCAGATTCATTTGAAACAGGTGAATCCAACAAGTGAAAGACTTACTGTGTGCTAGTGGACATCCAAAACAAGAGATCTTCTGCCTTTAACTTTACATCTTATCTGGTGTGTTCAGTTATCTACAGACAGATGTAGTTAACTTATATAGACTGAACAGTCAAAGTAAATACACTCACAACCACATCACCCATTGGTTTGTAGGTTAAACTGTAGCATTTTGTCAGTCACCATTTTCACCATATAAGTCTATCCTGTGTAAATGTCTCTCTGAGTCATGACTGTCTACAATGAGTGAGAAGCATGGCTGTAATGTCGTCAGAGCCGTGTTTACATGGACAGGACGGCCTTGTGTATAAAAGCTGTTTTAGTCAAGGACTAGAGAAAAGAAGAAGAACATACTCACTGATTATTTGGATATCATATAAGTGATTTTAGATCACAGTCATTCCGGGTCAATTTATGTGCAATGTGAAGCTATGAGATAACCAAAGGGTGCTAACATTAGCATGCTAACACAACAATGCAGGACTCAGGTGATTGCAGCTCGAGCAAAAGACAATTTTGTCCACTGCTTGCGCTTAATGGTGCTTAGTTATGTTTCGTTCTAATTCATAACTCCTTCATTTGAACACGAGGGGAGAGGGATTGGAGGTGTGTCGCTGGAGGAGAGTGAAGGCTTCAGAATAGCAGAGGTGTGGCCAAATAGCAGCTTGTTTTGGTTTAATGCTGGGGCTCAAGGGTGACATCTACTGGATCAAATCGTCATACATTCTTCCTTTAATGATTTAACGATAGAACAAAGCAATTCATAATCAATTATTTAACATTATGCTGTATTGAAGAGGACTTAAACTATCTCCTTAGATGACAAAATATTTACTGAGGTAATGAATCATTGAAAAATAGGTTTTCACATAGATTTACTTTTATTTCCAACAACTGGAAGTATCCTCTTTCAGGAAAAAAAACAAAAACCCTCTGTGTTGGCTTCAGTCTACAAACCAAGAGTCTATGTCCACTTTTACACACATTCAATGAAATACACTCATCATCTACCAAGGCCTCGTAAATGTTTTTATACTCATTCTTCAGCATCACAGTCAGGCTGTGAAGGATGCTTCATACTGTGAGCTTCAGGAGTGTTCACAGTGGCATACAGCGGCAAACAAACACACACACATAAGAAACACACCTCTTGCTGACGCCCCTGCGTCTGTTGGCATTTGTGCCTGTGTGCTGTGCTGTCACTCGCTGTGTGAAATAATGCATGGGGCTCCTGAGCGGGGCCACTTCCCCCCCCCTCTCATTCTCCTGACAGCGAGGGCTAACTCGACTCAGAGCCCTCCTCAAACCAAGACTCGGACAGTTAATGGAGCCCACCGGTGCTGCTCCATCTCCCATTTCCATAACCCGCCTTCGGGTGTAGTGACGATGGGGGGAGAAAATGGAGCGAGAGGGTTAAAGTGGACGCCAAAAGAGCAATCTGTGAACGCAATATGTGCTGACAGCGCAGGAACGACAATGACGCCTGACAGCGCCATGTGATGAAAATAACAACCACCATGCATAATGCAAAACGCTCTCCTCCCACTGAACAGAGCCCACGACTCTCCAGGACGTCTCTGTCCCTCCTGAAACTCCATTACTCCCCCCCCCCATCCCTCCCCTTCATAGACAACAATCATCCAGTGACAGAGAGCGTCCGCTGGGAGACGAGGCTGTAATTATGTGGTGGGCAGTGGTGATAGTGATATCCTGCTCCAACCTCAGAAGTGATCTGTTCGGACTTGATCTGCCCAGAGGGTCCCAAAGGGTGGCAGGAATTACCCCATCATGTTGTTTAACTGTTGAACAAACAAATCAGCAGAGGAGATAAGACAGACAGAGAGAGGCTCGGTCATGACAGTAAAGAAAGAGGAAGTAAAAGCTTAGATAAAGAAAAACGTTTTAATCCTGTGAGCCTGTCATATGTTGAATTTATGTTTTTGAAATCCTAAATATCTTAAGTTTCAAACTCTCTCGTCATACTGTTTGTAGAATTGGCTTCAATATGATGAAATTAAAAATGTAAGTCTACTCACTCACTCAGTGTTGTGTAAGTGTTTAACTGGACGGCAAATGGTTAGTAGTTGTTTAAGTGACATTGCACAATTTGAACTATATGTATTAGTAAGTTTGATGTAATGTTGTAGTCAAGGCTGCACTAACAGAGGCCAAGACCTGAGATCAGAGTGCTCCACTCAGTCAAGACCAAGGCAGGGCCAGACAGAGTCAAGACCATAAATAAGTATCACTGTAAAAGTATCATCATGTGTGCAGTGGTTGTGTCACTCACTTAGAACTCACCTGAACTTTACTGTCACTTAAATCTAAGTTATTCGTTCTTTTAGAAAGAGACATTTTCCTCTTAATCAAAATCTGAAGACGCCCATTCTGAGACCAAGACAAGAGACAAGACTGAGGAAAAATGCTATTGATAAACACTTTCAAACAGTGGTCTCAAAACGTATTCATGGTGAGTTCCATTTGATCTCAGAAGTCGGAAATTTTGAGTTGCTGGTCTGATACGTCATCAGGAACGTGTGATGGGTGTTCAAAGACAGTTATCACTTTCAATTAAGCACATTATCCATCAATACCACTGTAAGACTTTTGAAATGTACACACTGAAACACTCACGTGTACACACACGTGAGTGTTTAGGTGAAAATGGAAAAATAAACTTGGCATTCGACTGTTAAAAAATGAAAACCTTTTCTTTAAAACATGTTTGTAAAATTATGAATTTAAAAGACGTACTCTAGTCAGAATTGTTTATTTTGTCCTTTTTAAGCTTATCGTGCAGTAATTAAATGATTTTATTTAAACCTTTCAGCTGTTATAGAGAGCATCAGGTCGCTGCATCCACATGCAGTGCCATCTCGTCCTGTGAGACTGTGTGTGAAGTAACAATTAGAAAAATACTCCTGCAGACATGATACCCAGACTACTTATCACACAACAACATCTCCACCTGGACGTTTAGTATCTGTGGTCTGAGGAGATCTTTCGCATCCTCATCTGATGTAACATGTATTCACTCTAACACACCGTGAATGTTCAGAGCCCGGAGGAAACAAAAAGCTGCTCTGATTGTTCTTCCAGCTTTCCTCAAATCTTCTCTGTCACCTCTCAGGCCTCCACAGGAGAAGAAAACTGGGTTAGAAGAGCAAGCAAACAAATACAAGCTTTCTTTCTCTCGGGCAGCAAAAACAAGTGATGCTGGCATGGACTCGAGACACAAACTCTACCCACAAGCCCCTTTGGTGAAGAGTATGCGCCGGGTTGAGTGCAAATACGAGACGATGTCTGCAGCCGGTTCTCTGAGTCCTGACGGGGCAGCCGCCGTCGCCGCCGCTCCTCGGGCTTCAGGGACGCGGCTGAAGAAAAATGAGGACGGCAAAAACTGTTGGAGGTGCTACTGTAGGCTGGAAATGAGCTCTTATGTAAGAAACTTCATCCTGTCCCTTATAATCCCATCCCCCTACTACATTACACACACACACACACACACACACACACACACACACACACACACACACATATTTGAGGCATTAATAAATCATAACTCAGATGTTTTGCTCTCCTTCACCCCATCTTTTCTCATTTAGAGGTGCAGAGTCAGTCAGGCACCAACCTGATCCAGTGTGTGTGTGTGTGTGTGTGTGTGTGTGTGTGTGTGTGTGTGTGTGTGTGTGTATGTGTGATAAAAAGTGTGTTTACTGTAGTGTACGTGTGTGTGTGTATGTGACATGTCAGTGCTGGTTACAGTGTGTGCTAAGGACTCACTGGACTGTTTCTGCCTTCACAGTGCCCGGCCTACCTGCTCTGATCAGGTTTCATCAGGACAGGCTTCTTGGTGGGGACTGGAACGACTCACTTCATTTTACCTCCTCACTGGAAGGTAACTCGTGCTGTCCCACTGTGTTTAACGTGCACACTTCACTCTGCTTCACTCTGGAATTTCCTGCAGAATCTCCTACGTGCACTGTAAAAAATTTAAGTACATTTATGCAAGTAAAAAAAAAAAAAAAAAGCCCTGAAAGTAAGTGATCATACATAAAATGGAGAATACACAGGAGACATAAAAACTGGGACATCTGTGACTTTGTAGGTCACAACATCTTTAACCCATTCTACCCTGTGATAGAAATGTCCACCCGTGTCCACATTGTGTTGTAGCGTACTGTGTTCACATTCGGGGAGTGTTACCATCGCTACAATCTGCACGACTTAAACTAAAAGGTTAAGAAAAGCCAGGCATACACGGTACGATCTCAGGCAGATATTCACTCCAATTCTGAGTTTCACAACTGCTTTGGAAGTTGGGATGAATTTCAACTCGATCACACGTCGGGGGCATGTGTCCTGAAAATTGCTTGATCTGATGCTCCTGACTGATCGGATGAATTTCTGGCATGTTTGAAATTTTGGTCATACAACTGCACACACTCACTCAGTGAGAGCTGAGCCACAAGACAATTTGTTTTTCCTGACAGTGCAATGTCAGAATGCATCTGAAAGATGCTGCATTGCATTTCTTATTTGCAAGAAGTACAAGAGTTTTTTGGCTTGTTGTGTCTTGTCTTAAAATCATTTACATTTTGTTTATTACCTGGACAACACTTTTTTTTGTTTGTCTATTTAAAAGGGATTATGAAAAGATCATTCCCTATCTGTCGTCACAGGGTTAAAGGTGTAAGAACAATCAACAAGGACTAGCATCTTGTGTTCTAGTATTTTGTGATGAACATCTTAAATATCATCGATGCACTGCTACTACTTTTGTGCTCATTCATGCATAGTAATGAAGAGGATTAATACAGTTATTTTCATTATTAATCTGCAGTTTACCTTTAACTGTAACAGAGGAGAGGTTTGGCCATCTATAAATAGAAACAGTAATGTGATTATGATAATACAGCACAGCAGGAAAGAAGTGGATAAGTTCATGTGTCTGTGTTTCAACAGACATCATAAATTATGTCACCTCATTACTTACGTAGAAACACACACACACACACACACACACACACACACACACACACACACACACACACACACACAAACACACACACACACACACACATACAAAAACACACACGCTGGTCAAGTACTTTGGCTTTGTCCGCCTCTCAGATTAAAGCTACCGGGCTAATTTGCTGCTATGTCACAATTCCTACATAATCCTCCTCTAATCCTCACCGACTCGATTAAACAGCTAAATCTCCAGCTCAGTATCTGGCTTTATCTGTCGCACTCTTCATTTGTACTCGCTCTCCTCCACTTTCTCCCTGCCCCCCTCTCTCTCTCCCCCCATCTCGCCATGCCCTCCCCTCCACCTTTTGACTCTCAGCCAAATCTACTTTGCGCCGTCTGGCTCCTCTTTCAGCCTCTCGGATTCTCTTTTCTCTTACTCTAACTCATTTTCTGTCTGAGCATCCCCGAGATACTTTCATCACATCTTTCATCGGACTCAGATAAAAAAAAACGTGAACAGCTCGGCCATGAGTTCACCTTCACTCAAACGAGGTGCTTTTGGACACTTTCAGCAAACCAGGTCCCCAGAAACTCTTAATGAACCACGCTTTCTATTCACTTAAATTAATATCTCTTTCTTTAGTGGAAGCACACTAAGTTCTAAATTGGTCCAAAAGTAGCTTCTTCTTCTTTTTTTTTGCAAAAGTAAAAAAATAAATAAAAATCTTCTTTAAGAAAAATCCAACTGCAAAGATATTGAAGCTTAGACTTTCAGTGACTTAAGTGAGTCATAAATAAATAAGATTTTTTTTTTTAAAGTGCCATGCAGGGATTATAAAAGGCTTGTAAGAGGAGCGATCATTCAATTCTCAAAGACACACTGTTTACATCCAGGTGACCCAGTCCTCCAGCCGGCATGGTAATAATGACCATCATTATGTAAGGTGAGGGTAGGTCACATATATGGGAGGCAAAACATTACACAGGACAGATTTTTGTTTCCTGTTTACAACAAGTCAACATGGTTTATTCTAATTTTCATGTTTCTTTGCCATGTGGAATATTATAAGAGGTTTTTTTTAAAAGTCTAATTGTATGATGATGTCTCGATGTGATCTACAGGAGACAGACAAACCATCAGCGAGAAGCCTGATATTTGTATTCCTTACCAAACCACACTTTGCCCTGAATTTGCCCTCTTTCACCATTCAGGTTGTAATATATCGATTTTATTTGTGAAATAACTACAATATGAGACATACATGTGAACAGTCTATAAAGGTCATGGTTGCCATTACTGGGGCGGCTCTGGCTCAGTGGTAGTCTGATGTCTCTCATCTGGGTGGTCCGGATTCAATCCCCAGCTACTGCAATCACATTTGTGTGTCCTCGTGCCAGACACTAAAACCCCACATTGCTCCCACTGCTACACCAGCTGCAGGTGAATGCGTGTTAATGGAGAAGTATTGTTCGGCACACCCTAAGAAGCAGCCTCTGCCACCAGTGTGTGAATCTGGTGTGAATAGGACACGCACTGTGAGTAGTCAGATGACCCAGGGGGTCTATTTCTACCTTTAGGAAGCAGAAAAGGACTGTGCCATGATCCAGCTAAAACCTGGTCTAAAGTCTTTGGTGCAGTACATTCCTGCTATTTAAAAGAAAGCGGGAAGAAAGATCAGCATACAAGTTCACAGTGCACTTCCTTTCCACTCATTACTTAACCACAAACAAACACCAGCGCTCCCACTGCTAAGTTAAATATCAGTTGATTTACTGATATATTTTAATTGAGTTTTTAATGAGACAGAGGACTTAGGCACAGAAAGTTTTTGTTTCCCTTCTCTCTTGATGTCTTTATTTTTCTTTGGACATGGGGCCCCTCTGGTGAAGTTAGAATACAAGGAAACACTCCAAACAATCCAACTTAATAATAACTAACTAAAATAATGTCTGAAGCATTAAATTGATTGAAACAGTTGAATAGGTTGGGCCACCTCCACCTGTAAATCCATGTGCTGGATCATGAGACCCATATTTAAAGCATTTACTGAGATTCACCTCCACTGTCTTCTCCTCCAATCACATCTGCTGTGATATTTAATATACTCCCAGTTCTTTTCCTGAACTCACACCACCAGCCTCTCTTCTCTGTGGCTTTATGATTTATTGAAAAGCTTTGGGTTGTGTCACGCACCACCTCAGTGTGCATAACCTTGGGCTGACATCACCCCGGTGAGTACAAATTAAACTAGGCCAGGACAAATCAACCTCAGTTCACTCAGTGTCACTCTACTCTTGTGTAGTCAGCTGGTAATGAGAGGATGGAACAGAGGAATGAACCCACACTGATTTGTAACCTGTTTGAAAGCTCAGCCCATCTTAAAACAAAGACAGAAGCAAAGGTACATATTCTCTGGAAATGCCCTCAGTGGGGATGTTTTTGAGCAGTGCACTCGTCAAATCCAGCAAATTGTGTGGTCTTGTGTAAATTTTGTGAAATGATCCACCACTTTTTAGGATTCCACTTCTTGGAAGTGGCATGAAACATGTAATTACACTTAAATACACTTTTTTTTGTAGTAGACAGAAGCCCTTATGTGGTAGACAGAAGATTGGCATCAAAAGCACCTTCTTCTCATTAACTTGTAGATTTTGAGCTGAAACATAACCAGGAAGTCTTTCATGTAGCACGTAACATCACAGAACATTTTGTGATAGAAAAATAAGATGACGTAATGTAACACAACTTAATAAATGTAACACAAGCTATCATGACACAGTACACACCATGAAATACAACACGACGTGACGGAGCAGTTTAGCAAAGTAGTACAAAGTAACGTAACTCACTGTAACGTAATGTAATGGAACACAATGTAACGTGAGGTAACACAAGGTTATGTAACGTAAAGACAACATGATGGAACACATTGTAATGTAACACAATGAATGTGACACAGCGTATCACAAGGTAATGTAACTCAGTGTTATATCAAAATTAAAGTTAAAAACGTAGAATTACAAAGTAAGTAAACACATTGTAACCCAACAAATGTAACTAAATGTATTGTTAGTAATGTTACATAATGTAACAAGCTGTTTGTGTGTTTGTACACAGCGCTGTCTCTGTTTTGGGTTAACACACGAGGTGGCTCAGGGGCAGCCACGTTATACAATTTCAGCCAATCACAACAGGTATCGTTCCAGCTCCAGGGTGATTGTTCCCTGACTTATGTCCATAGACTAGACTTTATATAGACATGGACGAAGTCTGAGTGAGGTCACATATTGGTTTCTGAAGGGCTGTTTGGAATCCCCTCCACGATGGTTCCCATATTGGAAATGCAAACTCTATCAAGCTCTCAGTTACACAAACAACAGAGCTGGAGCTGAGGGAGCCACACCCCTCACTTACATGCACAAGCGCCATTGGTCCAGAAGCGGACCTCAGCTCATGTTTTGAGTGTGGGCTCGTGCATGCATGGGTAGAGAATGAGCAGGGAGACAGGGAGGCGTGTGATTGGTTCATCAGATTGGTACCTCGTGGCAGACACTGGTTGAAGTTTTTACAGACTTACAAACTGCTACAGATGATGGATTTACTTTGTTTCTTTTTCAGAGAACATGAGTTATTAATGTCTGTCAGGACCTAAAGACAATTTCAACCAAAATCTTACAAAGTGGATCTGGAGAAAATTACCAACCCTGCTTTTAAGCCTCCTTACAAATTGCTACAACGCGTCTGTTTGCAGTCAGATCGGTCACACCGCTAATTAGGCATAACTCGTATCCTTCATAAAATCACAACGGGTGACATAAAAAAAAAAAATAATACAGCCCCTGTACATCAGTGATGATAAAGATGTTATCACTCAGACCAAAATCATGTTATACCAGGCTGTAAACGGATGTTTATTTCTGCTGTCAAATCAGACATTTTAATACAGGGTGTGTTTTTTTTGCCCTTCTGCATTGGCTTCTTTTTTTAAACACCAAAGGTTGCATTTACAACATTTGGAAAACAGGAAGTTAGAAGGACACCCGTTTTAAAAGTTACTTTTGTGAGCCGAAACATGCAGACACACATTAGCATTACCAAAGTATTTACATAACCCATTCATCAAACACTGAAGCCAAGATAACCGAGCCATCCTTTAGAGATAACAATCAATGTTAAAATTCTGTGTGACTATGTTAGAGCCTGTGTGTCTATGTGTGTGTACACGTTTTGTATATGTCCATTCAGGGTACACAGAGATCTTCACAAGAACACCAAAGTGAACACGTCTCCAGTCTTATCGCACTGTGTGCATGTTGCTTGAACTGGTAATCGATTGCATAACTTCTGTTCTAAACTTTGAAGCAGAAACATGAAGAGTGTGATGAAGGACAACAGTTTGATCACATCTATCCACATGAAAGCAGCGGACATTCCCCTCTCATTTTGATTACAATCCGTCTGATCTGGAGGAGCTACACTTTCAATGTATTTGAAGTCAAACAACCCACACTGACGGAAGGCTAAGAAAAAATAATCTATGAATTTATCAACGTATCCTTCTTTTACCGTTTTGTGTGCATGTGTTTAAGTTCAGAATAAACAGCTTAAATTGTTTTAAAGCTTAAATTTTGTTTCACATCAATGGCCTTTCTGCTTTTTACAAAAAGCAATACGTGCAGAGGTAATACACACGTTTTTATCCACTTCTTTGGCAGGTTTACTTCAGCACTGATTACATTTTTTTATGTCACTAATGACTGGAAATAAAAAAAAAGTAAAAAAATGTGGTGTTGTAGAACACAGTAGTACATTTTTCATTAAGTTGTCAGAAAACTATTTTACAGCTCCAAAAGTTTCCCCCCAAGCACCAAAGCAATGATCTGCTTCCTTTATATTAAATTATGTATAGGCCTGATAAAGTTGAATTACATATTTTTATGATAGTCCATTTATATTTTGGAGAATCATCTGCTGAAGATTTTATTTAGCTACACTGTTTGACGACATTTTCTGGGGGATAAATAATTAAATTTTGTGCTTAAACTTAAAGGTCACATATTATTCTCCTTTTCAACAAGTTTAAATACGTCTCAGAGGGTCATAAACACATCTGAAGTTTACTGCTAGAAAAATCCTTCTTGCTGAAATAAAAGATGGAGAGGATGGACTTCTAGCTTTATTAGGGTTTTTTTAGACGCAGGCTAGGGAGGGACACGTGTTAGTGTTAGAAAAACAGTAAACGGGTATTGAGAATTGTATGATTTAAATCTATTTTCATACATGTAAGAAGCATTATTGAGCCTTTACACTGATGCAGTGGGGTCATTTTGTCTGAATTAAAAATGGTTTTAGCTGACTTTCATTGCGTTGTGTATGCTGCCTTGGAAAGCTCACACTACAAGTGACTGACAGTGTGGAGGAAAAGGTTCACAAAGAGAAGCCGTGCACACTGCCGTCAGGTGGTTGGTAATGACCAAGAAAACTGCTGCAGCCAGCATTTATGAACGGCTGAAGAAAGTGAGTAAAAGATGGAGAGAAGGACAGGGGGAAAAAAAAAAGTGGTTGGCACTTGACAGCTGTGGTCTATTTTTAACGCAGGGAGGAGGTAAAAGACAGATGAGCGACATGTTTGGGCGGTTAAGGGGAGTTCTGATCGTCTCTCCTGTGTGATGTCTCTGTGGCTGACAGGTGGTGTCAGGAGGGGAGATGAGAAAGGAACCCGAATTCCTCTGTGGGTTCTACATGCGTGCCGACACTGTTATTACACTGAATCTGTAAAGTTATTTTCCTGATGATCTGATAGCAGAGGAGGCGTGAGCGCAGGGGGGGAACTCGAGAGAGCGATTACAGATCACACAAGGCCTGCCTTTTGTCCTCCCAGAGGATGTGTGTTAAGATGGGTGAGTGTGTGTGTGTGTGTGTCTGAGGGGGTGGGGATATATGAATCTGCCATCATGATTAAAGTGATCCCATTGAGGGAATTGGCGGGAGCGTCGTTGAAATGGTACGGGGGAGTGCGACAGGAGTGAGGGAAAATAAAGTGACTGCAGAGCAGCGTCTCCACGAGAGACCAAAAAACATGTTGCATCTAAATGAGGATTTTCATTTCACATGACAGCGTGATGAAGACATTTAATAAGACCTTTGTATGAACATATAGTATGTATGTGCATAGGAGTGTGGCTACACCTTCTGACAGGAGCCCTCTGAGCACCGAGACAACCACAGATGTTTCATCCTTTCACCCTTTAGCCTTTAGATCCTCTGACAGAGAAATGTCGGTGAATATATTGTGTTTCTTTTTGTGTCTATTGTGATGTATGTTTCCTGGGGTTTCTTCTGAGCTTAATGTCTTGAGATTCTTTACAACCATGAGCTACAAGATTATGTCACTATTAACTAGAATTATTCATAAAAGTGTTGAAATTGTGACACTAAACTAACTTTATATAAATTCACCAAATTATGCTCAAAAGCCTGCACAACCTGTTGGACAAAAGCAATACTAAATCTAGTAAGAACAAAATATTAATTTACTTTAAGAAGCAAAATAAACTTTATGAATTTTCACTACATTGAACTAATAAAAAAAGATGAGCAGAGTTCAAAATGGGTTTTGATAGAATCATCTACAAACTACCAATTGTGCCAAAGTTGTTGTATTTGGTTTTTAGTACCATGCATCATTCCTTGTTGTGTTATCTTTATGAGTTATGCTTGTCACATCTTCTACTCAGATCAATTAAAACAGGATTAAGCAAACAATGATCTCCTGAGGCCGCCACCACCTGCTGCCAAACTTCCTTCAACTCACATTAAACCACAAGAAACTTAAAGCTCCTGTGAGGAGTTTTAAGTTTCAAGGTGACGTACAAGGTGATGGCACAAAGCTATGACAGTTTGCAACTATTTTGCGGCCACCAGCACGTTGTCATGCGTTCTTTTGCTGCATTCAATTCAATATAACGACATCATCAACAAACCATAACACAGTGACGCTAAAAGGCCGGGAATTCTTCTAGCTTCTAGCTGCAACAATGATCAAGACTGTGGCTTTAATAGATCAATATAAGCAGAAGATTCAAATACAGCAGTTTCTAAATAGGGCCCGACTGATATGAGATTTTTTGGGGCCAATATCAATATTGGGGAGAGAACAAAATCCGACACCGATATATCAGCCGATATCTTTCTTAAATCTATGTTTCATCTGTAGAGATAGATAGATTTAGATAAACACATTTATTGCGTTGATACCTCAAATGCAGTTAACAAACATTTGTGGAAAAGATAAATCAGGAAGACAAGATGGTCATTCAACTGGAAAGTAACCGCACATGTACGTGCATCACCGCTTGACACTCTGGAGAGTGATAATGCTTGTTGTAATCTATAAAGCAAACTCTGCTATTGACAGAGAACAGATAGTTTAATACAATGAAACTCAAATGAAATGCTTTTTGACTGGTGAATAAATCTAGTAGTGAATATCTGTGATAAAGTTAGCCGATACAGATAGTCACTGGATATGCTAATATGGGCCGATATTATCGGCTGGCCGATTAATCAGTCGGGCTCTATTTCTAAATATCCTCCTCCATCTTTACATCACTTCAAATGGAAGTTTGAGTTCACTGGGAATACAGAAATAGTGCACAAAGAGTTCATTGCCTGCCTAATGTAGACAACAAATTGCCTTCAGGTCGCATGCACACAATCCACTGAGTGACAATATCTGCTCAAAAAGTGAGCACTTTGCCTAATTACTCCTAAAGTGTGGAGTTAATGGACTCTCAGGGACGGTTGGCCTCAGGAAATCAGTGAACATAATGACGAGTGACTAATGAACGATCAAAACATCAATGACGATCCTCAGCCGAGAGTGCTTCTGTCCCACGGTCGCACAGGTTTGTCAGAGCGCCACAGTGTGTGACACGAAGAGAACGTGTCGCTTTGGGATCGAGCGGCGAGCTTTTCCACATCCGCAGCTCCGAAGCCGAGTCAGCAATAAGCTAAACTGCCTCAAAAACCCGAGGACTTAATCCTGAAAGATCCTGTTTTGCATTCAGTTGAGAGACTTCCACCTCTTCAAACACATGTGCAGGGGAGATTATGGGGGGCTTTTTCTGTGCAGCTGTACTGTACGACAGAGCTGTGTACTGTAGTGCTGCTGAATACAGAGGCATGAGAGGAGAGATGGATGGAGACGAGTGATGTGTGTGTGTTTTCTCCTGGCAGCAGAGGACGCGGCAAAGGCAACAGTGACATAAAAAAAAACACACACAGCACAGAACATCTGTCAGAGCTACTTTTTCCTTTTCCTTTAGGTCCTGTGCTGTTTTTCCATCACTGATATATATATATATATATATATATATATATATATATATATATATATATATATATATATACATATATGTTATATATATTGGTGTTCATGGCCAGGAGGATCAAAAAATAGAGTTTGTGTCAGACATTTTCTGAAAGGAAATTGGTGGAGTCTTTATGTGAGCCTCAGATTGTGACAACTAAGAATTTTAACAATGGTTTCCTGGTGCGGGGATTTACAGAGTGAGGGGAATGTTACGGCTGGTGACAGAAATAAAGCCCCAAACTGAATCACTGTGGGCTTCTAGTTGCAGTTTATTTCTATCTGTGTGTCCCAAAGAGTGACAGACAGTGTAACTGCAGGCGGGACATATTTGTTAATCTAAAAGATTAAAAAGTGTAATTATCTAAAAAATCAAAGCAACAGAGAGAGATGAGAGGATGCATCACGACCAATTACAGGAGGGAAAAGATACCAGTAAACCCCCCCGATCCCCCCACGCTCCATCAGTTTCCCTGAAGATCATGTCATTATCAATCTCAGAACCTTTCAACAATCCTGTCACAATCATGTAGTCTCTGGTAGCAACGGCTTCCTGTGTGGACAGATAAGCGATGGAGGAAATCTAAGGTCAAGACCTCCATTTTTATCAACGTTTACAGTCCCACTAGCAACTTCGGGAAAGTGCTGGAGTCGAGAGATGACAATTATGATCTGATGTTAGCATCATCTCATATGTATGTCTGTTATTATAAGCTAAACGATGTCTGATGATCGCAAATTTGATCTAGGATTGAGTACTACTGACGGGTTCTGCTCCTAGCGTCCCCCAACGACCGTTTTCCTGCGGAAACCAAAGCCTGCTGGAACGAAACACAAACCAGAGCATGTTCAATGCCAAATATCTTCTTACCCCTTGTCAAGCGTTTGAGAGTTCAAAATCAGATCTTGTTCATATCGTTCATGTGAATTTTTTTATGACAGTAGAACAAACAATAACGTGAGGAACGAGAGGCGATTGCTGTAGCATCTATGGGACAAATTAAACTTTAAAGTATTCCAGATGTAATAGAATTCCCTCCAGGACTTGCTGAGATATTCAATTAATGTGAATGGAAGTTAGGTCAAAGTAACCTCGATCTCGCAAACCATAATCTAATAATTTCATCCTGGAGTCCGAAGCGAGTTTGTGCCAAATTTGGAGTGATTCCCTCATGGCCTTCCTGGGACATCATACTCTCCAAGCAATGGATGGGAAATTGGCAAGAAGAGTGTTTTCAATATCAAAGTGAAGATTACATTCATGGCAGAAATTATCATCGCTTAATCAAATTATGCTATCATGCATTTGTGTGAAAGGGAGACCAAAAAATGACCTTTGACCATCTAAATTAAATCAGCTCATCATTTAGTTCAAGTCAGTATTCCTTGAGCCAAAAATCAAAGATATTTTTGCCAGACCTTCCTGAGATAGAGCTATCATAAGAATCAAACAGACGTAGAAAAATCCAAAAACAGTATCCTTAGGCCATGGCTATGGACTTGTCCATAACCACGACACTTCAATAAATGAAACGACATAAACAGAAAGACAACATATTCTTATAACTGTTAATGTAAAACAGAAAACTTGAGCTCTTGTTTCCTCCGCTAACATTACAGCTTCAACAGTCAGGTTGGAGTATAATGCTAAATGCTAGCTGTAGCAGGAGCATAAACAATGCCACAAAATAAAAAAGATAACGAAAGCAACCAGACAAGAGGATGTAGTTTCCAGTTCCTGTAGACGTGTGTCTGCAACATCTGCTCCAGCTCTTTTTACTTTGTGCAGATTCATCCCTTTTCAGATCATCCACTTCCTGTTCACCGTGATGTCGTGATGGTTGTGCTCGAGGTTTCCGGCTTTGTTAAAGGAACTATTTCCCTTCCTTTCTGTTGCTAGATGCTTGCTTGTGGTGCACTAATCAGAGCTCAATTTAAATAACATAACAAAGAGCTGCAGTGTTAGACGAGCACAATTTGTAAAGTGTTCTGAGAAACCTGTTTTTTTATGGTTTTAATTAAATAAATAAGAAATTATGAATTGATTGATTGATTGTTGCAGCAGTTCAAGAAGCTGCGCACAGTGCTTGGACGTTATCAGGATGTTTGTGGAACTTTATTCCCAATTTACAAATTCTTCATAAAAATGTAGCCTCTGTTTGAACGATCTGGTTTCCATTTGTAGAACGTTTTAAAAAGTCAGAGCTGTATCGCCCAGTCACGTGTCAGCAGACATTGGTGTATGAGAAACAGTTACAGGGAGGGCCAAAGCAAGTTGAATCCACCTTAATGACATCCTGACTCTCACCAATGGTAATCTCACAGTGATTTTATTTTGTGTCTATAACAGTGCAGCTAACAATCTGTTCTGGATCAAAAATGTCAACTTGAGGAACACATTTTTCTTGACGCTGTGGCACGACAGCCAATCAGCGTTTAGATTTCCCGACTTCCTGGGATGTATCTGAAATGATTTATATGACCTAGATTCAGCAAACATTTTAAAACACTCTTCTCCTCCTGAGTTGTCTTCAGGACCGAAAAAAGCTTGATTTTTTTTACTCTTTTACAAATCTGCATGATGCCGTTAGTTTAAGCAGACTAAGAAAATCGATGAGGATGTAATGAACCGAGAAATAACAGCCAAACTGGACCACCTTGATGTAACAATTAGCCACTACAGAGTGAATTATCTCTACCATGGGCCATGAGGACATGATGAATATGGATCATTGGTTTCGGTGAGGAACAGATGAAAGATGTCTCGTCTTGGTTAGATCTGCACACACGACGTGTTTCTCTCATGGAGGGACAAACGACACATTTTTTGTCATTTAATTTGGATGCCTCGTTGTGGAAAAGACTCGCTGTGCCAATTACTCTCCCATTTGTGTGACAGAGTTTGTTTAAAGCACTTTGGCACTTAATCTGATGAAAACATGTTTTCTCTGAGGGCTGTTGTCACTTGGACTGAAAATGAAGAAAGAGAAATCCAATTATGACATTGTTGGCCGACTTCCCCCCCCCTCCTGCATATTGAGAATATTAGCAGCACATTAAAACATATCCACTCTCACGTCTGATTGTGGGAGAGGCTGCATCCACCAAGAGAGAGAGAGAGAGAGAGCACAGGGGGACACACGATGTGGGAGATATTTTCAATAAATAGCAATTATACTGTATATGTTGGAGTATGGTGAGGGGGGAGAGGGGGTGCACCTCTGAGCCATTATTGGAGATAATGACATCAACCCAGCTCTCTCCGGAGAGTAGTTATGTGTGACAGAAAAATAGATAAGCGCTTATAATTACACACACCACCAAGGGAGGAGAGGACCAGTGAAGAGCGAGGAGAGAGAGCTGATGTGAGGAGGGAACATGAAGGAACGTATACACACCGACTGATTGAATATACAACACACACACACACACACATTCTTGTGCAACAAAGCACCCGTGCTCTAACCCTCCTGGCCCCGGACACTGATGCTGATGAGATGCTGGAGCTGCAAACCCTCAGGAGACAAGAGATGAAGAAGAGGAGGAGGAGGAGGAGGATGAGGAGGAGGAGGCTCGGACGTCTAGATAAAGAGGAAAATAAGAGGATGAGGAGGAAGAGGAGGGGGAGGAAGAGATTTAATAATGCTGATAGAAGGCACAGAAATGTTTGTGAGCCGGAAGAAAGTGGAGCTACATTGCATCTGTTCTTACAAATGATTCAGTCTCTCCATCACTGAGCAGAGACAGATTTCATTAATGAACTGGCTTGCGGTGCAGGAGGGCGCAGAAGAACAAAAAAAAAAGGGTAATTCCTGCATCTTTAAACTGAGGCCCCTATTATTTTTGATATATTACAGGATCTTAATGACTTATAGGTATAAAAAATGTAAGTATTGCCCGCAGTAAATCTCCTCAAACAGGCTGTGATGGCTACAACGTAATCTCTCAAAGGCAAATGCACCTGAACAACGTCCACTAATATGTGTGTATTTATGTCACTGACAGGCTCACATTGATTGAATACTGTCTGACATCACAACAGAAAGGATCCCAGCAGAGAATGAAGAGCAAGATGCTTTCTGAAAGCAGAAACAGTTGTTACATCACTCTCTTCAGAGACACCTGACTCCATTGACAAAAAGGAGAGTTCCTGGAGGTTTTTTTTTACATTGTTGTGTGTCTTTTTTTCTTTTAAAGGATTAATTTGCATCCTACACAACACAAGAACACAAACAAACTGTGCAGCCAGTAAAGATCATGGCAACAGGAGCAATCCGCCCCCAAAAAGTCTTACTCCTCATCAACCATTAAGACCCTTAAATGTGACCCCTGCATTTACGGCTGGGCAATTAATCCAAAATTAAGAACCATTCAGAACTTGTAACCATCGTAATCTTGTCCATATCGAATAATTAATCAATCCGCAACATGGAAGCAATGTCCGTCGTTTGGACACATTTTGTCTTCAGGGAAGACGACATCATGTAATTTCTACTTTAAAATTAAAATGTGTCGTTTTAATTTCAAGCGATGCTTTGATTTCAGTTGAAAATATTAAATAAATAACCACAAAATAGTTAATCAGATATACACTATTTCAATAGAAAAAAGATCCCAGCTTTAATAGTTGAGCATATTTACAGTAGAGACATGTCAGTTAACTATGAGGGCAAAAAACAAAAAAACAAAATAATCGTTCATTAATCAGAATCGAGGTCTAATTTTCAATTAATTGAGATATTGATTTGAGGTCATATCGCCCAGCCCTTCCTGCAGGTATACAAATACGAAAACTCCCTTCCATGGGTTAACATCTCAGATGAAATCAGGTGGACTGCAGAACATCACAAACACAAACGGTTTCTCATCATCTGCAGCAGACATCTGGAGATGACTTTCAAGTCTGAGGAGTTTGTGGTTGACCGTCTAAAGACAGTTAAACACTCTTTTGTAGAAGTGATTCCTTTTCGTATGACTATGATTCAACCATGCTTTCTAACAGCCTTGATCGTCTGTGCAGTCATTTATCATGATGGCAGATGACGACTCTCATCCTCTGATTGTTTGAAACAATGACAGACGTACCAAAAACAGCTCTACAGTATTTTCTCAATTAACAGTCCTGAATAATTTTAAGTTATTAACTGGCTAACTTGGCAACCGTTTGTGAGACAATTCCTTCATTAGAGCTGACAATTAAATCCCCTTCTCTCCTGTATGGTAAGTGTGCTTCATGAATCATAAGTCTCTCTGAAAATTTGTTGATGAGAAAAAACAACAATCTGGAGCTGTTTGAGGAGATAACTTTTCTTCAAGGAGAAAGGAAAGTCATCGCCAAGAAAGAAATGGCAGCTTATGAGATTTATGCACAAATCTTTGAGTTCTTTTTTTAAAAATTAAATCAAGGTATAATTAATTTCTGCCGATGTCTGAACATTTTTTGTGTGCACATTTTTGGGAAAAACAAAAACTTCTCAGAGATACGTTTGATCAGCTGAATTTCTCAGGCAATAATTCACAGCAGTCATTAAAGCCTGTCTTTCCAATGGCGAGCTGAACCAATACACTGGAGAAATTCAAACACTTTTTGTCATTTAGAGCCACAGATGCAGGATATCAGTGAGTGCTGAGATGACGGAGGATCCTGTTCTCCTGAGAGACACAAAATTGAAATGACGTGATCAATAGATTGGCCGCTTCTCCATCCTGGTGGGACAGGATTTTAGATAATGGATCTGCAGGACACCCTGGCTTATCCTTGTCCTATATCAAAGGCTTCAGCTTCATTTATATCTGACACGACTGCTTTAGTCTGAGGACTATCTGGTTGATCATCTGAAGACAGCAAGACTCTATGAGAGCACTTTTTCATTTTTGAGTGACTTCCTTTAAATGTTGTTTTTAAATGTGCTTATCTACTGAATTACTTTATAAAATGACCTTACTATACCATCAGACATTAAGGAAACATTCTATGTTGAAGTGCTGGCTTCTCTGTTAACAACACAGCAGTCAGTATGTCCTCCTAAGTTTTTATTCCGGTCCGAAGGTTTGTCTTTGTTTTGACCAGAATATGAGGCGGTTTTAAGGCACCCCACGACTCGTTTTGGACGCCCCTCGGTTTTCCAGGCAAACGGTAAACCAACAGGTGTTGCAGCGTTGGAAGCAAGCGATTGCAAGTGTATTGGTTCAGATATAACTAATTCTACCCGACCTAAAAAAGCCTCTGCATTTTTCTCATAAGCTCTACGAGCAGATATGTGGTAAAAATAGGATAAATATCGGAGATTATTAAAAAAAAACAGAGAGAGGTTACACCGCAGAAAGGTTTGGAGACTGATGCAGAGCTGATTAAACATGGAAGCGTTCTTGTCCGAGACATGGCAACATCTGTGCACATCAACTCTATGAGGAGGTGGAGGGAGACAGCTCTCTCCAATGTTTTAAATGTGGACTGCAGTACCCATTTTAAACACTGGCTGTTAGAGCTACATATTGCTCCTTTAAATTACCTGTATCAACAGCGCAGTCATTTAACATGTTGGCAGATGGTGACTCTCATCCTCTGTTTAGGAACACAACTACAGACATATCCAATGTAGATATACATGTAGCACTAACAGGGCACAGAGCGCTCAGCATAAGGGACATGATATCTGGCGGTTTATAACCAAACCCAACCTTTGCTGCATTTGGAAATTTACATGAAAATATTGAAATAGCACTTTCTTCATGACCTATAAATAAGGGGTTTACCACCTGTTTTCTGTGACTCGGAAATACAATGCTACTCTGGAAATTTGGTGATGGGAAGAACAATCCAGCACTGTTCAACCACCAGATTCTCTGCTCAAGGAGAAATGAATGTCATTGTGAAGGAGGGGCCGGATTGCCACAAAAGAGGCTTAAGAGATTTATGCTGAATCTTGAGTGCCATTTTATAATTTACTTACAAAACAGTCTCCTTTAACTGGTTTCTGAACACTGAAATATTTATTTAATACATTTTGGTTTTCATGTTTCAGCTAGTGTTTGGGACCACTTATTGATTAATGAACGTCCTTTAACTTCACGTCCTTGCCAAACTCGTTCCCACAAATCTTCCTTTAAAAGAAAAACTAAACCAGAGTTTTTAAATATGGTGTCAATGGGGACATTTCTGCTGTGGCGTAATTTAATTGAAATTGAAAGGTCATTGAATTGGGAAAGTTAGCTCATGAGAAGATCTTTATGGGTGTGGATGTTGTATCAAGTAACAAAACAAAATTCATCCAAACATTTATCCCACATACCTTCTGGAGCCTATTGAACCTCACACTAAAGATGAAGGATATTAACCGGTGTGAAGTTATCCAGGGGGGTATTTTCCCCTCTGTGCCGTCTGAAGGAACCAGCCTCTTTCTGTCTCTCTATAACAGCCCTTCTGCACTCGTTCTGCCTCGCTGAGAACACCAACACAGCTCTGATGCCCTGCAGGCTTCGGCTTAATAGTGTGACTATAATGACTTTTTTTTCCACAGAGCTGCCTGCTTCCACTGTCACCTCACACACTATTACTCCATCTGGCTTTTATTGAGACACTGTAATTAGACTTCTGCTTATGTCAAAGATTTTCTTCTTTGCACACAAGTGTCAGCTGCTGAGTCTTTAATAGACAGGTTCACTTTACTCTGAATGTGTGTTTGCAAACAGACTGTGTTAGTCTGATACAAATATGACCACAAACGGTGCCCCGTGTGAGACATACAGTTTATTTATATGACCCTGAACTTCAGCCTTACAGATATATGTCAGTGTGTTGATTAAATTTGACATTTATGGGACAGTCAAAGATATATCAGTATTGGTATGTGTTTACTGATACAGATATGTACCAATATAGCCTTTTTCTACATGAATATGCAGAAAACAATACTTTGTGTGATTTAGAAACGGTGTCATCCAGCAGACTTTTAAAATCCCTTCAAAATCTCTTAACACCTAAATTAATTTAAAACAAGAAAAATCTGTATATGTTTCTTGAATTATGATAAAGATCTGTTTTTAAGAAACTTAAAGGAAGAGTGTGCGATTTTTTGATCCAGTAGATGTCGCCCTTGAGCACCAGCATGGAACCAAAAGTAAATGCTGTTTGGCCACACCTCAACCGTACTGAAGCCTCCGCTATCCTCCAGCGACACACCTCCAACCCACCTCCCCTCGTGTTCACATGAAGGAGTCCCCCACAAGCGGCGGACAAACCTATGGCCTGCATTATTGTGTTAGCGGGCTAATGTTAGCACACTTTGGTGAGTTTGTAGCTTAAAATTGCATGTACATTTATACAGATTTACCGTGATCTAAAAATGCTTACATGACATCAAAATAAGCATTGAGTTTGTTATTCTTCTTTCCTCTAGTCCTTGACTAAAACAGCTTGTATACGGAAGGGGAGTACCAGCTTTCCCGTCCATGTAAACCTGATGTTAACACTGTTTCTGATTTGTCAGGTGAACGTGTCTTTCAATTAGGTGTAATGAGACATCTTTTATATATTTTTAGATCTTTTAGAAATTAGACAATTAAACTTGCTAAGATTTGAGCTTTTGCGGTGTGTATTTTTTTGTGTGTAGAAGTGGAGATGAGCAACCATTACGCCAAATGTTTAATGTAAAAACAATTAAGTAGCATACTTGAGTTAACTCTTAAAACCCCTATAAGAGGGGAGCTGAAGAGCCAATCGGATATGTTGCACGCCCCATGTATTGAGGCTATGGACCTCATCACAGAGGCCATGGGTTCGAATCCAAACAGAGCCCTTTAGCTGCATGTCATCCCCTACTCTCTCCTTCCAACACTTCCTGTCTCTCTTCAGCTGTCCTATCCAATAAAGGCAAAAAAAAGCCCCAAAATAACTATCACAAGGAAATTCATGTATTTTTCTAACAATTGTTCTGTAGTGGTTGTGGATCGGTGGTTGAACGTCTTCAATCAAAAGGTTGGCAGTTCTGCACCCAGCTCCGACATTAACATGTTAAAAGTGTCTTTTGGCAAGACACTGGATCCCAAATTGCTCCCAAAAGCTTAGCCAATAATTTGTGTTTGTGTTTGAATGGGATTAGCTAATGCTGATGTGCATGAATGGGTGAATGTGACATATAGGTTACAAGTACTTTGAGCGGTCCAAAGATTACAAAATTGCATACAAGTACAGTCTGTTGACCATTTAACATTCAATTGTTTTTTTTCAGGAGAAAAACAAACAGCTGTTGTCAGGCCGAGAGCAGGAAGAGAACACAATGAAAGCTGTTCCAGTGAAGTACAATGTAATACGCCTGTTACTGAAACTGCTCTGGATGTATAAATAAGTGTGAGTCATGAGGGTCATATTTAGTGGCTTTAGTGGCCAGGATTATGTCAGTGTCCCTGAAGTCGTAAATGCATCAGCCTCTAACCCCCACACACTGCCCCCCCACCCCCACCCCCACCCCCATAAGTACCTCCAAGTAAGAATAATTTAACACAGCCTATCTTGTCTAAGCCCATGCCCTCAATTCCCGTCTGTCCACAGCTTTATTAACTTTTTTTTTTTTTGAAGGACAGGTCAGAAGGATGTGTGTGTTTGCTGACTTCTGCCTGTAACATCTGTCAGCGGCACCGGAAGCAAGGCTGCGTTCACTCACAGCAGTCTTGTCGTCTTGACTTCAACACTGAAGCCTTCAGCAACATGAGGGCTCTTATAAGTAACCCCCAGTTTTAGCAACGCTTCTTCTCTCTGGGAGAAGGAAAAAAATCAACAAACCACAACCCGAAAAAACCCTTTCAAAACCAAGAATAGAACTGTGATTAATGAAATGTGTTCAAAAAAAGCATATACATGTTTAAGCCTACTGTATGTGTCTGCCAATGGGCAACATACTGTCGGCCATTGGCAGATGTTTAGTAATCAGGAAATAACCGGTTATACTCAACCTAGGTGTCTGTGGTAATTATCAAAGAGAGGGGGGACACTTTTTGCATGGGTGACATTGTAAGGAGAACAATTTAGTCACTTTTAACTAGACTGTTTGCTAATGGTTGGAGAAAAAGTATCATTTTGTTAAAAACTGTATGATCAACAGGGTACCTCGTACACAGCCCTCAAAAGGATTGTGGGACTTTAGCAACCACCAAAGAAACATCTAATTCTCAAAGCACACAGAAAACATTTAAATGCACCCCAAACTGTGCTGAGGAGAAAACTGATCAGCACATATCTGTGCTCTGGTGCTGTTTGTGAGTTTATTACCCGGCTATTAAATACTTTATTCTGATTGGCCAATAACGCACAGCAATGGTCTGCTCTCCCTCAATAGCCCACCGTTGTCAAGAAGAACAAAACCGTTGCTAAGAAAAGCAACCGGTTGCCCAGGACGTGACTCTTATCACAGACCTCTGGTGGACTAACTGTAATCACATCAATCGGGTTTATATTCCGTCAGTGTGTTTACTGTGGGGAAAAAGAGAGGGTGACAACAATGGTGGAAAGAGGATAAAAGATGTAAGAGCTGTACTGTATGTTCAGTATAGTGGAGGAGTGGCCACAGGTGTGTGGAGGTGTTTGTTTTGGTTTCATCCTGGTGCTCGAGGGCGACATCTACTGGATCAAAAAGTCGCACCTTCTTCCTTTAATAGTAGCTGATTCACAAATTCAGAAATCTGATTCTTGAAGATATGAGGAAATCTCTACATATCAATTAGTAAGTGTAACTTTTTCTGTTCTACCATCAAATATTTTTGCTTTTCTCATACTTGCAATATTTTTCCCATTTCTTCTTTTTTGACAGATGACCTTTTTTGCCATGTAGAAGACAGGCAGCGACTGAAAATCCAAAGCCACATTGCAGCTGCCAGGAATTCACACTTGTGTCTGTATCCTGTGATTGTTATCTTTCTATAAGTCAGCACAGTGGCTGTGCCTAGCACTACGTCAGTGACCTATTATTAGTAATCATTAGTGGTTACTATTATTCTCAGAGCAGAGGCAGATGGGAAAATACTTTTTTTTACATCAGCAGTCTGATGTGAGGCTGTGCACAGAGGGAGAAACCCCAGCACAGCAGTCTGACTGGGAACCACCTGATAAGCCTGCTGTTGCTCTCGGAGCTGTAAATAGTCATTAACCAGAATACTGTCAGTGTCTGGATTCAGGAGCGACGCAGGAAACCCTGTATTAGAAGTCTGGTGTGTGGCTTAACGCTGCAATCGTATATCGTGAGTGCCGTTCAGCAGCAGATGTCATTATTGAAACCCTGCATCCATCATGATAATGTCTCTATAAATATACCATACGACTGCTATTTATTTATACACATAATGCCTGGTCGAGGGAAATTGTTATTGTCTATGAAAGGAGAGAGGCAAACATCATGTGGGAATAACTCTGTTTATGTGGCCCACATGCCAAACAATACACAGAAGCACGTTTTACTGCTCACCAGAGATTTCTATCAGGAAATACATCAACAGCCGCACACAGCAGCACGGTCACATGTGTGCTCTGCGGGCTGATAGAGAAGAAGAAGAAGAAGGGAGGGACACGGGGAAGAGGAAGAGAGGGATGAAGTGAGGAAGTGTGTGTGACTGTCACTTTAAGAGTCTGACGTTGGGAAAGTCGCCCAGTGCCTTTCTCATGACCCCTGAGGGGAGGCCGTCTTCCTTCTGGGTGCATGGATGGAGATGGGACAGATCAGGAAAAAAAAAGCCAATGAAAAAAAAAGGGACAACACAACATGAGTGTCATAAATGCCTTTAAGTCACTACTTCTTACTGTCTGTGTTCGCCCTCTGAGGAAAAAAAATCACAAACTGCTATTTTCTTGCTTCAAAAAGTGACAGCCAAACATCTCCAAGCAACAAGTTTCCCAGTTCTGTTTTTCCTCCGCTGCTTTCCCACACTTTTCTGTCATGTTCAGACTATAAATATGACTGTTTGTGTATATTTAAAAATAGGGTTGACTCAGTGAATGTGGGGCAGGAGGAGAAACTTGTCTCAGATGGTTTCGCCTGAACATGGTCTTTAGAGGTCAGAGCAGACTTTAATATATGCAGCTAATACTTCACTGCTCCACATTCTTTAATCACTCATTAATCCTGTGAATGTGACTTTCATTTAGGTAAGATAATTAGATCAAGGTGTTTACATGACCCCAGGCTCAATTGAAGTTTTTTTTTTCTTTAATTAAATTACGGTTGAAGTGTAAATGTTCTTGTCAGAGCCTCTGAAGTGTCTGTGAACATGTGTTGTCTGAAATGTAATCAACGCGGAAGAAAAAGGGTGAAAATGACCTCAAAGACAGATGATAAAATTCTACATGATGACGTTTTATGACAGAGATTAATAATATTAAGTAAGGCAGGCAAAATGTCTAAAAGAAACACAAAAAAGCGACGACAAAATACCAACACAAATAATCTTAAAGTTGCAAAATAACTACAAGGAAAAACAAAACAACTGTATAAGGAAGCAAATTGGCCACACAGTGATGCAAAAAATCCATACAAAAAAAACAAATTTTGACTGTAAAAGGTCAAATTTGTAACACTAAGTTGACCTGAGCGTGTGAGCAGGTGTTTGAGCAGTGAAACGTTATATTCAAGTAATGACATCAGCATCGAGTACCCATCCAGATGTTGTTATTGAACAGAGGTTGCAGTGTTTGTTCATGCTCAAGCACTGCTTGTTTACGCCAGTTGAGGACCATGAGGACTGACTTATGTACTGACTGGAGTTTAACGAGGTTTGAGCACTTTTGATAAACACTTGAAGCCTGGGTCCTCTACCGCGTACCTGCACACACAGACTTATACTCTATTAGCTTCAGTAATGTCAACTCTCTGCTTTCACATCAAGGAGCATTGAAAAAAACAGCAAGTTAAAGTTGTTGGACATCTTCTTTTTTTTTTTTTTTACTTAGCTCTGGTGATTGCAACATCTGAACAATATTATGTGCCGTCTCATATTCATGAGCATGTTTGTGTTCACAGTGCAGTGTGATGTCATAGTCTGCTCCCTCTTCGAGCTCCAAACCGTGCCGTGCTCACAGGAACTTTAAGGTTAGTACCGTCCATCCTGCTAACGAAAAATCCTGTTCTTTATGTGTTGTGTTAATCTTCTTATTCATTTGTTGTTCAATAGCGGTTAGCAAACCTTTACAAGCATTACTGCCACCCTGGGTTGGGGTGTGAATACTGCCATGTGTGACTGCATATTTCATCGTATTCACCGGATGACTGCATGCGTCTGAACCGTGCCAGTTAAGGGCAGTGGAGATACTACAGTCTGTTGGGACCCAAAGTGAAATTAATTAGGGGGCCCTCAAACCAGCATTAAGCAGGGCAATAAGAGTGAATACTGTCAGATGGGGCCCCCTTAAGGAGGTTTCCTAATTTTGACATTATGTGTCACTGCATTTGTTTACATTTTGTCCGCCCTCTGGGGCCCTTTACTTTTCTGGGGCCCCAATCAGTTGCCTGCCTTGCCTGTTGACAAGCAGCGGCTCGGGTTAAGGGCGAATATAAAAACCGTTACAGAACTTTGAGAAATCCTAAATTGATTTCAAAAGGACACAAAGGTACTACAAATGTGTTTGTCTTGATGTGACATGTCTGTGGTTTATGTGTCATGTCATGTTCCGCAGAACAGGAACCTGCTGGAAACCAGTTTTTAAACTGAGTCAGGCCCACTAAACTGTAACTGAATGTTACTTTTAAAACTTTCCTGTATAATAAATGGAAAAAAATATGAAATATAAACAGACAGAAAATGGCTATAAACCATGTTGAACAACTGATCTGCAAAGTTATCACAACAGACTACAAAGAGATGCCACATGACGTAGGCTTCTTGTTAGTAATCCTTGTTTGTACTTTTCTGAAGCTTGCTTAAATGTTGGATGGCTAAGTATGAGGAACTGGAACCTTGAGGATTAGAAAATACAACACAGTGTGATGCAACATTTTCGACAGAAGTAGGTTTCACAAGGTTAGGGAGAAAAACATTTTCCAAAAGGAGAAGCTACAGTAATTTTTCAACTGTGTGTGACTCCTCCTGCAGTGTGCTTGGCTCGCTCTTTATCCATCACTGTGAGGGTTTAACCTATACTAATCTCCTTGCAGGTTCTTGTTGTGCCGGGCCATGTACGGAGCGCCAGTGGGTGTAAATACACGGGATTACAAGAGACTGACGATTGGACAGCAAACTGCCTCGGCCGGGGAGGAGAAAACAGCACTGTTGTATTTCTGTGTCATTACGTATAGATAAATCCCTCAATCTCCTTCCTCAAATCAAAATTGCACCAGTTGCGAGGGACACATACATGGGGAGTGCGGCCTTCAAACTGCTCTAATCCCGGCTCAAAGTGGAAAGGGGCTTTGCTATCCATTTGGTATTATTCTAAGAAATAGGCAATTAGAGATAAGGCCCTGGTTGTAAGAAGACAGGGCTGCCTTATACACGGCCCTCGTGGGATGTATAATATATTTTAGGATGAGCTGTTGTCAGGGCAACAATAGGAGGTGAAACAGGAAATCAATGTGTCATATATAGAGTGTGTCAGTGTGCCAGGCTGCGAGACATGTTGTGTTATAGGAGGATTAGCACCCTAAGTGGCCCCGTGTTAAAATAATACATGAAGCTAAAAATAATGCGCTCATTCACTCCTCTAGCTCTCGCCTCTGACATCCCAGTGCAGCCTTTGAAGCTCACATGGGCTGACCTTGTTAAATAAGTAAAGTCCACTGTGAGACCCACCTGGAAAACAAATGACCGTGTTCTTCATGCTGCATGGAGAGTCCAGAGCGATTGTACAAACGGTCGAGTACAGAGATAAGACACAGCTCGTACATTGTTTCTATGAGCAGGTGGCCAATGATAGAGGACGTCCGGCTTATCGTGTGCACTCATGTAAATGTATTCACATCTGGCTAAAAAAACACAGCGCTAATGTCGAGGAATGAAGAAGTGGCTCATGTCAGTGCACTCTGTCACAGTTTTAAGCAGGATTGGAGCGTCTATAATTAGTCTGGATTGGGGTTGTTTGGATTTCCACTGAAGAGGACCAAGTCAATTCATACACTTGAACCATTCCAGTATTCTCCTGACAAACATACCAGTTCAATCCCCCTGGAGCCCAGAATAATTCCTGGAAGTTGCTGGAGTTTTAAACCCCTCCCCTTAATGAGCATCAATGCAAACAAACAACTTGATCTCAAAACAGGAAGACTTCGGAAAATTACGAATTGTTTTCATTTGGAAACTCAACCTCTTTTGTTTGTTGGTGTGTAAAGCTTCAGATTCCACAAATACTGTGTAGTTTAAAGCATTGCAGATGTTTACCCTCTGTCAGGGGCATGTTCAGGCTTCTTGGGGTGGGGTGGCCCAACTGGGGCTCTGACATGTGAAGGGGTGGCCTGAAGTTTGTGTGCACACATATGAATAAATAGCATCTATTTACCTCTTCTGTCCACACTAATCACATCAACTATGAAGTAACACAAGATCATGGCACCCCCCTGGTGGTGAAATGAACTACCAAACTCCATTGGATCTGCAGAGTCCCTCTGCACCTTTAAGAAAAAGCTAAAGACCCAGCTCTTTCATGAATACCTACTAACTTAATGATGATGGTCTCCATATTATTGATGATGATGATGGTAATGACGATGGTTTTTGTTTGATAACGATGACTTATAAGATGGTTTCTATACTGATTAGAGCTCTCAAGAACTGCCCTCAATGTTGTGCTTTGCCTCTGGTCACTTCCTGTCAGCACACCTGTCTGTGTGTCCAATCAGACTCAAAGCTGATCGTTTGCTCTTATTGACATTGTTCCTTTTTTCTAGATCCTTGCTTGTGTTGTTCTTACTCTCTGATGTACGTCGCTTTGGATAAAAGAGCCTGCTAAATGAATTGTAGAATGGCAACATATACATTTTCTAAGCTTGTTTCTTCAAGGACTCAGTTCTAAGTCACAATTTAAGTATTAAATTATTTTAACATAAAAAAAATTGCATCTGCACACTGAAAACTATGAACTATCCGTCTGCCACACAGCCTGATTAGCGGATTTTAGTCCCACTTCTGGCAAGGCAAATAGCCTTTTGGGGTGGCACCTGGGGTGACCAATAAGGCAAATGTCACCCCTGGTTGCGCCCCTGCCCTCTATGTATGAGCTTGGGTAACATTGTGTTTGGGCGCGCTGCTGTTACCGTCAGAAGGAAATGACAAGTTCACGGTGGTCTCCTGGACTCCTGCTTTTTAGTATGTGAGGCTGACGAGGGTGCACTGGTGCGAGGCACGCACCATGGGGTGAAAAGTTGTGTCTGGGGTGGTATTTTTGTCTGTGTTTTGGTTGAAGTTGCAATAATGATTATTTAATTGATTATGATGTGGTTTTAGGTTTTAAGGTTTTTGTGGTTTAGTCTTTTTCCAATTATTGCAAGCAATACGTTTATACAACAGAGACAAAGGAAATTATTTGTATCTATTCATGATACACTAGGACGGATTTAGGAATGACCACACTGAATGAAAACTTAGTTTGTCCATCTATAATTAGGCTTTCCAGATAACACAATGTCTGATAATAAAACTAGGAGGATGCTCACAAACATTTACCCGTATCAGCGAAACAATGAGAGATAAAAGACGACACTTCATGTGAGTCTTGAGTTTAAGAACAAACAGGAGGGCAAATTCAATCAAGCAATTAGAACAACGAGCTTAATGAGGCACACTGCCCATTGAACCTGGACTAATGTAATCAAATTAGCTGATCCAAACACGCTGTTGATACAATGTTAATGGGTTTATGAAACTAATCCACACATTTGAATATTATGCAGTTAAAGTTTCATACAAAAGAGACGATAAACGCAGGAAAGGACAGCATTCCAGTTCAGTGGACTTGAAAATATAATATTGTGTTTTTTGAGCTGTTGTGGCTTCAACTAATGTGTGTATTTATTATTCCTACCTGGACGTTGTACCAGGACACGTCTAGAACTTTCAACTCTAGGCAATTATTGGTTTATTGTTTAAGGCGTGAGTTTATTGTATGCCATTACATATCTATTAGGGTAGCTCCCTAAAAGACGAGAATTGAGGAATCAGCTGAGACGACCCCAATATGCAATGTGAGAGCAACAGCGTAGGCTATAAGTGGACTCACATTTTGTTGCTATAGAAGCGAGGTGGACAAAGCGGTACCTCTTATCTCTTTGCTGACCTTGTCCTGCACAGGTGAAAGACTTCTTGACAGAGTCTCATCCTTCCACCCTTTTTTAATCAAATGTTTCACTTCATGTGAATATTTGCTGTGGAAAATGTAAAAATAAAGGCAGATTTCTTCTGTTCATCTGACACCTACCCCTGGCAGCGATTAAAGACATTCAAAATTGTAATACAGAAATCGTAAATCTTGTCACTGATGCTCTTGTTTGCTTACAGAGCTCTTAAAGAGGCATCAGTATTAATTTGAGTCTGTTTTATTACCAGCTAGAAACACCTTTAAGTTTTCATTACAAGGAATAGACTAAGGGTTGGATTGTCAGGATAGAAGCAGCCCTATTGAATAAAAATGGAAGCAGACACAACACATAATGATGGGCTGTGAGCTGAGCTGCCACTAGCTTGTTTGTATGTGCTCAGCTTGATTTTTAGTGTTCATGGTTCACAAGATTTGTAAAGGGAGCTATATTATCCTAAGGTCTTAATCTCTCTTTAACAATCTCTCTCGTCTTGCTGATTAAAATTTGTAAGACCAATAAATAAAGCAGTTTTAGTTTAAAGATAATTGTTTGTTCTGAGGGGTTTCGGGGGCTGCATGCAGAGCTGCTGCTCACTAGAATCCAAACTTATCCAGTTTGATGTTTAAACTGAGAACATCGTAGTGTAACTGAAAATGCTACAAAAGAAATCTGCTTGTAATTTTTTTATGTACAAAAGATAAGATAAGTTGTGTCTTATATGTAAAACATGAGACTAATGTAAGCTAGTTGAGGAGTTTTGTCACATTGGACTGATTAAAAGAAAAGGAACCAACAGTCAAAGGTTTGTAACAAACAGTGAAATTTGATTCCAGCAGCCCTGCCATTTGTTACATTAATTTATATCCTTTGGATTTATTGCCATTTTTGATTAATTTGCTGCTTATACATTTCATATACTTGATTCAATGTCAATTATTTTGCCTGTTAGCTTTAGAAAACAGTGAATATGTTTTCTATAACCCAAGAAGGTTTCTTTAAATGTCTGATTCGTCCAACCAACAGTAAAGCTCTGGATATATTCACTTTACTGAACTTGAATATTGTCGATTCTCCAAAATATTTCTCAAATACTGAGTATACAGATGAGTAAGGTTCCTTCTGATTTGAACGGTCTGCTACTGTTCTCTCCTGCTCTAATTTCTAACTGAAACACAAACTCTACCCACTCTCGTTTGTCGGAGGATGTTTGCTCACTTCCTGCTCTCGGCTCCATCGGGGACTCAAGGAGCGCTCGGCTTTTCCTGTTGCCACTGGCTGCTATTCATGAACGCTTCCTCTCTGTATCAGGGCGGCCTCGGTGTTTTCAGGACACACCTGCAGGGCGATTGATGGTGAGTCAAACGCTGAGGTCATATTGTTGTCCTGTTGGACTGTGACACTGAATCACCACAGCTGTTAAAAGTCTAGATTAGTCACTTGAGGGCTTTACTTGCAATCACTCCCTGACATGCCTTAAAGGTGTCATAATATCATAAAGTGGTCTGTGTGGGAGCATTTTTTTTTTTTCAGGTGCTGCCCCTCCCCGGAGCAGAATTGAGATTGCCTGTGTCAGCCCATGTGATTGTTTTGGCAACAGAGCTGAAGAGCACACACAGTCTGTGGACAGCCAAAAGCAAACTGAGGCAGAATGTGAAGCTCCCGTTTGCTTTTATGTCTCACAGGCTGAAAGGGAGCTAGCAGGCTGTCTGTGGGAGCGAACACGCACTCACCTGAAGCAGATGGAGCTTCCGGACTTAAATGGATATCTCCTGTTTCTCCATCAGAGAGGGGAAGGGGTCCTTTAGAGATAAGGTTATCTGAATGTTCGAAGCATTTATGACTGCCTTTATCAAAAATGTCTTTATCGTTCATGCTGGGAGTTGGGTGGACCCAAAAAAGGACGATGAAATTATATTCAAAACGAATGACGGGGCGAACAGGAATCTCTGTATGCTATTTTAAATGGATGACTTTTAGCCAAATCTGATGCCGGGAAAGTGGAGTCATGCAGTCTGATGGACATAAATATTACTTTAAGGGGAGCTAGCGCAGCACCCAAACCACAATTTTGAGAGCCGAGTCAGATTTAGCTGTTTAATAAGAAGATTTGACTCTTTGTTCCTTTTTTTTTCACTTCACACACCCCTATAAGAGTCGGATGTTTTACCTGTAAGACGCCCATGTATCAGAGTTTCTCATAAGCCCTGCTGCCAGTCACACTTAAATGTTTGCAATGATGGACTCACTCTTTTATGCACCCATCTAATAAAATACATATGCAAAGTCTTTCTCTATTTTTTAAAGATCCCATATTATCCTAATTTTCACCTTCCGTGTTGTCAGTCTGTAAAACATATACAGAAGCTTTGCAAGATTTGCAGCTCAGAAAAACAATTTTTTTTAATCTTGTACTGTCATCCATAAAAACCATCATTGCAGCCTTGTTGCAGCCTCTGCCTTGTTTCAGCTGCTGTCTCTTTAAGACCTCCCTCCCCACATGCCCACTTTCTTCTGATTGGCCAGCTCCCTGGAAGCCTTCCAGAGGCAGAACACTGTAGGGCTGCCAGTGGAGGGCTGCTACCCGGTGCTAGGAGAAGAGTGCCTGAGTCAGAGGTTTTAACAGCTGACGTCGAGGCTTGAAGCAGTATCGTAAAATTATTGGTTTCATATCGTTGAACTACAGCGTGATTTGCAGAACAAGCAGAATAGCAGACTTATCCTCACATACATTTACCTCATAAGCAGAAACTTTGTCCCCGTTAAGTACGGGAATCCTGCATTGTTACATTATACGTTAGCTTAAAAATGGGGATCAGCATAATAGGTAAACTTTAGTAATGTTTTTAAGGATGTGAAGGGTTTGGGTTAGCCAGCTTTGCAGCTGCTCAGCTCCCAGCCCCCCCCAAGATGAATGGAGACACTGACTTACTGAAGAGTGACTTTAAAACAATTTCCAGCAGACAACTTTTATACTGCTTTTTTAAGTCCATTTACCATTATTATTGTTTTAAAGGTCCCATATTATGCTTTTTCTGGTTTTATATGCTCTTTAGTGTGTTTTCCAAGTGTCCTGTGCATGTTTAGGCACATCTATGTGCAAAAATTACAAGTCCGCGGAAACGCGGCTTCTCCTATGTCCTCCTGTTAGCTGTAGCATTAGCTGCATGTAACGCTCGGTTCTAGCCCCCCTCGATAAAAATTTGTCAGTGCGGCTTCATTGTCAGTGTGAGATCACTGATCTAAGCCCATTGGCTCGTTGTGGCAAGCCCTGCAGCTCATGCTGAAATTTCCGAGAAGCGTGCTGAGCAACTGACCAATAACGACAGAGCGGATCGGCAGACCAATCAGAGCAGACTTGGCCCACGTGGGGTCTAACAGTGGGGGCTCAGCAGAGTGCAGCTGACGGACTCAGAGCGTAGAGGGAGCAAGGAGGAGCAGTACATGAAAACAGAGACTTTTTTATAACTTTATCTATTGTGAACGTACAAAAGTAGGTACATAGATTAAATATATGAACCCCAAAAAGGGCATAATATGGGCTCTTTAATTGTCATAAACAGGATAAAGCATTCTAGTCGGCTTATTTACATAAGTTAGCAACAGCTCGGCTCTCGACTCCGTTAACCTCAAGAAACACAGATTTTCATTCAGTGTTTTTACGGGGGCTGCACAAGTCATTGCAATTTCATCGTTATTATGAGCTTTCACAATAAACACATTTGTTGCAATAAAAAATATAAATTGTTAACAAGCAATGCTTTCTCACTCTTCATGTGTTCATTTGACCTATTAGATAGTATAAATTAGTACTCTTTGTTGCCAAGCTAATGGCCTTACATGCCAGCATGAGGGCTAACAACAGCTAAGAGAGCTGATGGATGTATGAGGAAACGCAGCAGAGTGGGGGCTGATTTGAAACGTGTCTACAAAGTGGCTGTTACTATACAGACTAGTGGATACCTCCCACAGAGTCACGTTACCATCTCTGGTCAGAACTGGGATTTCAGGACCACTGTCCGATGGACAGATGATCGGCACAACACAGAATACATAGGGGACAACAGGAATGTCTGTGCCCGATGTATTTTTGTGAAATATACATAATTTACCAGTAATCAATTACTCATTACAAAAAAAAACAAGTACCAGAATAATGAAATGACTGAGAATCCCAATCCCTATTGGGCCTGAGTATAATGCTGATGCTAAGCTATCAGCTACCCTCAGAGTAATTGGTGTTTATTGTTTATTTTTTTCAATTCATATCTTTATCGCAAAACTGATCGCAGTAATCACACTTTGCATATTTTCTCATATCGTGCAGGTCAAGAGAAGTTAGTGGATATTTCAGCTGCTGGCTAAAACCTTTGAAATGATAAACATGAAAGAAGTGTTGCCTAAAGAAGCTGAGCTCCTATAAACAAGCTGCTAGCAGCTCAGCTGTTGGCTCCTCTTGCTACTGGCTGCTTCTGAATTGTAAAGTGCCAATACTCAATCTGACAGTAAACAGTACATCTGTGCTGTATACTGTTAGGATCTACTGTTCAGTAGGTCCATATTTGTTCCTACTTCGTCTGATTCATTCAGAGTGGAAGTGACATCATTAGCCCGTCTCATGTTATTGACACTCCAACTTACATGTGATATCCACGATGGTTCAGAAAATAATACAAAACTCCACATTGCATGTAAACAGTTTAACAACTTAACATTTGAAAGGCGTGTTACCCGAACCGGAAGCATCCACCCTTCTTATTGTTTTTTTTTTCATCCTCCTTTGTTTTGACTTGAAGGTGCACCTGAAGTGACGTTTTACATTTGATTTTGCACAGCATTGTGGGTGTTAAAATACAATTCATTTCCTTAAAGGGTGCATCCAAACCATACTGTACAAAACCTAACTGTTGCACAAAGGTTAGCATCCATCCTGAAATGTTCAGTCTACTGAGGTGGACCCAAGAAATGCCCACTGAATGACCCCGAGGGTTCAGTCTACTGAGAAGTCTGCACTCCATACTGAACTGTGGCCTCTGTTTCTCCAACAATGTGTAAGCCTGTTTTTTTTTTTTAAACAGGAAACTGCTTTATTGCGTGTTTTTTCCATTTTTTTAAATCAGAGGGTTTGGTTGTTTTGAAGAGGTGGAGACCTTGCCAAATAACTGAACTCCTGATTCAAAAAATAAATAAACATGCAGAAAATCTGCCGGCCATTTTTTACTCCCATTTTGAAAGTTTCCATTGGTCGTGCTGTTGCTTCTCGATTAATCTGGCCTTAATGCATTTTAAGATCAAGGGTGCAGAGGTTCACCTGACTAGAGGTGAAACTTTTAGGGGGAAGCCCTAGAAGGAAACATGCAAAACTTCTTTCAAGAATGACCTCTGTCTAACTATCTTATGAAACATCACGACAAATCATAATGTGTAAAAAAAAAAAAAAAATGATGCTCCCCTCAAGATCCGACTGTTAAGATTTTTTTTAACCTGAATTAATCATTTGCAACGTCTCATTCCTTAAAAGACTTTAAAATAAAAAATAAAAAACATGCAGCTGCACAGTGCCCCAATTTTTCAAATCAGAGAGATGGCAGGAGGAAAAGTAGGCTGCCTGTTACATTAGAGCTATCAGTGGAAGTAGGAGTTAAATACATTGCTAGAGAGAGTGTCTGTCTGCTAATGTTGCCGCAGCCATAAAGGGATTATTCTTCCCTGGAAGACATAATCATGTGTAACACACTTGTTTCAAAACGCTGTGAAAAACAAACAGGTGTTTCAGCTTTAATTCCCACCTCTTCATCCTCTGGCACACATTCACGAGAACCCCCAGAAACACACCCGCTTTTTCTCTAATTTCCTCATTAGTCATTAAGACGTGCTGGAAATGAGTATTCAGTTTCATTATCAATGAAGGAATGAGGGAGATATTTTTAAAAGTAGGGCACAAAATATGGGGAATGAATGCACTTAATGTTGACAACCCCCACAGGAGATGGAGAAACAGCAGGAGTGTGCTGATGAAAATGTTTCACATTGGTGAATGTAATGAATGAATGTCACCTTGGAGTAGGCTATTATAAGCCAACTTTTTTGTATTGGTTTGAAAACTTTAAATAAATGAAGTGAGTGTTTAAATGTTATTTAGTGTATCATAATTGCAAACCTAGAAACGCGTAAAAAAATAGGTATTTTTACTCACGGGAGAGCCCCCACAGGAAGGTGAAAGAGAGCAAAGTAAGTTTCCTCGAAGTGGTATAGACCTCCATGGTTGATGTTTCCACTTCTCAGCGTGTTAATGTCCTTGTCCCTGCTTTATATATGAGCTCTGTGTCGCCTCAGGCAAAAAGCTCTTCAAGTGTGTCAGGTGGTTTTCCGTCAGAGAGCCGGGGAAGGTAAGGGACACTTCAGGTGAGGGGGGAATGTGGACGCCGTCTGATCCCGCAGCCACAGGAATCTCTCTCTTTTTTTCCCACTTTGCGGTCAAAGTGAAGTGTGAATTATTATCAACAGCTCCGACGCTGACGCTCCTCCGGCACTCTTCTTCGGCTCCTGTTAACGCTCGGCTGCGCTGTCTTTACCCAGACGGCCGCGGGAAGCCGACAAGTCCGCAAGTTGACATCCTGTGTCCTTTTTTTTCTGAGAGAGAGAGAGAGAGAGAGAGAGAGAGAGAGAGAGAGAGAGAGAGAGAGAGAGAGACAGAGAGAGAGAGAGAGAGAGAGAGAGAGAGAGAGAGCGAGGGACTCCACGAGCGAGCTTGTGCACGTAATACCTTATTCTAGCACGAGTTCCGGTTACAGGCTTCATAATAAATCGCATTATTTACGGCAACCATATTTCATGAACGCTTTGAGTGACCGTCTGCTTTTATTTTGAAACCAGACGTGATGACATCCGCTAAATCACCGCTCGTTTTTTTACAACTTGACTCGTACACCTGTGCTGGTTAACAGCGGTTTGTGCAGGTGCCTAAAAAAGGCTATGATGACATAATCAATTTGGGATGAAATGCTGAATGAGATCCAGAAAATGAATATGAGCAGATTAAGGGGAAATTGGGGACGGTTGTAACAGTTTTTCTTTTTTCTCTGAAAAGTGTAATTCAGCCTATACTTCTCCTGTAATTTTTCAATATAATATAAAGATGAATACATATGTCACATATCGTTTTATATAAATAAAAAGAGTTAGAAGCCTGGGGATAGACGCAACATAAATCAAGGATGTATTATATATATATTATGAAATAGCTGTTATCAAGCTTTGCCTGATGTTTTTTGTTTTTGTTTGTTTCTCCAGATTTTTTTTTTTGGGCAGGCTTCTTATGCCTTTATTAGAGAGACAGGACAGATGATAGAGTCAGAAATCAGGGGGAGAGAGTGGGGAATGAAATGCAGGGAAGGAGCCACAGGTAATTCCGGGCCGCCCACTTTGAGGACTACAGCTTCTGTACATGGGGCCACCAGCGCCCTAGCTTTGTTTGTGTTTGTGTATAGAACGTAGTCCTAGAGTCAATGTGCAGATTTTTACAAATGCTGTTCAATCTTTTTATATTTGAGTTTTCAAGAGGAAAATGTAATTTTCCATCCTTCCTTTCATTCGTTATCATTACTGCTTACCACGTGTGGGGATGCAGGGGGCTACAGACAATCCCAGCTGTCATTGGACGAGAGGCAGGGTACACCTGGACAGGTTGCCGGTCAACCACAGGGCTGACAATGAGCCAACCACACACAGTCACACTCACACCTACAGTCAATTAAGAGTCAGGTCTTTGGAGTGCAGAAGGAGGTCTGAGTACCCGGAGCGAACCCACACATTTACAGGGAGAGCATGCAAACTCTACACAAAGAGATTCCCCCGTGCAACCAAGGTTTTAGCCACGGACCTATTGTTGTGAGGTTAACCAGCACACCATCACTGTGCAGCCTTCAAAACTACTTACCATATTTAGCATTGTAAGTCAAAGAAAAACATGTGAGTGTGAGTTATACAGCAAATCTTTTGTGAATGAAAGAGGAATATGTGAGAAAAATCATAGTCAAAATGCTTTTAATTTGAACTAAACTGACCTAAAAGAATGTCCCATCAACCCTGCCTCAGTTCAAATGTGTCACAGCTGACCTCTAATAACCTCCCTTTGCCTTTAAAATAAATGCAAGGGGAATAAAATCATCGTTAAATTCTAGGCAGGCATCCTCGTGTGCGACTTGCCAGTTTTCAAACACCCCGGCTCAAGCTTTTTCAACAATAAGCCTATTTCCAAACCCACACAACAAAGCTCCATCCTTCTCCCCAGCCTCCCTCTCAAATCTTCAGCTGCTGCTCTTTCATGTGTGAAGAGGTGTGGGTCTGAAAGCAGAAGCAGACCGGACTCAGCTTGACATGAATTCCCCAGGTGAGCTCACCCCCCCTGATGTAGAAATATGGACTGACCTGCGCTCCGAGGTGCTCAGGCCCCTTTATTTCACTTTCTGAGGTTGCCCAGTTGCCTCAGCAACAGGGGTGAGGCTAATGCAGGAGGACTGCTCAATTATGAGAGGTGAACGAGGGTTACTCCTGTGATTCAATCCAAAGCAGCAGGGTTCCAGCTTTATGGGGATGGGATTTTTGTTGTGTTGTTTGAAATTGCATCTGCCCCTCCAGCTGGAAGCAGCAGCATGCAGGGGGAAGCTGTCAAAACAGGCCTGTTTTTTATTTTCTGCAGAAATAATTTGAGCGGGGCACAGAGGCTAATACTGGATTCTGGACGAGATGGCTAATCCAAACAGACCAAAACAAAGTCTGCAAAAAAAAAAAAATGATGAGCAAACCTGACACCTGGAGGACAAACATACCCCTCCTGCTAATTCCTCACACACCTCATTACACATTCAAGATTTGTCTTCTTTTCTAATAAAATCTATATCAAAAGAAAAGATGAAAAAGTGTGAACTATCAGCAGTGTGTGACATATTTCCTTCTAATCCTGTAATGTGTCATTAGCTTGGGTAGTTTGGGATGGCAGCTACATTTGCATGAGCCCAGGAAGGAAGGAAGCAAATTACATAACAATTTAAAGGAGTAAAATTAGGAACATTCATTGCTGTGAAAAAAGAACTTGTCATATCCACATGTGGTTATCCTGTTATAGTGAGAATAATGTTGAATCTATGTGACAGATAAAAGTGTATTACAAAAGCAATTTTGCCAACAAACCTGTGTTCATCTCCCCATATAAAACATCACAACAAACAGCTCCTATAAGCACTCATAGGTGCATCATAGTAGAGCACAATATACTGTATACACACACACACACACACACACACACACACACACACACACACACACACACACACACACACACACACATATCATAACTACACATAACTACATAGCATAGCAGAATTTGAGCATCAATATTCATATAAACCTGAGAAGGTTAGTCTCATCTATAACGTTTAAACTATCTCTCAAACAGCTGTTTTCACACATGCACTCCTGAAAATTTCAGGACAGTCTGCCCTTGAAATCCTCCTGAGCTGCTTGTTAACGTGTCCCTTACAGCGTGAAGTATTGTCAGACAAGAAGGGGTTCTCAGGAGGCAAGATGTGATGTGAAAAAGATGGTGGTGGAATCCAAGATGGCAGACGATCTCCCAGAGTTCAACATGATGATGAGAGTTTTTTGCCTTTTCGTCAATGACACATATAATCAAAGAATCAAAGAACATGCAGTTCTTCAAAAGCCTCATTACCCACCCTATATCTGTGAATTTTTCTGACTTTTACTTGCTGCGTTCACACATCAGGTCACCCTTACTTCATGTGGAAAGAAACTGATAAGGAAAAAATCTATGTAACATAAGAGTGAAGAATTTGTACATTTGTGTTCACTCATGCAGGCCACCCTCGAAAACTTCTGGAATTTCTCAGGAGCTTTGTGCACGTTGTGAAAACACAAGCAAATAAAAGATGATTCTTATTGATGAAATAAAATATACTCATGTTACTGTCTAACAAAGAGACAACTTTACCAGCGTTGTCCTGAGCTGAGATTGGTATCCCTAAACGTATTCTTAAAAAAAAACAAGTTTAATCATTTCAGAGTCATCACTGTTAGCTAATTCCTGTTTTTAAAAGTAAAACTGTGGACTCCTGCAGTCTTAATGATTTCACTTGCACTCCACCATTAGGTTGCTTAAGTATTATTCACAGCATCATTATACTTGAGAGTCTCTGCAAGTCTGCGTTCCTGTTCTTTGAGAAGTGTGCAGGATAGAGAAATGTACAAAATGCTCTGCAGAGAGTCATCTCTCCTCCAACTGTTCAAACACTGAGCTCACATAGAAGGATGTTTGCTTGTGCATACATTTTCCATAATTTCCTGTCATCGTTAACACTGTGCCGTGGGTTCAGACACCAAGATGATATCAAGTCATCAACATTTAAATTTTTTTTTTTTTGCGGCTAGTTTCTTGTATTCATAGAAAGTTCTACATTGATGAACAGTGCTGCATTCTCATTCCCCGTGCACTTATAACAAAGGGTTTATGGTGCAGGAACACATGAATATGTATTTCACAGTGTTTGCTTTTTCCAATTCGAGACAACTTAAGACCGGCTCTCCCTGCAGACTGCAGAGAAGTTTGAGCGCTGATGTGCAGAGGATTTTCTGTGAATGCTTTGTTATTCATCAGACGCTCTGTACTCTGCAGCTGGAGCAGAATAAAGACTCATTTTACTGCAAATACATCGGATTCATGCGTCACCTGTGTGACGGCATTTCTGTATCTCTATGATTGAATGAATTTCTTAGGACTCTTATAAACAATGTGGAAGTGAATGAATCCTTTGATAAATTATAAGAATAAAGCAGATGAAAAAAAACTGAATGCGGAGCAAAATGTGAGAATCTATTGTCTTCCTGATCAGATTATCTCAGATTATAGCCTGTAGGGTATGTAGACATAACCTTCATAGTATTATTGGCTTATGGTTGTCATCATCAGTGTCCTAGATATTTATCCCAGTACGTTTTATATCTGGATTTATCACATTTATATCTTGTACAATTTAAAACATGTTTTTATTTATAGTCTCTGGTAAATCAGGATAAAACAAAATCTGTTAAGAGAAAATTACACAAAATATAATTCAGTGGACTCCTTCTCTCAGGCAGGATCCAGAAAGAAAGAAAGTACTGGAGCACACAGATCACTTCAGGAAGATGTATTTAGGTGTACAGGACGTTTCCACTCATCTCAGAGTCAAACAGGACAAGTACAGATTTAAAAAAGCTAAATACACTGCTGCTCACAGTGAGACATCACTCATTGGTTAATGAAAGTGGGAGGTAAGAAGGAGTTAACTGGTACTGTGACATCACTCATGTGTTACCCTCATCATATAACATCCCATCACAAATGTTATAACATTTACATTATAGACACTTTTTACTAGAGGTGGAGAAAAAAAAAAAGATTCTTATCTTCTGACATTTTAAATAGATTCCTAACTTTTCTTAGGTAGGGGGGTAATCAGTCACTCCCTGCTAAGTGCTAATGCTAGCTCTTTAACTCAGTAGAATGTCAAATAGAGCAACAAGAAATTCAGCCAGTCTCACAGATGACTGGAGTAGATCCTGAAGTATGTACTAGTTCAAAAATAGACTTTGAATCAAGAATCCAGAATTGTTTTGAAATTGAAAATAGATTCTCAATTGAATCGTGACCCCAAGAATCAGAAACGAATCGTGAGACACCCAAAGATTCCCAGCCCTATGATTTACACAACATCTATTTATCAATAGAGAGAAAACTGAAGACAATATAAACAACATTTCAACAACACAAGAGACTTAGTTCTTCATTTAGTCCATAAGGTTTAACTGTGCTGAGTGTATGAAATGCTTCTCTTTTCAGCAGTTTGTTAACATTCAGATATATACTAAAGGAAGATTCCTGTGGTGTTTCCAGCGTTTAATTGCATGAATTCATTGTGAAAAAAAGCAAACAGGCTTATCAAATATACAACAGCAAAGGCATAATGAAATATTAACTTTCATTGTGTATGTGTAATGTCTGCCATCGAGTCAGGAATATTTAGCACCTGCTATGTAAATAAAATAGTGAACAGCAAAATGTTGCATGAATATTTAATTGCATGAGCTTTAATCGTAATAAAAGAGCAGTAAGTGTATATGTTGGTGTATTGTCTGATGTGTAACATCTTGAAATTGTTTTTTTATACAGTGTAACATGTTTTTTTTTTTTTTTTTAACTCTACCTGTTATGATACAGTCTCCAGATTTAGATAAAACAGGATATTTATTCTTGTTCCAAAGGACTGCACTCTGAAAGGTCAGTGATTTTGTCTCTTTGCACTCACAGAACATCTCAGACACACACAGTGTCATGAGTGGCATCCCATCCTTTTACTCCCTCAGAGGCTCCTTTGAGTTATTACTCAGCTTCACATCCATCACATTATATTCTTTTGATTTATTTTACAAATTAAAGCCTTTTGAATACATATATATTATTTAAAAGTGACAGGTGAAGGAAGTCATTTTTACCCCTCATCATTTATGGATTTTCAGCAATAGCTCTCTGTGGCCATCTTGTGGCCAAATAGAGGAATTACGTCTTCTAAGTCTTAGTAAACACTCTTTCAGATACTGCAACTACATCACACAAAGATTCAGCATTCCACCCTTTTAATCTTATTTCCACCCTCCCATTTTATTCTACAAAGAGAAATCAAAACAGATGTGCTCCTGCATTGTTGTTCCACAACATTTCATTTTACAAAGTATAATTACTGTAGTTTTCCTCCTTCAGCTTCAATCAATCAAACCTTTATTTATTCTCAAAGGATATTGAGGTTTCCCTCATTTCCAATGCCATGGAGATTACAAGCACAGTAAAACAACAACAAACACAATCAATAACAACTTCCAGTCAAGCTGCAGTTCCCAAAGATGAATATATAAGGCTGGCACAGATATGAGAAATTATGAATTTGCCTTAAGACTAAATCAAATCAAAAGTAGACCTACATGAAACAGGAGAGGTCAGAACACAACCTTTTACATCTCTCTGCCGCTCTGTCCCTCTCTTTTCTTTAAGTCTAACAGTCTGAATAGTTATTCAAATGAAAAAATGTGTCTTTATTTGCATATAGAGCTGAGATGATTCAGTTGTAATTTTTATGACAGGCGTTAACAAATGTACTTCACTTGCATATCAGTTGTGGATGAAGTTGATCTCTTGGATGGATTTGAGGTCACAGTGACCTTGACCTTTGAACACAACATGTAATCAGTTTCTGATTCCCGAGTGGAGGTTTGTGTCAATCTGACATCAAAGATATTACTACTAAGATTTTTCTGAGACATGGAGTTCACAAATATAATAGTTGACGCACATTTCTTTGTTTTATCAGTTTAGCACGTGTGACTCGTTGGCTTGAGTCCAAAAACAAACTAACAAACACAACATTTTCCAGTTGGATATGCCAATCCTTTCGATTAGTCGACATAATAAAGACTTGTGGATAAAAGAAAAGAAAATGCTTCTTGCCTCAGTAATCAACTTTCACCACGGTGTGCCACGCTTAAAAACCATTGACCTTCCTTGTGCTCAAAACCTGCTGCTAATCAGCATCATTTAAATAAACTTTGGCTCCCTCGCTTTACAGTGCCACCCAGTGGTCAGCCCAATAAATAAAACACACAAAAATGGCTCCAACAATGATTAATAAAAACAATGTCTTGGATTATGTCTGCGTGCTGAGGAATAAAACACACAGACAAACAGAAGAAAACATTATTCCTGTGATCAAAATTGCGTACTTTTCTTTTAAAAACTGCAGGTACCCTAGTGTGTGTGCACTGCAGTGCCTTAATCACTGATTGATACTTTACATATATCTGTCAGAGTCAGAAGGGCATCAGTGTGCTCTCTCAGTGGCTCAGTTAATGAGAAGTATGAAAAGTCGTTTCATAGACTGAAGTAAATCAAAGCCTGGGCTATCATTAGAAGTTATACGGTATATGTTTATGTTCTATGATGTATATAATGCAAATCGAAAACATTCAGAAGTATGGGTTTTACATGCTAGCATCTTAACATTTGGATTTTTCTGCATGAAAATCCAGAAGATCACTTAGGTGATGACATTTCATCATGAGCTAGACATGAATATCTACCAGCATCCATGGAAATCTATCCAACGTCCAACCATCTTTACGACTTATTTGTTGTGTAATTTCTGTGTAGTTTCTTTCAGGAGCTATCAGAGGAAAGTCAGCAGCTCTGTTTGCAGGATTCCTACTCTATGGCAGTGATTCTCAACTTCAGGGTCCCGACCCCCGTGGGGGTCACCAGATAATTTGTGGGGGTCACCAGAAGATTGTGGAAAAGAGAAAAAATTACATTTAAAAAAAATAATTCACATATTTTTGACTTGGTGACAGTTTTAACATTACAGCCCTTGTACCAGTGATATAGTTTGTCTTATAAGACTGTTTTATGGAGCTGTTAGGAGGCTGTTATAGGCTGTCTGTGTGCTGGCTGTGTGATGGCTCCTGCACATACTGCATGCCTGCTGTGTGAGTGACTGCTGTCAGCCCTGTCTTTCTTTTTAAGTCATGCCATAAATAAGGCCATTAACTATGGATTATAAACATTTCTGGGCTTTATAAATGTCATGAGAATCGACTTCATATGGGGCCGGTTGGGTAGCCAACACCAAAGCTTTTATAATGCAGGGTCGTGACTCAGAAAGGTTAAGAACCACAGCTCTATGGTGCATGAAGGTCTTTCATGAGACTTCATGGTAGGAAATCCGAGCAACAAAAAACAAACACAAACAAACACATTTTCACCGCTTGGCAAATGTCAGTGAGTTTCCCATTTATTGTTTTTCAAACATGTAAACATACGAGACAGTGACTTCTCAAACAATCACAAACAAGACAAAGTGCCAACCAATAAAATATAAAATATTTCATATTTATCTTTATATACGGTTTACCCCAAAACAAATGAACATCGCAAGTTTGCAAAAGCCGGAATGCTCGAGAACATTGATATTCTAAATATATTTTATACTTATATATAAGGTAGATTTCATGTACATAGATTCAATATGGACTCATCCATCATGTGATTCACCACAGCGCGGTCCTTTCCTGGCACATTGCACATAACCTCAGGATTCAAGTTGAAGAGTTTGATTGTTGGTCAGTGATGAGGTCACCTCTGCAGCGTATAGGATTACCTTTACAAGTCATACAGCAGTGCTCATTGTTACGTCTGTTAGCATGTAGGTTAGTGGCACGATTATGTGTTATCTACAATACTGGTGCATTTAAATACCAGTTTTTTAGTGAGGAGCTGCTAAGACTTCAACACTGTTTCTGGGATGTCAGAGTACCCACAATCCCACAGCTGCAGCTAGAGATGCTTCAAAGGGGTGGATCAACACACTGAAGCCCCTTTTCAACTGCAGGAACTTTCCCCCAGAAGTTGGGGCATTTCGAGGAAATTAGTATACTTCACTCCAGTCAAAAATAAAATAAAATGTGTTTCCAACTCAAAACTCTGTCACTTAAATTAATAAAGGCTGTCCAATACAAAGATTAGACTTTTCCTTCCTTTGTTTCCAGTTCAGCGCTACACCAAAGTCTTAAATCAGCCTGCATGAGTCACAGGTCAGAGTTCTCCATATGTGCTGGACAGAATGGGTAAGTCCCATTCCCTTCTCTTTAACTTGCACAATTTTTCAGATAAGGGATTTCATTAAACTTGTGAGCACTTATTTACTGCAGCTCAGCTTGCAGCCCTGAGGCCTAGCCCATGAGCATCAAAGACTAATTGTTTTTGAACCTGAATCTACTTTATTCAATGTTTTTAATTATTTCTCCATCACAAGGTATCTTTTTTGGGAAAGGCAGAGTCCTCTAACCTATAATGCAATATACGCCCCTACAAATACACTAGTGGCAGTTCAGCTGGCAGCCCCTGTAGCACTCGACAAAGAGCATCAAGGAGATGCTGCTGCATTCAATGTTTTTACTTCATTTTCATTGCAGGCTCTTTTTGTTTTAAAGAAAAAAGCACTGAAGGAATTCTGAGCAAAAAAACAAGATGAGTTCCTAAGAATTAGCTAGCTGCAGCTCAGCTTGCAGCCCCTCCTGACATTATGTGTCATCTGAAAGAAAGTGCTGTAGAATTTGTTATCTTTAATGTGAAACTGCTTTGTTCAGGGTTCCAGTTTTCCCCTGGTGCTAATGTGAAGGTGTGTTTGAGAGGAGAGAGGTAAGAGGGGAATTCTGTGTACAATGGTACAGTTAAAAATGCCAAGTCTAGATATTCAACTGACAAAAAAATACATTTGACACCCCTGGATTAACAGGTGTCCATGCTGGCCAATATGATCTGGCTAACTTTGACAAACACTGGTCTTTTCTTTATCCCCCTTGTTTGCATGGAAGCATCTCTAGCTGCAGTCCAGTTACATGTGCAAACCATAAGGCATAAATCAGCTGTTCCTCCTTGAAGACTTGTGAATTCAGGTCCAGACCTCAACAGTCAAAAGTAAAAGGCAGTTTCAGAATTAAATACACACTATGGTCCCCCCCTCGCTGCCTTGTTCGCTACATCCTACTGAGGTAGACAGACGCATACTGCAGTAGTCACCTTACCGACCCTAACATTCCCTGATGAGGCAACATTGATCTACACTAAAAAAGCAGCAAGTTCCTTTGTAGTGCACATTAGCCCAAAATAATACGTATATACTTCCTGGAGGTCGCAGCTCTGTAATACTTGAGCTACTGTTCCCGTATTTTTGCAAAATACATTTACTGTATTGTGCATTGTCATTCATTTAAGTCTCATTAAGGATCTAATGATGAATCAGTTCAACACAGCTGAAAAAAAGCTGCAAAAATATGCCACACATCCATGCAGCAGTACAGTACTTTCAGCCTCGCTGGCTGTAAAACTTACTTAATGATTTCAGTGAAGGATTAATCGGAGACACTGAGCATCGTTTACAGTGTTTCTTTGTTGTTATATTTCAAGGAATAGCCTACAGCAGTTTCCAGGCACTCCAACAGGGAGCCTGCAGAGAGGAAGTCCAGCTCCACCTCGATGAATTTGATGTAAATGGCGAAACGCTGAGATGAGTCTTCACCCTCGTGACCCACGCTGCAGTTCTCCTGCAGGAAACAGGTCACAGCGGAGGGTTCCCCGGGGACGTAGTGTTTGACTGAACCCTGAAAGTGCTGGAAGAGACACTGCTGAATGGTCCTGTCCTCGGCTATCCCTAGGTAGCAGTATGTGACTTTAGCTCCAGTCCTGTCCCCTCTCCCCGCTCCTCCTCCTCCATCAGCCTGACTCTGCACGCCGTTCTCTGACTTGCAATGAGGTAAGCTGACATCTTCACTGTCGCTCTGAGGAGAGGTCTGAGCGGTGAACTCTTCCTCCTCCTCGTACCCGATAGCGTAGAGTCCGTACGTCTTGGGGATGTCCCCAGGAAGGAGGTAGTGGTAGGAGCCCTTGCTGCTGCTCGCTGCCCTGGAATGGGACACGGGGATCCAGTCCACGTCCATGTGCAGCTCCAGACACCGCGCCTCGCTGATCGTGATGTCCAGGAACTTGTAGTAAACATTCTTCCAGTTCATCTTCTGGACTTTGGTCATGACGATTCTGCCCTCGGGTTTCTCCGGGTTGAAGTACTCGCGGAGCCTCTTCCCCAGCGGGACCTGCGAGCTGATCTCGGCGTAGTGGTAGCGCACGTCCTCGCGCCACCGCGTGTTGTAGCCCACGCCGAAGATGGCCAGCTTGTTGGAGAGGTGGAGGCGCGAGAACTCCGTCCACGTCTGGAAGTGCTCCCATTTCAGCTGCACCGACTCCAGGATACGCATCACAGTCTGCATCATGTCCCTTTTTCTGCAGAGAACACAAGATGCATACTGATGACATAATAATACAACACATTCAACATGTTGGAGAGTGATTCATTAGCAAAGACTAGTCAGTCAAAGAAAAAGCAACCTGTTGAAACGATGGCTTTAAACACTCTTTACCTGTTTCACATGTATTGGCTTTGTCTGGAATGCCACCAGATCATTTTAAGACGTTTTAAAGGTGAGGAACCTCAGGTAATATTTTAGCATTAAAGGGGACATATCATCCCCCTTCTCCACCTTTTCAAACAGTCCCCTGTGGTCTAAATGAAACATCTGTGCTGTGCTTTGGTCAAAATATAACATGAATCAAGCACCAGAGGAGGTTTGTGACCTCCAGCTCTCTCAGAACGCTCCGTTTTGGTGTGTGTGTCTCTTTAAATGAAATGACCCCCCCCCCCCCGAGTTTTCCTGATAGACATCACTCCTCTGTAGCAAGAATAAAAATGAAAGACCTGTGCAAAAGTTTTGTTCTAGGCTGGGGGTGGAGTCCATGGGTGGAGATACCAGAGGAGGGGATTTTTTTTACCAGAATCCCACTGTGATGTCACAAACTAAGAAAATTTGAAACACAGCCCTTTTCTCTGTGTTGTAAGACTTATACAGACCACAAACAAAGGACTGGATGGGTTTATTTCACATTTTGTGGATCAGTAGACACTCAGGTTACCTAAATATATGTTCAAAAACACTGTGGAAGTGGATTTTTCATAACATGTCCCCTTTAATATCTATGCAAGTGATAAACTCATGTCAGCTTAAACAGAAGACACTTCCACTCACTCCTTTGTATCATCACCATCAGCCATAACATCATAATCTATGCCACAATCACACACTGATAGACTGATTAGCAAGTTTTGCTAGATTATTTAGCCTTGAGCGATGGCCCGAGAAGCAGCAATGACACTTTTGCAACACAAATTTAGTTTGAAATAGAGGACCTCTCTCCTCCGTAGTCCCCTATAGGCCACGACCATAGCGGTCTAGAACTCTAGAGCCGATGTCGAGGACAGGGAGGAGGCAGGAGAGGATGGGGGGGACGTCTCTGATGTAACCTGGAGGATTTGAATGTTATGGCTTTAACATTTTTAGACAAAGAGCCCTGTTTTTGCACTTTACAATTCAATAAGTGTCACACACATGACAGTGTAGGCAGTCATTTGTAATTATAAGGCTGATGTCGCCCTTGAGCACCAGCATGAAACCAAAGCAACTTGCGGTGCATTGCTGTATTAGCATGCTAATGCTAGCGATCTTTATTCTGCTCGTATCTTCACACTGCATGTAAATTTACCTGAAATGAGCGTGATCTAGAAACACAGTTAAGCAGTGAGTACAGTATGTTATTCTTCTTTTCTCTAGTCCCTCAATTAAACAACTTTTATACATGAGGGGAGGAGTCAACCGGCCGTCCTGGCGATGTAAACAAAGTGAAGATAGGACTCTGAAAACTCTGAAAACATCACAGGCCATGGGACTCGGGTGTTACACCCATTGTAGACAGTCATGACTCACAGAGTTATTTTCAGAGGATATACTTGATTTATATTACATTTAAATGTGAAAAATCACATATAAAGACTTAAAAAAAAAACAACAACAATTTGTCAAACTTATTTGGTTAACAAAGACACAAAGGTAAATTGGCCGTTGTTGACTCACTGTGTTTGTTCTGACAGCTCTGCTTGGATCTGCAGAGCTCTGTGTTTAGGCATCTGAATTTCCTCTGGAGAGAAAAAAAAACACACACATATTAGTTCACACCCCATTTATTCATTAATTTGCCTTCCACCCATCCACAGCCGGCTAACACACTTACCCGTCTCCATGTCTCCCTCATGGAAGGCCGAGTCCAGCACCTGGTTGCACCAGTCCTCCTGGGAGTAGTCCCCCAGAGTGCTGCCGTCAGACTCCATCTCCTGGTAGAGGCCGCTGCTGTTGATGAGCACAGGGGCACAGCTCTGAGAGTCCCAGCCTCCCTGACCGAACACCTTCTCCAGCTGCTCGATGGTGTAGCTGCTCTTCCTCTTCCCGATGCCGTGCTCCTTCACCCGGCTGTAGCAGCGCCGCAGAGTCTGGATGTGAGGGACAGATCTTCAGTAATGTGACTAACAAACAGATTTCTTCATACAATGTTTTCAACAGTAATATGTAAGATATCCTTAATTTGCCCCACGAGGGGAATTCAATTTTACACTGTTGTTGAGAAATTCTACACACACAAAGGCTGAATACACACATGCACAATCCTATGGACATGCACTAAAATACAGGTGTCAGCGAGCGCTACTGAGCTGGTGGGGGTTTGGTGCCTTGCTCAAGGACACCTTGGTAGTGCTCAGGAAGTTAACTGGCACCTCTGCAGCTACCAGACCGACTTCCACTGTATAATTTTCAGTGACATAATGACTACTCTCTCCGAAGGAAATCACAAGTGTTTATCACTCTTGACTTGAATCCCTTTCCGCTGAATGGAAATCTTGCATTTTTTAATATCGACCTATTTTCAAAAAAGTTACAATCTATTAAGTCTATCATCGTTGTGATTAAATGTTAGAAATTGCATAAATTAAAAATCAGGGTTTGACTTAGATATGCTTTACACCTTGTAACCAACACATTAATTCAGAACTGAGGCAATTATACATACTGTAGGTCAAGTATGAATTTACACCCTTTAGCATGGGCGGTTCTAGGCAGGGGCCAACAGGGGCCAGTGCCCCTGTAAAACTGAGCTTGGTCCCCCCTGTGGCCACCCCTCTTAAAGGAAGAGTCCCCCTCATAACACATACACAGTATTTGACTCACAATCTAGTATTGAATTCTGTTACTGAAACAAATATAAATCATGGTATTTAATGATGCGTGCTATTATTTGGCATAATATTTATATATATATATGTATATATATACATATATATATATATTAAAGCGATTATCTTTGTCCATTTTTCACCTGCGTTTAATGTTCCCCTCTGACAAAACAACTGGCCCCAGTTTGGCCCCCTCTGTGGTCTAGAACCGTTACTGCCCTTTAGCCAATCACAATCAAGTATTCACCCAAACATGGTATATGATATATTGCCGACATAAGAGATGGGTATTCTGCATCCCTGTTTGAAAAGTGAGGTTTGCCCGGGGATGTCACACTGGGTCAATAAAGGGGGTTTGAGTGCAGGTTCCTGAAGTGAGAATGACAAAGATGCTTAGAATAAAGGATGTGGGGAGGGTCCAGAAACATGTAGGCCTACAGGGGCACAGAAGTTATGCTACCCTTCTTGTTGTGCCAAACTCACAGTTGTCAAGTCAACAGACAGACACCTGTGTTAGTATCAGGGCACTGTGCATATTAAAATGTACCTGGACTGGACCTTCATTTAAACCTCCACCCCCTGCCTCTCCAGCTCAGTGTCAGTGCTGCTGTTATAGTTGGAGGTGCTGCAGCAGGTGTATGATCATGTAGTCTATCATGCATGTAGCCTACAGACGTGTCCTGATTTACCTTCATCCTCTCCCGGCACTGGGACGGGGTCCTCTCATACCCCAGCTCTGACAGGGCTCTGGACACCCGCTCATACATGGCAGGACCGGGGGCCTTACCGGAGAACACGGTGCCCGCCACCTCCAGCTGCTGCATCCGCGCCTCCGTCAGCCGCTCGTTGCCCCACACCGCGATGAGGGCGTTAGTCTCGGACGGGGTCCACGACATCCCCCGGCACGCCGTGAAGCTGTTGGAGGAGGATGAGGCCGCCGTCCGGCCCGCGGACCCCGAGCAGACGTTCAGAGGCGAGAAGCGGTTCGGGGTGGAGGGATTGGAGTGGTATTGATTGCTGTCACTCAGATCCTCGGACTCGGGGGATGGCACCTCGGTTTTCGGGATCTTTAACGGCGTCGTTATCTCTGGAGAGTGATCCGCGGTGCTGGACGCCGCCATGTTGGCTCTGTTGCTAAGGGGAGGGGGATGGAGGGTGACGTGCGGGGGTTTAAACTGGAGGCATGGAGAAAAATACGGCGTGGATCAGAGGGGTGATGCTGAGGAGGATGCTGGGAGACTTTGAGGTAAAATAAAATAAAATAAAATAAACAAACACACAAAAAATCACAATAAGCGTCTCTCATTGAGATCAGGATATCAGGCTGTATGTTAAAGAGACAGGGGCGTACACGACATGAATGCACACCTCGTGGAGATTGCCCACCCCACTTACAAAAGTCATCCTAGAAAAACAACCAGACTATATGCCTGCAACTGGAGAACAATGATAAAAAGAAGCATGACTTTTTTACAAGAATCAAGTTGAAATTTAGTGATAAGCTAAACTTTTATAAGGCCAAATTAAATAAAGCCTAAATCAAAGGAACATTTTAAGATCAAAGTTCAAAAGGCTCACACCTGACACATAATTTCCAACGTGTCAGGGGTGATGAGAGGAGATCAATTCATGGAAGAGGGCAGGTGTTTTAAGATATATTCAAAATATATCAATTTTTACTCTGTTGAAAATTATATTTTTTCTGTTTGAGCTTTAAATTTCCATATTTTTTTCTGTTCTCTGTTGTGTGACAATAGTGGAAAACATTGATTATTTCTCCTTGAATTCCATACTTTAAAAGTGGAAACCTTTGGACTTGGTGTACAAGAATCTGGTAGAAAGTATTTTGTCTTTTAACATGGTCGCATGGTACGGGCATTTAGATGTTAAATGTAAAAGCAAACTGACAAGAGTGGTCAATACCGCAAGTAAAATCATAGGGAAACCAAAGATGCCACTTTGTGACAGGCATGTACTGAACACTATAAAGAAAGCCCAGGACATAACAAGTGACCCTTCTCATCCACTGCACTCCCAGTTCAAAGTGCTTCCATCAGGTCGGCGATTCAGACTGCCAAGAGCCACAACAAATGTTTATAAAAAATAATTTGTATCAAATGCAATAAAATTATTAAATTCATAAAGGCCAAAACGACCCCCTCAACTCTAACTGCACATTGTTTTATGAAATTACTGTTTTTAAACCTATAACTTTATGAAATGTCTTAAAACTCTGGCTTATTATTATACTAAATTATTATTTTAAATTCGAACCATGCTGACTGTGATGTTGTCGAGGACTACAGGCGCTCTCCTGGTTTCCTGCTGTGCTTGAATGTTGTCTTGTTTGTCATAATGTTTTTTCTGTCTTGTTCTTGTGTATATAGTCCATCTAATATTTCCTTCTGCGTGCTCACATCAGCTCAGCCGGACTAGATGTAGAAAATTTGTTTTGGGAAATGCATCTTTTGTGGTAAAAACTTAAAAATGTTTCAAATCATTTCTAGACGCAAGCGTGAAATATTTTAACTTCATGTATATTTAGCATGCAGAATTGTGCCAGATCAGCAAAGTTGACTTCATTTATTGAGTGTGTGGTGATATTGAAAGTGTATTTTCAGGACTTAATATTACACATTATTAATAAACAAAAGTCCCATTGAGATTAAAAATCCCTTTTGCAAAAGAGAGAACTGGCCAAGGTAGCAGCCACACACAAAATCATAAACACTTTTTAAAACAAAATAAAATGACATGTGACACAGATCTCCCCCTCTGAATCTCTCTTGTTGTCTAACAAGTCAAAGAGTCATCACTGGGCGCTGAGTGAGACCTCTTATTGATCTGGAGTGTATAATTGCTCATTTGATGGTCCGATTGATGGATTGTGTCATTGTTTACTTCAGCCTCTCCATGACAATGTTTGATTGGTCTCCCTCGGGGACTACAGGCCCTACCAGCCGGCTCTGCCATCTGTCTGGTGTGTGACTGTGTGTGCATGTGTGTGTGTGTGTATGTGTGTGTGTATGTGTGTGTGTATGTGTGGTCAGAAGGTCCTGACCTGGCCAAAGGGACAGTGAGATCTTCTCTGAATGAGATCTACACTCTAGCTGTCTGATAAAGGTCAAAGACAGGAAACAGCAGACGGTCTAACCTTTTCATGTCCATCAGATGTCAGGTCTGCTGTCAGGATCCAAACATGACTGAAGTTACTTTGAACATTCAGAACTGATTACATTTGGACCGAATCGATCCTCTGGATGTCTGGTGCATGTTTGTACTGAAATAATTTAATTGCTACCATGCAGGAAAGTAAAAATGATCAGTATCACTTTACAATGAGACGTTTGATGATGTTTGATTGTTACAGCAGGATATTTGTCACATTAAAACTTTGATAACTTATTATGTTATAAACATTTCACATCAAAACGTAACAACAGTTTTATGTCACCAGAACACAACTTGAACAAGTCCTGCTCCCTGCTCGTGTTAAGAAATGACAAAATCCTGCTGTTAATGAAAATGGAGGATGATTGTGTGATAAGTATTTTATGGGTTGAAATTGTGGAATCTACCTTTAAGACATACTGTGTTGCTGAGTTATTTGGAAGCGATGTCACTACATGGTGCATTGTTTTTATCCTTGAAGTTGGATTGAGCGATGCTTCTGCCGTGGATGGATGCCTCTAACCTAGCGCCTGCTTTCCTTTTGCCTCTCGACATGAGGGTTCTTGAGGACACTATTTTGCTCATGTTAGATAAAATAGTAGCCGTACAACCAGACTTTGTTAGGTTGATGTGTAGTTTGTAATAAACGACGAGCATTGGAAACCCCAGAAATGTGTGGTTGTGCACTTTTTGGACGCTTTCCAAAGCACTGCTAACCAAGAGGCACGGACTAAGACCATTACAGTAATCAAACTAAGAAGGATATGAAAATGCATTTAGCTTCATAGAGCAGAAAAAGTTCAACCAAGAGCTGTAGGTAGACTGGAGGGAAACACACAGGCAGGGAGAAAATACAAGACAAGAAACACTGAGGACAACTACAAAATAAATCATGAAACACTGAAGACACACAGGGAAATCAACGTAGATGAACACTAGAATATAGAACACTGGGATAAGAAATACCAAAATAAAAACACTAGAAACTAAGCTAGGAAACGAGAACTACTAAAACAGGAAATACAAACTACATAAGACCAAATCATGACAGTTTTATCATTGACCAGCTTCACAATATTTCAATGGACTTGGACTTGAGCTTGTACAGCGCATTTCTAGTCTTCTGACTACTCAAGGTGCTTTTACACTGATGGTCACATTCACCCTTTCACACCACATTCACACACTGATGGCAGCGGTTGTAAAGCATCCATCAGTATTAACTTATCACATTCACACTCATTCACACAACGCTTACGTAGCCGCAGGAGCAATGTGGGCTTTAGTGTCCCACCCAAAGGACGCTTCCCTATCTGTAAATCTTTTAGTTACTAACCACATATCTGCATGGAAGCTCCTGAGCTCTCATGTCTTGTAGGTTCCTCTGGATTGTTTGTGGGGGCGGGCTTGCTGCTATGGACCCCACCCCCATTCTAAATTGTGCATATCTAATTTTAAATCTAAGAAGCCAGAATTAGTTAAATCAGACAAAAATAGTCCTCTTTCCCTGTGAGCAAGGCCATCCATAATGGGAGGAAAGGGGGAAGACTTTCTAGGGCCCAGCCAAAGTGGGTGCAGGTGGAGGGGTGCACAAAACATCGGCATCAAGGAACTAAAGGCAGAGAACGAATTATATTTAAAAAGGGGGAGCTGAATGATGATAGGCTGACAATGAGGGAGGAACGCCATGCAATTGGCTGGATGAGTACCGCTGATGAGACAGCTGATTACCCAGTGACAGCCCCAGAAAATGACAGCTCCAGAAAATGACAGCTTGAAAATGTGAGTGAGCGGCAGGCTAAGATGGCAAACGTAATCGCATACGATCCAACACGATAGATATTATAAAACGATATCTGCAGAGTACCTAGCCATTCTATTCTATTCTACTCTATTCTATATTAAACATGACTCGACAGCTATTCTGTCAAGTCATGTTTCTGACAGCAGACCTGACCTTTTAAAATAAACTAATTTTTTAGCCAGATGCTATTAGCATGCTCTTAAAGCTTCTATCAGCCGAGATCTCAATGAAAAGGCTCAGGATGTTAAGAAAAAGTCAGCCTTTGGATTTACTGCCGGCACACTCAGAATCTCTGAGGTCGGGTCTTCTGTGGCCTCATTTGGGCTTTAATATTCCTGAAAGCACATCGGGACAAAATAGTGCGGATCTGTGTTAATCTGCGTACCATCAGGAGACGGCCGTGATATTCTGGGGACATGTACGGACATAACTTAAAGGTAATGAGCTGGGACTTTATTTGCACATGTTCAGGACGCTCACTTCACCTTTCAGAGCGGCTCGTGAATGTGAAGTTTTGAGAAGAGACTTTTTTAAGTAATTAGAGAGCGGTTGTGACTATAATCCTGGTTTCTACATCAGAGGGATGATGTGAAGATGTAAGTGATTGCTAAGAGATTGGAATTGACAGAGATGGATGAAGTTTACAGCGGTGTCAAAGTGGTGAAGTTTCTCTTCATCTGGAGTACACTCAATATGTTCCTTTCTGCTTGATTTAACATGGGAAAGATGTTTGTTAAATTATTGCCACTGGGTTGCAGATAAAAAAAAAATCATACAAAATGCATTGAAAGGAGGTTTAAAATTCAACCTTTGTATTTCTGAAGGCTGAATGATTAATCCCCCCCCTCCCCCTCCTTCTTCTCCTCAGTGGGCTGATGGATTTATTCCTATCTCCATGCTCATCTTTGATTGGGTCACATCTGCTGCAGATGATCCTCAGTATTAATGACGGAGCCGGAGATGCCCTCAAGTGTTTTCATTTATCTGAGTCTATCAGTCCTCCAAACTCATTACTTTACATGAAGTGACACCGTGCTTATGAACTTCAAATGCAGCATGTCACCTTGGATCTGATGATTTCTTTTCACCTGACAAATGACAAGGAAAGCTCCTGGTTCAATATAAGTAGAAAAACAATTTGACAGATGCATTAAAACAACTTTGACATGCACTAGTTTCTGATTTGTTTATTCTATGTACTTGTTTCTGATTGGTTTATTCTATTGTCTGTATAAAGAAACAAGAAGATCCTCACACCGGGGAACTCCTGTTAAAGGACTTATTTAGTTCATTTAGTGACATTTTGAGCCAACATGCTCTTCCTCAGTCAGACTTGACCCTTGATGTTTTATCTGTATGCAAAGCATACTTTAAATAAAAGACCATGCTCAGAAAGCAGGATCTGTTTAGAGACTCAAATCAATCAGTAGAGATTTGACCGATATAAGTATGAAGAGGTTCACAGCAGCAAATAACAAAATAAAATAAAATAAAGATGAAGAACAGAGGCCGGACAAAGAGATGGACAACCAAATAAATCAACAAAAAATAACAGAAAAAAATCATAAATCAAACTGGTTTAATGTTAATTATAACAGCAAAGTCAACTATTTTAAAATAAAATAATCAATTTAATTTTTTTTGGAACAAATACAAAATAAATATTTTGCATTTATAGAAATTCCTTCTGTTGCCATGTTCCTTTTAAGTCCCACTCAGGATTGAAAGCTCAGTTTTGGTGTACTGCTTTGAAAAAGAACACTGAGATTGTCCTGCATTGACATTTTTACTGCTACAATGACCCTCGCTCGCTGCACATTATCCCTTACTTTTTTAAAATCTTAAACAGTCTAATAGTGTTTGAAAGTTAATTAAATAAAGCAGCTTATTCTCGTCCATACTCCAAAGTCTTGAGTAATGATTTCTAAGCTGCAGCTGCCCAACACGGCCTTAATGATGCTCTACAGGAATGTAATATTCATGTGTCAGGAATTAGGAAACACAGACCCTCGTCAGATTCAATTTTCAGCTGTTCAACTCAGCCTCATTGCATTTCAATGCGTCTCTTTGCATGTATAATTAAAGTTTAAAAAGTTACCCGTTATCAAATAGTTTCCAGGTGGCCAGGGCAGGCCGTTTTCACTCCTTTTAAACAGCTTTGTCAGGCACTCTAATTCAATTATGGAGCCAATGTGCTGCGGGATTTAGTTTGAAGAAATCCATTTACATAAATCTGCACGTTTTCCTGGTCTGCAGCCACACATGCTTTCATCTCTTTACATTTAAACGCAGCTAAAAGCTTTGAAAAAAGTTTATACATTAGAATAACACAATTTATTCTCCTTATGTTTTACAGACGTATACTCACTCTGTTGTTTGTGAGATCTGTGGGAACTAGCCGTCAGTTTTAAAGAAAGATTTTCTCTCACATCCTCCATCAGTTCTGATGTCGTCTCAATTCCATCATCTCTGCTCTGACCAGATCATTACCAGAGAGCTGTGAAATGACCATGACATGGGCTGCTTCCGTGATACTGATTGCAGCAGACAGTCATCTTGAGCATGCCCGATAAGATAGCAGTCAGGGTAGAAATGATGTCTGTGGGAATCACCAAGAGACATCAGAGAGGAGAGAGAAGACGATTAAGAAATCATTTAAAAAAGCAGTCGAGCACTCTTTGTTTCTCAAACTAAGCTCTTTAACCGTCGACTGTATAAAACATGGACGTACTGTAGCTTCAGTGACGTCGCCTATTGGTTTCTGAAGAGGCTTTTTGAAACCAAGCGATGGTGGCCACATTTGGAAATGCTGACTCAACCAAACTTTCAACCAATAAAGAAACAGGCAAAGAAACGGCAACTGTGGGCGGGCCTTAACCCTCCTGGGAACCAGCTAAAAGTGCTTGTCAGTCAGATCAGCCAAAAACCCTAATTATGTAAATTTAGGAATTTATTAAATCAAAACAGATGAGTTGCAAAAATATATAAAAAAATGATCCATGTACAGTGTGTACAGTGTGTACAGTGTTTATTTCTTGCTGTAGAAATGGACATTTTAATATGGGTGTTAACTGGACTACCTTGGTTTTTGCAGCCAGCCCCAATCGAACACTCGAGATATTGCAGTGTCTGCAATGGCTTCATTTAAATAACACTGCAGGTTGCCCCTTTTCTTTTAATACGTAGCCATGCTAACACATTTGCATTGTTTCACTTAATAAGTGTACAGCTTGTGTAAAGATTAACACACTGACATGAGTGGTTTAGGAGTAGTCGGAGATCCAGCATGGAAGCAGACGGGGCCATTTGTACCAAGTAATTGAATTAATTTTCCCGGGAACAAACCTAAAAATAAATTGCAATGTAATACCTTATATTCAGAAAAATGTTTGTACATTACTTTATACTTTATTTCAGCCCCATAGGTCCAAATTGTTATAAAAAAGCACAAGAAATATGAATACAGGGCTTTTACTTTGCCTTTTTAAAAATTTTAGCACTACTTCGGCACACCACATACATCTTCCTCTGCCTGCAGCACTCCAACCGGTTTCTCATGGAAGGGGCCTAGCCAATCAGCGTCTCCTGTGGCTAATACACTGATAGACAAGTGCCTCATACAACCCCACTTAAAAGTGAACTATCCCTTTAACTTACTCATCTTTTGTACCAGGTTTTTGTTAGTTTAATTCATTCATTGCTTCATACTGGCTGCTCATCTGCTGAGACACACCACTATTTACTTTTGGATTTATCAATCGCTCTGTGTTCAAACCATAGACTGTAAGGTTCTAACCCTCCTCTGTGATCATGATCTTTAGTGGAGATCGTTAAAACTCCTCTTTGGGATATTAGAGGCCAAAATAAGTTTCCTTCACAGGGTGGATGGGCTCAGATTTTAGAGATGCACAGACATCTGGAGGGATCTTGGCGTAGAGATGCTTCTCCTTCACATTAAAATAGAACCAGCTGAAGTGGTCTGGGCGTCTCATTAGGATGCCTCCTGGGTGCCTTACTTTGTAGGGTTTTAGGGCACATCCATTGGGTATGAGGATTACACATCTCATCTGGCCTGGGGACACCTCCTGATCCTCCTGAAGGAACTTGAATCTCCTCCCGAGGGACCCAACATGATCCCATCCTAGGTCACTGAATGCACTTCATCACATCCTTTTGGAGTATTATTCAGACCATGAGGCAGTGTGTGTTTTAATTCTTACATGTTGTGGTGAACAACACAACACAATGTTTAATTCTCATGGGTGAAGATCCCTTGTTGTTTGACCCATTCCACCACCCTATCTGGGCTTCTTGTTCATTTTCTCAGTACCAATAGGGGCATTAGAGTGTCTAATGTTGTGAAGGGTTCATGGTTCTTCTGGATGAAATTAAAACATAAAAGGTATTGATCAAGTTTCTGTGTTTGATATCTATTGAAAGAGAAAATGACCCTGATGAATTCTTGTTTGAGATAACGCTCACTTAAAACAGGAACATAAATTGATCAAACATTTCTGTTTAAAAGGTCAGAATAAAGCATATCAGAGACGGTAAGTGTACTTCCGGGGTTCACAAGTCGACCCTCCAGGGGCAGCTGGTAAATTATTATCTGTGTCAGTTTCTAACAGATTGGAATGAACATCGTAGTTCGTTAGCTAGTTGCTAACATAAAATGGAAATTGCCATTAACAGGCTAACATCATAAGTATTACAATTGTGGTTATTATAATGTATGAATCTAATATATTTCACTTTACAATGTTGGGTCCAATGGCTTGTTTCTTAAGTTAAGATATTCTAAATTCATTTCTTAGCATGTCTACAGTCTGAAATGCTATAGTTGTGACACTGGTCTAAAGTCGTTGGCCTGTGGGCTAAAGTAAGTAGCTCATAGCAAAGTAGCATATTCCTCCATTCACTTCAGTAGTGTAAAATAGTGACAGGTGTCATTTGTAAAATATTGACTGAGCTGATAACTCAACATAGAAGGCTCCTTTATAATAGACTTCTTCACAATTTGGCTCCTTTTTACAACCAGCTGAGTCGCCCGCTGCAGCCAAGAAGAAAGACTGCCTGTTTTAGGTACTCTCACATTGGCTTCACTTTTACAAGGAGAAGTCACGTCCACTTCTCATATACAATCATCAGCTGTGTCCCAATTTAGGGGCTGTATTCTTTGGAGGGCACATTTGAAGACCGTTTGTGTCACAGCAGGGTGTTGAAAGCTGTCCCATTTCAAAGGCTCCTTCAGATGTGGCCTACAAATAAAGGACCCATCTGGTGAGTCCAACATATCCTTAAAAGTTAGCAATTGGTTTCAACTCAATCAAGTAGCTACTAATACTGACCTTAAAAAACGAGAGGGGCCTTGAAACTTTACACTATCTTCCAAATAACCGGTTAAGTCACTTGATGTTGGTTTTGTTAGCTAATTCCTGTACGACGAAAAGAAGGGGCGGGGTCAGCTGGTTGCGCAAACGTAGACCAGACAGTCTCATTTCTGATTGGCCTGAGCAGTCTACACAGAATATGAAGGCTTGGTTGGACGCTACCCTTAAACTGAGACACATCTTATGTTCAGAAAAGGTGTGATATGAACCATCCACAGTTCTGATGAATTCTTACATGACTACAGTTTGTTGCGTTCAGAATGCACACATTGTTGGGGTCTCTAATTTGAACCTCGATGCAAGTCCCCCAAAATTAGAGACCTTGTTATATTGAAGTCTGTGTAAACTGTTAACATGATTAAAATCTAAGAGGTAGAGCAATTTTCTGTCATTGCACCTTTACATCAAACACTGAATGAATGTGATCACTTTAACTCTGGAATTTTCCACAGCACTGTTTTGTTGGATTCTCCCACATGTACTCAAACAAAGGAAACCCAACAAATCCCTGCTGACTCTCCTGATCCTGGAGCTCAAACGGTCTCTCATCCAGATACCCCAATCAGCATTTAGCTCTTTAACTTCCTCCAGCTGGGCCCGGCCTCAGCCCCCCCCAGTGGATTCTCCTGCCTGAGCTCACCTCCCCCTGAGCGACAAGAGGGCCCAGGTGCCTTCACTGAACGAGACGGTGGGGTAATTTGGCCCGACGCGTCCTGACACACGCACCCTGCTTACATCAGGGGGACCAGAGGGAGGGGGGGGGCTCTGGACATTAAACACTGTCTCATTAGGTTTGTTTGGACGAGATGGGACACCTAATGAGAGGCGGTGTAATGACCAAAAACATCTGATCTCCACCCGCTCCAAACAAAACATCCAGGTAGGCCTCGGGGTCAGGGCCAAAGTCATGTCAAGGCCCCCGTGTCTCTGAAGGGAGAACGGGGGGGGGGGGGGGGGGAGTGAGGGAATCCAAGTTCAAGCACTTGAGAAGAAGATGAGAGCTAATGCAGAGCACTCGAGAGGAGAGCTTCTCCAGGGTGAAATCATTCAGTAAAATCTGATTAGAGTAAAAAAACATGTTGTATAAAAGCCTGAAAGGATTTCAGAAAACAACTCAGAAAATACAGTTTTTTATTTTTATACAGATCAAACCTTAACAATGTATATTTTATATGACTGGGATATTTTTTTACATAAATGGATAACTTATTGCATGCTGTAGGTCTTTCTTGGTCTACTGGGATGCAATGAACCAGGGACCCACAAGGTTTAGGCTTTGGGTTGGGTCCTATTCAATAACTATTTGTGCCAGGTCTTTAAAATACCAAAATAAACTATTTTGTTTTTTGGGTTATTTTTTTCAGGGGTTCAGGATTTTATGGGGTCTGGATCTGAAAATAATAGTGGATGTTTGTTTTGGACAAAAACTATTTCAGATAAGTTATCTTTGTAATTTTGTGACTGCATCAGGATGATCAAATCAAATGTTTCTTTGCCTAAAACGGCACACATATTAGGTGGATTTGTGATCAAGATTAAACTTTTTAAAATCAGGAACTAAGATGCAAAATTAATCCATGTCTTTGTTCTTTTGTGGGTGTTGTCTTGAGTTAATGGCTCATGCCCTTTGTTTGTTCTCTGCAACATGATTTAAGATTCTCAGGTTTTGGTGTCTGTAGTCGAAAAGTTTTTTTTGCAAATGTTTGTGCAGTACTCCTTCATGACAGCCAAAAGAGGGAGCTGAAAGTTTTTATGCAGCCACAAAATGGTCAGCAGCTGTGCACCATTACCCAATTAAATCTAAATATCAGACAGCTTTCTGAATTAGGAGCATTTCTCAGCTCATTAACATCTCATGAATGTTGAGTCCAGGAGCAAGTAATTGGTCTGTGATGATGTAGTTTGCATTGTCATCACAAATGATATTCATAAATCACAATCAAAATGGGGAGCTTTTGTTTTCATTTGTTTGACTTTTATTGTGAGAGAGCACATTTCTGATATGTTATGCAGATTGCAAACAGATGCATCTGATTGTAGAGAGAGCTTTGGTTGTGCACTCTTAAATCAGATCCTTCATTACGTGTTCCTGCAGTCAGAGAGAAGGAGGCCGACCGCGTTCCCTCAATGTCAGGCGTCAGCGAAGAGACAAAGGAAACAGTTGACATGAATGAATGAATAACTGATAATGGTCATCGTTGTCGTAGAGATGGACTCATTAAGGTATAGGCCTGCGTCTCTTCATGTTGGAGGGGAGTCCTGAGCTCATCCAATCCCCCACCCACCTCCTTCCCCCCTGGAGCCCAGGTGTGTAGCAGCTGAGCCACTCAGGCCTCCTGACCCGCAGCCTGTCCGCAGCTCAATACAGCATTAGCCTCTGCAGCTGACCTCTACACTGCGGACCCCTCACTGTTCACTGTGGATGACACAATTGTTAGTAAGAAAATTTTTCAAATTTTACAAGAAGATAAACTACTTCTCAAGAAGTTCATCTGCCAATTCCAGGAAAAAGATGGCCGCCTCATATTGCATAATATATGTGAATAATGTTTCTTTTGTTGACCAAAAATGACACTAAGCTCCTCATGCATCTTTTCTATTACTTCTTTCACAGGTCTATTTATTGATTATTAACAATTAATTTATGTATTTGTTTATTCTTTCGCTTTATTTTTGTTTATGTCACAAGAATCGTTAAGCTGCCTCCTGTTTTGTTAATTTGTCTTTTACACCCCCTGGAAAAAAAACAGGATTAAAAATATGTAAGAGTTAAACTGTTTCCAATTGTAATATATACATATAGGAAAGTTTGACGAGATCACAACGTATCAATTTTCAAATTTCACAGATTTAGTTTCTTCAGAATTTGTTTCAGAAAGTGCTCGCAGGTGATAGAGTGAATATACTTTTTTTTAACTATACTTACAGTAAGTATAGTTTTTAGATATCTGTACTTTACCTAATAATTTATTTCCCTGTAACCTCTTTACTTTTACCCTCTTCATTTGAACCCTGCAGCAAGTGATGAAAAACAAAGCCAATGCAGAAATACAAAAAACTGCAGTTCCTCAAGTGTCCACTTGAGACAGGCTACAGAAGCATAGAAATCCTCATTGACATACATGTTAAAACTCCCATTTTGACATCAGAACACAATAAACATGTTTACAGCAAGATACTTAAAAAAAAAATTGGCCTCTATAGCTAATTTTTGTAAAAACCGTAACAGGGGGGAATTAAAAAAAACTCTTCTGTTTTAATTTGAGAGTTATTTAAACATTTGCATAATGGGACGTGGCCGATCCGACCGACAGGCGGGAGTGTTGAACTTTGTTGCAAGGATGCTTAAGGCCCGCCTCAGCTCCACCTCCTGTCTGTTTCCAGGTTGTATGGAGACTGACATTGTTGGGCTTCAAAATGCCTCTTCAGAAACCAAGAGGCTATACGATAATGAGACTACGTCCATGTTTTCTACAGTCTGTATGTTTGTAACACAAATATCTGTCGTTTTTTATTGTTCTGATTTTCGCAACAGGCTTGTGACTTCATATATGTGAGGGAAGTCACTTATATTTAATTTGACATAGTTTGCCGTCATCCCAACACAAAGACCAATTTTAAATTTAAGGGGAAGGAAATAAACATTAGAAAAATACTTAATGTAAACTACCAATTACAGAGTTTTGTCCGTGTCAACTTCATTGACAGGAACATTTTGATTTGTAATGTGACTGGAGTTTCGTCTTGTATACACTAAGTTAATGGTTCACAAAAAATTCTGCTTGGGACCCCCAAAATAACTGCTAGAGACTTTAGTAAATTAAAATTATTAAACTTTTTTATTTGGTAACCCCCCAGGGGGTCCCGACCCATACTTTGGGAACCACTGTACTAAGAGATTGATTGTATTAACATTTGACCATTTATGTGTCTTTCACATGATCACCACCACCTTGCATAACTTCTAGATATTTTATTGCAAATAGTGCTTATCTTTTTTCATTTTGCTGTTGTATTCCCTGTGGCATGTGGTGCAGCTTTCCTTTGTAAAAATCCACAGTTAGTGTAGATATAACCTCAACAACAAGAGGAAACCTCAGATCCTAAATGTGTTTACATGCAACATTGAAGGATGGGCACAACAAACTAATATTAAGATTTGATATCATTCCTTATATGAAGGAACAAAAGTTCATTGGCTGTCAGGCATCAGTCAGTGTAAACTTCTTCCCTTGCTTACAGCTGTGTATTATTTTTTACTTGTTTTCTATAATATCATTAAACAGAGCTTTTGTGTAAAGCTGTCAGAGTACACATGAAGGACATGAAGTCTCAGATTGATTAAATAAAAAGCCAGAAAATCAATATATCAGCCGCTTTCAGCAGCTCAGAGACTCACCCTGCCCCTCCCACCGCTTCTACGTGTACAAGGTGGTTCAATCACTGAGTCACCGCCGCGGCCTGCAGAGACGCTCATGTCTTTACTCAATAATTACATGATGTCAGACTTTAAAATTCACATTTCACATAGGTCACTCAAAGGACTATGTAAAAGAACTGTTCTGATGATATCCTGTGAGTCTGAAGTAAATCCATCTTTAATGGGACTAAAATGAAAAGGATGAAAGTGTATCATTCTGACCTTGATATCTCAATGACGACCCTCTCCTCTGCCTGTCAGGGATGTAACTGACTCTGGATTGTGTCAGTCAAATCAGAGTTGGCTGTTTTTAATAGGATACTAATAGAAATACTCTTCCTTTTTTAATTGCAATGCCACACTAAACCCCTCAATCAGCCTACACGAGTCTCATGTTAAGGGCCGTGTTATATGAATCTTCAAAAAGCATCTGGTGTCAGTTGCACAAAAAAGATTTCCAGTCAACTACAGTCTTGGGTTATGCCACCATTGTTTTCAACATTATCATTTGACTGAATGAAGGATTTCCCTTGATCTTACCAGAGAAACACATGAAGCCAAATTTAGATGCAAATGTTAAACTGATTTATAGAGGGTATGCGGCTATGCGCTGATGTCACTACCCCACTGGAACACGCCTCCCTCCGTCGGACTGAGTGGCAAAATTCTGCAACATGGCTGCCTTCAGTAGTGAGACGACAAAAAACGGGAGGAAATCTGATGAGGATGTGCTTGATAGGTGCTCTGGTCAGTGGCTACTGCCATCCGGCCTAAAGCTGCACTATGACCCAAAAGAAGACAGCAGGACAGTGGAAGAAGGGGATTTAGCAGCGCGGTGAAGATTAGCTGTATTTTGATTTATAAAATGGAGATACAGTTATATGTTGGTTTAGTGTCAGGTTAAACTGGCATTTCAGTCGGAGCGATGTGTAAGCACACTAAGCACAGGCATGTGGACATTAACCTGCAAGAAGGACTGAAGGCTAATGTTGTTAGCAATGCTAGCATTAGCAGCACTCTGCAACTCTATTTTACATTGTTTACAAACGGCCAAATTCAGCCCACAATGCACTGCGTATTGGTTCACTTCCCTTGTTTGGTTTGGATGGTATTCTCACCTGAACTGAACTCTGGTGCACTTTGGAAGCGAACTGAGACCCCCGTCTGAAAGTGGACCAGAGTTTGGTTCTTTGGTCTCGTTTGAGTATTCACACCACCCCACACCAAACACATGATCTGAGAAGACCCAGAGTTTGTTTCAAACAGACCAAACAGCTCAGGTGTGAATCAACTTTAATGTCAGCACTACTTACCTGAACTACACCTGTTTGTAAAATGAGCCTGGTGTAAGTGTCAGAAAAAGTGGATTTAAAAATATTCAACCTCTAATCTGTGACTTTCTTCTCAGGGGGGGAAGATTTATTTGAACACAGTTGTTTTAACACTCCGCCTGCCAGTGTGAATGTTTGCACCAATGAAGAGGATTTTTTATTTTTTTTATCAGGGGGACATTTGATGTTGTGACATTTTCCAGCACGGTCAAAGGTCTTTGACCAAAAGTCAGCAGACAGAGGTGAGCAGGCAGATGGCGAGCTGAGTTTCAGTGCCGCCGCCGTTTCAACAATTTTGATCAATACATCTAATGAGCTGAGACACTAAAGTTTATGCTTTAAATAACACAGCTGTGATAGTTTTATTGGCACAGGAGAATTTATGTGTTCATTCCCCCATTGGTCTTATGTATGGAGAACGTCCACCTTTGTTTTTGTTGTTTTTATTACAAAAATTAGGAATTCTTGTTGATTTGAGTTCATATTTGATCCAATATTTAAGGAAAAATGTTTGACGTGAATAAACTACTTTCTAGAATTTAACTGAGAGATTAAAAAAACAGCCTTAAATAAACTCTGATAAACAAAATCCGGATCAAAGCTGCGGACATTCAAAATAATAACTTTATCATATTTTCCATTTAAACCTGTTTTGTTTCCACATGAATACTTACTGAACTCAGCGTTAAAGCTTCCAAATGAATAACCTGAAGGGATATGCTAGACAATAGAGTTAAAGTTGAATGGCTGCAGGTAACAATATACAGGTGACACTTCAGTTTTGCTTGCAGTGTTTTATTACATTAACCATTTCACTTCAACTTGACAAACATTTAATAGAAACAGGCGTTCCCCCCTCTGTGCCATCGCAGTAAACCCGGGAGGAAGACTCTCTGACATCCTCCTCCTCTCTCCTCTCAGCCTCGGAGGGTCACATGTGCGGCAGCGATCGAGGGGCATTAGTGCTCGGCGGTAATCAAAGGCCGGGGATAGAGGAGGCAGGAAAGACGGCGTATAAAGGGACTCGGTTGGGCGCCAAAGCGGCCCCCTCTGCACCCAGTGCCTTTTAATTAGGCTCACAGCAGGGGCGCTGCAGACACACACAGTCAGCTCATCACTCACACACAGATGCATGAACATAAAAACTGACAGTCACACACCTTTTTCTGCCTCATTATTCCTGTGCATGTGTCATTATGGGAACATTGGGGGGGTGTGTGGATGTCTGCAGTAGTGGACTTGTCAGGGGAGCAGAGAGGTTGTGTTGTGATGTTTCTCTTACAGGTAAATCAGCTGCGTATGTCACAGACCTGTCAAACAACAAAGGGATAATAAGAGACATATATACAGCATATTCAGGACTCTCATTTTATTAACTGTGTTGTATTTCAAGGTCTCTGGATCTAACACCTAAGAAAATGAAGTCCATGGTTTAAAGACATTTCAGAGGAAACACAGGAGAAATGAAATGTCATTAACACAGAAAACTATTTTCAGTTAAAGAAAGACCCAACGCCTTTTTCACATCAAATTCACAATCAAATAAGTAGATCAAGACTTTATGACAATAGGCATGGCTTTTTTTGTTCTCAGAGCCCGCCATAATCAACACAAATTAAAAGTTCCTCATAAAACACATCCTGACAGACTAAACCAATGCCTTTCACGACCTTACCAAAAAAGTGATTTCACACATCTTAATCTGTTTCAAGGTTTCTGGAAGTACTCCTGCACATCTGAATTATTTTCTTTAAAGCCTCCAGAGTAGACAACTCCCATCAATTTCCTCTGATAATGTGATGCAACTCCATCCCGGCAACATTTTTCTGCACTTGCAACACATCTTAGTCTTAGACTGAACAGTGGAGAAGTTGCATTCTGGGTAATGTAGTTATATTGTGTGAGCAAAAACGTTATTGACAAATTTACAAAACACAAAGGCAGCAACTGAGACCGGCAACTTCTCTGCAGCGTGTAGCAGCCTTTCTTCCCGGCCAGGTGGGCGGTTCCATAAGTGTGTGACGACATGTGAAAGATATGAACACCACCCCTGAAGCTCCCGCTGGACATGCCCCTGCTGATGTACATCAAACACTGCACACTGTCATCTCATACTATTAGAGCACATATCTACTGACTGATCAAATATCTTTGTCCTCCAACTTTGGCTGGACACCCACCCTGTAAGACAGAGCACTACCGCAAGTCGTTTATCCCATCTGCCGTCAGACTGTTTAATCAGACTCTTTAACAGCATCACCACTCATATCAACAAAGCTAATAATATTTTAATAATAATAACTCTTTCCACAAGTGGAAGTGTACATACAAAGTATTATTCTATAATTGTATTTTTACATTTAACTGATGAACATATGTGTGATTTTTAACTTCTTCTTATTTTTGATAATTATATTCCTGTTTCTTGAGCTGTTGTGACCAAAACATTTCCCCCATGGGGGATCAATAAAGTTCATCTTTATCTTTATCTTTATCTTTTGTTTTTGGATTAAGTCAGATATTTCAGATATTATCTCTCTCCAAAGGCACACATAAATGACAGATGTATAAAATCACATGTTTTCACATCCCTGCCTTCCATCAGCTCTGGCACAGCTGAAGACATGGCAAAGAGTGTATGGATCTGCTATGCAGTATGAAGTCACATCTGATAAACATCAGTCCAAACAGAATATGAAACACATACGTCTGTGTGTTTCTGTTTCCTCGTCTGCTGCAGCTCCGAACAGGAAGTTGAAACAGAAGCCTTGAGGGAGGATCAGCTGCCAATAACAAGCCTTTTCCACTTCCACATGCACAACAACATACACTTAAACACACACTGTGGCCAATTTGAGTTTATCCCAGTGTGGAGTAAGGGACATAATCCCTCGCTGTAATTGCATTCGGGAGCTTTTCTGAAAGGCTTGATACACCACTGAAGCCACTTTAGCAGTGAGAGATGTGTCTCAGGTCTCTCCAAGGTCGCTGCTTAACAACATATGGCCCCCAATCCAGTAATCTCTCTATTCCCAAACAACACGGCTAAAATACATGCATCAGGGCCGGTAATTAGTCAGCCGCTGTGATGCTCCTACTTCATTTGACATCATTTGAAATGAGCAGCTGAGTCCAAAAACAATGGAGGGCGTATGAAAATTTACTCAAAGACAGAGAGAGAGAGAGAGAGAGAGAGAGAGACAGAGACAGAGAGAGAGAGAGGGAAGGGGAGAGACGAAGAGTTTTGGAGGGAAATGTGTTCATTTTCCACTCTGACTTTTAATTAAAGACGCTTTCAAAGAGGTGTGGGGATGAAATTGGAAGATATCAAGTCTGCCCTTGGCAGGAATTAGTGTCTGCACTTTGGTTCATACGTTTGTGACTTTGGTACGAGAGAAAGGAGTGACTTTGACGGGAGTTACGGTTACAACCACATCTTGATTTAAAACAGTCATTTGAAATTCTTTGGATCAGAATTTGCAATGTGTTTTTTTATGGTAGTTTTGTATTAAGGTGGTGTGCTGAGTGCTGATACTGCTTCAACCAGGAGACCCTGATTCAAACGTCTTGTTCGGCTTGTCAGGCTTTCAGTCTAAAGGTTCCTCTTTGGCAAGAAACTGAAGTTTTATACAACTATTCATAGTCATTGTATTAAGAGCTATTTGCTAAATAGACCAGGAATCTTTGAAAAAGACTGAAAACTAGAAAAAAGTTCGAAATCATCTCACGTCTAAAGACATTTTAGTCGCAAATTAAAGGATTTGCAAAGACTGAGTTGCAGGGTCACTATCACAAAGACTTCCTCTAGATCCTTGAGATTATTTCCCAAAGTCTTCTGTGAGAAAAAACTGAGCAATGGAGTAGAAATAAGCAGCTTCTGCCCCTTGCGTGCGCAGCAGTTGTTTGCATTGTCCAAAGGGATTGACACCAAAATGTTAAAGGCTTTATTTGTGATTTTTCACACTTAAATGTAATATAAATCAAGTATATCCTCTGAAAATAACTCTGTGAGTCATGACTGTCTACAATGGGTGTAACACCCGAGTCCCACTGTCAGACTGTGCTTTCAGAGTTTTCAGAGTCCTATCTTCAGTTTGTTTACATCGCCAGGACGGCCGGCTGGCAGCAAAAGTGTCAAGGGAACGTACTGGAAAACATAGTGCAGCTCTTTAACAACGTGGATGGAGATGGTATAGTGGTCAGGTGCATACAGTCTAAGCACCGTGTACCATTCACAGGTTAAACATCACCAATCCCTCCCACTCACTCCAGGTGAATTCACTAGATAATATCCTGCTGCGTAATCACGTCGGCTCACTCTGACTTTCTGCTGAAGGAATATCAGGGGTCTGGCAGGAGAAACTGCTGGTATAGTCTTGAGTGAAAAATTCTGCTTTTGCTGAAAATATCAGGAGTTTTCAGGACTTGCAGCAAACTCCTAAAGTTCACCACTAACCCTGACACATGCACATGCTCAGATCTTTATGCCGTATTTGTTTCCAACTTACTTCACTATTTCACACTTCCACTATGTCCTAACAGCAAGAGACCACCAACTCTGACTGTTTCATCCTTTTTGGTGCTGACGAGATCAACTTAATGGTTGTTGATAGTGTTGAATTAAAACTTCTGATAATATTTAACATTTTTTTAATGGATTGGAAATTTTTAGATGAGAAAAGAACAACTTTGGGTTTCTCAGGCTGAGTTTCATGACCACTTCACAACATCAAAACTCAAATTATTTTATTTAATTAGAAGTTATTTTAAGACTTCTGCGACCTCTCAGCTACTCTCTTTAAATAGAAATGTTCCTCACCTCTCAACATCCTGGTGCTACATTTCCACAGTCCTTTTATGAAGTCCAATGGAACTTGCAGCAGCCCCTTTGTTCTGGTGTGAGGGACCCCAGATGATGCCCGACCCTGATCGTCCATCACCCCTGTCACACCTCCCTGCACCCCCCCTCCAAGTCCTCCACAGCCCACATACCAGCATGCATATTCACATGAGCTGGTGTCCCATCTGAGGACACAACATCACCCCTCCCAGCGTATCTCTTTACTTAGTCAATATTGAAATGGGCTAATAAAGAGGGGCAAGATTCCCCCGTGGTAATGGCTCCCCAGAGACCCCTGACTAATTAAAGGGTTGCCCCTTCCAATGAACAGTAATCACTCACGTCTCAGGGTAGACAAACACATGAGCTTTCTTTGTATGATGCTGTGTGTAATGTTACGACTTTAACATGATGAAACACTCAGTCGTATCAGAGTGGACAAGCTCTCGTCTTTTCTTCAAACAAAACTTTTTCCTGTTATTATGTAAGTTTCATACTGACTTAAACAGTAGCCTTCATATTCAGGTGGATCCTTAATTGATTGCATATACAGTATTAAATCTAAGTACACAGAAGTAAATGCAAATAAAGAGAAGAGGATTGGAGGAGGATTTTTCCCCTTTGTTAAGTTAAGATGGGACGGTGTTAAAGCCAAGTGAATGCATTAAGTGAATCCTTTGCAACAAAGATGTCGATTTTGCCGCCCCCCCTGGACAAAGTGGTACATCTCGACCATAGACTGTAAATGATGATTTTTTTTCTCATAGTCCACTGCACAGCTCCTACATTGCACCTTTTGTACATTTTGTGTTTTTTATTTTTTATATTTTACATTTTACATTTTACATTTTACATTTTACATTTTTGAATTCTATTTTATATATTGTAATAGCTTCTCATACTGTATTATTTAAGTTGTTGCTAGTTCTGCTTTATTTTCTTGTTAATTGTTTAGCACTAATACACCAAGTCAAATTCTTTGTATGTGTAAATGTACTTGGCAATAAACCCTGATTCTGATTCTGATTCTGAAATATTAATGGACAAAGCCTGAGTGATGTCACCCATCGGCAGCAGCCGCGATGCTGGAAATGCTGTCTCAGCTTAAATCAACTCAAGTAACTTAAGTCAATCTAACGACAGACTGAGAGCCGAAGCTGAGGCGTGTTTTAAGCCTTATGACGAACCGTTACATTGCGCCCACCTATCATTCAGGTCAGCTACATGCCTAACTATGGAAAACATGAATTGTTCATTAAAAAAAATCTAATTTTCCCATCCAAAAATCCCATGATGACAATAACTAATCAGACCTATTTTGGTTTTTTTGTACCAGGCTGTAAACATGTTAATTTAAGCTGTAAAAACTGTTTTCTTGCCAGTCATGTGAATGTGACTTCTGGTGTTTCTGGAGCCAGCCTCAAGTGGACACTCAATGAACTGCAGGATTTTGCACTTCCGCATTGGCTTCATTTTTCAAGACCAGAAGTTGCTGCTTGGTCTCGACTCTTTGCTGATTTGTCCTGTCCTGTGTAAGTCCTGTCTTCTGATGAAAAAATATCCCTCTACTTTAAATAATCAGTCAAATATATCACTGTTCATGAATTATTGCAGCAGAAACCTTTTCTGCAGCATGTTGAAGACTCACTTCACCAGACACCTGTCAGTCTGGATACTGACTCAATATGTTTTTGTCTTTTTGACAGGACTGGTTTTGATTGGAGGAATAAAATACTCTCAGTGATGTTTGTGTTGCTGCTGCATGCTGAAAAATTTGACTGACGGTCAAAATAGACGGTATTTAATACACTCTTTACTGAAAGCCTGATGTGGTAAAGGCCACAATACCTGATTTTCCATTAAAATTGATTCAACAATCTTCACCATTAACCCTGACACATGCACATGTTCAGCTCTAAAGCTGCACAGTTTCAGGCTGCAGCTTGAGAGCTGATCAAGCATCAAATCTTAACACGACTCTCTAATGATCTCAATGAAATGCTCACTGACTTAATGAGAAGTGCATTGTGCAAGAAATAATGAGTGTGTGTGTGTGTGTGTGTGTGGGTGTGGGGTTAAGCAGATGAAGGGGGGTTACTTGGGTCCAGAGTCCCCATGGAGATAAAACCTTGATTTATTTGTATTCTAGTGCTAACATGTTCTCACTCCCACTTGCTAAGTACATCATCTTAGATAGAGACCTCATGCTTCAACATGCATCTTGTATCTTGATACCACTATAAAGTGTTCGTCTTGCCCATGCAGAGCTTTGCTGTAAAGTATAGCTAGTCGACAAGTCAGAAAAAAGAATCAGAACTCAGTACATTTCTTTTTACATGGCTATACGCAGGATCACAGCGTTAGCAGTTTAACAATGTTGAATTGGTTTGCTGAGTGTGGCTAGCGTTAGCAGTGCTAGCACTACAAGCCTTCGGTCCCCCTTGCTGGTTAACATCCACATACCTGTGCTAAACGTGGTTACACATTGCTCTGGTGGAAATGTCACTTTAACCTGACACTGCAATATACAACTGATACAACTTTAAAGCTCTACTCCTAAGAGCTGCCATCCGTCCACGTGCTGGTTTCCATTCAGGCAGTAGAGCAACAAGAGCAGGACTATTAACGGCCGTGGCTATAGGCGGGTGACTATTCAGCTTAGACAACATTTATTCAGGATCTACAGTAATCGGTGGTTATTTTGCAGCTGATTTCCAATTTTGGAATGTGAAAGTACAACAGCCCAGCTGACGACAAGCGCTGCTGTAGCATCCACTTACAGTCTGCAAATAGCCGACAAGAGGTTAATTTTGATCTGCATGATTTTGAGAATCAAGAAAGATTATTGGTGTTATCTCTGTGTGGTTTGGTGATTCTGATTATTTCCCCTGTTACTAAAGCCATTGCTTTCTGTCATTTTGATCTCTAACCTGAAGCTTTGCATGGTGGGAAAAGACTGGTCAGGGAGACTTGTCTGATTCATATATTGTAGATTTTTCCTGAATAAGTACACAACTGAATATTTTTGGCATATTGCAGCTCTCACATTTATTCACATACTACAAACTGCTTTTGAGACAAATCAGTACGTATTACTTATATAGTAGGCGGTTATGAAAACAGCCCAAGACACTTTTTTCTGAAAGAAAACAGAAAAATATTAATAGTCAGATTTTTCGGATTTAAACGCTGGAGGATGCCTTGCCATTTTCTCCAAATGTAATTTGGAGACATGGTCAATGGACAGCACTTCAGCAGAATTTGATGATGTGTATGTGAACTGACACATGCATATAAAGAGATTCTGCAGTTTCAGGCTGCAGCTTGAGAGCTGATCAAGCATCAAATCTTAACAAGATTCTCTAATGATCTCAATTAAATTCTCAGTGAATTAATTCGTTTTTTTTAATTGGGTGCAGGGTGTCTTTGTATTCTAATCCATGTAGCACATGCCTTTACTGTGAGTCTTAAAGATGAATCACCATAGAAAACTGATGGTATTACAATTAAAAGATATAGTACTAAGGAGTATTTGGTGTATTTATTTAGCTTTTTTCACTTCTCCGACTGACCTATCTTGCATATTTTACTGGTGTAAACCTCTTGCACAACGTTTACTATAACTAAACACCCCAGCTCCTTATGTCCATATGTCATCCCACTCTCTCTCTCTCTCTCTGATTTCCTGTCCTATCTCTACAACAAAGGCACTGAAATCCCAAAAAGAAAAATACCCAGGACAAGGCCAGACGATGCCTTGACTTAACTCTTAGTTATAATTCCTCAGTTGATACATTTCAATTTCAAATCAACTTCAAAGTCCTCAAACTTATCATAAGAAAAGAAAATGCTGGATAAATCCAAACTCTGGTGCGTAAAAAGTTGATTGCATCTATCAAAGCCAAGTAAAACATTAAACTGAGTTTCTTTAAACAGGCAAAGAACTGAAAACTACCTCAAAATATTGTCTTTGGTAAAGTGAGATAACTTCAGGTAATGCTCAGTAAACATAGTTTTTGAACACAAAGTTGTACCTGTTGTTGTTATCATGTCATTCACTTCATATTGAAGGTAATTTGAGTTTTTCTTTTCATTACATTTTACCTAAAGCTTCAACCAACAATATAAGAGAAACTACAGAGTCCAGAAACACCTCTAATCACAGAGGGAGAATCCCCTCCCCCCACCACCACCACCACCACCACATCACCACATGAGACCCTGGCCTCTGATGTCTCCTCTCTCCTCTGCTCTTCATCCTGCAGACCCTGATGACCAATTGGTATCAAGTGAGCTCAATCACCAGCTGCAGTGGAGAGGAGGGAGAGCACTAACCTGGAAGAGCAGGAGAGGGAGGGAAAGAGAGAAAGAGAGAGAGGATAAACCAAGAAACCAATCATTATTGAATAACTTTTTTTTTTGACCACACCAAAATGAGTTTCCTAAATTTAATCAAGTTTTTTTTTGAGAGAATGAAAGAAAGAAAGAAAGAAAGAAAGAAAGAAAGCAGACATGTAGGGTACCTTGATGCTTGAATAAGACACTCAATACTGAGGCAATACTGAGACAGAAAACAGTGAGGGATGAGAACTGGATTTGTGAGATACCAAAAAATCCCTAAGCAATTCTCAGCATATCATATCATTTATATTGAGATGTAAAAATCAGTCTAATAGATAAATGGGAAATGAAGCTGAGCTTGTGTAGTTCTTTTCTAGTCTTCTGACTATTCAAGGTGCTTTTACACCTCAGGTCACACCAACACTGCCAATGAAGCAGCAGGAGCAATGTTCAGTTCCCTGCCCATGGACACATCGGACATGCTGCAGGAGCTGGGGATCGAACCCCTGACCTTGACTCTACAGACTGAGCACAGCCAGCCGTGTACAAGTAAGAATATAAAGAAAGAAAACATAATGTTCAATGTCTAACAAACATGTTGGAATGACTCAAAAACAGAGGAACATTTCAACCGTGAAGCTTGATACTAAGCTCTAGTTTTGCCTACACAATGATGATGGTTGCTTTTGTCCAGACAAGATTAAAGCAAGGTTAGTGGCACAAACATCCGGTGACGCCATTTTAATGTTGTCTTGTAAAAAAAAGTTTGTCTTCTGTGTTGTGAACTCCTGCAGTAAAACGACTCTCTCTGATCTCTGGAGCCTCTTAATGACGCCACGACCATCTCAGCTACTGTCATTTCCTGAGAGGCCGACAATTAGTTGCTGCAGCGGGCCGGCGGGCTAATGGTTTCAGTGTGAAAGATGTAACAGCGTTGGTACCAGCAGAGGAGGAAGACCACTGGGTGCCTGGAAAAGAGCCACCCTTCTCTCCACCCTAATTGCCATGAAAACTCCATCTAGTCTGGTTTATGGAGAGGCAGGAGGGACTGGTGCCCTGTGAGAGGGTTTGTTAAGCTGGCCCCGGCTTCCCCTCAACCCCCCCCCCCCCCCCCCAAGGGCCAGAGGAGGTGGGCTGCAAAATGGACAGCAGATGGAAGAAGCATAACAGGGAGGAGGAGGACGGGTGAGCATGGTGGGAGACTTGGCTGGCTGCAATGAGTGTTGTAGTTCTATGTTGAGTGGGCATATGTCTGAATATATTCTGAGACGACTGTGGATGTTCACATGAGGAAGTCTGTGCTTGTTGGAATTATCATAAAAATGAGTTTTTTGGACAAAATATTTTGGTATTTGGTACCTGATTAAATATGTTCAAAACTGTCATATTGTCATGTTTCTGCAGAAACATGGCTGACCAAAAAAAGACTGTGACAACCTTTAAAACTTTGTAATTTATTCAAGTTTTGCACGTATATCTTCTGCTCATGTGTTCTTTGCAATACAATAGAAAAATAAACTTTATTTTAAAGCGTACATGTTGTTTCCACCTTTCAATTTCAAGATTGTCAACACACAGAAGTCGGACAAAGGACTTCCCAAACTGGCAACTCCAGGCATCCGAAGAGTATCTGAATGCAGGGTGAACCCCCCTGCAGAGAACTGCATTTTCTATAACTGTACATAAGGAGCCCATATCCAGAAACATCAAATAGTGTACAGTTATGTCACATCTCCATAAAGTTTACTGAACGGATAGAGGGAGATCTGAACCATCAAAGATGCTCCTATTTATGAAAAATAAATAAACCGTTGCACATTGAAAATGACTTTACTGTTGTGTGCGAACAACGCGTTGGCCTATAGTTTCCCCAGCTTCACCTCACAATGAAGTGACAGTAAAGTCATTTTCAGTGTGCTGTAGTTTATTGATTTTTCATTGAATGTTCCTGCAACACGACCGGCACCTGAGAACGTAGGTTGATTGTGCACAGGGTACCCTGTTGGTCATTTAAATGATGCTAATATATCTGCTCTTATTTCTGCCATTTTTGAATTCAAAATACTAGATTCACATAGTCTGTTAAACTGCAGGTCATTATCTGATGATTCCACCCAAATGACACAGATATGGATGAGAATTGAAAGCACCTTTACTGATTTGTCAGAAATGCTAACTCTATCAAATTCATTTACAGTCTGATCTTTTTTTTAAATGCAAGAATGCAACATTCAAGCTCATCTTCGATATTAATGATGTGTTAACTTTTCCTGAATCCTCAACAAAGATGCAAATCATGCACAAAATATGTGAAAGACCAGAAAAAAACAATCTTATTAATGCACGAGTATTTCACCAGTGGGTATCCAGATTTGGGATTTTTTCAGGGTTCAATCTTATCCAATCATTGAGATATCTCAGAATATATTACCTCCAAGATATTTCATGTAATCGTGCTGATGTTTTTGATATTTTTGACGCCAAAAAAAAGTGTATAACTTCCTTCACTGTATTGACTCCAATCAGTGATTCCATGATTCTTTCTCCCCTCAAAAAGTTTCCTGCAGAGTAATCCCATGATGAAGTTTTGTATGACAACAGAAGCAAGCCTCTTGATCAGCGCACACTAACTGTTATTCCAGCCAATTTTCCGGGCCCTGACCACCAGTGATGGCACAGTTAACCAGGCGGGCCCCGTGAGCATTTGCATCACAGAGACAGTGGTGATATAAATGGATGGGGACTAAATTGAGAGGGAAAGGTTGACAATGGCTCTGTCTTGTTGTTCTGTCGGTTAATCATTTCCCCGAACCCCTCTGGCTCCAATAAAGCAGAATAAAAGAATATAAAAGAACAATTTGGGCTGCCCCAGCTGTGAATAAGCAGCCCATCAGAGCACACAAAGGCTCAGTCACGCTCGCCGTAATTCAGCTTGTGATCTCGGACACGCCCCTCTCTCGTGCCACATCTTTGTTAAAGTCATCCGTCAGGCATATCATTTTCCTCTCCCCATCCCTCCTGCACGGCCAGATGGTTAAAATCCATAATTTAACCCCCCCCTTAAAAAAAAGACCCTCGGACCCCCACTTTCATATCCTTTCATGCACTGACATTACTTGCACTGCGGCTCGTTATTGGCCAGTAGTAGCCCACCCCTCGGTTAATTAAGCTCAGCTTTGTAGAGCCGAGCTGTGATAGCTTAGCGAGCGGGGAGGAGGTCTCAGCACCTGGGGAGTCTACCTGTTACAGTGTCCGGATCATCACAGAGGCAGGCGGGACGGGGGCCCCAGCTGGCATCACGCTCAGAGGAGAGGCGGGGTGGAGCTGCTGGAGCGTGATGTAGTTGTTTTAGCAGCCTGGAGGGCACTTTAGGAAAGACACACCTCAGTGGGTATGAGTGTAGAAAGTAGAACGCAGGCTTATTTTGTTTATTTTATTATGCACTCCCTTAAGAATGGCTGGACAACCAATCAATATAAGAACTCTTAGTCAGAAAAAGTGCTCTGGAAATAAAGAATGTGCCATTACAAACGGTTTTCATCAAATCTTTCTGATGGATCAATACACTGACTTTGAATACAGAAACTTGAAAAGCTCTTCTCTTTAGACTCAATGTTTTTTGTATTCATTTTCAAGTGTTTGAAATATTTAAATTTTTATCAACAGATAATCTTCAAAGGTTTCAAAAAACTAAAATCTTCACAACACAAGGTGTAATACATTTTTTTTAGGTGTGTTACTTGTTTTATATCAATTTAAAGGTATCATGCAAATAACAACCCAGCTGCCCGAGTGATGTAACCAAGTTTTACTCTCAGTTTACTTGATTTAAAAAAAGGTTTTATCGTGTTAGTCTGACTGTTTGGATTCGTACCAGCGACCACTGCGACAAGAACGATTTCCTCTGTAGATGGGGGTGTGCCATAACCGCTAGGCCATCTGGCGCCCCTTGTTATTTATTCTTTACATAACTGAACAACAAACACCTCCATGCCTCCTGAGGTACATTTTATTGAATAACACCCATGAAAACTTACGATTTACAACGTATTAAGTAAACACCATCAAATCTATTTTTAGCGCACAAAGTTAAATGGTCGATGTGACATGACAAATCTGAATTACAGAGTAGATGTCAAATTTCCTACTGAAATATACTGTATATATTTTTTAATTGTATCAGGCCATTTAAATAACTGTTTTATTATATAAATGTGTATATACTGTATAGAGCTGTCAAACAATTTAATCTTGATCACTGAACTTTGAGACTTAATCACTATTAATCACATTTTTAATTGCATGTTTAAAATTCAATTATTTCGCTTTTAAAAGAAACATTTTGGGCTTTTATTTTGAATTTATGTTCTGTCTTAGGCTGAGAGTACTGTACTTGCTGTATGAATTCAACTCTGCTTTTATTTTGAAATAACGTCAGGAACCTTCTGGTAGATTTAATTAATTTAACCACTTTTAAACCGCTACCCGATACTAAATAAGATCAGCATGTGATGTCATGAGGTGGATATTACTTCGGACTCGTCAGCTGAGTTGTCTGAGAGTTTTTTTAAAGTGAAACTAGAGATTCAAAGATGCAGCACTGTCGTTCTTTTTCATCACTGAGACTACAGGGAGACACTGAGCATATCTACGGTGAGCCTAATGGGACAAAATAGCATGAAAATAATCTTGATTAAAGAAATGTATGAGTTAATTTCAGATCTTAATTAATCACAATGAACTGGTTAATGATGACAGCCCTAATATATATATTTATTGTATTTTTCTAATATAAAGATATAGGTGATATCAGGAGTTAATTTAATTCTAATTATGTGTTCAGTTTCTCTTTAGGCCCGATTCACTAGATATTAAACCAAATACTTTTACAGTGTCTAGCAGATGAAATGAAATGGTCTTTATATTTCAGATTCAGGAGATAACACCTCGTGGAGGAAAGCAGAGGTGGCTCAGTCCCTCTAGGTGAGTCCTGCTGCTTAAAGCTCTTATTAAGCTGTGACTGGCTCTCGCCATTGATTTTCTCCTGGGCATGTGTGGTCTCTTTGAAGATGGCCGTCTGCTGCGCTCATCACTGTGGGAAAGCAATCAAGCTCAAAAGTTTTTTCTCCTGCTTCAAATTCTGAGGCTGACAAAATAACTCATCTTTTGTGGCTCCAATCAATATGATGCAGACCCCTTCACTCTTTCTCTGCGATATTTTCTCTCTCTGACTCTGATTGGAATGAACTCCCGTCTTTCGCAGGTCCAAACACGCTGATAATGAGAACGTGAACCAATCTGATTGAAGGGAGCGAGGTCTTTTTAAGGCAGGTCACATCGGAGTCTGGCTGCAGCGCGGTGCACCGGGGTCAGTCTCTGAGAAGCTCTTGAAGGCGGCAGCGCTCCGCCTCAGGACTGAAGTAGTGCAACCCGAGGGAGGGACGTGGTCTGGGTCTTACTCAAATTACCACCTTCTATTTGAGGAGGTGGGGCCGTGTGTAATACTTAATGCATATTTAAATGAGTACTTTGCATGTATCTGCATTCATCTGAAAATAAAATGATATGAAAATAAGACCAGAAAGAAATTGATATGAAAAGGTATGTGGATAGAATTCATGAGATGTAAATATCTGATGGGATTGAATGACAGGTCCATCTTTGCCTACTTAATATCCGTCGAGTCGTGGCTAATTGTGCTTTTGTTGTGCAATTATCCAGAGTTTGCTCAGGGTTTAAAGAGTCAGGCCGAGGGGTGCGGCTTTGCTTTGTTTAACTTCCTCCCCTCGTGGCCCCCGTGTGTAACCTAGGCCTCTGGAGATGGGATAATCCCCTGACTGAAAACATATTGGTTCCATCACTCCCAGTTACATCTTTAAGACCTCTGAAAAAGAAAATAAAAACATGAGGGTAATCCAAGCTGCAATCTCCGGTGTTGAAAAAAAAAAAATGCCGAAGTGCAAAATACTGGATTCGTCGGGCTGCTTGAGGCTGGGTCCAAGAGTCCCTTTACGTCACATACACCAAATTAAAAAAAGCCGATTTACAGCAAAAATTACTATATTTACAGCCTGGTACAAAAAACGAAATATGTCTGATTTGTTATTGTCATCTTGGGCACACACTGTATGGGGAGTGAATCAGTGTTGCCAGATCTTGCGAGAGAAACAAGCAACCAGCTCTATGGAAACAAGATCAAAACAAGCGACCTGGCTCCTCAAATAAATAAAATGAAGCCCAACAGGTTACCTAACCTACCACATAGTGTAAAAGAGAGGCCACTTGATAACAGTATATCTATATATATGTATTTGTGTTTGTCTTGTCTCATTTTGATTTGAAACAGTGAAATCGATGTCCATAAGCCTCATGGAAGTTTTTTTGTGCTTTTCGGTGCCAGCATTATCAGCATGCTGTATTAAGGTCGGATCCAGTGTCTTTCTCTCTCTTTCTCCCACTCTTTATTATATTTTTTTCCATATTTCCCCACTTATTCCCGGGCATTGTCGCTCTGTCGCTCTGTCAGATGTAGTTGTGCATGTGTGTGTGTGTGTGTGTGTTTGTGTGGGCGGGGGGCTAACCAAGGAAACAGGGTTGTGGACGGATCCAGGAAAAGGATAAACTATCACGATGGTGTTTCGCTGTATTGTGGAGAGTTGGGAGAGAATTAGTAGGGGCTCATACAGGGAGCAAATCAAGCCCAAACAAACAACTGCACTTTAGAAAACAAGCCCAAAAACCAGCTTATAACAAGCGGACCTGGCAACACTGGAGTGAATTGTTTTTTACCCGGCTCAGTTTTGATTTGATGAACAATACATGTTATCCATAGTTAGGTGCGTAGCTGACCTGATTGACAGTGGATGCGATGTAACGGTTTGTCAAGAAGCTTAAAACCCGCCTCAGTCGTTAGGTTGACGCAGCTCATGAACTCACAGCTAAGGGTTTAACTTTGGGACTGAGCAGGGGCTCCACTAATACAAAATATACTTCACATTACTCTCTGCTAAACTTGACTTTAACTTCCTCTAATGATCTCAAGACTTTCTCGACTTGTTAGTCAGTTATTACATCACAGTTATTGGTGATATATGAAATATTCCCGATATATTTGGACAAAAACTATTTTTTGAAGGTGGAAAACAGGATTTCTTCAGGTGGAGACAGAAGCAATGGATCTCAGAACTCCGATTTAAGACCATTTAGAAGATCACAGCTCATCTCTATTGCAGTTTAAATTTAAAAAATAACGATGCAAGAATATAACTTAAAATGTTTGTATTTTGACAGTATTAAAGTATGTGATGTGTGAGACATAATCATTTAAAGATTTAATCAGTTGTCCATCCACAGTTTTAAACACCACTGCAGACCATTAAATTATTATGCTTTTAAACTTTTAGTGGATAACATGTGTACTATCTTTAAACTCATCAAACACTGTCGCTTTATGTTAATGACAAGAATCAGATACAAAACACACAAGGATTCCTCTTTGCTCTCCTAGGGTGCACGGCTGTCGAGGTTTCAGCCATGATAGCGGGGCAGTCCAACGGCTTTGAAGTCGGCTTTGAAGTTATGAGGCAATTGGAGGAAATGAGGAAATTGTCCGCAGGGTTTCCTGGAGAGCCAGTTTTGTGAGAGGCGTGATTGGACACAGCACCCCTGAGGGAGACAGTGGCCATTTTGCTCAGGGGGGCCTGTCCTTCTGGCCGGTACACTAAATGCATAGGACTGAGGCACCAATTATGGCACTTTGGCATATGGGCAGTGGTGAGCACCCAGCGCTAATGACGGACCCTGCCAACTGCTGGCCGATCCAGGTCAGGGGCACATGATGTTTATTGCCAAAAAAAAAAAAAAAACACCACCCAATTACTGCCAGCTCCTCTCCTGATGGCAGTTTGTGTGAGTGTATCCGACTGAGGGGGGGAGTGTGGTACACCTGCAGCCTGGTTAGGATGCTGGATCTGGCTGTTTGCCCACCATTAACTCTCCAACACCCAGCTGGGAGAGAGGGGCAGGGCAAGTATCCGGCTGTCTTTGCCCCGGCTCAGAGGTTCCCAAGGGGGCAAACTGCAGTAGCAGACCCCCAGAAGAGCACATGAGCAGACCCAGGCACAGATGTTCCACCCTGGTGCCGTGTGGCGTCTGGTGGCACATCACTACCTTTCCGAGGCTCGTCTGAGTACAGGTGCTGGCAGGAATCTCGTCTCGCTGCTCAGGAAGAGTCAGACATTAACCACACTTCAGCTCGGCTGACACTCATCCGGGGGAATAGGACCCCCGACCTGTCATGACCATGACAGGCAAAGCAGCTGATGTGACAATGAGCTGCTGTAACGAGGCCATCGTTCTCTTTGGACGACACAAAACAGGACACCGTTACCGTGGAAATATAGGCACAGATGCCCAGTAAACAGCACCAACTTACACCTCTGTTTTCACATTGAGAGGGAAAATGTGTCCCATGCATCAAAATGTTTTTAGAAGGAAAATGTTCTTGATGAAATGTGCAAAAAAACAAAAACTGTGAGATTCATGAAACATGCATGGGCTGGGAGGCTCTGATTCAATTTTAATGAATCTAAAACGGTCATAGCTTTTGCATGATATGATTCAGCTCCTTCATTAAAGATGCAGTTTCAAAAAAATTTAAGCAGTTTTATTCCTGGAATATTAATGTCCCTGTGTGCTCAGTAAATGAAATGCGCTTTCACAGAACTAATGATCAAATGTGTCTCCATTTATCAGCAGTTTTGTTGGTTCTTAAAAGTTCATGAATGTCCAACTGGTTTAAATTATGTCTGACAGCCTCAATGTTACGATAGATTTATTTGTGTCAGTCTACTCTGTAACAGTTCTAGTTCTTTAAAGAAACTACATGGAGCGGCCCCTTGTTGTGGACCATCTCTGCTTCACTGAAACATAGACATCTGCATCGACACCTGACACACACAAACGTTAAAAGAAACGTTCTAATGTTTTTGTGAGGTAGCTCTTTTACATGCAGGATTCTGTTAAAAGCTTTTAGATCTGTGTTTCCCATCTTTACATTATGAAAGAGATAAATTATTGTCTCTTAAGCAGTGGTTCTCAACAAGGTGGGACCCAAAAGTTGGTCTGTAAAGTGCTTTTTAAATATGTTTTGTTAAGTTCCGTCTCTTTGTTCTGTCATGTTTTGTACCCTCTGACGTCCAAACTGCATTATTTTCCATAAAATACATCTGATTGGTTTAGTTATGATTTCTCATCAAGGAGTTGATGGTTGATTCTGAGGCTATACCAATGTAGAGCCACTGCTTTAAAATGTTTTTTCACCTTTGACATTAAAGCTGGCCCTTGAATCCTGATACTTTCTTCACAGTATAAGTACCAACAGAAACAAAACCTTATCAGCATGCTAATATTAGCACTTAGCTGTGCTTTAGTAGAGCCTTTTAGCATTAGCATTCTTGAACACACTTAAATTGTTTGTATTCATTTTCAAGTTTTTGTCTGGTTCAAAATCTAAACATTCAGGGAAAATAAGTTTCAGCTTCTGGTCCAAGGAACCACCCTTCTATTCTTTTTTTTTTTTTTACATTTGTAAAATGTTTCTTTTGTATGACTGTGTTGGAATTCAAAAAGGGTAATAACTCATGACTGTCATAATGAGACAAAGACATCCATCCACCAAAATGTTGACATTAATGACCCATCTGCATCCATCACTGAATTTACATTTCTATGCGAGGGCCAAACACTCATTGGGCCACCCATCATCCCTCTGTTTGATGGATTTGCATGAAATTTGGTTTCATGCTTTAAGTAGAGGTCCCCATGCCTATGACAAAAGCCCCTTAAAGGTCATCATGCAAGTACCTGCTTTCTATTTGGTCCCATTATAATTACGACTTATGCAATTGAATATTATTCAACTTTAAAAAAACAGCTTTTTTTTCGACAAAAACATCACTATGGCTGTTGTTCTGTAAAGAAAAATATCAGTAGGACTTTTGAAATCGTTTTGAATAGATGCACAGGTGTAGCAGACCTTTAAAAAAAAACACCTCTGAGAAAATAAATTGAAAGTACTTTTTTTTTGTACCTGACATACACATTTTCCCAATGCACCATGTTTACACAGCAGAGGTGACTGTGTATTCACCAAAAACACGGTCGTCATGATAACAAGGCTGAGGAGAGTCTTTTCTGAGAGTTACGAGTGGCTGGGGAGAGAAACCAGAGAGCGTGCAATCATACACATATTTCTGTAGAGGCACTTCAGAGTCGCCTCATTATAGCTAGTTTATGACAGAAATAAAAAAAAAGCAATTTAATGTGGAGGATAATTGCAACAACATTATCACCATGTGCAAGTTATGATTTTCTGTCTCTTTAGTTTCTCCCAACATATTGTCATCAGGTGACAACAGTGCTGCGAATAATCTGTGCTTTCCGTGCCAATATGGTCGCAGACAATGTTTATTAAATTTTGCAAAGTCTCTTCAGCTGTTCCAGAATGCTGCAGCATGTGTACTGGCTAGATCAAGGAAAATAGATCACATTTCTCCAATATTAGCGTCTTTGAACTGGAACCCTGTAATCTGTAAAATGAGTTACAATTCTTCTTCTCACTTAAAAAGCTCTTAGCGTTCAGACACCACCATTTCTTAAAGGGCTCAAAGTGCCTTACACCTCCAGAACATTGCGCTTCAACAATGCTGATCTATTTATGGTACATATAGTCTCCAAGAGTAGTATGGGAGGCAGAGCCTTCCGTCATCAGGCCCCCTATCTTTTGGATTTATCTACCAGTCAGGGTCCAGGAGGCAGACACCCTATAGACTTATAAGAGTAGGCTTTAAACTTTATTTGATAAAGCTTATAGTTAGGGCTGGCTCAGGTATGGACCAGCTGCTAGTTATACTGCTATAAGATTAGACTGTAGTTATGCTGCTGCTATAGGCTTAGACTGTAGTTATGCTGCTATAGGCTTAGACTGTAGTTATTCTGCTATAGGCTTAGACTGCAGTTATGCTGCTATAAGCTTAGACTGTAGTTATTCTGCTATAAACTTAGACTGTAGTTATGCTGCTATAGGCTTAGACTGTAGTTATTCTGCTATAAGCTTAGACTGTAGTTATTCTGCTATAAACTTAGACTGTAGTTATTCTGTTATAGGCTTAGACTGTAGTTATGCCGCTATAAGCTTAGACTGTAGTTATTCTGCTATAAGCTTAGACTGTAGTTATTCCGCTATAAGCTTAGACTGCAGTTATGCCGCTATAAACTTAGACTGCAGTTATGCTGCTATAAGCTTAGACTGTAGTTATGCTGCTATAGGCTTAGACTGCTGGGGGACCTGGCACACTGAGCTCCTGTCTCTTCCTCCCTCCCTCTCTCTCTGGCTGGTCACCAATAGGTCTGGTTCTCCTCAAGGTTTCTGCCTGGCATTAGAATACCTTTAGAATAGCTGAAAAAAGACAAATAAAGCATTAAATGTACAACATAAGGATATGAAGTTGCAGTGCATTCAAATTAATTAGTAAAACTTGCTACTGTCAGTAGGATGGCATTTAGCTCAAAGGTTGTTGTTGTAAAGAGAGGGATATTGAAACATTAAAATGATGATCACAGAAGGAGAGGGGAATTCCAAGTTTGGTCTACCTCTATAGACTCTCCTGACTCTTAATGTGGAGTGGGTTCTTCTCTCTGGCTGTTAATCTCCCTGCTAGAGACCCGGCTGTGGAGGTGGAAAGCTGCTCTTTTGGGGTTTGATGAGGAATTACTGAGTGTGAGTGTGCATACGAGTTAAAGAAGAACAGATGAGCTTAAGTGCCTCAGTCCTACTGGTTTTAATAAGAGATAAAATGTCTGTCTATATGAGACATACACAGCTTCCACTTCTTTAAAAAGTTACTGAAACAAGCAGACAGAAAAGACAACGGGACACAGTTTAGTCTGTGTTAATTGATCTTATAAAACTCATCATCCTTCCATACTTCGGTCTTATTGTTCACCATTTGCGCCGGTAGCTGGCACAGAATCCCCATGAATGGAAGACCCTCTAAAATGAGGAGGGACCAGAAAAGGCCCCAGGAATAGGGCACGGGACGGGGTCGTCACGGCAACTTTGTCGTGAGGATGGCTCCCTTTGTCTCTGTGATGGAGCAGGAGGACGGGGTCCTGATGGGGGACGGGCATTGTTAATAGGAGTCACACTGCGGCTGTCAGCAGGGCGTCCCAGCACCACATGCGACCATACTGCTGCGATCGCACATGCACGTCAATGATGATATGTGGACTATGCATGAGGGCTATAACATGCTTGAGCATGATTAAAGGCATGTGGGTAAATGTGTTTCATCCATATGCACTCGCACACACAGGCATGCACGCAGTAATGTTATCCACTTATTAAACAGAAACACATTACATCACAGTAGCTCAGCAGTCAAGGCGGGGTGGTAAAAGTCAATTGTCAATTTATTTCAAAATGTTTTTTGCATCCCCCATAAAAAATAGAGAAAGTGCCCAGTAGAAGATGTTTTTTGTAACTTTGTCCTAAATTCCCCCACTACATTTCAACTTTGTTCTTCAAATTCTGAAGTTATCATTAATGTTTGTACAAAGAAGTACTGGGTCAAAGTATTTGCCTTATGAGAATTAAGTCAAAATTTGCAAATTAAAGTGAAAGTGTCAAAAATAAAGTCAAAATTTAAGGAAAAAAAAAAACTGTCAAACTTACAACAGCAGTTACGTCTCATATTAGGTTAAAAAATAAGCAAATGTTTAACTTTTTAAATACCAACTTTTTCTGTTAAAAGTCAACCAAATAAAACGTCCCTCTCCGCAATTTTTATAGATATATTTATAAGATACCTGGCCCTCATACTGAGAGGTCAACTACTCTCTTTAAATGCAAAACAACAGCAACACGTCCCAAAGTGTTCCTCTTATAGTGCTACTTGTCTTATTTCTGCTCTTTCTCAAATATACAGAGCAATGAATATTATGGCTTCATATAGTAACTTATTTTGACCACTTCAAACCATTTCAAGCTTTTTCTTGGACTAGAAAATGTTTCCATTCACAGCTTTATGGCATCACTTAGTCTACAAAAATGTTAACTTGTACATACCATACAAATGGACACATCATTTTGATGTGAACTCCAGCTTGTGAGGCAGTGAAGGCAGAATGAGAACAAGGAGCATCTCCGTGATGACACTGACTCACAATGTGCTTCCACAATGACACAGCAGGAGTTTTGCTTGTCACATGCTTGTTTATCTTCCACATACTGTATGTTTACATTTATGCATATGAGGTGATCTGTAGCTTATGGATAGGACAGTGACAGTGAGTCTATTCTCCCCTTTTTCTCCCCTGCCCCTAAATTCAGAGCCTCCTGGGATGATTATTAATCTAATAATTAAACATTTATTACCAACAGCACCTGCTCTCTCTCTCTCCTCTGGACCCCCGGGACCCCATCACGCACAGAGAGAGAGAGAGAGAGAGAGAGAGAGAGAGAGAGGAGGGGGAGAGGGAGGGAGGGACACAGGAGGAGCCAGAGGGAGGGGAGGGGAGAGAGGAGAGCAGCAAATCCGAAGGGGTCATCATCACATTGCTGGATTCTTTTACACTGAGAGGCTGTTTTTGTGTGGTGGCAGACAGCGTGTGAAGTTATGTGATCCCAGAACAAAAGGAACAAGGAGGAAGGAACAATCCGATGCTGGGGAGGAGGCGAGGGGATCACAGCGAGGGGGCCCCCCACAACACCAGCCTGACATCTGCAACCAACTCAAGACTTAAACTTTGGTTTCTTTTGAATCACTTTTTCTGTCATATTGAACTTTTATCTCGAAAAACATTTTGAAATATTTGGATCTACTTGGGATCTTGGGGACATTTCTTCAAGTCTTCTCAACAAACCAAAAGGAGATAGGCTACATCCTTGGAGAGAAACCCTACCTTTGAAAAGGACAGATTGAAAGATAAAGTGAGTGACAGTGAGACCTTTAAGAGGGGAGTGTGGGTCTCTCTATGCGGCAAGATGCTGCGCTATTTGATCAAGACCCTGCTGCAGATGAACCTGTTCACCGACACCATCAGGAACCCATCTAACGGCACCGATCTGTTCTTCAACGGCTCGCTGCCCGCCTTCAACAGCTCCCTGCTCGACTGGGGGAACTTCACCGGCTTCAACGGTAAGCGAGCAGGGAATCTGCCTCTGCATCCTCTCATCCTTAACCCCCCCTCCCTCCTTTAACCCCATCCTCTGGTTTGCTCTGCCCTCTTTTCCCGCTGTGTGATGCAGGAGGATTTCTTGAAAAAAAAAAAAGAGTGCGAACACTTACAAACGGAGGTCTTTTGTGATGGAAATGTTGATTCAAGCTGAGCAGGGAGTTTGAAAGAGAAAGTGGAAGGAGTTGTCATGAGAGTCGATCTGATGTGAGGTGACTGGTGATGAATGGACAATTAAAATCAGAAGGCAGATCTAAGAGTTGTTCTGATACCGATAACAGTATCGGGAAACCTTAAATGCTGTATCAGTGACAGGGTGCATAAACATCCATGCACTTATCCAATTCCAGCCATAATAGTCTAAAAGCAGATTGATCCATTTTTCTTTTATAGTTTCCTCTTAAGGTGCAATTTTCTTCCTACATTAGTTTCATATGGCTGCTGCTGGGAAACAGCCGACTGTTTTACATCAGCGAAGAAGAACAAACATTGAGAAATACTGTCAACAATAGAGCAACGTTTTAAACACCATAATGATGGTATGCGCAGTGTGCAAGCCAAAGTTTTGAGGCTACTATTAAATAACATTTTGTCCATCTTTTGTTGCACTTGCACTATGTAGCTGCAGATCTGTAAACTCAGGTATTAGAATCAGGAAGTAGCTAACAATATCTGTAACGACTGACAATCATTCTAAATGTTACATCTGGTGCTCTCAGACCAGATGCATGATGGGAATAATTAATACAACGATTATTGGATTAAGCCGAAGGGTTGTAGGAAAGCCTGCAACTTCCTGATTCCCCCAAATCCTCAGAGTAAAATACAGAAACTAAGAATGATTCCAACACTTAAAAATGCTCAGAATTATCCTTTGATTTTAAACTTCTTAATTGTGTTTCCGTGGATGTGTGTCCTTGAGAAAATCCCTAAATCAAAACGTGTCAGTCTAAATCCATCTAAAGACTCCTGTCAGAAAACAGTCCGTGTGCGTGTGCAGCACAGTGAGATGAGAAGGCTGTCAGAGCATTTTGTGGTGTGTGAGTAAAAAGTGTCACAGAGACAGTATCACCCAATCACATGCTCTGCTCTTCAGCTCTGTTTGTTAAATGAAGCTGTCTGCTGTCAGGCTCCACAGACCAAAGCTGTCACATCTCCTTAACTTTTGCCACTGGGCTTCTCTCTCCTCCTCCTCCTCCTCCTCCTCCTCTTCATGGATGGAGCTCAGACTCACAGACACTCTGCTCTGTTTGGTTTTTATGGTTGTGGAGGGAATTTAGTTTTTACTGTGTGTCTGCAGAGGGTTATTAACACGCTGTAATGAGATGTCCCTGCTGTGCTCTGCTCCAACGACAGGGCAGCATATGCGTACATATAAGTGTCTGTGTGTGTCTGTGTGCCTGTGAGTAGGGTAAAGTTAAGTCAACAGATCACCTTGATGTCTGCTGTAATGAGGACCCTAGCTTTGTCTCCATGTCAGTGCATACCAATGAATGCTGCATTCACACACATACACTAACACACAGATAGCACACATATGAAGTCATGGACTACATTGTATAAGATGACAAATTTATTCATCCTTTCAAACTTTTTCATGTTCTTAGATTCACTCTTTCTGTCTTCTTCACTCTTTTTGGGCTTCTTTCTTTCTTTACATCCTTCCTGTATGTCTCTGTCCGTCTTCATGCCTTCAGTTCTGTCTTCCTTGTTGTACTTCCATCTCTCTTTTCTTTTTCTTTCTTTCTCTTGTTCATTCACTTTCCTTCTCTCAGCCTGTCTTTTTGTCCTTCCTGCAGTCTTTCTATCTTTCTTTCTTTAGTGCTGTTCTTTTGTCTTTATTGTCTTACTGTCTGTCTGTCTTCCTGTATTTCTGTCTTTTGTACCTTTTATCTTTCTGTCTCTTGTCCAATCTGTCTTTCTATCTGGTCTCTCCAAATCTCTTTCCCTCCTTTTTGTCTTTCTTTCTTTCTTTCTTTCTATCTACCTTTCTTCCTTTTCTAATCTTGTTTCTCACATATCGAGCTGCTTCGATGCTTGTGTCCATTGATGTCTGGTTAAAAGCGAGCGGTCAGGGTTTGCTGTGTTCCCCCTTGGTGTAGCATTGTGTGGGTGTGTGTAGGTACAGTAATTGGTGTGCATTTTGTCACAGAGGGGAGTGAGGTTTACCTTTTGATGAGAGGACATGGGCGTGAAAGGTAGATTTTCTCCCTCTCTCCTTGATAACCGGCTTCCAGCAGTGTCGATAACGCTGACTTTATAGCTTCTCTTCCACTACCCTCACACTTCTATTTCTCTCTCTTATTGTCATCCATCCTCTCATCCGCCACCTCTAATGGAGTGCAGATTGAGTCGCGCGATCTATACAGCACAGCCCGATGAGACAGTACAATGAATCTATTGAGAGGAATCTGTCTGCTGCAGAGAAACATGGACAGATCTGCTGATAGACAGACGTGACCGGTGTGCATCTGCCTTCATATTCTTTAAGTTTTTCCCCCCAGAGCTTCCTGACACTGATTCTCCTCCTGACTATCTGTGGGTGATGTCGATACATTCAGGGAGAATAAATGAAGACTAGGGGAGGTGTAATAGTTCTGCTAATGAGTGGTCAATGAGATAAAGTCCATAAGCTTTCTTTGTTGTACACTGCTGTGAAGGAAATGGATCGCACACATGGAGGGAATCAAGTCAAACAATGATATCTACGTGTCCAGCCGCTGCAGAAATCAATGCTTCTTTTTTAAACCAAACAAAAGGTCCTTCAACGTCTTTGCACAGATTCAGATTGAGACCTTACATATTTTCTATTACATTTTCAGACATAATAGAGATGTATATATGTGGCTATTATGTGCTGATTCATCACTACATGGGGGTGGGGGGGTGGTGGTCAAACCGTGGGTATCCAGGCGAGAAGCTCAATAGCGGGGCAGTGGGCGGACAGCATGTGTGGGTCGACCAGGAGCTCAGAGGGAGGCTCAATGGGAAAATCAATGCTGCCCGATAACCAATTTGGGAAATAATGGACAATTCACTCAAACACAGCTCTGTAGTGGACTGCAGGGGAGGACTTACACGTTTATCTATCAGATCTATGAGAGGTCCACTCTACTTCTTCTTTTATGTCACACAGGTTAAAAGACAAAGTCAAAAGTAAAACTTGAAAGTCGGCGTTGCCTGATGCCAGCTACTACTCTGGCAAATGTCAAACGGGAGCATTTCTTCGACCAAGACACTAAATCTCACCAATTTAGCTACCAATGTCTGTGTCGCATGTCTTTATCTACAACAAGGTTCTTGTGTACTCTCCAGATATGACCATTCAAAAAGGGGTGTGGCACCACGTTCTTCCTTTTTTTGCATTCTTCATGAGAGATTGACATAATTGGTTCAGCTTCTGGTCCGAAGGTGTTAATCAGAAATCCTCCCACAGTCATGATGATGATCTCCTCTTCCTTCTTATCGTCAGAATTTGGGACAATTTCAGTAACCAATTTTTGATGCAATGACCCTTTACAACTTTAAGAGGTTCTCCAACGATGCATGGATTGCACTCATGATGGTATACATGTTCAGAGCTGAGAGGCCTTACATCTAATCATGTCATCCTGATTGACTTTGATGTGTCCTAATATGCTCTTGATCAGTCAACTGGTGACAGTGGATGTCTCTCCATTTGTTATCCAGACAATTTTGATGACTGACTTCCTTTTTCAAATGGTAAAAAGTCAAATCATTAAGAAATCAGTTCAGGATTTAAGTGTTTGGAGAATTGAATCTTGGAACATTTTCATCGTTATCAGAACATCTAGGGCTTTGCAATCAGCCCTGCACATGTGACTTTCTCAACAGAGAGGGGCGACAGATATACAGTAGCAGTCATGTTGTGTGCCCCATGTACAGAGGATGTAATCCTCTTTGCAGTGGCCGCGGTTTCAAAATCCAACCTCGGCCGTTTGCTGCATGTCATCCCCCACTTTCACTCCCAACATTTCCTGTCTCTTTTCACGTGTCCTATCCAATAAAGGCAAAAATGGCCCAGAACTATCAGTTTATAAATGGTTATTTCACTATGAGAAATACCTGTTCAAAACAAAGTTATTGATTTGACCTTCAAACATCTTCTGGATACGTTCTGGTGAGATTAATGCTATCCCACACATGACAAACTATGAATGAGCTGCATGATTGTCTTTGCACTGTTCTACTATAATCCTGCATCAGCACCATGATATCACTGTCCAGGTCATAAAGCCAGCTTTGACAAAAAAAATGTCTCTGCTGACTTTGCAATATTCATATTTTTTTTTAATCTTTACTCTGCGTCATAGCTTTAACGGCACCTTTCCTGTGTCCTGTATGCACATTTTATTTATGGACTTGAGCTTTAAGAATGATGTATGGGAGCTGATAATAACCAGATCTTTATTCAGCAGTATTGTTACGAGCAAATTTAACATGGCTAAACATGGGGCTCAGTGGAAGAGTCGGCCACTTTACAAAGCAACCTCTGCCATCAGTGTGTGAATAGATGTGAATGGGTAGGTTTGACCTGAGGTGAAAAGGCACTATCAGCTAATAATGATGGACACAAGTGCTACACAAGCTCCAGTCCATTTACCATTTAATGGGGGTTTGATTTTTCTGAAGTGAAAAGGATTATTAAAATATTTCTTAAAAGCTTCAAACAAGAAGAAATTAAAGAAATGCATCTGTTAAATACATGGGTATATGACGACATCGACAGCTTCTCTTTGCAGCTCTAATTGCCCTATTTATAGACACTGACTGTGCCTCAGTTAATTGACATCATTGCTTCCAAGAAACAAAGACAGGCTTATACGTAAGTAACACGTGAAAGGGGAAACTACTAGAAATGTAATAACTGTGAACCTTAAAAGGTGTCTTGTGATTTAAAAGCTGCTTGAATACTCCTACAGCAGATATGAGAGCCCAATTAGCTGCTCTATCTTTCTACCCACACATCCTCCTCTCACACATTCATTTGTGATCAGGATGCTACTTCTGACTGTGGAGATACATTCATAATCACTGGCTGACTGCAGAATATTTGCATGGATCAATAGGTGTTAAGACACCTGCTCCTTAGGGAACAGGTGCACTCCCACAAACAGAGATTTAAGGATGATGTTGATGTTGAATCGACGTGGAAAAATGCTGATAAAAGCACCATTACAAGAAGCATATACATAAATGGATGCAAAAAGATGCAAAGGCCCTCATTAGACTTCTGGGTAATCAATAAAACTTCAGGTCAAGTCTGTTTTATGATCCTCAAGAGTACTGATCATGTGATCCTTTTATTTAATAGAACTTTTGGTTCTGATGCTATTAGTCAGAGTGGTGTAGTGGTGCTTGTGGACATGTACACACATACACACTCATCTTTGCATTGAGGCAGCTGGAGCTGGCAGACTGCCGCTCTGCTGTGTAATTGTGTGTACGTATTGTAATTTATGGGCGCTAATGCGTCCATTTGTCCCTTCATGGAGGTCAAGTAGGCTCCCCTTTGCTCTATTCACCGTAAATCTGCCAAGGAGTCATTAACGCTGCGTGTGTGAGTCTTTGAGTGTGTGTGTGTGTGTTTGCATATTTTCTAGTTAATTACTTCTTAATATTTCAATATGTAAATCCCATGAAAGTTTAACCCCCCTCCTCAAACAACAGCATCTAAACTGATTTGATTTGCACAGAAGCAGAGATGCATGCACTCTCCTTGTCACTTCAAACCAGAATTGTATTCAATTAAAACTGCTTTATTTGCACACTGCTGGAAACACTATGAATTAAAATGGGTGTCTTGTAACTAAGGGAGACAATCACCATGGTGTCTTTTTGCCACCCAGCAGCTCTGAAAGAGGGGTTTTCTCTCTGTGGTGGTTGTTTGGTGCTAATGGTGCTGTTAGCGCAGAACTATGTGAAACCAGCCTGTGTCTGCAGAGAATAACACATGACAATGAGAGAGAGAGAGAAAAAGAGAGAGAGCTTTTGGAAATTAACAATTATTTACATTCCCAAGATTTTGGAATACTGTTACAAACTACAATATGTCACACAAAAAAGGATTTAAATTAAAACATCTGCAAATGTGATTTCAGAGTCTTTCGCCGAAAAAAGTACACTTTCATAATCCCACTTTATTCAAAGACATCCAACGCTTCCATTTTATGATAATACTTTGATTCCAACAATATTCAAGATTTAACGAGATTCCAAAACAGAGAGAGAGAGAAAAAAAAGTTTACTACTGTCTGGCTGCAGTTTTTTTCTGTCAAATCAGCATTGCAGTAAACTCTTCTGTCAGCTTATAAATCTCATTATTTACCAGTAAATTAGTACGACCTCCGTCAAACATACAACACATTTTCAACATTAGACACATCAGTGTCATTTTTTACCACATCAATAAAACAGATAAGAGATAGTTAGCAGTTTATTACATTTACCTACAGCTTAGTTACAGCTTGCTGATGAAGCCCTGCTATATGCATCAGACACCAGCTATGTAATGATGTAATGATATTTTTGCAATACAATTAAAAATCTATACGAATATGGACAATTTTAAATTGATTGAATTGAATTGATGAACATTTTTTTCTCTGTGTTTTCACTGGTTTAGTGACCTGAACTATTTGCATTTGATAAGGGGAGACCACTGCAGAGAATTCTGCTCCCATTCAGTTTTGTGAACAATGAAAACAAAGGAGTTTTTTTTATGTACCTCTTCAAAAAGAGCAGAGATTTTGACAAATGCAAGTCTCGTTAACCCTCGGAGGGAGCATTTAACTTCAGCTCCTCTGATCCACTACGTTCTTGTTGCCGTATTCCTTCAGTATTTATTGGGAATGGCTGTCTGGTAAAGATGAATTATTAATAGATGTGGAGGGAACATTTGCAAAGCCAAAACATTTTCATGGTCAAAGCCCAAGCAGAACGCTGGAAACCGCCAGATTGTTCTCCACGTTTTCTAACCTCAGGTTGACTCTGTCGTCTCTAAAAACCCACCATTATCCAACTGTGACTGTAGGCTCTCTAAGTATCTGACATATCACATATACTGTAGCTGTTGAGCTGTGAGATGTACACTAATTCAAAGTCACCAGACATGCAGACTGACTCTGTGCTTCACCTCTGGATGCTGTAATTCCTGTCAGAGCTGGTTCCAGCTCCATGCGTGACGTCTGGATCATTAGATGTGACCTTTCTCAGCGTGGAGCTGGAGCTGGCTGTGTGTGTCTGCGGCTGGGACTTTGTTGTGGGCTAGAAAGAGAATGTGTGATGACCAGGGAGCGCTCAAGTGAGGCTGGCCAGACAAACAGTGGTGGAGAGCAGGAGGTGGAGGGATGTGAACCCTTGCACTGAGGGCGTGCAGCCAAAACAAACCCATCACTCTGCTCGGGGAGGGTCGTGACTCTTTACACACTCAGCCTGGTAATGCTTCTCTCTCTCTCTATGATGTATAATGGATCTGCTGTGTTTCAGTCGCTTCATTTTTGATCAACACACTGATATAAATGATGAAATGTATTGATAACTTTCAAAGAAAAAGCTTCAACATGCAAACGGATGATTACAGCTTTGATTTTTTAATCCATTTGTGTCTGAACATCTTCAGAAAACTTCACTACTTTCTTTTAGATTTTAGATCTTATGTTACAGCTAAACTAAACTGCTAAAGTGATAAAAACCCAGTAATTTTCAGCTTGTGGTATCCATAAAATGAAGTGAGCATATTTGAATAATTGTTCATTTTATATATCTTGGATGGTTCCCTGGTGAAAAAGAATAATTAGCACAATTAAATATGAAGAAATTTAATAAGTTTCTTGTTACAAATCATCCTGTATTTGATCATGTCTATAAACCCCTCTATTTCAGGTCTGCTCAGAACAGGCTGTTTCTGTGTCTGTACCTTTAAATGCAAATTAGTTGTTTTAGACCACGCCCCTCTGGAAGGGGATGTTGCTTGGGCTTTCTTGCACCTTGCCATATTGTTTATGGTGGAAAGGCAGACTCAGAGGGCAGAACAAACACCTGTGGGAGTGTCACCCACCTGGGGGAGGGGCTACTTTGTGATGTCATGAAGGGAAAATCTCCAAACGGCCTGTTTGAGCACACTGTCTCTGAAAAGTGGAGCAGGCAAAAGACAGAGACGATGGACTTTTCTCATAAATGGGGAGTTTGTAGACAGACTAGAGACACATATTAGTGTCAGAAAGACATGGTGAAGGGCATTTTATGAAATATGTGTTCTTCAAAAGACTATGCATACTGTACGCATACACATTTATATGAGCACATCTGTCACACCACACTTTTTTCTTCTTCAACAGTATAAAAGCAAGGATTGTAGTGTGTGCAGTCTTTACACTTTTCCTATTTACTGTATGTAAATTATTGTATTTCAGAAAAAAATCTACTTATTGAAAAAGTTATTGTGATGTCTATGATTTTCAAAACATACATTTTGTTTGGGCTGAAAGAATTCATCACTGATGGCTTCAAGCAAATAGCCATCGCCTGGGCGACAGAGAGGAAGCTTCTTGGTAGAAAGCCCTCAGAACTGGTCAGACACATGATTACAGATTTTGTGGCTGATACCTACAAAAAAAGGAAAAAGTTATGATGTACACACATTCTAGATTGTATTTTTGTGACTGTTTCACAAACTGACTGTGGATTGCTTCCATTCGATACTTTCAGGGATCTTCCTCTCTGCCTGTCGCTCCCTCCTCTCGTCTGTTTTAATCTCCTGCCTCTCTGTTATTCCTTTGTATTCCTTTATCCTCCCTGCATCTCACTCAATATTTGCCCTCTCGCTCTATCTGCCTCACTTCAATTTTGTTTCAATTCACCTTGATTTATCGGCAGGGCTGTTGCATAAACAGCTTCACCACCCTCTGTGAATACAAAGAAAATGTATTTTTTTTAAAAACAAGTGAACGCCTTATGAATTTATATGTGTTGTGTGTATGACAGCACCTTGACAATGAAGGATCTGAGTCACTGCACGTCTTTTCCATCTCCTTCTCCACCCATCCTGTGCTCCCTCACCTCATCCCTCCATCTATGTCGTCATCTCCCCCATTAACAAACCTCCCAGTCCTTCCGGAGGAGGATGAATAACATCAGGCAGTGCTCAGTGGTCCATCCAGGAACTCAATCACTTTCAGATCATATCCAAGGTTTTTTCAGCCACCATCACCCTGAGCCTCCTCATCATTGTTTTATCCGGCATTGGCCTGCTGCATCCACGATCAGTTAATTAACTCCCAATTTCACTTTAGACCTCCAATCCATAACTCCAGTGTGTTACCCTTGTCTATTGGCAGTAAAGAAGAATGAAGAATGTTTTGGTGCAAGGAATCGACAGGTTATTTTTCCAAGAAAATGGAAGAGAGCATTTTCGATGGTTTAGGTGAGCCATGTCTACCGATCATCTGACAGAAATCATTAGATTAAACAAGAGCTGTGCCCTAAAAGTCGAGAATTTAAATAATCAGGCAAGAGATGTAGAGTCATTAGAGTACTTTGCTTTTTAAGGTTTTTACCAGAAGCCTAATTTAACCTGGAGTTACCATTGCTCTTAAACAAACAGACCCAGTAATTTAAACCAGAACTAACCCCTCAGATGCTCCATAGAGGGGTTACATTGGTTTTTAACTGCTGTTTTGGACAACAGATGTTGCAGTGATGGAAGCAGACAAGCAAACTGGTTCAGATGGAACTGATTCTATCCGACATAAAAGCCTCTGCATTTTTCTGATAAGCTCGAAGAGAAAGAAACGTGGTCAAACTAGTATGAATATTGGAGATGCTTTTGAATAATTCAAAGAGGTTAGAGGACTGATGCAGAGCTGGCTAAACACTGAAGCTTCATTGTGCGTGACATGACAATTTGAACACTTCATGTCAGAGTAACATTATAAGAAGCTCATCATTCACACCTCTGTAGATGACATGTTCTGTAAAAAGAAGCTCCTGAATGCTCCAAAATGTTGCACAAAGCATCAATTTATAAATGTATTAATACGAAAAACACAATTTAGACCTGTTCAGGCCTGTCCTGATTTTTTTTTTTTGTTTATCCCTGCTTAGCCCCCCTGTGTCGTACATAATATGCAGAATTATGTACATAACCGAGCAGGGATGGAAATTAGGCAGCATCTGTGGCGACGATGAGCTCTAAAGGGGACGATGGAGAGAGACAGAAGGGCACAGATCCTACTTTGTAAGCAGGAGACAGTTCTGCATATGCTAATAGCTGCTTGGACAACTTCCTCCATCACGGCGAGGATTTCTCCAGGTGCTGAGCGATAGGATGGTGAGGAAGATATAAGACGGTGGTTAGATTTACTCGTCAGGTGCAGTATGTACGCAGGGATTAGTCGTGTGTTTGCTGAAAGAAAACAGGAGAGAAGATAATGGAATTACAGAAATCAGGTTGCTCAATTTTTCAGGCTATTTGTTTGAGGAAGAGTTGTGATAATCCTCAGAGATGAGTTTATGATAATGCAGTTTTGTTCCTGCTGGGTGAGCATGCCTTCACCAGAGTTACTGGAATAAATCAGAATGATTTTTTACATGTTGGAGATCATGCTTTTAAATTTAGATGATAGTGAAGCAGACTGGCCATTATTCTAAAAAAAATCCTAAATGCTCTTTACAAATAGACATTCTTGCTGCTTCATCAAGGTCTGCTCTGAAATACCAGCATGCCCTGAGTTCTTTATTGAGATTTAATCAGTGCCCCAAGCGAGAGAAGATGGTGGAATCTGTTGTCTCTCAACTGGATAGTCAGGGGTTCGATCCCCAGCTCCTGCAGCCACATGTCCGATATGTCCTTGCCCTGGCACCAGTCCAGCTACCAGAACAACTTCCATATTTTGGTCCGCACCGGGACTTGAGCCGGCAACCCTCTGGTTCCCAACCCAAGTCCCTACAGACTGAGCTACCAATGCACCAATCCCATTCAGACTAGTTCATACAGAGTGAGCAACTTGAGGTTAAGAGTCTTGCCCAGGGAAACTTCCTGAGTTGTGTGTGAGTGTGCGTTTGTGCCTGCGTATCAATCAATCAATCAATCAATTTTTATTTGTATAGCGTCAACTCATAACAAGTGTTATCTCGAGACACTTTACAAAAAGCAGGTAAAAGACCTTACTCATTGTTATGTTACAAAGATCCGGCCTATCCATCATGAGCATCCTTTTAGCGACCAAGCTAACTAGCTTGCTTTGATATAAAATTTTCGCTAGACCACACTTTGATTTGGCCCGACCATACAGAAAGAGTTTCGATGTATCTGATAAGTAGTTTTTCCCTTTCAGAAATGGAAAAACTATTACTATAGTACATTTGAAGATCGTCTGACAGTGCTGTGTGACTGGAGGGGGGACAAAGTTTCTTGATATAGACTCATTATAACTCAGTAAAGAAAACAGATTGTGGGGAAGCCTTTATCCTCAATATTCAAACTACTGCCATAAATCCTGAGGATTTGGGCCTAGCAGCTACACAAACATCTTAATGCGTTAAAGGCATTCAAATGTTTACATCAATCGAATCAATTACATCACACCACGCTTGATTGAACTCTGCAAACACAGTAGACAAAAAAAAAGAAGGATCTTTTTCCCTCAATCAATGCCTCCATAAATTATCCACACTCTCTATTCTCATTGACTCCTGCTTCAGTGTATTAAAGAGGCCGGCGGCGGCATTCATGAGGGAGCTCACGTACAAACAGGAGGTCAGTCAAAATGAGGGGTTAAGTGTGCTGATGACTCAGGGGTCACACGGCGAGGTCACAACCCTTAACCCACCTACAACCCCTCCAACATCCTCACTGAGGGAGCGTTCTGTGCCGACACTTCTTTTGTTCGTCACATCTGCCTCCTGCTCCATTGTTATTACAATCAGTGCAATCAGTTACGAGGACGTGACAGCGATGTCCACTTCAAGGCAAATTATTAGATTCAATGTAGACGTGTGTCCTTTCTTTTTATTCAAACATGATGTAGTGGATATGAAAGGCTTGTGTCATAACTAAAACATTGCCTGTCTGCAGTCGGATGTTGCATCATGATTATGGACCATGAGCTAAATTTGTATGCGTGTTATTATTCTCTAACAAGGAATCCGTTTTCAGACAAATGGAGTTTCATCAGATGGCAGGATTCATTTAAAACATCAGGTATGGACGTTTGAAAGTGTTCTAGGGATGTAAGGATGCACTTACCTCTAGATACGATTGTATCACGACTTGTTAAAGAAATTTAATTGAAGTCTTTTATTACAATTTCGATTTCAATCTCTTGTCCAGCTACTGACGTCAAACAAGAAAAGCCTAAAGAAGATAGCGCCCTCTGCTGGTTAAAAATTAACATTGTAATATTTTCTTTGGTCTCAACGATTCAAACTGCCAATATTTTAATCGATTTTTATTTGTATTGCGAGGTATGGATACATCCCTATAGTCCTATCCTACAATAGTCTGTATGAAAGAGGTTGGGCGTTGAGTTTGGCATTGAGTTGTCACCATCTTTTTTGTCCAGAATTACTTATATTATGGCAAGGAGGTGGAGTTAGAGAGGAGCATGAGATTATTCAGAATCAGAAATGCTTTATTAATCCCAGGGGGAAATTCAGTTAGTAATGGATAAGGTATCTGCTAATGCTAGCGCTACCTACTCATGCATGTTCATACCAGTCAAAATAATACATAATTATATGTTTTTCCTATGTATGCTATCTAAAAATACAGATACAAAACAAACAGTACCTGCATAAAAAGTGTACATCTCCTCCGTGTGACGTTCAAGTGCAAGTAAACACTGAACCACACCTTGAAGCATCCTGTAATTTAATGTTGATTTTAACTTTAATCGGGAGCATAAATTAAAGGAAAATCATTCTGTTTTTAAGAAGACTTAGAGCCAATGATTGAGCACATAAGCTCATTTGCAAAATGTTTACTTGGGTCATAAATCAAGAGTAATGTAAAACATTTTTCTTATAGCCTGCTTTACAATGTTCCAACCAATGGAGTCGCCCCTGCTGCTGGCCGTAGGGACCTCAAGTGCATGGCACTCTAATTGAATTTTTCCCAGGAGGCTATATCCTCTTCTTGTATGGTCTATCATTTTAGCACCAAATAGTGACTGCAGAAGTGTCTCTGTTGTTGTGCTGCGGTGCAGGAAAAAATAATACTTGAGTGAAGGACTTTGTTATATCATCCTAACAAACACACTCCAAAAATACACTCGCATGGCAATACTTCAACATGTCAATGTCAAAACACAAATATGCACAATGGTGGAATCACACAAGCCATCAGAGTAAGCATGACAAATCTCTTCCTCCTCACACACACACACACACTGTCATATATAGCTGTCTCCAAAATCCATTTCACATCCCAATCCCGCTGCCAATTATTTTCTGAATCCATTGTTGGTGCAGAAACGTGCACTGACAACCCTGCAGTGTCAACACCATTGGTCATGCATGTCTATGAATACTAAGATATAAAATGTTGTGATAAGAGCAATCATGGTGGCTTTGTGCCATACACTGCATTATGTTCTCCTTCTGTTACTTTGGATGTTTTCGGAATATTAACATGGGGTGTTTAGCATAAGTATGTCTATGAAGGATTGAACAAAGTCATAAAAGAAAAATGTGTTACAAGCTCACTTTTAGAATTCAATCTCTTACTGAAACTTTCCTTTAGACATCTTCTTCTCTTTTGTTTTAAAGCTTTTGTTTACATTTTATTTTCCTCCCCGTAGTGTGAGGTGATTTCAGCTGAAGTCAGACTGAAAGGGAGATGATTGAAAAAGCATTTTTAAGAAAAAGTTACATAACTGTGAAACAAAATCAACTAAGTGCAACAATATTCAAATGCATAAATATTCCCATTTTCTACTAACTAACCTAATCAAAACACAGCCACATTATTTTTCAGAAACACAAGCAGATTATTTTATCCAACACCTCCATGTAACCAATCACAGCCCAATGACTTTTAACAGTCAACAGTGAACTTTAAACTTCTTCACTTTCTGTGTATCTCCTCCAACATGTTGATTTGAATTAAACAAAATCAACCCAAGGAGTCACTTCCTGCTTTTTTAATGAGAAACTCTAAACACCTGAATGTGTTTTTTAAGCATCTGTGGTTGATATATTTGACACTATTATACATCTTTTTCAGTTATCTAGTGATTATTTCATTCAAATTACGTATATGAATTCTTTAGTTTAGCTTTTGATATACCTTCAAAATAACTTAGACTTTCCATTGCTAATATTGAGATTTTTTTCTCCCTATGCTACAATTTTTTTGGGGGGGAAAAATTACCACTTCATTTTCTTAATATTATGACTTTATTCTCAAAATCTCTTATCCCCTTCCCCCCTTGGTTTCTCTTCATTTCTCTCCTCATTGCCTCTAATTGTAAACTCTTCCTCTCTTGTAGCTTAATCTCTATTGGAAATGAGAGTTGTGATTTCAGTGGGACTTTCCTGAATAAATGAAGTCTAAATTCAATCCAGAAGAGTGACTGCTCTGATAATGGTTGTTGTACTGTTACGAGAATCCATAAAGAAATGTAGAAAGGATATTCAGTATGCGGCAGCAGCAGCAATAACCCGCCCTGCTCTGATTTGTTCATTATCATTAAATGCATGATCTCAATTTACGCTTCAGTGTTTCTGTCATGCTGCATGCCGATATTGATTCATTAGCAGAGACTGTAAACGTGTGTGTGTGTGTGTGTGTGTGTGTGTGTGTGTGTGTGTGTGTGTGTGTGTGTGTGTGTGTGTGTGTGTTTGTTTGTGTGTGTCAAGAGGATACTACCCATGGGCTGTATCTGTAACAGTCTAGGCAATTACTGAGTTAACACTAATTAATCAACATAGTCAGTGTGTGACCCACCCAGACATCCCATCACACACACACACACACACACACACGCACGCACACTACATGCACACACAGTTAACAAAAACCAGTGCTTGCATTAACTTGAGAGAAATATTCTCTTCTCCTCTTTGTCCGTTTCCTCTCTCCTCCATCTGTCCCTGACTCACTAACACACTCTGAGGTTAACTTTTAATTGCCATCATATAAATGTAATTATGTTCCACACAGTCATGTTTGCAGAGTATTTAAATTCTGACATTTCACTGAAAGTCACGTTCAGTCAATCAAATGTGCACGTCTAATTAAAACGCCTACTGCATGTAAACCACAATCACATTTTATCTTACCGAGCTGCATGAAAAATAACACATAACTGACATGTTCAATAATAGAATAAGTTGTCTTTCTGGTACTTTGTGCTATCAGACTTTTAAAACACATTCACCTCTAAATGTCTGATTTTTTTCTTTCCCTTTATTCACAAGTTAAGACTTATGACACGATGATGCTTTATGCCTCCTTCAAATGTCTGTTCATGCTGCAGATCACACTCTTTGACTGAAACTAAACTTATTCTTTAATGTGAAACTGAAGCTGCTGCTAACACTGCTGCTGGCTCAGTGACACGATCCTGACTCAGATTGTTTAAAACTATTTCAAACGATGGATTTTCATCAGAATGTATTAAACCAATATCTATATTTTCAACTCAAAAGCAAACATGAATGCTTAATTTAATGAGCTAAAAACATGATTAAAGCCAAACCTTTTCCAATGCAATTAAAGAGAATATTTAAAGCATTTTACTGACATTTCTATGAGTTCAATAATTCTCCATTGAAGAGTTTTACAGAAACAATTACAGCTAAGTGTATTCACTAATTTATTGAAAAAGAACAAAACATAAATTAATAATTTAAGAGTATGATAAAAGTATTTCTAATGTTCATGTTGTGATGTATTTTGTCTTTGTGCATGGTGTTGTTATAGCAACTCAGGTTGTAATCCTTCATGGCTGTTGTGATATTTTCTTCACAACTAATTGGTACTTGAAATTGACGCCCAGGCCGTATTAAGTGAGGAGGGGGGCCGCATGTGGCCCTCGGGCCGCCAGTTGCCCACCCCTGATATACAACCTATAAGATAAGATGATGGTGAGAGGAAATACTTGGAAGGATCTGAAGCCTGAAATGACAAAAACACAAAGACAGAAGCAGTTGGAATGAGGATGGTGACAGTGGGGAATTATTTGAACATTGGTGCAGGTTGTATGTAACAGAAAGGGTCAGTAAACAAACACAGAATACAAACAGGATATCACAAAAGATGGAGGTGGAGGAGCAGCTGCACCTTCACTTTGTGGACCCAAAACCAATTCTGTAAAAGTGCGCAGGCTATGATGACTCCAATTTCAAACAGTAGGATTACATTTCTCTGAGGAAAGAAGTGAAGATTGTTTAAAATGAAACCAGAGAAGGTAGTTCAGTGGGACTCTTTGGAGGGGCTCACAGGCCACGCTAAACATGGAGATGTTTCAATAGAGGCAACATATGAAGCTGTCAATCAAATATTTCTCTTGTAGATTCTAGGATTTAAAAATCTGAAAAGAAAAGGAAACTTCCTTATTTTAATTCACTCGTTTCTCCTGTCATTTTTATTTCTCTGTGGTTTCTATACTTCATGAAATCTTTTAAACTCTGACAACAAAATATGTTTCAAGGACATGATCATATTTCACAATAACATTTATTTTTATTTCATTTACATTACTTTGGGAAAATTTAAAGTAGTGACATTTTTTTTTTTTTAGTCCTTGAAATGTCATCAGAATGAATTTAAATAACAAAAAACAGAGTTGTATTCTCAGGTGGATAATGAGGATTCTCATTAGTGAAAAAAAAATTAACAATTCACTTGTTGTGAGAAATTCTTCAAATGCTGCATTAAAATGATTTCTGAATATTAATGACGATCAACTTTATTCATGTTTTTTTTTAACAAAGTCCCAAAAGGAAACAGACTCAGCAGATGTCCCAAAACAAATACAACAAAAAACCACAGAACAAGCATGTGAAGTGAGATTTAACGGGGACAGTGTAAGATGTTCAGAGGTGTTGAGGAAATTACTAAGACTTGACTTCACACAATAAGACTCAGTTGAATCAGATGGCTTACGTTGATGAAAGTTTATACATACAAGAATACTCCGGAGCAGAGATGGAGTAGCAAGCACACGTCTGATGCTGCTATGCCAATTCTCCCAAACTCTTCGACAGCCTTTGAATATATAGAAGAGACATTATTGACGTCAGTGTCATACTGACCTTAACTAATCTGTGATGTCAATTTGGAACAGACACTAAGTCTACCAAACCTGCAGATATAAAGGGGAAGACCCTCGACACACTAAGCTGTCCTTGGTTTCTAGTCACAGCTGAACTCTATCAGGTCTGACTGACATCAGAGAACAGTGAATAAACATAATGGTGTTTGTACACTTAAATCTTAATACATAGGTACAGAAACTCCACCACAAGAGGAAGCAGACAGGTTTTGTCACAGGACAAAAGGTGTAGTTGAAACAATGAGGATAAAACCAGCCAGCTGATTTGAGTCTAAAAGAGCAGCAAGACCCCATAAAAACATTATAAATACAACATCTGAGGAGATAATAAACAATAAAGGTTACCTTGGTGTACATGAACATAACATAAATAAATTATAGCTGTCAGCATTCAACAGTCTGATAGCTGAAGGAATAAAGAAGTTAGAGTTTCTGAGGGATCATGTTGCAAATTTAAGTGCAATCAGAACTTTTGGTTCATATTGATCAAAAGACCCCCAGGAGAAGGCCCGGGTGAAGAAGAAGCTCACAGGTAGCTGAGCAGTTTGAACAAACAACCGGACAGAGTCATCACGAGCAGCTGAATTCATCCTGGAATGAAGTGCAAACCTCTGGCTCTTTTACACTTTAACTAAGTGTCCAAATCATCACAGCAGACGTGAACTAAGACAAGATTCAGGAGGAAGAGTGGTGACAGAGCGGTGCAGACGCTGTGACTTCCTGCAGTGAGAGCGTGCAGAGGGTCCACAGGGCGAACACTGCACTCTGACATTTTCACACACTTTAATAACAGTATTAAGACTGGCAGCTCGAGCAGCCTGATTAACATAAAGCTATTTATTAGGCTGATTTCCCAGGCTGAGAGCAACACGGAGCGAGGGGGGTCGACACCAGGGGGAGGGGAGGGGGTGGAGGCTGGAGGCAGGAGGTTAAGGGCAAGTCGCCATGGAAACAGACTTGGGCGGGTATACCGGGGAGTGATGGGGAATAGTGGATGTTCATTTACAGGTGGAGGAGAGAGGCAGTGGGTACAGAGTGGGGGGTCAGAGGTCACCGATGAATTTCAATTCCTCCGTGCAGACTTAAGTCACTGCGGGGAGTTTTTCAGAATAAAAGAAGGCGCATGGCGGCAATCTATGAAAGTTTAATGCGCTGTGATTCAAACAGGTTGACCCCCGCAGCTCATCAAATACAGCAGCTCGGTCAAAAATATCTTGTTTCACTTAACATATGCCACAGTCCCCTGACCAGTCCAGAAAAACACATAATCTCAAGATTTAAAAATCAAAACATGAGGCCTGAATCCCTTGTAATTATTAGTAAAGATATCTGCCTGCAGTGAGTAAAATAATGTCTTATTTTAAGAAAATTGTTTGCTAGTACCCCAATGTTTTTTATATATGACTATCTAGGTATAAGTGTCAGTTTCCCACCTGCTGAGCTCTGCAGTCCAGTCAGCAACCATGGTAAAGATGACTTTGGATAATAGCTGATACGGTAAATTGATGAGCAACATCCGGTTTTAAGACTTGTAAAAAAAAGCCGGCTGTGGATCAGTGGTGAAGTCGGTCGTCTCTCAGGTGAGTGTCAGAGCTCCAAAAATTCCTGTTTTACTATCCCTGCACATATTTCACATGTAATTAGTCTCATTGCACCAGTTTCACATGCACACAATCTCAGGGTGATCTGTGTCCACCCCCTCACACACACCTCCTGCAGCTCTTCATTAGCACTAATCAGAGTCTCAGTGCTGCCCGCAGCGGGAGCCGCTGACACCTCTAAGTGCGGCAGTAACACTGCTCACATAATACAGAAAGAGCACAGTGTGTGTGTGTGTGTGTGTGTGTGTGTGTGTGTGTGTGTGTGTGTGTGTGTGTGTGTGTGTGTGTGTGTGTGTGTGTGTGTGTGTGTGTGACTGGCCTGCATCCACTCCCTGCAGTGCAGCCATTATAGTCCAACAAATTGCTGTATGCAGCATGGACATTAAACAGGTTGTTGTTGAACCAACATGTGCACACACATGCAGCCACACAGAGTGTGAGGACTAAAAATAAAAAACATATATGACACTTTGTGCTCTGTAGTCTCCTGATTGCTGCTTCTTTATTCCCTTCATTCATTCATTTATGTAGAGGCTTAAAAAAAACAGTGTTTCACATGTGGGCACATTTTAGCTTGCATAAAATCAGCCTATAGCATCCACTGCTCATGAAAACCTCACTATATTCAAACCACAGGCTGATAGATTTCCTCAGATTTCCTCTCATTATTAGTCATATGATGTCATGTGTTTTAAAGGTCTAGGGACAGATGTAGCCCTAATCTCTACGCATACCGAGCTACTGTTGCTGATAAATGTACATGTGCATGCTGTTTGTCTGCATTTACTTTGGTTTCAACTAACATTTTAATTAAATCAATGAATTATAATGAGAAAGCCACAGCCAGCATGCTTAACAACTCACCATTGGTATATTTGCATTTTTATATTTTTCGGTAAATGTGAAAATGAGAAAGTCTAATATATCATTAATCATTTTTTTTGTACCTGATTTTTTGAACTGTTTGGGAACAAAAATGGATTCACAACCCTTGATGTTTTCTTAATAATTTGTTTCAATTTTGTAATAACGTTGATTAAATTATTAATTGACCATTGAAGGGACATTTATATCAACAGATCAGACCCAGAGGGTTTTTTTTCACAGATTTAAAAAAGGAGTGGAAATATTTTGAAAGAGAAAATTAATTTAAAAGAACTGCATTTCAAATTCAATTAAAATGAATAAAAAATAAATTAAACGAACACATTAAAGTTTGAGCTTTTCTCTTGCAGTTTATTTCATTCACTCATGAAACTCTTTAGCACCTGGTACAGACACACAAAGAGAGCAAACACTTTGTTTACATCTCTCTCTCTCTCTGGTGCTGCTAGACTCATAACTTTATAATAATCATGGCTCCTCTGTCCTTCTGTTCAGTGTGTTACTGAAGCAGCTGACGTGTCTGAACTCAACATGTGTGTGTCTATAAGTCTGAAAAAAACTCTAAAGCACGTTTTCTTTTTTTTGACTTGTTCAGATGTGGAGTATTATCCAGCGACAGAAACAGGCACCGTGCCCACAAATACTTTATGTCATTTAAGGTCAGATTCTCTTATCACTCATTGACTATAGGGGACAAGCATCTGCTGAATAAAAGTGATGTAACATCATATGTAACCCTCAGCCCTTTAGATTTGACATTGATTTGTGAGTATTAATGAATGTATGCACAGAAACTGAGGCCTGCTGTGGTTCTCCTCACAGTCCCAATGACTAATACCAACAGTGACCTACAGATCGACTAAGCAGAGTTACACACATGTTGAAATGAGATCACACTTTTAAAATCAATGGTTGGAGGGAAAAGGTGTAAATCACTTCTTTATTCAGCAAAAATGATTACAGAGTCCTTGTTAATTGTTTGCCTTCAAGGACTCTGTGATCATGTGCTGATGGTGTATTGGAGGTTTCCCATCACAACCCCCTGAAAAAATAAAAATTTAACATTTTCTAGAAATCCCCATATAAATGAAAATCACTCAATTAAAATCTGGGACACCAGCTCTCTAAATACGACCAATCATCAGAGGCTTTTGTAAAAACTTTGCTTTTCAGTATTTTCTGTTAAAACTTTTTTTTAAATATTGCTTGATTGTTCTTTTTGATTTTTAATGTATTTTACATATTATAAGGATTTTATTTTCATCCTTTTTTTAAAAGTGTGGGTTGAAATGTATTTATTTATTTGATCACTAAATTTGATTTGCTAATCTTCACCTATTGTCTCTAGTTGGACCTGTCACGCCCGACCTTAGGGCGCAGCTAACAACAACCCACAACTTGACCCAATAAAGTGACATGAAACACCTTAAAGTCGAAAGCAAGGGACTTATTATCAAAAGAAAAACAACTAAAGATCAACTCAAATAGTTTGAAAGAAAACCCCACAACGACCCACGCCCCCTGACTGAGAGCCACCACACATGAGTCCTAACTCTAAAAGCCTCTCTCCTCATAAAGTCAGCGCTGCAGTTTTTAAACTCTGAGGCCAGGTGCAGCTTGTTAGATGATCAGTAGCTTCACCTGGGCAGAGCTGCAGACAACAGGAGGGGAGAAGGGACAAACAGCACAGGGAAAAACATACAGCTGTGTCAGGGCCTTTAAAGGTAACGGGTAGTAAAACTTCAGAATTCAGATAGACTGACAACACATGCATTCAATAGACTTATATTAATTATATCAACCAATATAAATATACTGTCATGTTCAAGAACAGGGAACTAAAGTGCAGAATCAAACTTAAACTATTTATTTAAACAAAAACTTAATTCAAAAATGTCTAACTGAAAAAAACCACAAAGGGTAAAAAACACTGGGAGCACTGGGAAAACTGACAACCTACATAGATCGACATAGAACAACTATCAGACACAGAAGAGAAGAAACACAGAGACTAAATAGACACAGGTGAGACCGACAAGACACAGGTGAAGACAAGGAGGGCAATCAAACACACAGAGGCAGGAAGGAAGGAGGAGGAAGAGATTTTATTTCTCTCTTTGTAAAGCAGGTTTCAATTCCATACCCCCCCCCCCCCCCCCCCCCCTCTTCTTGCTCCCTATGTTTCACACCATTATCAAGCTGGTTTTAATTTTTACATCTATCTTCTTACATCCTTTCTGACTGTTCTGATATGAAGCTTTTAGATTGCATATTTTTTCCTTATTGTAAAGAAGTTGAATTTTCTTTTTTTACATAGAAGATGTTGCTCAAGTTGATTCTAATTATCGTTGTAATAAATGAACCAAATACCTTCACCGTAGAGTCACTGATGAATATTCTAAACAATTCAACAGCTGACATATGTCTCCTTTATGGAACATTTTGATAAACTCTGTGATCTCATGTTTCAAATCACAGAGCACAATGAGACGAGGCTATGACCTCATCGTTTTGTCCTCTGACGTTCCTGACAGGTGGTGATGTCATCACCTGGTATGACATCATCTGACCTTGTTCCAGCAGCTGTGTTCACCTTCACAACAAAGGGAGGGAGCTGCTTTGTAAAGACGGCAGGTGGGAAGAGATGTGAGTCAGTGCATTGTCACGACACACATCTCATCAAGGTGGCGCCGCCTTTGTTCAAGAATAAAAAAAAGCCTCTCCAGCTTTTCTTTGAGTTTGAAAAGTCTCTGATTCTTCATTCGGCTTGAATGGGTGGCACAAAACTAAAAAGCCTTTTGTTGGCATCAGCCATCTTTTAAAAAGAAGCGACTATAGTGACATTGTCAGGATGATTTTGATCTCAAACATATGCAAAAGGCAGGGCAGATGTATTTGTATAAAGCCTATAATAAAGGAGATTTAAAGCCTTTTACAGGGGAACAGAAATAGAATACATTATAAGAAGTCAATAAAAACAAAGCAACAAAAGAAATTGGATGGGAAACGATAAAGGAGATTTAAAAAGAAGATATGTGTAGGATTATATATTGGCATTTCAAAGCAAATAATATATTTTTGTAACCCTGGTATAAATTAGCTGATGACTTTTACATACATCGACTGTTGGAGCTTGTTTCACTTTGTGTTTAGAAAAAGTTGAGGGCCTTTTTGAGCAGAAATGAACATAAAATGAAACATCGGCTCTGCTGCAGGGTGTGTGTGTGTGTGTGTGTGTGTGTGTGTGTGTGTGTGTGTGTGTGTGTGTGTGTGTGTGTGTGTGTGTGTGTGTGTGTGTTGTGGTGGTGGGGGGGGCTACAACCTAGACTGGAGCAGAGATTAAAAAAACAAACTATATTATGTACAAAGTAATGCTCATGTGTGATTGCCAAGGTGTTTGATATTTAATGAAGTGAAAAACAACAAACATGAAACAGAATTGCAAACCGGACAAAAACAAATGAATGCAGAGACAGAGCTCACCTGGTGGAGCGCTGGATGCTGGGACACCTCCAGGCACCAGCCCGGGTCCTTTGTTGTCTCTCTCGCCCCCCTGCCTTCTTTTTATGCAAACCATCAGGTAGCCACAAAAAGAGGAAAACATCTAATCCAACTTCTTCCCACCTTTTGTCTGTGGAGAAATGACATTTCAAACATGTAGGCTACAGATTCTCAACCACAGCCCCAAAGATTTATCAATTTATTAACTACAAGCTAATTATTTTCCATTATTTTGACAATGCAATCATAGTTTTGGTTATTTACAATCAAGAATGTGAAATATTTGCTCGTCCCAGCTTCTTTAAAGTCAGGATTTGCTCCTTTTTGTCATTTTGTGAATAAAAGTTTTGGATATTTCACAAAAGAAAATCCATTGAAGAAATCACTTCAGGCTCTTGGAAATAGAAACAAGCATTTTTCACAACTTTCATGACATTTTTGGACTCAGTTATTTATTGTTAAGTTGTTAAATGAATCGTGAGATTATTTAAAAAACAAATCGCACCCCTTCCCCAAACCCCCCTTCAAAGAAATGTCCCTCAGACCAAGCTGAACATCCTCTTGTTTCAGGTGAATATTTGATTTACAGAGCTTTTGTTGGTTTGATTCTGGCATTATTGAGCCGATCTTGAACGTTGAGGAAACAGAGGAGAAGATGATAAAGCAGTGAGGATTAAGGAAAAGATGAAGTGAGTTAGGAGAGGTGAGAGTAGTGAGGAGTCACGTCGTCGTCTCTGTGGGGGAGACACTGTCAGGAAGCGTGCTGCAGCATTTACTTCACAAATTATCCTCCTCCTCTCTACCTGGTGAGTGAGGCGGGCGACACGTGGAGTGTTAGAGAGGGGGGGGGAGGGTGTGTCTCTCCATCCCTCCCTCTCTCTCTCTGCCCTTTCATACCTCCCTTTCTCTCTCTCTCTCTCTCTCTCTCTCTCTCTCTCTCTCTCTCTCTCTCTCTCTCTCTCTCTCTCTCTCTCTCTCTCTGGCTTTGCATTTGAAAGAGTTGTGCCAGTCAAAAAAAAAAAAAGAAAGCACATGAAAGTAAATGTCAGGGCAGAGGGCGTCTCTGACAGTGCGGTCTGATTTACAGACAGAGCAGGTTCTCTTTAAACCTCCAGGCTCTTTAAAGTAGGAATAGAACAGGGGCACAATTATCCAATTAGATTTGATCAAACTTGTCTGTTAAAGTCAATGAGATAAAAAAAAGTATTCTGGATTTTCAGTCACTCTACTAACATCTATTACTCAGTGATTTAGTGACCACTGGGGAAGAACACAAACCATTAACACCAGTGAAACGCTGGTAAAACTAACACCCAGAGGATCCAGTATGAAAACGAGGGTGCCCTCTAGTGGATCTTTGTAGGTACTGACAGCTAGTCACTTCACAGTATGTTAAGTCACATGTTCACTGTTTAAACCCCTCATACAAAAACATTTAGAAATAAACTACTGCAAGAAACAAAATGTCAATTTTAAATAATTTTAAGAGAAAAGTTATTGTTAGTTTGCAATTTCTGTTAAATTCATTCATAACATCAGCAAAAAAAAGACAGGAGAGAAACATATTTAAATAGGGAGCAGAACGTGATTGGCTAATATTGAGGGAGACATCGCTTAGATAGATGAGATCATAACGTTATGCCGCGTGCCCCCTGTACAGAGGCTGTAGTCCTTCATAGCTGCCATGGGTTCAATCATCCCCCCCCCCTTCCCTTCTGAACATTTCCTGTCTCTCTTCAGCTGTCCTCTCCAATAAAGTAAAAAATGCCCCAAATTTTGTGAATTCAAATCATAAAGCTTTATCCAAATATGTTTCCCCAAATGTGCAGACAATCCAGTTTCCTTACCCTAAGAACAAAACAAAATTATCAAATGTTGGCTTTCCTCATGGGAAAAAGTCGGAAACAAATGTTAGACTTTAGTTGTGAGAGTATTTGGATTTTGTATTACCTGACTACAACCAAAACAATAAAAAATCATCAATACATAAAGTAGGCACACTGACTAGAATAGATTAAATTAAATAGCTATGTTTTTTTTAAGGACATTAATATTTAGCTCTGTGGCACCCTCTGGTGGTCTGAAAGACAAAGTTCATCCTCATCGATCTGGCAACAAAATGAATACTTTCCCTCAAATAGTTTTAGGTTTAGAAACTGCCCTAAAAGTTTGAACGATCTAGCCTATACATGTATTCAACTTTCAATATTCTCTGTTTAGTAAATCTAATGAGGATATCAGCTGCTGGACTCATTCATTCATCAACACAGTATGAAGCGAGGACCGGGTCCTCTGAGAATTCCCTAGGGGATTTTATGTCAGCAGGATCCTCCTGTCACTGTAATACCTTTTAATACCAGCAGATGTCAGCAACACATCACAGTGTGCTGCTTAAACACCAACAGCTCAGTTTCTACAGGCAAAAAGTTTCTACAGGCAAAAAACAAAAATTACAAATACATAATTTGAATAAATAAACAGCAGTTTATCTACACTTAGTAAACTATTATTAGTCCAATTAGTATTGGTATATAGTATATGAAGTATATTTTTCATATTTTTACTTTTAGAAATAAAGCTACCTAAATTTCTTAGTCACGTATTATCAATCCAACAGGACATTTAGTTGTAGTAACAACAATGTCCACCAGGGGGGGAGTCAAGTAATTTTTATAACTGGTTTAAATGTTTAATCTAAATCTGTATAATTTGAGTGTGAAATTGATTAAATGTTATGTCACCATAATAAATAACGTGTAGAAACTCTCTAAAGCTTACAAAGCACGGCTGCATGTTGTTTTCACGTTTGACCACCAGATGGCGACAGAGATCTTTACCAGTGTTGGGAGTTATTAAACCCCACAGAACATAAACAGCAAAATATGTAAAGACACATTGATAGATAAATACTCTTATATAATGTCTCTTTTTTGTGTTTTTGTCATCTTCATGTGGTTTTACATTTCTGTACGCAGTTTGTAGATTTTCCATCATTACAGTGTCATCATCACCTCCCCTCTTCCTGCATACCAAACAGTGGTTTCCTCATTAATTTGTGTGTGGTTTGTTGAGTTTTGTTGGGTGTTTGTAGCAGGTGAGTGGGCGTCACTGATCTGAATCACCCTCCCTGTTGGCCCGTCCCGCCCTAACACATACCTCCATCCATCACTCTCCCTGCCACTCTGCCACGCCCCCACTCCATCTCTTAAAGACAGCGTGTTTGCGGGGGGTGGAGCCAACGTCCTTTCCCAGTGGAGAGCTGAGGGTATTAATGTATATGTATGCACACTCAACACTACTGGTCCATTAATGTTTTATGCAAAGTGTAAATTAAGTAAAGTAGAAGACAGCCGTTTGAATTAAACACCGCTTTGAGGGAGTGTGAGAATACAGATTTATTCTTGATAAGGATGTTTATTTAAACAGATTCTCAGGGTATAATTAAGATATTTTCAGAAAGATGTTTTCAAATTTAATCAGACAAAGTATCCTTAGAAGGACAGCATGTCATTATGAGTTTGAATAACTTTCACGTCCCTCTTCTACTTCCTTGAGCTGCAGATTTATCATTAAAACTTAAAAAATAACAACGCTGTGTGTCAGACTTCACGCTGCATCTTGAAGCTAAACTACATATAACAATCTGAAAAGATGAAAGAGAGATAAACACACCATATGTTCAAACGCCAACTGAGACGAGACTGGAAGCTTTAATGAATCCCCCACAGCAGATGAAAAAACACCTCAAACAATGCTTCTTCATATACTGTCCTGCAGAGCCTCTGCAGTACACAGCGGGAAAAATAAAGAAAAAGTTCAGGCAATTTTAATGAGTTAGAGGTAGGAAGTGTCCTACAGTATGTCATCAACCTTTTTGCCTTTGTTGGATTACAGTGATGGGGTGTACACAAGTCGTTAGACACTGTTATTGGCTGTAGACGCCTTCCTCATTACTGTGACTTTAATACTAAATCTGATTGGCCAACCTATTAAGGTATGCAGGTATAAACACTGGCTGAGTCGTGATCACTGTTCTTGGTTTAGTTCCTTCTTATTTATATTCATACTTCCAAAGAACCAGGCATGGGCGGTTCTAGGCAGGGGCCAACAGGGGCCAGTGCCCCCGTAAACTGAGCTTGGTCCCCCCTTCAAAAGGAAGAGCCCCCCTAATAACACATACACAGTATTTGACTCAACAACCGGACTCACAATCTAGTATTTAATGTGTTATTTAATGATGTGTGCTATTATTTGGCATAATATATATATATATATATATACATATCTATATACATATATATATATATATATATATATATATATATATATATATATATATATGTATATTAAAGCGATTATCTTTGTCCATTTTTCACCTGGGTTTAATGTTCCCCTCTGACAAAAGAAGAACCACCACTGGAACCAGGAGCCTCTATGCCTTGCGTTCCTTAGATGTTTTTACACTGTCTATTCCTCGTGTCCGCACTGAGCTCAGGAGAAGAGCAATTAGTTTTGCGACGCCCTCTGTATGGAACTTTCTCCAGAATGACTTGAAACTGGCAGATCTCATCGCATGAGGCCTTTGGTTCTATCTTTAAAGTCAAAACACGCGTAATGGGAATTGTCCCACCTCGTCTTCTTCATGATCTTGACATCATAAGTAACCTTGTGTCTCATATCACATTGTACTGTACATTGTGACAAACACAATGTGATTAATCTTTAGTTGTTGCCTTTGTCCTATCAGGGAACAAAGTGTAACTAGGTGAAGATAATGCACTGTCTTTACTCTGACATGTCCTCTGCTCTGGGTTTCCTCCTCCTTTTCATCATCTCATGCTGGAGGGAGCGGAGGTCTGTTTGCAAACGCCTGGATTAAACCATCAGAAAGACAAACTGTTGGCTTGGTGTTGTACTTAACACACATTTCCAGAACACACACCACACAGACCATTGGACTGTGCCTGTGTGTTTTTTAATTGTTAGACTTTGATTTCTCCTCAGCGCTGTAACAAAGCCCCCCATCATTACACCTTTATGCTTCCATATTGATTCCACAACGACATTATACTGGTGTCCCAGTCTGTGATGTCACATAGTGTTACACCATTGCAAAAGGACGACATGCTCTGCATACACACACACTCAGACATGTACACACATATGCATTCATATTGAAGGAGAGACATTACAGAGGCGTAACTATGGTCATTTGAACTGGCAATATGATCTGTTGTGATGCATTAAAAGAAATCACATTAATAAATTATCCAAAGGCTTCACAAGTGACTCTAGAAGATCCCCACTTTACTTACTTCATCCATTTGTAGACAGACATTCTTTATAAGTTAACATGTTGGGTTACATTAGATTCATTCAGCATTCAGATCAGAGGTAGGACCCCGTAGCAGACTCTCCCCAGTCCGCCTGCTTTGATTTAACACCTCTGTGGTGGGAAGACGTTTAATTGTCAGGGGTGGATCCAGGGGGTGGGCTTGAAATCTGATTGACCACCAAAGGGGCCACCCCAAATTACAAAATGATGATTACCTATCTGCCTTTTCAGAGGCGGGACTTGTGATCCAATCAACTATTTGGGCAGTGTTATGACAGGCTGCAACTAGTTTCTTTGCATTTCAATGTCATACATTTCCCTTTTTTCAGTTCTATGAATTGTGATTTTGGTAAAACATCCTCTTTTAGAGTCCTTTAAGAAATAACCAGAATCAGAAACAGAATCAGCTTTATTGGCCAGGTATGCTTAAACACACAAGGAATATTACTTTTGTAAACTGTGCTCTCTTTGTACAAAGGTATAATATTAAATATCAACAAAAGACACAAAAATAAACAAATAAGCAAAGACTAATATATACAAGACTAAATAGGATGATATAAGATAATAGTGCAGTGGTGAGTAGTGCAAAGATGCTGAAGTAAACATGAGGTAGTTTTTACAGAATTTACATTAAAAAGTGAGAGAAAGAGAATTGTAACATTGTATATGTTCATTCTCAGTGACATCGTTGAAGAATGACATGTTATTGCCTTGTTATGTATCTGTGAGATAAACACATTATAAGAATATGATATGTTATAGATGAAGTAGACTAGTGGTGTATGCTCTCACACATACTTCATGCCTCTCCTGCAGGTTGGTGCCCCAGTTGGTCCACCCCTGTCAGTAAAGTCTGGGCACAACCCTGTTTGTAGTTACTCTGTTTTTTAAAATTAAATTATTTTCTCCTAAAGGAAGGAAAATTGAGTTCTTAAAGTTTGTCGCAAGATAAAGCAGGCATAAAAAGAGCTCGTCAATTTAGCTCAATTCTCCGGCCATCTTCTGGACAGTGGTAACCATCCAGAGGAGGAAGAACAAAACCTCTTACTTCTGGAAGTATCTGGACCGGACCTGAGCGTGTAGACCTGCTGTGTCTCTGTGCAGGTGATCTTTCTCAGGCAGCTGTCCCACTGACAGGAATCAAAGAAGTCTTTAGAGAAGTGTCAACACTCCACATATGGTTTGTTTGGGTGATGAGGGACGTGCGCGTCAGATGTGCAGGTAATTGCTTATAGGTGAGCAGCATCTGGCATCAATGAGCAAACCCCAGGGGGGGGGGGGGGGGGGGGGGACGTTCATTCCTGCAGCGTCCCCTTCCTCAACCCTCGCTTAAATCAATTAACTCCGCAGATTCGCTCCTCTTCCCCTCTTCCTCCTCTTTCATTCCTCCTCTGCTGCAGCTCTTGCACGTCTTTTACTTTCTAAATATATCTTTGCCATGAGCGTTTTCGCCTCCCCCAGCCCCCACCCTGCATCGATTCTCCTCTGGCATTGATCTGCAATCCTCCGTCTGTATGTGTGTGACTGTGTGGGCTGCAGCCAGAGTTATGTGCACCTCTCTGGTTTGGAGTGGGTGTGTGTATTAATGTGTGTGTGTGTGTGTGTGTGTGTGTGTGTGTGTGTGTTTCAGGTAGAGTAAATGGATTTTTGTGCTTTCAGGCCTTCCCCGTGTCCCTTTGGTTCTGCTCTCCAGCTCGGATGCTTGAATACAAACCCTGAGAGAGTCTTTACACTCTGGCTGCTGTAGTCTTCTTTTCTGTTTTTAGCAGGACGCTGCTTTAAATCAGAGTGAGATTTTTTTAAACGTGAGCCTACCCAGAAACACAATGGCTCCTTTTGCTTAGCACATGAAAAGAGCTGCTGGAGCTAAATCCCACATCAGTGCCATGGGTTAATTATTATATTTGTCGTTTAAAGCAGAGAGGGCATTTCTGCTTTAGGATGTTAAATCCTCCATCTTTAGCGTCCATATAGAGAAGGAAGGATGTAAATATGAAGCATATTTTTTTTTAGAACAGGTTTAATTTACACATGTTGATCATCCATCATCTCCAGGTGAACTAGTATCACAGAAATGTAAAAAAAAAAAAAAAAAAGGGGAAGAATTTTCCCTCTCACCGCTTGGCTAGCTGTGGATGTCGAGATGAGACACAAAAAAGGCTGAAATTCATTTTTCCTCTTTTCACAATCCTCATCACAATCTTGTCTGAGAGACGATCGATGCCCAGCAGTTCTGTCCTGATGTATGCTGCAGCCAATGTGCTGTGATTTATGGCTGCTGTACAGTGGACAAGCCTGCTTGTACTTGTGCTTCTGCCAAAATCCCCTCAGCAGAACAGACGGATTAGAGAAACCATATCCGGGATGCACAATGTCTTGCTTTATGTAAAGTAAACAGGACAGGATTCATATTTAATGAGTACAAGCTGCAGGTATTGTTTGACGTTTTCCCTTTTGTTCCTCATGGTGTCTCAGCACTGTCGTCATGGAAGAAAACATCCGAGCTTATTCTGCGCTCTGCAGAGGGAAACATTTGGTCTTAAATGAACAACACGAGGCCATTATCTGGTTTGTCAACATTTTGTGATTATGTAATGGCGTCTGATCATTTTATAACATATAGAAGAAATGGACGTCAAGACACCAAACGTTGGTTTGTGGATGGACTTTTGAAAATCCTTTGCTATGTCGCAGTTCAGGGGCTTGACGACCAATTAGGTAGCAGCAACGGAGATTCAAAGGCTGAACCATTTGAAGGCTCCTTCACATGAGTCCTCCTGTTTCCTGAAAATGAAGGATCCATGCGATGCATCCTTTGTGGCCCTACACATTTCCCTAGATTAATTTCATGCCAATTTCAAACGTAATTCAACCCTGCATAGTTTAAATGAACGAGGATTTTAAAAGTGCAAACCATTATTTAGTAGCAGGCTGCTAACATGTTCAATCCCACTGTAAAGATGTAATTTTACCCTGGGGCTTTATATGTATTGACTCACTTTTGTTACCCACCCCCAAGTGGCCGTTAGGGGAACTGCAGCTTTTGGCACTTCTTTAATTTCAGCCTTTAAGGTTGTTTATTTTGTCTAAATTGAGAGTTTCTCATCTTTTGTCAGTCGTGTGGAGGGCTGCAGGGAGAAACACATTCAGTGAATAATCTTTCAAAGACAAGATGAACGAGTGTTTTATTGACCATGACAGCTGTTCATTTCAAACTGGCTTTGACACTGTACGAAATTGTGTTCAAACTGTATAATCAATGAAGCATGCATGAATCATCAACATAGCAAAGCATGCTGGGAAACATGAAAGTGAACGGCAAAAGCTTCAATTAAACACATCTGTAAACTGCCAGCAGGATATTTAAAAAAAAAAAAAAGATTCAACAAGAGGGTTGTTTGAATATTAATGTAACCAACGGTGTGTTCAGGTGCACAGCATGGGTTCTCCTTTTTCTATCTCGTACTGTTCATTTCACTTTTATAACATTCTGTAATTACCTTTTAATTAATAAGCGTATAGAATAAAACAGTCCCACGCTGTCATGAAAGCTCTCCAGGCTCACTAATGGCTGTCAGACTCATAAAAAACCCACTCAGGGATTAAATGTCCTCATTCGACACAGCTGGTATGAAAAAGTTCTGCATCAAATTCTTGCATTTAAGTTCCACTTTTCTAAGAATATGTATGTAAAGAGCAGTGGTCCTTCTGTCCCTGAGTTCCTCTTTATTGTTTTTTTAATTTGAGACCCATAATGATTGTGTTCTCTGCTGGAAACTGCAACAGAAATATAGTTCACTGAACCTATCCTCTGCATGCTCACAATATGATTGCTTCTAGCGTGACACAAAAATCTATGCAGAACACGCTTAAACAATCCATTGTAAGCCCATTTATAAAGACTGTAATTTGCAGAATGCAATTATCACACGCAGCCTCCATCAAGCATTATGTGGAGACGAGGGGAATCATCATATGCTCCATAATTTCACAATTGAATCGTCCTAATTGAAAATCTATTTATCATCGTCTCTTCAGACAGGTTTTCATTAAAGCCTGTGTCTCTGTGATGTGATTAATGTTTCTGCAATAACTGACAAATTGGAGTTTCCTTTCTGGTAATTAGCTCGTTTCAATCACATTTTTTTTTTCTGGTTGTTTATGGATAATCAAGCAACAGAGCCCAAACCGAGACAGTGTCGACTCTGTGACTGACAAAGAGTTTGCATCATCAATCACCTCTCCTGTCTCCTCCTTCCTCCCTGATTTATAGTTATAGATCATTCATTAGAATAGATGATACAACCTTGAAATAACACTTGAAGATGTCACTTCATTTGGAGGTTTCTGTTTTGTGATGGTAAATGGCGGCAATTTAAACTAAAAGAAAATGTGTAAAAGTCCATCCACAGAAAGAGTTTGATTTGGCCCCTGACAGATTGTTCTTAAAGTCACTACAGAGAGCGCCACTGATGACCAAACACCATTTGTTGAAGTTTCCTTGACATGAACAAAAACTGCTGCTTTATTTAACAGCCACAAGTCTCCATTGACAAAAATTTTTTTTTTCTTCTTGCAAAACACGTTACTGGTCTTATCGATTCATTGACAGAAGAATGTTTAACTCTGTTACTGTATGTGGTGATATACCCTCTTTCAGAGAGTTACAATTAGACCTCCTTCCTGTTGACCTTGTTTGTATGTGTTGAACGGTGAAAACAAGGACAACTTCACAACTCTGTAGATTTCTAACATACAGTACTCTACGCTTTACTTTTACACATGCGATGCACGTTATCCATCTATCTATCTTACGCTGATATTTGTTGGCAGATGTCAACCCATCTTCTATTCTGCACATTGATGCTGTTTGACTTCTGGGTCAAAGCCCGGCATGAGGACTGAGGAGCGTGTGCAGAACGCCTTGGCCAGTTTAGGGAATAATTGAGGTGTACACATGCAAGAGTAAAGTGATCCCCAACCACATTACCTATAGTGGTATAGTCCAACTTTGAGAAATTCTAGTTTGTACCATTAAAGCCAGACTAACATTTTAAAAGTCCAGTTTTAGTAGGACTATCACAATAAATCGACTTCTTCTAACTGCATGTAAACATACTGGCTGTTACTTCATTGGTGTGTTAGTCTTTAGCAGTATGGAAATCATCTAGTTGTCCTTTTTTTAAGGTTATTTTTAAATGACATTTAGTCATATTTTCATGATGAAATATAGGATTTCACTGAGTATTATTTTATGTTTCTGTTCAGAAATGTATGGCCATTCTCCACTCATACATCCAGACTTCTGGTTTAATTTGTCAGAGTATTTATTCAGCACCTCCTTAGCTTCTTGCAGTACAAAAACATCCACTACAGACATAAGTAGGGGCCTCTCAGGCACTTTAAGTAGTTTTAAGGATCATGATTTTTACAGCATGAACAGATGCTCCTCCAACTGGTTTCAACTAGACTCCACATTTTAAAAAAGAAATCCTCCTCCCCAGTCTGCAGTGTATCTTTCAGACTCTCCACGTTTATGCGAGTGAAATGAGAACTCTAATGAAGTGACCAGGTGTGAGGCGTAGGATGCAGGATGCAGGAAGGACAGCAGCCATGTGTCCAGAGTTCAGACTTCCTCCTCCACATCTGTGCTCCACATCTGAAACATCCTCACACATCCTCCTACGACCGAGCAGGAAGAGGAAGTCCTCCTTCTTTAGCCATTGTCTACATCCATGCTGTCGCTAATTTAACTCCTATTAATGCAGCTCTTATCTATGCACGCTTTAAAGGATGTTTTAACGTAAACAAACAGCCAAATGAGACACATCCTGTTTGTTTGTGCAGGTCCACTCTGCACAGAGGACATCACCTCCTCTGACCACTGCTTTTCAGGCCGCAACATATTTCTATCCTCCATCATTTTCCAGAAAAAAAAAAAGTAAATGAGCTCTTTGAAAGGTATTAAATTCCATAATAGATCGCCTTCCCACCACAGAGGTGGTATGTGGGGGGATTCACAAATAAATCAATACAACAAAGTGGGCCGAGCGAGGAGGAGAGACAGCGGGCTGAAATATTAACCAAGCACCACAGGAACACAAGCCAAAGCCCATGAAACAGAGAATCCATTACGGGCCGGTCTGGACCTGTCTGTGGTATTGGATTCAGAAATGGGAGGGGGGGGGGGGGGGGCCTAATGCCCGCTCACCGCTTTTATTGAGAACTCATTGCACGGCAAAATTGAGAAGCCATTGGTATCGATCAACAGCTGCAGAGAGGAGGACGCAGACTGGGAAACAGGTCTGCGTCTGGGAAAGTTATTCTTCCCCTCAGGCGCTCAGAGGGAGACATTTCTTCTTCACATACTTTTTTTAAAAATGTATTTTCTTCTTTATAATCTCCTCCTATTATTTCACTTTCTATAATAGGTGCTGTCTCCGACTTCTCTTATGACTTTTTCTTACTCTCTTCTTCAGACACATTTCCTCCCTCTGCTGCTCAGGGTGTCCACAGGTTGCATCAAGCGAGATGAAAAGCATTTTACAAGATTTTCAAAACCAATTAGGACAAAATATAAGACCTGAAACAGTGGCGATTCTAGAGTATGTTGGGGTCCTTAGCAAAAAATTAATTGGGTGCCCCTCCAACCATGCGTTCATTGTCATTTTCACTCCCTTAATTCCTCTTCATTTTCCTTTGGTAACTTTCATTGACAAACTGGTTTTCACAGCAATAGTGCATGGGACAACTAGCAGGGAATAGTGCTATCAGATGGGGCCCCTTAGGGAAGTCATTGCAAAATTTGCAGATTTTGAGGCAGTACAAGCAGCACCTCTGACCTGAAACTCTTGTGACATGGCTACGCATGAACCCTGTTAAAAAATGTAATAATATAACATAAGAGTATACTACATGATATAAAGGATCTTTGTGAATTTCTTTCAACCCTGTAGAGATTTTTTTTTTACAGTTTCTTTATGCAGATTCAAGCTGTATTAACTAAGTTGTTTTCAATAGGATTCAGGGGGGTGTTTTGGTTTTATTTTTCAAGATCTCTGATAGTCAGACAATCCTTCTAGTTTTTGTTTGAAGTCTCGGGTGCTCCAGGATTCTTCATTAGTAACGACTTCTTCAAAAATGCAAAGAAAAAAGCAACCCTCCCTTCACACTGCAGCTGAACTTTAAAAAGCCTTCAGCATTATATTTCCAGGAAGATAGTTTCAGTAAGAGCAGATCATTTATGCATCAAACACAATGTTTCATAATGTCAAAAGCTACTGTACCATTACAGCCCTCATCTCTACTCCACACACAGATTTACGGTCTTCTCTTCTCTTCCCCTCCCCTGAACTTGATGACTTTTAATCCCCAGTCACAGGTAGAGCTCACACAGCTCCTGGAGATTCTTTTTGTAAAGTAGTAAAGTTAGATTGCACAGTGAGATGGAGGTGAAGGAGGAGCAATGATGAGGTGGGATGTTGGTGGCCTCGCTCTCAGGAGGGTGATTGTAGGGTGGTGTAGCTGCTGAGGTCAGGGGGAATGCTCATCTTCTGGATATATAGACTCACATGTGATGCTTCATACAGTACTGCAGGATTTGTGAGCGCACTCTGAAATCCATTTTCTCACTCTCTGTTTGCTAACCTGCACAGGGACTGAACTCTTTATGTACTCACATATCCGTGGGCGGCAGTAGCTCAGTCTGTAGGGACTTGGGTTGGGAATCGGAAGGTCACCGGTTCAAGTCCTGGCACGGACCAAGTCCGGAAATTGGTCTGGTAGCTGGAGAGGTGCCAGGCCACTTCCTGAGCACTGCCGAGGTGCCCTTGAGCAAGGCACCTAACCCCCCCCCCCACAAGCTCAGGAGCGCCCGCCGTAGGGCAGCCCCCTCACTCTGAGACCTCTCCATTAGTGCATGTCCACAGGATCCTGTTTGTGCATGTGTGTGTATTTCAGTTCATGTTTGTGTAGCATGTTTACTAGACAGAGTGTAAAAAACGAATTTCCCCTCGCGGGATCAATAAAGTATAAATTCTTCTTCTTCTTCTTCTTCTACCTTATGCTATATCAACAATGCGGTGTTTTTGTTTCTGAAGCAGAATCATACATGCAAGCTTTTAGACATTTGTATACATCAACACAGAATACAAGCATAAACCATACATGAATTTATGCACACAAAAAAAGTCACTGAAACTTAGAGAGAAGCGGGAACAAAAATGAAAACCAAGCGACTTCTATATTTGTCAATAACAATCTTTTCAGACATTAGTAATCACTGTTCATGTTCTTTTTCTATGCCAATCTTTCAATGAATAAAATAGCACACACTAAAAGGCATATTGAGGAGAGAATAATTCCAGAAAATGTGTATATGTATGTTTTTATAAATGTGTATGCAGAGCTAGGCACATGTGTGTTAGTAGGTAATTATCAGCGTTTAATTTGTAAATTTATTTACAACCTGGACGTTGTTGTTTTTTTGGTAGTACCTGTGTTATGCTTTAAAAGGTGACCATGTTAAGTGGCGCCTTTTAGCCGAATGCATCTGTGTTTGTGATGATATTTCTGTATCTCTGTAGATGTACAGACATTCAGCTCATCCCCTATTTTCAGACAGTGTCCTGTAAGTCTGCTTTATTTTGTTTTTTTATTGTCATTTCAACAATTCCTATCATATCTGTCTTTAACTACAACGACCACAGACACATTTACATGAAAGACCCCAGTTAACACGGCCACTCTTTAAACCGTTAAACCAAAGTTAAAGTTACCTTCAGTTAATTATTAAAAGCATTAACTGACTACCTGCAAAGTTAACGTCTTTGTTAAAGGATTAACGGTTAACAAAGTTACATCTTTGATTACCTATGCCCACCTCAAAACAGATACGTTATAAAGACATTTTCTTCTTGTACTGTGTGTACCAATAAAGACAAATGCAATTCAGACAAAAATCTTTTTTTGAACCAGTACAAATCTTTATTTATCCAGTAAAAATGTCATTTAAATATTTGGTGTTTATGGGGATTCCTTGGCTTTTGTAGCCAGCCTCAGGTGGACACTTGAGGAACTGCAGTTTTTTGCACTTTAGGTTGTCACTTGGTGCTTACAGCAAGCTGTGTGTGCATTAGTTTGAATAGGTGTGTTTGTGCACAGTGGTGGTTAATTCAGATTCAGTGAAAATTGATCAGGAAACAAGTTGTTGTTTTCCCTCCTGTTTTGCTGAAGCCATGGTTACGTTTTTTTAAAAAGGCTGTGGTATTAAATAATGTGTAAGAACAATAACACAGCAACCCCCACAATTCACCTCTTGCCTGCCTGCAGTGTGTGCTGCTCTTTAAGTCTCGACTCTCTCAGGTAAACACAAACACAGCTTCAGTGGAGAGGAAGGAAGGATCGTGTCCTCGGAGCAGCGGAGTGGATCGTTCCTGACAGAAACACAGAGACCCAGAGACATGCAGATAAGAAAACAAGCTACAAAAACAAAAGTGAATTTCACCTATAAATATCCCACTACCGTTGGTCTTCTTAAAATTTGATCTTCTAACATCCAATAAAGCCTTATAAATGTTTTTAAAGGCTTTATATGTGATTTTTCACACTTAGATCACGCTCACGCCTAGATCACGCTCATTTCAGGTAAATTTACATGCAGTGTGAAGATACAAGCATAATAAAGATCACTAGCATTAGCATGCTAACACAACAATGCACCGCCAGTTGTTTTGGGTTCATGCTGGTGCTCAAGGGCGACATCTGCTGGATCAAAAAATCACATGTAAAGCCTTTAAATGGTAAATGGTGAATGGACTTGAGCTTATATAGTGCTTTTCTAGTCTTCAGACTACTCAAAGAGCTTTTTACACCACATGTCACACCCACCCATTCACACCCATTCACACACTGATGGTAGTGATCTCTATGTAGTATCATCAGAAGTAACTAATCCCATTCATCATTCATACACCACCACTGAAGCAGCGGGAGCAATTTGGGGTTAAGTGTCTTGCCCAAGGACACATCGGACATTTGGCCAGCTGGGGATCGAACCCTTGATCTTCCGGTTGAGAGGTGACGACTCTACCAATTGAGCCACAGCCGCCCAAGAAAATCTTCTCTGCACAGTTAGAGGGTGGTGGAAGTGAGACACTAGAAATCTCTCATGTGACCTGCGGCATGCAACATATTGTTACATTACTATTTCCTCAAAACTGCAATGTTTTTAACAACCTTACATCACTATAATTACTCTTTTATATCTCAGTGCATAGCAAGTGTGACTGGCCTTCAGCTCATTGTTAAGCATCAGGTACAACATTTTAAAAGTTTAAGTTCATTCTTACAATTCACATGTTGTTGTTGTTGTTGTTGTTGTTGTTGTCAGCAGCAATAGGGAGCTAAATTTTCAAGAAGCAAAAACATCTGCTACCTATACTCGACAGTCAAAAGGCTGAACATTCAGAGACTAGCTTTCAACACGACTCCAACTTAATTACAATGTTGCTCTGGGACTGTTGTGTAGTGTTAAAGGGTCATTATTTAACTCCCTGCCCAATCCTCGCTAGAGTCGATGCTCACGCATGTTGCAGTCACTGAAGCTTCAGTGTTTATCCAGCTCTGTATGGGTCTGTAAACCTTTCTGTGTTCTAACCTCTCTCAAGTTAACAAAAGCATCTCCAATATTGATCCTAGTTTGAGCACGTTTCTGCTCGTGGAGCTTATTAGAAACATGCAGAGGCTTTTTATGTCGGGTACAATCACTTCTATCTGAACCACTTCTCTTGCCCACTTTTGTCACTGCAACACCTGTAGGTTTGCTGTTTGCTGGGCAAACTGAGGGGCGTCCAAAACGGCCATGTGGGGGGTCGCCTTTAAACCGCCTACCTTCTCTGGTCCAAACAAATCCAGAGTATTCAGGAGCAGAATCTAAAGTTAGAAGGAGGACATACTGGCTGCTGCATTGTTGTCAGAGAAGCCAGAACTTCAACATAACATGTTTCCTTAATGTCTGATCATATAGTAAGATACCTTTATCATTTAAAACTGTAGATATCTGACATATTGCTCCTTTAAATAGTGCACAAAAGTGATAACATTTTATTGGTGTATTCACAAGTTGTTTAAACTGATTCCAGGTCGCTGAGAAAATCTGAGATTTCACATGTAGATTATTTATTCAGATACTAAAGATTCTTTAGTGTCCTGAAGTGAATAACAGGATGATTTCACCTTGTTATGATTTAACCACAGACACAATCTTTGACTTTTTCAGCCAACATGTGTGTCTCTTCACCTTAACAAGTCTGCATGCAGATTTGATTTTAAATTTTGAGTAGTTTTTTATTTTAAGTGAAGAACGGGTACATACTAGAGGTGTGCCATATCGTATCGTTCACGATAATACCGGCATATTTTTTATATCATAAAGAAAAATAGATATCGCGCTGCAACTACTTCTTGTTGTTGCAGCGCACAGCAACAACAAGCATGGCGGAAAGTGAAAGTACCGTCTCTGTGGTCGATGAGTTTTTCAAAAAGGGGAGCAACTTCAGTTTATATTCAGTAATCTAAAAAACCCTAAAAATTCACCTTAAGCTTGACCCATTGCATGTCATATTCACAAGTAACTATTCTACATGATTACAGTTTTGTTGTTTGCAATGAAAAGGGGAAGCACAATGACAAGCAAAGCCATTATTAGTGCAGATAAATCTTTGGTACTGAGCGGATTATTGTGACATTCATTTGAACAAATTGTGTGTCATTTCAAATTTTGGTCAAACTTGAGGTTTGGGACAAACTGACAGACCAAAGACACAAACACACACAAGACTCAGAGAAGGAAAACTTCTTCAATATGTCAGCTCTGAGCTCCTGACGGATCAACATTTCATTTGTTCATTAGAACAACTGGGTTGTTTTCTTCTCTTGAGAAACACAGCCTCTAGAATAAGTAATCATATATGACATTATGAACCTCTTTATTTGTCTGAACACTCTGTTAGATTGCACACATGCTTTAAAGTTGAGCAAACACATGTCCCATTCTTAAAGTCACAGGCTAACAGATGAATCACATTACCATACCACCTCCTCTGGATTTATGGGTGTGTGTTTGATTAAGAGCGACGCGGCACACGCTCAATCTGAATGACAATGCTCGGCCATGTGTCGGCCCATCTGGCTGTGATCTGCACACACGCAGAAACACAAACGCTCTGACTTCTTTAAACCCAATGATTGGCCTCGTCTGCTGAGGCAGGCCGTGCCCTCGATACACCACGGGCCAGTGCAAACAGGGGTCACCCTTCGTCAGCCCCCCCCCCCCCTCTCTCTTTTTTTTGTTTTGTTTGTCAGACATCTCTTTTCATGGAGCTGTCTGGGTCTCAGTTATGCCTGCACAGGGGTCACTTCGCTTTCATTTCCATTCATGTTGGGGCATGAATTGTAATTCTATCTGTGCCTACAGATCTGTCTTTGTGTCAATTTATGTCCAACAGAGTCTGTGTTTTTTGCAAATCAGCTGAAAAATCAGCCAGTTGGGGAGATTACTTCTGTTGGCTTTTCACACAAACCTATTTCCTGCACAAATCATGTTCAGGTTCCATGTGCGGTTTGAGGGAAAAAGTGGGATTATTTCAAGATTTCAAGCCTTTATTGTCATTGTGCAGAACAACAAAACAGCAAAGCTTCTCCCTGAGCTGCCTAGTGATGAATAAAACAAAAGAAATATAAAAAAAAACAGAATAAATAAGACAAAAATAGCACTGAAGGGATACCAAGATAAATAATTATTGAGAATAAGACAGATATCAAAACTAGAATAAATAGATACAGCAAAAGTTGACATTTGTTTCCACACAGTAAAATGTAAAAAAGTGATTTGTGATTAATCTAGTTTCTAGTTATCTCTCTTCTTATATATGATTTGTGTGACTTCTTGATCCAGTAGATGTCGCCCTTGAGCACCAGAATGAAACCAAAACAAACTGCTGTTCAGCGACACCTCCGACATACTGATATCTCCGCTCTTCAAAATTGTCTGTGGCTTGAGCTGCAATTGCCTGTGGCCTGCATTGTTGTGTTAGCAGGCTAATGTTAGCACACTTCAGTTAGCTTGTAGCTTCACATTGCATATAGATTGACATGTAATGACTGTGATCTAAAAACGCTTACATGACATTCATTAAAGCAGTGAGTATGTTATTCTTCTTCTCTTCCCTTGACTAAAACAGTTTTTATACACAAGGGGAGGAGCTGGCCGTCCCGTCCATGTAAACATGGCTCTGACAACAACACAGCCGGCGGGACTCCCGTTTCTTACTCATTGTAGACATGACTCAGAGACATATTTACACAGGATATACTTAATTTCTGCTACTGTATGTGCAAAATGTCTGACATTTTAAGGGAGTTAATACTGTGTGAAACAGACATTTTAAAGTGCTCTGTGAGAGACTGTGAAGGGCATTATTAAGGGGATTTCATGCAATTTAATGTAATTTCCTTGATGAGGGGTTTCCTCAATTTATCATTCTTACTCCTACACAGGTTTTGCGAATTTGAGAAGAATTTTAATTGCACCGTTTTGCGGTTCTATGTCCTTGGTGGTCTCACTGCTTTGTGGCCATGTTGTAAACCCAGAAACAGTGTGTTTGAGCAGAGGGAGGGGTTGTGTTTGAGTGCTGGAGAGATGGTGAGATTAGATAAGGAGGTAACAGAGCCACAGAGTGGACTCACAGTGCAGGTCAAGTGAGAAACAGGCCTTATTATATCTTCTTCTTAATGTGAAACTATGAGGATGATGCCCAGTTAGATAACCAATAGGATGACCCAAAGAAAGCCAATATTTGTGGACAAAACAAACAGTACTGATTTATGTGTTTAAAGGAGCAGCAGTGAAATTGAGAAGGGATGCTAACAGAACAGTGACAGGCAGATCTGATCCCATGTGAGGTTTTATATTCCTCCGTCTCTATTAAAAAAATCTCCGGTTACATGACTGACTTGTTTTCTCAGGCACTCTGCCACCGTGGACCGAGACAGCCCAGCCAAGATCAATTCTCTTGTTGATACAATCCTTCTGATTGGCAGAGGAGAGCGGCTGTATACTTTACTGAGGACTACTTACATCGTCTCTATGTGAGCAGTGGAGCTGATGACAGTCTCTATGGGGCTTGCAAACCAGGAAATGCAAATGATAGGTTGATGTGCAGACATGTTTGAGTAGAGATTGGAGCCAGAACAGGTCGTATCGACCCTCTCTGATGCATTCAATGAAGTTGGGAAATCTAAATGCTGGTTGACTTTCAGGATACATCAGCGTCAGGCAGATTTGTAGCTCATGTTGAAAGATTTAAATCTCTAACAGATTTTAAGTTGCATAGAGATAAATAAAGACTGAAACAAAGATGAAAGATTTTTTAAATCTTAAGAGATGTTGAAAATGTGAGAGAAGCCACACGAGACCAGTCTTAAGACTACTTTTTGAAGGTCTTGGTCTCTTCTCTGAATCTAAATAATTTTCACTCGGTCTTGTCTCGGTCTCGGACTGGACGGACTCCGGATTTTAAATCAAGACTGGTCCAGACTACCACTCTCAGGCTATTTTTCCATCATTACTGTGATTAGAAGGAAAACGCCTCTCTCTAAAAGAACAAACCACTTCAATTTATTTTTAGTTAGATTTTTATTCCCCTGTAGCTGCAACCTTCTCGGTGTTATGGTGAGTGACACGCCCAATGCACACAAGTTGATGATTTTCAGAGGTAAATATGGTCTTGGTCTTGACTCGGTCTCAATCCCTACATTTCTTGGTCATGTCTCTGCCTTCTTTTTATGTAGAATCGGCAAACATGATATTAGTGCTTGAAGGCTGCTGAGTCTGACGCTAGACGTGTACCTAGATCATCATATTTTGAAGTGCAGGGACGCTTACAAAGCTGCTGTTTTGACAGGCTGGGAGTCATCAAATTTGTCTTTGTAACAGTCACAGACAAGTGGACTGATTTTCACTGATCACTGTCAAATAGATCAATCTGATAATGAAGAAAGAAATCATACAAAGGACAACAATGAGAGTGTATTTGGAAGAAAGAATCAGCTGGAAGGGAACAAGTTTTGTGTTGAGCTGCAGAAAATGTGAAATAGTGCAGAAGAGCATGCTGTTAAGAAGCCCAATCTGAAATATCACAGCTCAGGTCTTTATTGTAAGAGGACAATCATTGCAGTATTTCTTTTGTGTGATTCAGACAGTTAGAGGTCCCATTGTGTTACTTCTGTTATCTGCAGCCTGATAGTCGTCGTGCAGAAAAACATTGTTTGGTAATGTCTGTGGCCTGGCTATCACACGCTGCTTATCAGAGCTTGGATTGAAATGAACCTCAGAGCCATAAATACAGACCCGGGCTCCCTGCAGGCTCTGATTGTGGCCGGTTTGAAGGAGCCTGAAGGGTTAATGCCTTTTGCACACGGCAGCCAGAGAAGAGGTGGAGAAAGGTCAGTCCTTTTTGGTGGCAGCTCATCAGCTGGCCCTGCAGGAATACACACACACACACACACACACACACACACACACTCACACACACACACACACACACACACACACACACACACACGCACACACACGCACACACACGCACACACACTCACACACACACACACACACACACACACACACACACACTCACACACAAACAGCAGCCCAAACCAGAATAAATGTGTTCAAACATTGTCCCTGCTCTGTTATTGACTGGAGAGATTTGTGAGCAAGGAGAGAATACAAACACAATTGGGTTGCTTTGTCTTTTTACACGTTCAGAGGTTGATCTCGTTACATTTAAGACCACAGTAACCAGCATATGAAGATAGAAATCTGGATGTGACATTTGAGCACAAATTCAGCAGACAAAATAATCGAGCAATGCATGCATGGAGCATCACAGTCCTGGGTTTTAAAAAAAAAAAATACCAGTTGATGATTTGGAGTAACACCTCCAAAAACACCTTATCTCTAGTTTGCATACAAAGAATAGTCAGGACAAAGGATCATAAACAAAGTGCTTCATCAACATACTGTTGGCTCTAAATAAAACACAATTTAACTTATTCTCACTTATTCTGTATTATGAAAATGTGTTCTTTGACGGTGAAGATGGTTATTATCTCAGAAGGAAAAATGTAACTCAGTGTGTGTTGTGTTCATCTAACAATGTGTGTTTAAATCTGTGTGACAGGTTTGAGGGGTAACATGAATATGAAACAAAAGCATGATTCTGTTTAAGAAATCGTAGTAAAACATGTTTATTTGAGACAAGAATCGAGATATTGTATTTTTCACATCAAAATTATATATTTTTTGGAAATGTCAGCGGTTGAAGTATATAAGTTGTACCCCATTTTGTGTCTTCTCTGACCTGTATAAAACATGGACGTAGTTTCAATGACATCACCCATTGGTCTCTTAAGAGGCATTCTGAAGCCCGACGATGGTGGCTGCCATATTGGAAATGTTACCTCCACCTAATTTGAAGGCCTGAAGCCTCCTAGTAAACACCTGTGAAGTTCTCAGGGAACTCCCTAATGGATAGTTCCTCTTCAAAAAGTCCCCAGAACTGTTTGGTCCAAAAACACCTATAGACAAAAATATGATACAAATTGATTGTTACATAGAACACTATGACAGAGTAACAGAGACAGAAGGAAAGAAAAAATAAATAGAATATTTCTATTCCTATGAGGGGGGGGGGGGAGTTTCCTATAAAACATATGTCTCTTCATATGTAGCCTTTGTGCACACATCTATACATCTAATTTGAAATGCAAATAACTTAGTCGCAGTTCTAACCACCAACAACTCATCTCAGCACATATTGGAAAAGTTAAACAGCAGATTTCTATTCAAATTCAATTGTTGATAAGTGTATTTTTCCATCAGTACACACAGCCACTTGTTGGACCTGCAGTCACCAGGTAACAGCTAATTTGTTATTCATGAAAAGCCACTTGTATAAAGCCGCCCTCGGCTGCAGCAGCGGCTAAATTGCTCAATTACGCTAATGGAACACCATCTCTTTGTTCATGCGGGCCATATTGGTGGAGGTGATGTCGATGGGAGTGTGTGGGAAGTAGAAAATGTAAAAAGAAAAAGAAATGTACACACAGAGGCACACACACACACACACACATAATGTTTTTTTATTGATGTGTGTGATGGAAGCAGGCCTCCATTAGGCTTCGAAGGTCTAAGATTGGACTCAATTACTGTTCATGTGTTTGAAGTGTTCAGGCAGCGGTGGTAGTTCTGAGGGACACTGCGGGTTTGGATGAAGTGCAAAATGTCAGCGAAGCAGCTGGAGAGGGCTAATGAGGCTAGTAGGGGTTGCTATCTCCATCAGTGCATCTCTGACCTGACTCAGGTAAACAATTGGAGGAAATCATCTGGAATTAAAAACAGCAGCTCTCCTCGGGTCAACCTCCACGCTTATTTTTCCATCAACATTTTTTTGGCCGTCCAATTGTTTCTACCTTTAAGCTGTTGGGGTTTAAATAAGACCTTCTCTGCCCTCACCCTGCACGTCCTGCTGTCTGGAGCTCCCCTGGTCCTGCTACAAAAGAGTAGTTTGCAGATATTAGCATGGTAATGATCAGAGAGAGGCTCCACAGGCAGCTGACCGCCGCTTTTTAGTCACGGTCAAGAGGAGGCAAATGAAAAGTTACCTGCTGGGAGCGTGTGAGGTTCAGCTGAGAGAGCTATGGCTGCTGAGTGCATTGGTGTGTGTGTGGAGAAGAGAAAAAAATGTCTGTGCTCTTACTTTTAAAGAAATGGTTATTACTGAAAATGAAAACTACAATTCGACAACAACAGAAATCATGTTGTGACATTTTGCTTCATGCAGCTCTTAACCATCTCCAAACTAAAACCCATCCACTTTAATTCAAACCTGGAGAAAGTTATTTATGCATTTATATCCACTTGCAGCAATTCTCTTTATTTGGGAATCACTCAGTCATGTCTATAAAGTCTTCAGGTCGTGCAAAATGCAGCAGCCAGACTTTTAACCCTCATGCATCATTATGGACATTTTTGTCCTTAGTGACTTAAGAGGGTAGTAAATTAAACTGATGCCTGATGGTTAACACAGTCAAAAAGAAGACATCATATTACTCCAATTCTCTCCTCCTTACACCACCCAGATCAGAACTGATTCTAAATTATTATTGATTGTGTACAAGGTGTTAAATAGCCTTGCCACCACCTACCTTTCAGAGCTCCTCCCCTCCTATATCAGCCAGTCGGAGGACTAAGATCACCTGACCATTTCCTTTTGCCAACATCCTGGACAAGATGTCATGGAGAAAGAGCTTTCTGTATCGCTGGTCCAACACTTTGGAATCTCTACCTCCCAACATTTGAAGCTCATCTTAAAACATACTTCTACTTAACCCCCTTTAATTCTCAATAACCCATCAAGCTCAGTGCTAAGTAGATGTGTGAGCGCTGTGTCACTGCATAGTTTGTTGTTAACGTTATTTTCATTATTTATTAGTGTTGTCATTGTTCTGTTATTAATATTGTTGCTATGGCTGCTGAAATTGTGGTGTGTCAGGATGGCAGTTAAAAGTCGTTATTGCTGGTCCTGCTGTTATTGTTGCAGTTAAAAACCATAATGGCGATGTAATTTATGTATTTGATTGGCAGGTCGGGGGTGGAATGATTTTGCCCCAACCATTCAGCATCTGTGTGTTGCACATTGTAGATCATGCCTAACAGGAAGTGTAAATATCCCGCCTTCAAGCAGCAATCTGTAAGCGCCATATGACAACCAATTACTCTTTTAATAAACATTTGGGATACATGGGAGTATTGTATCACGACAGACTTGGAAAAAAATGTCCTGATTTACATATTCAAATCACATTGCATTGCATGCAGAATCTCTGTGATCGACTTGTAGATCATGCAGCCGTTTAACCTTCATTTCCATACCTAACTGCAACACACTGCATATGGCAGAACATAATTGCAAACATTCACTGATTGACCTGAACACAAGATCTGACATTTCGAGTCTGATTTGCAGTGTACAGAGCTGCGACTTCAACGAGCATGTGATACAAAGATACGACTCTGCTCAATCTGTGAATGAGATGACAGGAGAGCCTTTCACAATGAGGTGAGATAATGAAAAACAGAAAGAGAAAAATACACCTCTTCAAGTTTCCTTCTGCAGTCTTCTGACAGTCTCTTTGAGGTGTCTAAATAAAGAAATTATTATTCCAGAGCAGCTCCACCGCACTCTCTCCATGATGCTTTATAATTGGCAAGCGCACAGACCGGCCTCATGTGACAACTGCTCTCTTCATTAGCATTCTCGGCTCATATTGGTTTAATATCATCCCAGAGCTGCGATGGCGATCCACGCGCAGCCGCTGTGGCGTGTGGGCCTCTGTTTTTTTATGGCTTTTTGGCTGCACAGCAGATGAAATACAATTATGGCAATGAAATCAAATCAAAGTGGATACATCTGGATATGCTAATTTGTAACTGGTTCGCTGCTAAATTTAATTCCTTCCCAAAGGTCATTGTTTGACATGCCCGTAGCGTGTAGCCGTACAGTTCTCCATTGGCCCCCCCTCCCCCCCGAGGACATCTTTGTGGGATGTCATTTGGCAGAGTTGTGGTGTTTTATTGGCTAAAATTCAATTAAATACAATCACAACCTGTTTTTGTTAATTGAATGACACAAACGGTCGCTCTGTGTATAACAGACTGTGCTCTCACATATGGCAGCTTTATGTGTGGGTTTTGTTTGTTGCATGTGCTGACATGAACATGTGTTCTATAAATGATAATTCAGCTGAATAATTCAGCATACAGTCTAATATCCATGCTGAAACATTAAGCACATGTCAACAAGGAATTCCAGTTCTTAAACATCGATTAGGGACGCTAATGTTGCTAAATTACTTTTTGTTTTCCTCAGTTTTGGGGTGCATTTTTGCTAATATGCTGTAATGCATTAATGCTTTCATGTTTATGTGGTATAATTATCAATGATTACAGACTCTTAGCAATAGCTATGCATTATTACTGTGCATATGGACTCATAGCATTAGCTGTACGATCTTAGCATAGCCAAACATTCTTAGCAATAAGCCTTTTAACAAGAGCTACAACTCTAAAGCCACAGTTTTCTTTGCACGTTGTTGTCCATCATAACTCTCACTGAACAGGCGTGCAAACAGTGCTGAAGTTCTCATTTTTTGCTGAGCTAGCATAAAGCATAACTTACCGACATGTTGATGGAGGTTGCTGCTCCATTGCTGTGATTGGCTAAGATTTCAGACGTTGAAAAACTTGTCTGGATCATCTCACTTTTTAATGACCGCTGATACTCCCTTTTTTTGGGGGGGGGGGGGGGGGGGCTTTTTGCCTTTATTAAATGGGACAGCTGAAGAGAGGCAGGAAATGATGGGAGGAGAGAGAGTGGGGGATGACATAGAGTTGAGGTCGGATTTGAACCCACGGTTGCTGCATTGAGGCCTAAAGCATCAGCACATCGGGAGGCATCCGGCGCTTCCTTTCCCATTATTTTGTATTGGAGGGAAGGAACACCTGTAACATCTGTATATTTGATTGATGCATTTAAAGTATTGTGGTCAGATTTTCAGTCTTGCCGCGCTACTGAAGGCCCATTCACAAGCCACCAGTAGCTCGTGTTGGAGACCCCTGATCCAACCAATGCTACAAACTTGATAGCGACAGACATTTAGTGCAGAGCATAAGTTCCCCTTTTATCAAAATTTCAAATTGAATTACTTGTATGTGTGTTCATTTTAGCCTTCATTTTTAAGAGTCTCCTATACAGAGCAAACACCCTTACATTTTGAAATCGAAACATAGCAGAATAGCAGAGGGATGCAAGCAGTGCTCCTCGGGTCTTGCTCCAGGGCTCAGTCACTTTTCATCCCCCTCCAGGAGAGACAGACAGACAGACGACAGGAGAAGAGGAGGCGGCTCGGAGAGAATGAAATATTAATGCCTTCCCTCTTGGCTGCTGGCCCTCACAAGGTCATGTGCTCGCTTTTCATTGTTGGAAAACACCCTGACAGCTGAGGCAATTGAAACTGTAGAGATTTCCACCTTGTCTTCACACACATTAAACCAAAGGAGCCATGACTCTTTGTTGCGTGACCTCGGTACACGTTGTTACTGCGAGGAGACAGGGAGGGGAAGGGACGGGGGGAGACAGAGGAGAGCTTTACCTTCATTTATTTGCTGCTCTGTGTTTGCGACTCGGCTGTCATACATGGCTGTTGTGTTATGAGGTGTGTGTGTGTGTGTGTGTGTGTGTGTGTGTGTGTGTGTGTGTGTGTGTGTGTGTGTGTGTGTGTGTAGAGAAAGGAGGGGTGTTTTATGCTAGCCGTCTCCCTCGTGTTGAAGGACAGAAACAATCAATAGAAGAAATCAATGTAGCATGAAGGCTGGAGGGAAGACAGTTCCTGAGGTCCCCATATTTTTATGCACACACACACATACACACACACACACACACACACACACACACACACACACACACACACACACACACACATAGCTACACATAGTCTACAGTACCAGACCTCAGAGTTCAGAGCTGCTTAGGCCGTGGTGTCTCTGCATACAAACAGATGTGTGTCTTTGTGACGAGGCTTGCATTTTCTTTTGCATCTAACTACAACCATTTTCTTTCATACCTTTCCCATGATGCCTTTCATCTTCCACACCTGTGTGCAAACAGCAAGATAATCCAACGCCAACAGCTGATTACTGCAGAGGAAACACACTCTGATCTGTTTGTCACTCTGTGAACACTGCTCTGCTGCCAGCTGTGATGTGTGCATCCACAGAGGTTTCCATGCAATGAACACACAAGTTGACAGGATTAGCTAACGAGCACGCAGCACAAACACTGTCACTGCAGGTCTGTGATGAAATACTCAACTAAACATGGAAGACAAATTTATGATTTAAAGTTTCTCTGAGGAGTTTTGTGAACTGGTTATGAAACCGTCTCAGCGTATTACCGATGCCTCTACATGACCTGCAAAAGCAAACAAAAACCACCAGCAACATGATTGATTATTTCTAGACAGTTATTTTGAATGCCTGTCTACCTGTCATAGTCTGATACTGACGGAACAATTTACATCACAGACAGGAAGAGCCTTTGTTTACACTTTCTCAATCTCAAGTTTTACAGTGAGTGTGTGTTAGACAGTCACTGTGTCACATTCATGTAACGGGGAAGATCAGCAAAAAGATATAACGTAGTGAACTGAATGAAGAATGAGTGAAGCTTGAATGTATGAAGGAATTTGCAGGATTAGAATGATTCGGTCTTGATACTTTTTTGCCCTGAAAATTGTCGAGCTGGATGATAAACTGTACAATTTCAGGCCTATTTAGATCCAATTTTCAGAAAGCCGAATTTCAGCCTGATTGTGCCTGGTTTGTCGGTCAGAGTACAGGGGGTCATGTCTGCCAATCATGGTCCGATCAGCTGCTGCAAAATTGGTTGTTGAATTTCTGTTTGAACTATTGGTCGTACAACTGCATGCTCTCACACCGTCAGAGCCATGCCATGGCGTCAGGGCTTTGTTTTTGGATTGCGCCTGCACAAAATCCAAACTGCACCTGAAAGCACCATGGCAACAGCAGGTATGCCTGTTTGATGTGTCTACAGCCTCCTATCATGAAATACTTTTAGAGAAACATTGGCAGGAAACGGTTGCAGACCAAAAGCTGCCAGGGAATATTTGTTATTATTTAGCTGCTATAGTTAGCTTGTGTTTGTTGGTGAGTTTTTTTGACGTTGTTTGTATTTGAGACGACTGTAAGACAGATCTGATTTCAACTCATACAGTGTGAGCTTTCAGGACATGCCCGACAATCAGATCGTACAATGTTAGCACCTAAACCATGAGATTTGGTCGTGCATCATAAATGATTCAGTCATACAGTGAGAGCTGATATTCCACCGCAACTTTTCTACACCAGGATTAACCTTCACCAAGGGAGGATTAGTCTCAGAGCTGTTGTGTTAGTTTAAGTTGTTATGGAATAGATACTGAGTGTGTTTTGCAGTGAACAGGGAATATCATCTAAGTCATGCAGAGGACTTGATATCCAGAGCAAGTTTATTAGTGCAACAGTCAGAAAAAAAGTTTCTTCTCTAAATGTTGATATTGTTTTTTAAAAAAAAATCCTGGATCCAAAACAGAAACTATACTCATGAGGGTTTAGCTTGTCAACCTAGATTTCCAGCTAATGCCACTGAAATGTGTTCAAAGTCTTTCCATATATGCTGAGCACAAACACACAGGAATGGGACCGACAACAGCAGCTCAAGCAGAGGTAGCAAGATGTAAAGCTGCACATTTGGAGCTGACTCTGAATCCCAGAGGGTTGTGTTTTAAAGAGTTGTGCTTTTTGTTCTCAGATTCCCCCCGCTCATCTGTACTCTGGGGCTGCACGGTGTTGCTGTGGTTATAGGCTGTCACCTCACAGACATACAGTCTCTGGTTTGACTGGTCAGGGACCATATGTCTGTGTGAGTAGTATGACCATATGCCATGTGCATGCATCATTGGTTCTCTCCAGGTACTCTGGTTTCTACAGACCAAACACATGCTTGTTAGGTTAATTGATGACATCATCATCTACCTCACATCCTCTGTCTGTGATTGACTGGCAACCTGCCCACGGTGTACCTCGTCTTTAGCCCATCTCAGATTCAGATTCAGAATGTCAAAGGTCAAACTCACTGTGAAGTATGTGATCTGGGATCACAAGTATGGCCCTAGCTATCTCGGCTAAAGCCCCCACACGACCCCTAACTGGATCAGTGGTATAGATAATAGATGGATGTATTCCCTTTATTTTGAAACTCTTCTTGGGACTGCAGAACAACAAACGCTGTCATTTTAATTCTCTACCCTCGTGGGACATTTGAATTCTTCCAAAACAGTTTCACACAATTTATTAATCCAAACTGTCTTTGAGTTTGTCTGAGGTGCATGTGCATGCTAAAGCTGAGCTTGTAAACACAAGACGATAATAACTCCCACCGACATGGAAATGGGCTGTAAACAGTAGGGGTTGATGCGACAAGACACATACAAAAAAGTCTGCTCGTTTAGAAGAGGAACTCGCAAAATGTTCCACCGCTAACGTTTTTTAAAAAGAAGAGACGGCACCTTTGACTTCTGTTTGAAAAATGGGAATCTAAAATGTGATGGGGCACCTTTGCTCTTTTAATAATTCACCAGTTCAGACTTTGAAAGCCGTTATCGACCACAACATTTCTTTAGATCAAAAAGATGAAAGGCGGATCCCTGTCTGGAGAAAGGCATCGCAGTGTTTGAACTACATTACATTTGGCACATGAAGAAATATGTTGTGACTTGATGAAATCATCGGTGACACCTCAGAGCAGCATCTCTATAAATGAGTGCCTCACGACTCACTGTTGCGTTCTGCTGCATTAGTACAGTATGTGTCTGCGTGCATTAATTGAAGTGCAGATTGTGTTTATTACAGTGAAGTGAGTCATTTGAAGACACCGCGGAAACGGCGACGGATCTGAACATCAGACGAGGCGGCGGCTATGAGTTTTGTTCTGGTTTACAATCACATCACTGGCATTTCATACAACTGAGCTCTTCAGTTCTCCACGTTTCCCCGATGAATGACACTCCAAAAGCTTACTTTCCACTCCCACGTAATTAACACATTTTTTTATCTCACCAGCCTTCAACGGTCCAAAAACACTTCAGGCAATGTGCCCAGGCAATTTGAGGCCAACGGGAGAGGAGGCGGTGAGAGGGGAAGAGCTTTGTGAGACAGCTCTCTGATGTGGCTCCACAGCGTTTTGCAGAGCTGTATTGAGTGTGCACGCTGTGAAAACAGGACGCTTGATGAGCTCGACACTGGTGACGACTTCCCCCAAAACAAGCATGGCATCGGCTGCCTCTCTAAACGTCTCTATCCTGTCTCAAAAATCCTCCCCCGCCCCCCCTCCAACTGTACTTGACATGTTTTGCCTATTTTTGTTGTCAGTTTGTTGATAATTACCCGACTTTATATCCTACTGACATTGTCAGCAATCAACCGCAAAAGGAACAAATGTGTTTGGTAAGAGAAGCGTAAATTTGGAGGCTCGCTTCCTCGCTGTTACAAACGACAGCAGGAGCTTAGTCTGCTGTGCGGTGATTGAAGTGCTGCCTGATGAGATCCTAAAACATTTGAATTTACTCTGAAGCTAGAAATCAAGAGGAAAGACAATGGTCATATCCAAAGCCTTTTATATTGAGAGTCTTTGGTTACAATAATGTGACATTTATTTAACACTATCATGAGCAGCAGATTGGCTCCATTTAACAAGAACATGGCTCACTAAAGTGATATGTACCTGAGCTAACTTGACTGTGATTTCATTGTAATTAACAGGCTGAAAGGATACAGAAATAACCACATCCTTTTCATGTTTTTAGAAAAGTATAAAAATGGTGCACCTGCTGGCCTGGACGTGTAGACGGTAAAGTCCTCGTCCCAGCGACTGTGGTTGCAAATCCGACCTTGCGTCTTTGCCGTATGTCATCCCTCACTCTCTCCTCCCAACGCCTCGTGTCTCTTTTCTGCTGTTCTGTCCAGGCGAAAAAATTGTTCTTTTTGGATTGGACCATTTCTGACATTAAATTGGGAGCAAAAAAAAATCAATTCGATCTGCAGAGTCCCTCTGCACCTTTAAGAAAAAGCTAAAGACCCAGCTCTTTCATGAATACCTACTAACTTAATGATGATGGTCTACATATTATTGATGATGATGATGGTAATGACGATGGTTTTTGTTTGATAAACGACGACTTATAAGATGGTTTCTATACTGATTAGAGCTCTCAAGAACTGCAGTCAATGTTGTACTTTGCCTCTGGTCACTTCCTGTCAGCACCTGTGTGTCCAATCAGACTCAAAGCTGATCGTTTGCTCTTACTGACATTGTTCCCTTTTTTCTAGATCCTTGCTTGTGTTGTTCTTACTCTCTGATGTACGTCGCTTTGGATAAAAGAGCCTGCTAAATGAATTGTAGAATTTGTAACACTGGGTCAGAATTTCTATTTCTATCTTTACTTTGACTTTGTATGTATGTAGGTTTGCTTTGATTATGATCGGAACTAACGATCCTGATTATTTCTTATTTCCAAGTAAGAAAGTTATTTTACAATATGTTCCACTCAATTGGTTAGTCCTTCTATCGTAATACCTTTAATATGTTCTATTCTGATGTAAAACAACTTGAAACTTTATCAGGGTCTTTCTAATGGCGATTAAAAGCGAATACTTCTCTCTGTGAATAGATGAACCTTTAAACAAAGTGGTACCAAATCATTTTACATGCTTAAAGTTTATTAGTAACAATCTAGGTTTTTATCTGGGTTTTAGATTTCCCTTTGACGCCTCAAGGACTTTTAATGAAAACAGCCCTGAAGACAGTCAGCCCACTCATGTCAACTTTAGAATATTAATTATGTGTTTTTCAAGAAACTTTCCGCGTTAGTTTCATGATCCATTAGACATCTTTGACGTCCCCGGAAATGTCACTGTGCAGTCATAAAGATAGGAAACATTGCAGTGGAGAGATATAATACAGTGTAATCAGCAGCACACAGACACTCTCTATAACTTACTGCAGACAAAGAGCCATCGAGGATGTGCTCAAGGTCAACATGAGCAGAGTGGATGATGCTGCCACACAGGGTTGAACACAGGTTATCAGGTAGAAAGATTAGCTCTTTAACAACTAGATCCCCCCCCCCCCCCCCCCCTCTCCCCATACTGTTAGCTTGTGATTTATCATGAGTGCAGCAGTGGCAGGCATCACATCAGTAAAAACATCACAGATAACAGGCTGCTTCATCTGTTTTCTTTCACGATGTCTTTACTTTTTAACATAATAATTTGACCTTTCAGATACAAAGAGGCATGTACTTGTCTGTACTGTCTACAGGCCACACAGCATGTTTACATGATGCAGATCCCAGAGTGTTATTCCAGATGAGATATGATGTGTGTTTTTGCACACACTGGTGACAGTCATCCCCATAAATTCTTATGCAATAAGAAAAAAGAAAACACTCACAAAGGGCATCTGTCATATTATACAGTTTACACAGCTCAGGGTTTCTACACACATAATCCTGTTACAACATGGCTACATCACTGACATTATGTACTGCATGATATGAGAGACTCCCTTCTAAATCAGTGGTTCTCAACTGGTCTGGTCTGAGGACCAACCGCCAGCCAACTCCTTCATGAAAAATCATAGCTGAAATTTCAGATTTTTTTCAACCAATCAGATTTATTTAAAGAAACAAAATGTAGACTCCTCTGCCGGGGGGGCTCTCGATACATGAGCAAAATAACAAAAGATGATGTTGAGGCTGGCAGGGAATCATGGGAGTTCTCTCTGCTACCCCCATCACTCCCCAAATCAGAACACCGCATTGACCGCAGTGAAGACTTTCAAAAAATGTTTACTGACGATTTTTCCAAGTATAATTTACATGACGTTTTTTTTATCTCAGCGGCACATACAGCCACAGTACGGCAGCTTTCAGTAGCAGCTCACGCTTCCTTATGTAGCGGTCTTTGACGTAACATCCGGTGTTTCCACGGCAATCATAAACATGTCGTGTCTGTCATGGCGGCTCTGTGATTGCAGCCGCCTCGACAAGACACGTCCCGTTAGTCATTTGAAATGACGTATTTGAGGAGAAATATCCAAGATCATGTAAGTACTCAACAAAAAAATATATATATTATAACATAGGTTTAGTACATTTTGAATGAATACGTCTAATGTTGAAATTGTGCAGTTTGGACCTTAGGCGGTAAAAACATGTGACAGGACAACGACTAGGAACAATCAAAACATGTTTATAAAAACACTTCATAGACTTTGTTACACTTTCAGGCACTTTCGGTAACCCACTTTTGGGTCCCAGCCCACCAGTTGAGAACCACTTGTCTAAATCATTGTTTGCTATCTTGTAGCCGGACATTTTGGGGGAATTTAGGAAGTATGCTAGCCTAACACTTGAAGCAAATTAACAGTTTTGTGAACTTTATCTTGAATGCTAGTCCAAGAAAACCTCTCTGAAACAAGTACAAGATGGTAAATATACAGAATGAGTGATCAAAGTTTTAATACCTCTAATCCTCAATGGAAAATGTTTGACTCAAAATTTTTGATTAAAGCATCCACCCATAGGCATTTGTGATGTTCATTCTTGCTGAGATGACATAGAGTAGTACACATCAAACGGCTAAAGCAGTGAAAGCACTGGTGGAGGTATAGAGGAGGAAACAAAAGGGAAGTGGGGCGTGTTTTGAAAAAAGAATAATTGCATCTTTTAATTGAATCCCCGGAGCTCTGAAATGCTCTGAGGGTGATTTGAGTCAAACCAGCCTGAGCCTTTGTTTCTTCATTCTTCCATTAAGTAGAGTGATGCATTCTGGGACCATCGAAGGAGCTTGTGTTGTTAAATTAAGATCCATACCTCCTTGTTATTACTGCCCCTCTGCTGCATCCTCTATGTTCTTCATCAGTTCATGCAATAGTTCACACCTCATTTCTCCCATTTGTTTATCCTCCGCTGCTCCCTCCTCTCGTCTCTCCATGTGCGTGCATCTCCTTCTCATTTGCTCTGTCACGTCCCGATCCATCGCAGAGCAACAAGTCAAACTGCCACATCAGATTCTCTTCTTCTTTTAGTTTTTCTTGTCGTTTCCTTTCTCCCTCCCTGATGTTTTCTCCCCCCTTCGCTTCACTCATTCTGCTTCCTCCTTCGTTCAGGTCTAATTAGGGAGATTCCTCCCTGATCAATAGATCCGTCTCATGGGAGCAGAAGAGGCAACAGAGCAGAATAACAGAGTGTGTGTGTGTGTGTGTGTGTGTGTGTGTGTGTGTGTGTGTGTGTGTGTGTGTGTGTGTGTGTGTGTGTGTGTTTGTGTGTATATGTATATGCATGAAGAAGTCCCCTCTCTCATACGTAGACATCACCAAAGGATGCAAGTCCTGTTTTGGCAATTTCCCTTAAAATGTTTAGGAAGTAAATTTGCTGCCAATTGAGTGACTTTTTCTCTTTTAAATGACCACAAACAGAAGTCCTCTCTTGGTAGGTGCAGGCTGACTGTCCACTCTTTGGTCACACAGAAATATGAATGTGTGTGTGTGTGCAGGTGTGTGTGTGCACATGCATGCAGAGTGGGGTGTTAAATGATTTATCCAGAACCTGCTCAGCAAACAGATACTATATGCATGCACACACACCTTTGTTCATGGCATATATTTGCTGCTTCAACCCCACAGACAATTATTTTTCTTTTTTTTAATAACATGCAGCTGTGTTAAATATTTGATTCTGATTGGCCAGTTACGTATAGCAACAGTCTGCTGTCCCCCCGATAGATCGAAGAGGAACAAACCGTTACTAAGTAAAGCACATGGTTGCTAGGGACACAGCTCTCATCACAGACTCCGGAGGACTGAGGCGAATAGAAAATGAAAATTGTCATCAGACTCCTACAGTGACGAGGCAGAAAAACTTGTTCAGGTGCTGCACTGATTCATGCGGTTCTGTTCACCTTGTCTCACTTCAGTATCAGTGGAAATGTTCAGTTTAATGTGAGAAATGAAAGCCCGATGAGCTCGTTTTAAGGAGGCTATAAAGTTAACCGTTGCTATGGATGCCAAGACAAAAAGACAATTTGTTTAACCGGAGAAATAAATCGTTTTTAAATTAATTTAGTGAGCAGGGTTTTTTTTGTCTTCTCAGCTTGAGAAACGATCCTTCTTACCCTGTTGGTGTTACATTCTGCTATTACAACCCGCTCACTATAATCATCCCTTAGACAAACCATGACGATGCATGATCATTTATTTACTTATTTAACTGATATCAGCAATGCCATGTTGGCATAAGTGTTCACACCAGACTTGTGGTGATTTTGCGGTGAATTTTGGTGATTCAGCACACTCAGATTCACAGTGTGCAGATTACTCTGTTGCATTTGTTGGCAATTATGCATATTATCTCCTCACAGTAATTACAATAGAAACAGTGGCATGATGACAATGGGAGCTAAGAGGCTGCAAAAACCCTCCCACACACTGTCTAAACAGCATTTGTGTATTTTAATGCGACGTTTCAATGCAAGACCTTCATCATGCAAATGGCTTGTGACAATGAGAGTGTTTTTAAAAAGGGAATGGCTGTAGGGCTGCACCCATCACATTCCTCATGTGCAATAAAAAAGGCTATGAGACATCAATATAAGTGGAAATGACAGTTACAGTCTCATACATGGAGATACAAATTAAAAAAAAACAATCTGCATGGTTACAATTTATAAATGTTTCAAAAATATAAACAGGAAATGGATAGCTTAAAATATGCTACAACCACATTTCCAGGTCTAGTAGTTAATATTTGTGGTTTGTTGTTGAAACCAATAATGTTTGGAAAGTTACGAGTACATTTGAATATTTAAGCACATTAGAGCACTTAGTTTGACTTTTCTCAACAAACCTCCAAGTCCATTAAAGTGTGTAGGTGGGGAGTCATGTTTTGGGCTTACACAGTTTCAAATAAATTCAAATGTCCTCCATAAACTCCCCATTAAAAAAAACCCTGCCACTCTCCCTGTATCCATAATTAACAATACATTTCTGCTAATTTCCCTTTTTAGAGCTGACGAGGGACAGACTCTGCCTCAAGGTCACAGCAAAGGCAGTATATTAAAATTTAATCGCAGTCATACACAGATTTAGAGTGAGCCGCGTGGGGAATTCAACAGCCCACAAAGAAGAAAAAAATCATAAAAGGGAGGCAGTTTCTAATGAGTCAGGAGTGAATGATGTGAACGTGTTTTCATGCCCGTGATGTGAGCGCTGAGGGCCCAGGGGCCATTTGGGGCTCCAAATTCAAGACAATCGCACTGAGCACCGTGGCCACAGGCACATTCCCTTTGCCTTTGTCACATTATGTGTGTTTGTGTTTCTGCGTTCGATACGTGTTTGTGTGTCTCTCGGCGTCAATTTCTCCACAGAAATCCCTCATAATCTTGTTGGAGAACAACAGCCAATTAAAATAACTGCAATCTGTATGCATAAGCCCGTGCCAATTTATCCAGGGAGCTTTCTGAAAGAACAAGGATTCAATATGCAATGTGTTTGGGCTTTCTGTGAGCAAGCATTAGCATTGAGCAGTGTTGGGGGAGACAAAGCCAGAGAAAAAAAACTAGCCAGTGTGCACAGGCTCCAGAGATCTGCAATCCCAAACGACTCATTAAGCTATTCTGGGAGAAGAATCAACTCAGTCCCTGCTCAATTAGTGAGGAGAGTCAGATATGTGCTTAGTTTTTGCAGCATCACATATTACATTCAGGCTGTTGAAAATCATGCAAAGGGAGTTCCAGTTTAAGTGACTTCATTAGTTTGTCTCTAGAGACTACTGACTGACCACAGATAGAAAGTGGACATATATAGCCTCAGTGTTGTTATCAATTAGATCGTGGACAACCCTTCAGAAACTTCAACTTTTTCAACACAATGAGCCACCATCTTTTTTTTCTTTTTCTCTCCAACAAGTTGGAAAGCATCGCTTCCCCTTCTCTTCTGGTTGACAAGCTGCAGTGGTAGCAATTCATGTATACCCTTCTTTATCTTGGATTTCACTCTGCAGGCACTTCTGCATGTGCTTCCATTTTTTTTTTCAGAAGCTAGGTCCACCTCTTATAAACAATCCATGCTCGACACCAGAAAATAAATATAACGGCTGATAAAAACTTGTAGCAGATTTTGGCATTACATATAACCCAGTCGTCATTATCCCCTCATGTAAACACAAACTATTCATCATACATTATCTCTGTTATCTCCACCACATTAATCACTTGTGTTTTCTCACTTTCTCGATGTGTGCGTGATTCTGTGTGTTTGTGACTGTGTGTGTTTGTGCTGTTTCCTCTTTGCCCTGGTGTCTTTGGGCTGATTACCACACAGCCTGCAGGGACTACAGCATTGTTTCTCTTATTTATGAGCTTCCTTTAATTGGCCCGAGAGCAGCGCGGCTCAGTCAGAGCCCTGCTGCTGTTAGCACTGGAGGGTATGTGTGGACGGTGAGGTTATAATTAATGGAGTTTATTTGTTGCAGAGGCATTAGATATATGATGTGATGCCTCAGAGGGACAGACTGACTGTCTCACACGGGGCCCCATGTAGTCTTTTTCCTTATATTTATTTGTATATTGTGTAGTATATCATTGGCTAATTTCTCTGGCTGGATGTCTCTATTAGAGTCAGGGTCACACACGAGGCCTTACCTTGGCTACATAATTGCACTGAATCAATACCAATGAATGAATAAATACCCGTATTCCAGTTAATTTAGACATTTGAACAAAGCCCTGGTCTCATTCTTCATTCCTGAATCGTGTCGTGGAACACTGGGGAAATTAATTTCTTAAAGCCTCTTAAGTCTGTACTATGAAAACAACATGTAAAGTCCCTAAAATAACCCAAAACCTGTGGATTTACTTTCTCCAGTTAATCATTTTCTGGAGGAGGGAGAGTAAGTTCACTCTGTAGACATGACATTAAATGTGACGTTAATACTAAGAATCTATTATTTGATTGACAGAAAGGCAAAATCGTTCATCACTCAAAATCAATGTCAACCTCGAGGCTAGGTATTGCTGTTTTGTTACACATTGAATATCATTTAGTTTTGAGGAAAAACATGACATTTGAAGATGTCATCTCCAAAAAACTGTAACGTTTATGTATGACTGAAAAGAAAAAAAAAATGTTATTGAATGATTAAAAATATGTTTTAATTTATTACTATGATAGCCTTCTCTGCCTGCCTTTTACTCAAAAAGCTTACAATGGCTATTATTCTGTGCAGAGACGACTCGTTTAAAACCCTCTCTTTCTTAAAATAAACGTGAGAAAATCATTCTTCAAAGAATTGGTTGTTTTAAATTTTTTTTAAATTAATTAATTTTTTAGTTTTTTAAAACCCCAACACCCGTAGCATTCTCTTCCATTCACTTCTGTGGTGTACATGAGTGACAGGTGTCATGGCAACCCCTTGATTTGCTCATCATTTGGGCTAAAAAAAATCATCCCACAGGCCAACGACCTTTGACCTCTAATGACACAAAGCGTGACAGACTGTAGAGATGATTAAAACCCCAGTCAGCATCTTTTAACTTATTAAAGTAAAACAGATAGACTTACAGTTAAAATTAGCGTGATTTATTGATAAGCAAAATCGTTATGTGTTAGCATCAAGCTAAGAGCATTTGTTTGCATCAAGCAAACAAAGATGTACATCCCGGTCCATATGTAAGAAACTGCACAAAATTGGATTGGGAGCTGTTTTCAGTAGGTCTTAAATGTTTGAGTTTATTTCTTCTGTCACAAGTTTTGAACCATCTGAGGTACAAAATGCACAATAATTGAAAATGTAATTAATCCGAGTTGCAAATTCTCATTAAGGAGTTGGTGGAGGGTCTTTAGAACCACCATATAGAGTGATAACCTGCTTCAGTTTAATTGTAAATGTTCTTAAAAAAGAGTTTGTTGTATAGATTTGTTTTCTGTGGCTGAAAGTGTTTCTTACTTTTTAAGTGGTTCTACAAGAGAAGATTTCAACTCCGGATCAATAGTTGTGTCCTTGCAGTGAAAGCAGCTGAGCTGAAGTACAGAGCAGTGTTTTACTGTTAGACATCAGATAAATGTGTTCCCTGATGTGAAACCGTCAACTCTAATGGTGTATTTTCTCAAACTGATATACAGAATACACGGCAGGACTTTTTGAATATGTAGCTTATTTATGCATTCAATCCCATACAGTACATAAACAACTTTATTGACCCTGTGGGGAAATCTGTCTTAGATTCAGCGTGCATGTGCATGAAGCGAGCAGATAGACTCCTCCACAGCAGTTACTCAGTCAGTGCGGATGTATCATCAGCTGACAGGTGGACAAATAGATGCATTCATTGAAATAATCACTTTTTAAGTGAAGCAATTCAGTTTGACAATAGCTGGTTACAACTCTTCTAGTAGGTAGAGAGTAACATATGAATTATGTTGCTCTTTTAGCATTTCTTGAGCTTTTTAGCCACTGTTTGCTATTTTTACAAGTTGGTAACTACCATAGTCTTTCAGCTGGAAGGTCTCATGCACATAATGTAAAGGTTTTTCTGCTTTTTGGCTGCAAACTGCTGCCCGCTGCAGCCAAGAATGATGCTGATAAGAGCAGCAAGAATGATTTAAAACAGTTAACAAAGATCTGCAGAGCTGAGGGAAACTGCAGAGTTGGGTAATAACTCTCAATTTGTGTCACAAAAGCAAGAGCGTAACCCTAAAGTTTCAATTTTCTTGAAAGTAGCTGCTTGTTGAAATTTAATTTCTGCACCCTCAGTTTTATCAAATGACCCCTGAGTGAATTCTAGCCGACAATTTAGAAAATCCAAAAACTCTGGCTCACTCCCAAGCCCCTTCATTGAGATGGCTTTGTCAGCTGCAAGTAAAGTAACTCATTGTTTGCAATCTCTGATGCCATGTTTAACATTGGGGTTTGAGTTTTCTAACTCGCTGTGGAAAATCAAAATGGAGCCGAGCTCAGGAGACACAGCCAGTCACATCCTAATGAGTTGTTGGCAGGCCCGGCTCTGCTTTGCCCGTCCAGAAACAGAAAACAGTGGCAGATAATTGGCCGGTATCCTGGCTGGGATGTGTACTCTCCCTGGCTGCAGATTCGGTGAATTAACAGCCTGACCATCACAATATCACGGGTCAGTTCATATTGGGGGGGGGGGAAGAAAGACAGAAAGTGATGATGCTGTACAAAGCTAATGATGCCTGCCATTAGCAGTGGGAGCTTTGCATTTCCACAGTCAGCTCTGACAGGAGCTGCATCACGAGTCAGCATGGGGTTTGTTAAGTGAGAGCTGTCAGTCCGTCTCATAGCTGTTAAATAAACACATATCAGCTTCATATTTGACAGCTACATCCTTTAGAGGGCACATTTTGGAGACCAATTATGTCACAGCTGTGCATGCAACTTTATGTTTTATCTTTTTTTTTTATTGAAGAGATGGCAGCTTTCAGTTTGTAATACCAGATATTTTCTTCAATGAAAAAGGCTATTTTATCTCCACTAGAGATTCTCCACTAACATCATACAACACTCCCAATTTTCTCTGAGTTCGAGGTCAAAAGAAATAAGTGGAGAGAACTTTCTGTCGCTATCATACAAGGCTGCCTCTGCAGGATGTTTCGAGTGGTCAACATTGTGTTTTTCATTTGCCACAGGTGTGAGTAGGCAGCATGAAATGGGGTAGTGGGCAGCTGATGTTACTCTGACAAAGTGGACTTGAGGCCTCTGCGTGAACTCACAAGGTCAGACAGATCACACAGTGTCTTTTCTCCTGCAAATCCCAAGACACCTCTGTGTGATGTTCTGTGTATTGTCTGGGTGAGTGTTCTCCAAAAGTCTGAAATCCTGTGTAGAGACACGTTTTCAAAAGATGAATGATGAAGAAGATAAATCAAGCTGACACTGTAGAATTGTGTAGAAAAAATACAAGTCAGTGCAACATTCATCAATTCCCTTTCTGTAGATCCATGTTAGCTTTTTAAACTCCCGTAGCTCTTTTCCTTGTCTTTACCCGGGGTGGGGGGACGACAGCTTTCAAGATGCATCTCTTCTTAGTGGAGACTTTCTGATGAAGCAAACAGACATTGAAGGTTCATTTTTCACTTCTCTCCGCGCCCACACGACTTGGCCTCCATGCAGAGCTAATGCTCTCAGGATGGTTTCACAGATCGGTCTGCCATATCATTCCTATAACTGCTACAGTGTGAAGTGAAAAACAATGAGGAGGGAATTATTATAGGTGACACACATTGCAACCTCTCTGCACCAGGAACTAGACTGTGCCAAACCAGACTGTAAAATCATCTCATAACTTGAGCTTTGAGTATATCCATGTTCATCTCTCCCACTGTGCTTTGATGTAAAATCATTTGTCTGTTATCGATCTTGATATCACTCTTTGGCATAAGTGACGCACCCTTACGTCTTCTTTTCCTTCCATTACCAACAGCACTTACAAAGTCCTGTTTTATGCTCCTATTTATGCTCTGTTGGCCATTTATTGGCAACGGATTTGCAAGAGTCACACAGGCCAACAAAGCACTTCAAGTCGACACAATTGAAGAAGTAATGAAAGTAATGTTGGTTGTAAAGGATGCAAGATAAGGCCTTTAAAATCAGATGTCTGCATCATGGCGGAAATGAAGATTTGTGTTGAAACTACAAACGACTAAAGAGGATTCTTTGATGTTGAATTGAATTTTGCAATGAGCCAAACAAACTCATACACTACTCCAGTACTGAAGTACTGAACTGTATGCACCAAAAGAAAGAAGACCTAAAGATGTGGCTCAGTGGTACAGTTATTCTTCTTTCAACTGGAAGGTCGGGGGTTCGATCCCCAGCTCCTGCAGCGACATGTCCGATGTGTCCTTGGGCAAAACACTTAGCCCCAAGTTGCTCAAGCTGCTTCGTCAGCGGTGTATGAATGTGTAGGAATGTGTATGAATGGGTTTAGTTACTTCTGATGGTCACTTTACCTAGCAGCCTCCATCAGTGTGTGAATGGGTATTTGTGACCTGCGGTGTAAAAGCCATTTGAGTAGTCAGAAAACAAAAAAAACTTTATACAAGCTCAAGTCCATTTATCATTTACTATAACAAAATTGCCTTTTTGAGATGTAACCTATAAGGTAGGTTCTCATTCGCGTTGTGAATTTTTATATTTTATTGTAAATAACTTTTTATTGTAAGTCTGCATCTCTGTCTGCAGATAAGAGTATGCATAGGAGACACTTGATCGTCCCTGCATTAGTTTAATTTTTTTTCAAGTATATCGTAATTAACATCAGCAATCTGTAAAAATGTGTTGAACATTTTGGTGCATTGAACACCAGCCATTATCTCATGTCATGCATCCATTCTTGCAGCGTATGAAACAGTGTAGATAAAATGTGCTACTGAAGAGCCAGATATGAAGTTAAAGACACTTTTTAAGTCGTGATACCATTTTTAAAAATGTATCTCGAGCTCATCTTGTAGCCGCTCCTTTGAAACACTTCCTCGTTATGAACCAGTTTGAGGTGAAGCGTCAGAATGAGCCGAGATTTAATTGGAAGGTCCTCGTCAAAATTCTCATGTGAACTCATCTGCATTCATTTTGTTTCCACAATGATCTGCACAGTATATTTATAGTCTCGCTGTGCAATTTCTTTTTTTTAATTTGGTATATGCTCTGCCTCATAAATGTCAACCAGACTCAGTAAGAACTTAATGCATGCTCTTTTATACAATAAGTTCAGCCTGAGACTTCAGAGTAGGGACGGTTGTATCAAAACCGTAGTACCGATACTATATTCAAGTTCTCATTTAGCAACAAATATTGATATTTACTAAGTACTTCCAAAAGTCTATCAATGCCTGTCTTCAAAGTGTTTTCAGTCAGTTCTGTCCTTATAGTGCCCAAACAGTGGAGTGACTGTGGAGACCAATCAGATGTGAGAAACCGGTGCTCAGCAGCCCGCACACTCCGACACACAACTTTTCTGAGTCTGCAGCTCTGCACCAAATTGGCGTGAAAATAACAGAGAAAAAAAATCTGTGTTTCTTGGTGTTACTTCCCACTTCACAGCAAGAGCTAGCTTCTAACAACTTGTCAAAAGTTTGGTATCGTCCATCCCTACTGTCGAGCCGTGGTACTCAAACTGTAATCAATAACCAACCTGCTTTAAAGTATTTTCCCTCTCCCAGGAACCATCTGAGCAGCTAGCATTATATTTCTTAAGACAAAAGAAAAGGCTGTTTAAAGGCTGTTTGATTTATCAAGCAACAATGTTTAGACTGGAAAACACTCCATCAGGTGTTTCAGCTTCAGGAAACTTTGGCTTAAAATCAGCACAAAAGGTGAACACTTTGAATCTTTTATTTTGTAATTGTGTTGAGCTTCATCACTTGTCAACTGTATTTAAATGTGCAATATGTAAATTCTGCCACCAGGGGGCTCTCAATTTAATAATAACAAAAGATGACGTTCGAGGCTGGCGGTAATCATGGTAGTGATTCTCTGTGATACTCCATCCCCACCCTCCATGAAAACGAACTCCAAGTTGACCATAGTCAAGTTGAACTGGCGAAATCGACCTGAGGAAAAGAATATGTTTACAGACGATGTATCCAAGTACAATTTACTTGACATTTTTATCACAGCAGCACATACAGTAACAGTACAGCAGCTTTCAGTAGCAGTTCAAGCGGTCTTTGACGTAACACCCTGTGTTTCCACGGCAACAATAAACATGTCGTGTCTGTCTGACAGCTCTGTCATGGCGGCCACCACAGTAAGACATGTCCCATTACAACTATAAAATTAAGGATTTCTCTGTCTTTGGTTATTTTTTTAAATAAATTAGGTAATGTTATTACTTTAAGAAAAACATAGGTTTAGTCAGTTTTTAATAAATGTAGATGTTTTAATGAAAACATTCTACATATTGTATATTTAAAATAGTATTATTGGATATAATGTGTGGCTGAGAAAATGTATATTTACATTTTTTAATTGAAAATATTGTAGCATAAATATTTTAAGAGTCATGCATTAATCATGTTTTTTAAATCATCAGTGTAAGGAAATGTTTAGCTATGATTTGATGTAAAAGCTGAAGACAGATAGAACATGTAGGGAGAAGAGAGAGAGGCTCGCGTGCAGCAAACGACCATGACTGGGATTGAATCAGGGCTGAATAAGAGCTCAGCTTCAGTGCATTAGACACGTGGTCTGCACCTTAAATCAACATTTACATCTCAAATACTCCTCAGCAGCAGTTGAAAGTATGTGTGGCTTCAGAATCACTGGTTCAGAGCCCGGGAAATGTGCTAAATGGTTTTCATTTTTTTCTTTGGATCATGAAATCAACTGCACTAAGTTTTAAATATTCAAGCTTTAAATATGCATGTGGTTTATTGCTTCAAAGTGTGTGTCTGCTGCTGCTGCCTGAACCCCGTCTGCCCTCCTGAACACTCACTGAATGTGTAAACACGGTCATGAGCACAGCCACAGGACTCAGGAAGAGGTAATGGAGTGTAAATAACGTGCAACAAACAGTTGCCTGAACAGCTGTAAGGTTGATTCATATCAGTTGTTGGGGGTTTATTGAGGATGCTATTCTCGGCCACTTCCGACGCTGCACACAGCACTCGTTCACCTCTGTGAACTGCTTCCTCACAGACTCTGGGCACTTCTGCTCTTTGAACTCCCCACCTGCTTTAAAACTCAGTCAAACAGGTGTTCAGGCCACTTAGTGCTCCGACAACCTATTACACACAGTCTGCTTAACAACTGCACACAGGTCATTACCTGCATTAGCTCTTTGCGGGCTCATGTCTCGACATGAGGTGCTGAGTCAGCGCTTCAGTGAGCCTGTCTGTCAGAGGACAGTTGTATGTGAAGGGTGTTTGTGGGTGTCAGTCTTTCAGCTGGTCTAGACTGAAGTGTATCTACAGCTACTGGAGGGATCACAATGACACTTCAGCAAAGTTTAGTTCAGTTAAGATTACAGAATGTGTGTGACTGGGAGCTTTAAAAATAGATTCATTTCATGAAAGAGAAAATGTGTTGGTGCAGATTATGTTTCTTTCTTCATTGGGCGGGTGGACCTCAAACTAAGAAAAACCTATCAATCAACATACAACTGTTGTACTGACATTCATGGATCTCAGAGGATAAATCACATGACTTTGCTTCTCAGCTGACTTTTATCTAGAGCCTCGGTTCCCAACTGGCTTGGTCGGGACCCAGAAGAGTTATCTTCAATGGGTCACGATGTGTCCGTCGGAAACGTTGTGGCAAAAAGTCGTTGTTGTGTACAGCAAATATCTGGCTCATGAAGCCATCAAAACTGAAATGGAAATAAGAAACAAATCACTCGGCAAACCTGTTGACTACTCTCTAAGACGACTGTTGAGTTTTATGACATTGAGATGCAGTTTGGGTTTGTTTGTCTCAGGTCAAAACTGCACCATTTCACTTTTAATACATTTGAAAGGTGAAAAAATTTCAGAAATTCGGGTCTCTTGGGGCGCTGGTGGTGCAAGTGGTGCAAATGGTTAGTGCGCGCGCCCCATGTACGGAGGCTGTAGTCCTCTAAGCGGGCGGACCGGGTTCAAATCCAACTTGTGGCTCCTTTCTCGAATGTCATTCCCTACTCTCTCTCCCCCTGATTTCCAACTCTATCCACTGTCCTGTCTCTCCATTAAAGGCACAAAAAACCCAAAAATAAATCTGAAAACAAAAAAAGAAATTCGGGTCTTGACTTGTCACTTAAGTGGTGGTAATGGGTCTTGATGCTATACCAGGTGAAAACCACTGATCTACGACTTTAATCATGTTCACAAGGGTTGAACTTGACCGTACTGTAATGTTACCTTACAGTATCATATCGTATTGTATGGTTGTATTAGATCATATCGTATTGTCTTATTTTACATCTGTGATTTGATGGATTTTTTAAATGTCATAAACACAGTTATGTGTCCTTGAGGATTAATACCAACACTGTGGCAATAATCAGTCTTTTCCTGTAGCACCATCATCAGATAAACATTTTTATTTGTGACCACACTTTTGTGACCAGATACTTGCAAAAAGACATAACAGCCTCTGTTCTTGTTAGTGCTATTCTGATCAGAGTGAGAATGTGCTTGCAGTCTGAAAAAGGCTAATGACTTTAAGTTGGCCTCAATTTGAAATAAATAAAAAAACTTGTCAATATGATATTTGTAAAGCAGAAAAGTGTTCAATGGGAATTGGAATAAAACATAATTCATGATTTTGGATCTCAGTTTAAGATGGATACTTAAGTCTCTATTGATGAGGCAGAGCATAGTTTTAAAGAAAGTCAAAGGAAGCTGCAGCCAAGTGAAATCTGATGCTAAAATACTGGCCTGTCCATCTGTTAAAATGATTAATGTGAAAGTAAGATGGTCAAGGAAAACACATCCCAAAAAGAGGACCGAACAGACGACCCTCACGTTGTTCAGTTTAAAGAAGAATGATGGTTGTTGTTTTCCATCAACACATTAGACAACAAAACTTGTGACCCCTCCCTGAGGGACGATGTCGGATGAGTCATTGTTACACTTAATGGTTAAAAACCTCCTCTCCCCCTGCCCATTCATATAGAACCATTACCTCCCCCCCTCAAAGTCAAACCTTGCGTGTGATCGTGTGATAGCCTGCATTCAGCCGATGTTCACCCCAGCTGACTCCCCCTGACCGTTGGGTGTGGGGGTGGCGGGGGGGCACTTTTGTTTTCTGACCAGCCACAGAGACACAGAACTCTGCAGGTCTGCGTTGGGAGTCACTTTCCCCCGGTGAACTGTGTGCTGCACGTCCTCCCTGCAGTCTGGCCACGGCCCTGCTCATGCTGGAGATGTCGTAAATAAAGAGAGACAGTGGAGAGAAAGAAAGGGAACAATGAATCCCCCCCTGCTTCCACCTCAGTCCCTCTCTCCCCCCGTCAGCCAGCGGGGACGTTGTAAATCAGAGGGCAGGGGTGGAGAGAAACCTGAGCCCAGAGCTAGGGAGAAAGGCCAGGAGACATAAAAGAGGGAACCTGGCCTTTCCTGTCATCATTAGGGAGCGTGGGAGACAAAGACAGGAAGAGATGATTATGAGGCCAGGGAGGGGGAGACACACTCGTGGACATGTATGATTTAAAAAAAAACAAAACAGAAAACGTTCAAATGTACAGCCCCTATAGTGCTCTCTGCGTCACTTTCTTTGCTCATGAATCCACATTGGCGAGGTTCAGCTCTGACAGCACCGCTGTCAGTGAACAAGGGATTTTGATTTCTTCCCCGTCACGAGGGAGAGAGAGCCGAAAATCATGTGTAGAGGGGGGCTTTCTTAAGGCAGCGCTGCCGAGCCTACATCCAAGCGGCGTCCTTCATTCACAGGCATAAAGCCATCTCTTACAATGGAACTGCTGATGGAGAGGGAAGAGGCTGAGGAGAGGCTGTGATGAAAGGGACAGGACAGTGTGTGTGTGTGTGTGTGTGTGTGTGTGTGTGTGTGTGTGTGTGTGTGTGTGTGTGTGTGTGTGTGTGTGTAATGGCTGACTAGTTGAACATTTTGTCTTTGTCTGTCTTGGTGCTTCGTGGCGCTTCACATTGCCATACCAACCACAAACACACTGACCGTTGACAAAAACAAGGGTGCAGGAGTAAAAGCATCACACACTTAATTCATTGAATCGAAGGATGAGCAGTAAAATGATCTTGATCTGTAATGGTGATAATAAAACAAATCACTTTGAGAGTGATGAGTAATTCATATAATTATAATATGGAATGATTTAATGTAGGACACACTGGAAATGATCGCAACAACAGCTAGTTGGATTTTTTTTGGTTGCACATTGGACATTTTCAACACTTGAAACCAAGTTTTTCAAACTTCACTATCACTTATTGTTCATTTCTCTTTCTGTATCTTCTAACTAGACAAATGATTTATCACCAGAGGTCCTGAGGTGAAGAGAGACGAGCTGAGTTGTATTGCAGCTCGGCTCACAGCCCTCAGAATCCAGACAAACAGCACAGGTTACACTGTTTATTTTTACACATAATACTACATAACACAGATTATTTTAACACTTTTAATAGCTGGGTCCATTTGAAAAAAAAAAAATCACATCCTGGTAGAAACTTTGTAAACAATAAACACTAAGGGAATTAAGTAAGGAAAGAGTGATTGAGCTAATGTCACAAGCTGCAGCTCAGCACTCAGCCCCCTCCTCACACCTCCTGTCTCAGAGACACACTGGTTTTATTGTGTGACTTTTTTGAGTCAAAGACTGAAGACATACTGACTTTTAAGACTCATCTGATAGCTCGGGGAGCCGGTAGCCTGGCGCTTAGTTCGCACGCCCAACATACAGAGGCTGTTGTCATCAAGAGTGCGTGGCCTAGGTTTGAACCCAACCTGGGGCTCTTTTCCTTCATGTATTCTACCATTCTCTCTCCACAGTTTCTGACTATTTCCACTGTCCTATCTCTAAAAGAAAGGCATAAAAAGTTCAAAATGAAACCTTTACAGAAGCCCCTCCTGAGTCCTGATAATGCTCAGTGATTGAGAAACTCTAATACATGCAAGTGTCAATTTCAATGTTTTAACATCTTAAACCTCTTTTAACTCATTTCATTATTATTTTTATAATAAAAATGTATATCTGCATATCTTTGTAGGGGATACCTCATTAACAAATAATAATAGAATGAATACTAACCTGAAAACTAACAGCTATACAGGCAGCTCGGCTTGCAGCCCCTCCTGATGCCATTTTAAATGTAAACCTAAAATTGGAATTATTATTGAATTTTATATCAGAAAGAGGTTTAGTTGCCAAGTAGGTTCAAGGACCCTTGATGACATAGACAAATAAAAATTTTAAAAATCTAGTAAACAGTAGTACTCTTTTTGTCAGGGGACTTGACCGGACGTAAATAATCAATATATAAAAAAATATATAATTAAAAACGTTCAAACTGAGCTGTAAAGTTGTGCAGGAAGGTTGATGCAAATATCTTACAGTACAGAATTAAAGACATAGTGCGGTGTAGACAGGTTCTGTATTGCCTTGTTACCTTCCCTATCTTGATTTTAATGTAACTTGATGATTATTTACAATTCTACAATTCACTTAGCAGACTCTTTTATCCAAAGCGACGTACATCAGCGAGTAAGAACAACACAAGCAAGGATCTAGAAAAAAAAGGGAACAATATCAGTAAGAGCAAACGATCAGCTTTGAGTCTGATTGGACACACAGGTGCTGACAGGAAGTGACCAGAGGTAAAGCACAACATTGACTGCAGTTCTTGAGAGCTCTAATCAGTATAGAAACCATCTTATGAGTCATCGTTATCAAACAAAAAACATTGTCATTACCATCATCATCATCATCAATACTATGGAGACCATCATCATTAAGTTAGTAGGTATTCATGAAAGAGCTGGGTCTTTAGCTTTTTCTTAAAGGTGCAGAGGGACTCTGCAGATCACATGGAGTTTGGAAGTTTGGCCTTTAAAGGACACTGATTACGCTTGGCTGTTCTTATGAATTACAATCGATAAAAGAGAGAATGAGGAGGAAGATTAAAACAAATAGTTATACATGCATTCCCTTAATGCAGCTCTAAAAATTGTACCTAGTTGCTATAGTTCATTCTCTACACTCTCCACTGTTGACAAAGGCTGTGCAGGAAGGTTTACTCAGTGTAACATGGCTCTCATTGACATTGATCTCTGTCCCTCTGGCCCCAGGTATCTCAGGTATCTCTCTCTCTTTCCTGGTTGTATCTAAGCCTTGTGGAATGTTTCTCGCCCCTCTCCCCGACCTCTGCGAGTGTTTGGACTTGGCTCTCAACCATCTTCTCACATTTTCCCCCTCGAGGTAGTGAGGCTTAACCCTGACAGCCTGTGAAGAGGGGGAAGAGGAGGGAGAAAACCAGAGACACTTCTCACTGGACTCTCTGCAGACAGAGGAGGAGGAGAGCGCTGAGAGGCAGAGGAACGAGATCTGTGTAAGGAGAGAAAGCTCCTTGAGGGACCTTCAGGGCTTATTCAGACTCCGGTTGTACAGGACTGATGAGAAATGACAATGTAGTGGTGGTTTTCACTGCTGGTTTGTTCATTTTATGGAAGTGTGAAAAGCTCAAGGTCTCACACAGTTGCTCATAAAGAAACCACACAAAAGCACAGATCATTTCCCCTGCTTCTTCAGACTTTTCAGACTTGTGTTTGAATCCTGCTGTTACCGGGCTGCAGTGACTTATGCTGGCCTTTACAGAACAGACAATGCTGTTATTTTATGTCAAAATAGATCTTATGAGCATTTAAACTTGATAACACTGCTTCAGTGTCAAATGAAGATTATTACATGATTTGATTGTTTCATACTGTCATGCTTATATACATTTAGGGTTGTTTGCAACAGGTGGACTAGTTTAGATCACAGTGTTCCATGTTTGAAGGCAAATCAGGAACAGAGATAACAGAGATGATATTTTATCTGAATATCTCAATTTAAAGGTTAAAACTACAAACAATAAGGCTGTTTTTGGATTTAAAAGTACGTCAAGGCAAAACTAAATGTTGGTCTCTAATTCACTGACCATAAGTCAAACTCCAAGGACAAGATAAGTCTTAAGTTTGAGATGTGGTCGCAGGTTTTCTGTGTGAAATGTGTGAATTTAAATATAAAGCTGGCTGATTTTATTCAAAGAAACCTGAAACATTTGCAGATCTTACAGTATAATTTAAAAATGACTTTTCTGTCTGCATGCTGATGTTGTGCAAAACAGGTGAGGTTTTTTTTTTGTAAATAACAAATAACCTTCCAAAATGATCAATTACTTTCGTTTCATCCAAAGAAATTTGGAGAAAAAACAAATTGCACGCCGCTGCGAGCTCTGCCATCTGAAGCCAAATTGGCCCAAAGTGCTTTGACATTTCCTCCTGATTACAGATATGATGAAGTTTTACTGCAGGAAACTTATACCCGTATTGGTCCTTCTCACGTGTAAGATGTGGCTTGTTGCTTTGTTAAAGTCTAAAAAAATAACCCTGTGGTGTCATGAGCACAGTCGGCATCTCACTATTTACAGCCATCTCCCATTAAATAGAGAACATCTCTTTGTGATTGTAATTTTGCTTTATTAGATCCATTTTGAATTGTACAAATGAGCTGGCTGTGTATATTTATGGTGTAATTACTTTCCATTTCCAATTTGCCAGACACAGCAGCCTCTGTCCTGGAGATGTAATGGGGCTGCTTTGCATCAAACACAGCTAAAGTAATAACAGAATATTAGCTTACCTCTCAGCTGGAGTCCAATGAGACGGGGTCAGAGTCAATACAGGAAACAAAAGCTTCTGGGCTTTGCTGTTTGCAATCAATGTGTAACACATCGACTGATCTGTGTATGTGTGTGTGTGTGTGTGTGTGTGTGTGTGTGTGTGTTATTACCGTTCCCTGGAAGTGGATATGATGAAACAAAGGGAAGAAATTGGGAAGGACAACGGGCCTCAAAGTCCTTTTCAATTTCAATCTCACAGATTTTTTTTTTTTCTTCCGTTTTCATATTTCATGCTGCTTTCCAGAGAAAGGCAGTAAGCCTGCTGCAGATCCCTTTATGGGGGGAACAGGTTTTGGACGCCATTCTTTTAAACCTCTGGAAATGAGCCTTGAAATAGTAAAAAATGCAGTTATGATTGAGTTATGTAGAGAGTCCCATGACAGTGGAAATTAAACTTCCTATTCATTATAAAACCCTATAGTTAAAAAAAAAACAACCTCGCTGTGCAGTTATAACCGGTTCCCAAGGCCACGCCAGCTTGGAAGATCACGTTTTGATTGATGGCTAACCTGGCTCATCTGCACAGTGATCAGGCATGTACCAATCAGTGTGATGCAGCCCGACATGTTTTAGTCATCCGAGGAGGATGCAGGAATGCCGCTAGTAAAAAATGGTCTGAAAGATTTGTGACAAAATGCCTTACTGTCCATCTTTAGCAGTTAACATACATGTAGGCTGAGATGCCCCTAGTTGTTCTCAAACCTATAAAAGTAATTTTGGGGTGCAAAATAGCGGTTATTATGAGCGCCCCATGTACAGATACTAGAGTCCTTGAGAGCGGCTACAGTTCAACTCCGACCTTCAGTACTTTGCCCCGTGCCTCTCTCGTCCCCATTTCCATCTGTCCAATATCCTCTTCTCTGGATAAAGGTATAAAAAGCCCCCCTAAAATAATATTTCAAACTTTAATGATAAATGATGGCTCTGTGGCGATATATATTACGACAGAGCTAACACGGCCAAGAAAAAGATCATCAACAGCACGCACTAAACTCTTTCAATTCATACGTGGTGAGTTAAAACAGCTCAATAACTGGTGTGCAACTTTTCTTATTAATGGAAAAAAAGATTTTGATGCCAGAGCATAACCACTACCACTTCAGCCCGGAAATAAGGAAAGTTTAAAGACATTGAAATGACAAGATTCTGAATCCAAATGTAATGGGGGGGGGGGGGTTCTCAGGTGGCAGGACATGATGTAAAAAAGAACGATGCAGAATTGGGCAATGAGGCAACAGAGTCCGAGGCTGCAATGACAGTTTTTGCCTTCATGTCAATGTTAAGTGTAACTGGACGTATTCACAGTGTAAATGCATGAGAGGTAAAGCACATTAAAAAGAGCGAAAGCTGCTTCACTTTGTGCACGATGATCAGGCCCATTTCACACCAGTCTATTATTAGATCAATACCCAGCTCTATCCCTCATGGTGAATTTTGCTGAACATTTTCTGCTGCGATCACATCTCGACATTTCACAGAATATAAATCAAATCTAAACTTGGTCTGTTGATTCAGGAGACCCTCACAGTTAAATGGGCTCCATAGGATCAAATATCACATCGTTCCTAGTCCTACATAACAAGGCAACTGCTAAATAAACTCTTTTTGTTTATGCAAATGAAACAGTAGCTCCACTATTCGTTAAGCCTCTACATCAATATGTTCTCTTCCTCTTTCCTGTGGTTTTGTATTCTCACAGAAAATAAGTCATCTCAGTCGGGGCAGCTAACTGCAGGCTTGAACGGCTCCTGTCACACACCATGAAAGGTTGTATGAAAGGCCACGGCTGCCTGTTAACTCCAGGTGAGAGCAGGAGGGAAGCTGGTCTGCAGAGCAGAGACAATTTTGTTCAGGCTCTCAGCAGCTTTGTCTGAGTGTGTGTCCAAGGGGAGGGGGAGGAGGGGGGGTGTAATTGCTGCCACCACTCCTCCTCCCCTGAGCCCCGCTGCAGACTGGGAAGAATTGGAAGAGGCATTTCATCTGAGAGGAAACGAACGGATGGGGAGCTCCGTGGGGTGGGGAAGTGAGGAAGCTAAATTACAGAGCGGCACGGTGCGGCAGCATGGTGGTGCACGCTGACCCTCTGTCCTGACACCTCTCGAGCCTGAGAAGAAGGCGTTTTCCAACAAGATGCGCATCTTCTGCCAGGAACAGGAGGGGGGGGGGGGGGGGGGGCAATAACATCACATCCTGTACACTACCAGCCAATCCAAAAGTATCATCCAATGATGAGAAGGATACAATTATGTCCTCTGTAAAACCTGTTTTTTGGGGTCCAACAGTTTAAAACTATGAAACAATGACAACTTAAGCCTGAACCCTTTAAAATGACCACAGGGTTTCACTAACAGTTGTCAACAGGAGCTTAACTCCAGGGTTTTACAAAGGTAGTGTTGGATAGACAGAATAGTATTTGGTCGCTCATATTTCTGCCTTCAATACAAACTCTTAAGAAGGTAATAAAAACAGAATGACATTTAGGGATAGAAAAAAAAAACCCTATAGGATAGGAGACCGTCCCATGAGAGAGCAAAAGTCAAATTTGTAGTGTGTCAACATGTCATACTCAAACTGGAACCCTTTTTTTTTTACAAAGTAGTCTTTGAACTAAACAGGTCAAAACTGATTTTTTAAAAATGGTTTGGTCCAAGTTGCAAGTACAACAAAGGGTAAGGAACCCTCTTTGCATTGATCAATATACTGAATAAAACTGGGTGATGAAACTCAAAGATTCTGAGGGACAATTTGACAATCAGTTAGCTCCAATAAGACTAAATGCTTTGAATGTTATTGCCTTAAAGTTTAACACAGTAAAAAAGATAGGTCCAGTGTACTTCCAGGCTTAAGCAGACGATGTCAAATGTATGTATTTTTTCAAATTTCCGTATTAGTTTAATAGTTAGCCAAAAAGTGTCTGAATGCTAAACTTCCCTGTTGTCTAAATGTAGCTGGATGGTTCACCTGAAGGGTAATCTATTGCCTTTTTAAGTTGCTGATTAATGAGTCGTCTATAAGAGCTTTAAGGAGTGCTATATGAACAGCGTCAGATTGAAAATGGCTACCGTTTAATATTGTGCATAAAGAGAGAGAGAGTGTATCCCAAGGTGTACTGAAGCTCCTCTGGCTGCGTGCCGGAGAACACACGTTTAGGATTCATACACATGCTCGCCAGCTTGGAGGACTCAAAGGACGGACGAGACATAAGGTGTAATATTGTGGCCTCAAAACAACCATTTTCATCTCTCTGATCGGTTCCTTTCCTGAAGCAATTTCCATTATTGGCAGCCCACTCGATGGAGGTCTTCAGAGACAGATCCATACAGCTTTACAGTGTGAGTGCCAAATGTAATCCCCGCTCATTACAAAACACAATCAGACTATGAAACCAGTTGAATGATGAACCCCCAGAAGAGAGACAAGAGGTTAACGTCGCCTTTGACTCTCCAATCTGCTCTTCTGGTCCTGATGTGGGGTGGCAAACAGACGTTAACACCCCCTCCTTCAGCCCACTCCATCTTCATACAGCCTTATCAATGCTTTAGATTTGCAGGGAGCGTGGTGGGGAACAGAGGGCACGTCTCGCTCCACAGCCCCCAAATTAATAGGGGGGGGGCCCTCATTATGGAGGAACGGGTAAGACAAAGAGGTCTCGGTGACAGAGGGGAGAGCAGGAGAGGTGGATTCTTATATAATGAGAGCGGAGGAGAGGAACGAGATGATGTATGTGAAAGTGAACTCCAGCGTGATTGGACCGGCTCTTATTGCCCTCGCACTCACACACACTGCGGGACTGAATCCAAGCAGCGGAGAGAAAGCCGGCAGGAGAAACAGGAAATTAGTTGCCCCCCTTTAATAGCGACCCTTGCTTTACCTTCTCCCTCTCTTATTTCTTCCTCTCTCTCTTTTCTCTGTCCGGTCCCCTCGGGGAGGGAGGCTGGGTAACAGCCAATCTCATTGAGAGGCAGATCAATAAAGAGATATATTGTCATCTCGTTGCAACCACCCTCTTAATCAATTAATCTATAATAGAATTCATTCACTGGAGCGTCTTAAAGGGCCAGTCCTCCCATTACCAGCTCTGGGTCAGAAAAGGTGCAGACATATAAGGGTCTCATTACTCGTAATGGGGCAGGGGGACACTGGAATAGGTTCAAATGCTATAGGCTGTAGATACAGGTGATATGTATTTAATGGTATTTCTAGGATACAGTGCTTATGTTTTCACCATGAATAGGTCAGCCTAATGAGTTATTAGCCTCGCTCTGCTGCATCATCAGATATGGGGACACATGCATTAAGCTGCATGATGCTATCTCAACACTGTATGCTCTTATTTTCCCTCTGCAAGCCTCAGAGAGTATCGCAGCTGGCTATAAACACACAATAACAGTCCATCTCGGTCCGCTATATGCAGGGATTGTAAAGGTGTGTTTTTTTAAGATGGACGACAGCAGCAGGGTTCGAGGTGTAAATCAGAGCTCAGAGCCGGTGCAAATAAAAAGCAGTATTTTAAGATTGATTTCACTTTAAGCTTATCTTGTAGCCGTGCGGTGCAAATATGCGAGGGGCTTTTCCACCTTCCTTTTTTTTTATCAGCTCTAATTGTAAGCATGCAAAATGACTACTTGATTACTCCCAGCAACATCAGAGCTGCTTATCGCTGCTGTTCATACATGTTAATGGTGATTTATACCCAGGAAGGAAGTGTTTCTGCTGAAGGCTCTTTGCCGTCTATTTGAAGGCAGAGCAGTATAGAGCTTCATATGGTGTTTGAGGACAAAGGAACCTTGTTGGGCTTCGTCCAGTCAACAGGAGGACCACTGTCTTTAAGATCTGAGGCTGTTTTATAGATTCCCTCCATATAACATGAATTTACATTGAGGTGGCTTTGCTCATTTATGCTTTGGGTTCTAGCACTATGGACTATTATTACAACAGCACAACATTGTTCATTTCAGTCAATTCTACGATCAATTAAGAAGATATTGTGTTTTATTTTATCTAGGTTTGTAGGGATTTTTTTTAAGCATAGGCTTGATTTTTCCATATTTTTGGATCTAACTGACATAGGGGTATAGAAAATTTAAAGGAGCAAATAAATATGTAAATTGTCTACTGAATTAAATCATAAAATGCCCTGAGTATATCAGCAGACATTAAAAGCTTTATATGCAATTTTTTGATCCAGCAGATGTCGCCCTTGAGCACCAGCATGAAACCAAAACAACTTGCACTGCATTGTTGTGTTAGCATGCTAATTCTAGTGATCTTTATTATGCTCGTATCTTCACACTGCATGTAAATTTACCTGAAATGAGCGTGATCTAGAAACACAGTTAAGAAGTGAGTACAGTATGTTATTCTTCTTTTCTCTAGTCCCTCAATTAAACAACTTTTATACACGAGGGGAGGAGTCAGCCGGCCGTCCTGACGATGTAAACAAACTGAAGATAGGACTCTGAAAACTCTGAAAACATCACAGACAGTGGGACTCGGGTGTTACACCCATTGTAGACAGTCATGACTCACAGAGTTATTTTCAGAGGATATACTTGATTTATATTACATTTAAGTGTGAAAAATCACATAGAAAGACTTTAAGGAAACATGCAATGTTGAAGTATGTCCTCCTTCCAATTTCGTTTCCTGTCCTCAGTGGTCTGTATATGTTTTGACCAGGCGGTGTTTAAATTGATTTACACAGACGTTCAGATGGAGCCCCAACAGGTTGATTTAGCCTGTTGCTACAAGGCGTGCTACAAAGTCTGCAATCTAAACTTTCAGTAAAAGTGCACCCAGTCAGAGTATGTCCAGTTTTTGCTAAATAAAACTTAGTTTTTTGGGGTTTTTTTAAGTTTCTGACAACATAACGTTTACAAGAATTGAAATGAGTTTGGAAAGGTTAAGTGGAATTCAACATTCAATGTACCCTTTAATGTCAGATTTTGAAATGTCAGACTTTGCTTAATTTTTTAAAGCTCCTGCAAGAACTTTCGGCTTGTGTTGATTTGGCGCCCCCTGTGGACAAATTGGTACCTTTACCTCTTTTCCAATATTGTCTTGTACATTGTCATGTCATACACTGCTTTCCTTTCATCTTCAAACATATCCATCTTTGCTGTGGAAATAAAAAAAAAGAAGACAGTTTCATCAGTGTGCTGTAACTCACTTTGTCTGACACCTACCTCCCGGCAGCGTGGTTTCAGACATTAGAAATAACAATATAAAAGTCATCAATCTTCATACTGATGGTCACATCTGCTTTTGTTAGGTCATAAAGAGACATCAGTATTAATTATTGCCTGTTTCATAACCAGATAGAAACTCCTTACATGAGTCTTAAGAATCAGTCTCATGCTGTCAGGCTGTAAACTATTTCTCAGAACTCTTAATGATTAACTCTTAATGATCACTTTTCTGAAAATAATTATTTAGCGTCTGCCGGAGAAGCATTTGCCAAGTGGAATGTCTCATTTTAAAATAATTACACTTCTGCATCCACTCAGTTCCTTTAATGATTTCTGGGGACGACATGTAAAGTAAGACGTGTGTAATAAGTCAAAATGACTTTTGAGCGTCTTATTTCTCCTCCTCTCCTGCAAATAATTTTGATTTTGTAGGAAAACTCCGACACTTGATCCCGCTCTTTCCCCTCTTTATGAAAGCTTTTAATCAACTCTGAACACTGTGGAATAATGAAATTGCTTGTTGTGGCAGCGCAGAGAAAATAAGCAAAGCAGAGGTCAGGCATACATCATGGTCTCAATTCACTTAAAGTCATTACTTTATTTATGAACACAAGCCCAGCTGGCCCATGCATTATGCAGGGAATACAAGTTTTTTTTTGCGGAATATGATGAGACATCTTGACTTTTACATTTTAAATTCTAGCGATCTCAGTGTGATTCAGGCGCTGACATGTACAATGTAATGAATTGTTAAAGCATTTTGTAGAATTATTCCTTTGCCTCTCTTTTGATCTTTTGACACTTTTGATATAATTAATATAATTGATATAATAATTATAATATTTAAATCATGTGTAAATTAGTTGAAACACACAGATCTGTAAGAGATGAGAAAAAGAAAACTCCCTGACCACCTAAACCTTTCAGATTAATGACACTCTGTAGATCATAGAGATTGTCTTCTCACAGTGCTTCCAGGAAATGTTTTAACGCTGGCATTTCCCGAAAGCTGCCTCTGAAGGCCTTTCACAATACATTCAAATTAAAAGGGGAAAACTCACCTCATATATCCGCGCCTTTGTGCGTGGAGAGGGTGTAATTTTATGATGTATGGCTCAGCTGCCGACATGCAGAAACAGCAGCAAACCTCACTGATGGCCTGTCGCTTTAATTCTCCACCTAATGTGGATAATTAGTCTAAATTCATGGAGTGCTTGATGCCTCTGACAGCTCGGCCAAATGTTTGACGAAGCCACCAAAGTAGCAGCATCAGTCACAGGCGAGCGGAAATGCATTTAGTGGAGGGCCTCATCATGTTTTATTCAATCACAGAGCGATGCTCAATTAATCAGTTTCTGCAATTAAATTAAACATGTACATGCATAAAACATGAAAGAAATATCAGGGGTGTTTAAGCACTGCTCTGTTCTTCTCTGCTCCCCAAAAGAGAGGTTTTTTCCTCTCTCCCTCTCTCAGCCCCCAACAGCAGCCTGTGACTTTAGTGATGTGGAATTATTCCCTTGAATATTAAAACCCTCTGTGACAGAACGTGTAAAAGCTCATCTCTGTATGCACTGCTTGACGCACACCACCATCCAATGCATTTCTGTAAATGTCAGGAGCTGAGTGTTTACCAGGTCTGTCTGACCCCTAATATTTATTCAGCTCCACTCTGCCCAACCATTCCTTATTGCTTCATTGCAGAATGGAGGCCTCTCCGCGTGTCAAGTCTCATTGGCTGCAGCTTTTCCCGTATCTCCTGGCACATGTGATATTGCTTTTCGCTTCCCATCAAGTGCAGGCAAAGCAGGCTCAGATAAATAGTGACATTTCGCAGCGGTGTGTGAGGTTTGTTTGTGTCTCTCAGTGCCTGAGTCATTTCCATCTCCTGATTTGTACACACAGCACTGAAGTCGGCTGCGATCAAAGGTCTTCACATGTAAGACAAATTTGCATTTGGACTCATACCACGGCCAAACATTATTTATTCCTCCGCGGGTCGATATCGGCTTTGAGATAAATGTTGACATTTGCACCGCGTTGCATAATTTGACTCGGATGAAAGAAAGGTTGTTTGTAAATGGTTTTAATTCAAGTAGAATCTGCAGGATTCAAAAGGGCCTCGGATGCCCTCAGATATCTTTAACATTTCTTAGAAAACTGACCAAGCTGCAAAGTCAGATTGTGTTGTGATTGATGAACATATTGATAGTCACTCTCCTAATGTTTTAAATGATTTAATTCTGCAGTCGTCTTAGAATGAAAATACATTCTAATGATGAAAACCTAGTGCAACATTAAAGAGGAGTAAACATCTTATCAAAGGCTGTAGATCAGACGTGAATGTAGAATATTAGTTTCCAAAGTGAAGCCAGTTCTGGAGGGCTTGAAGCCTGCAGTCTTTAGCCTTTTTCACACATGCACTCCTGAACACTTCTAGACATTTTTCCAAACAGGCTGCCCCTGAAATCTTCCTGTATTACCAGTTCACATATGCAACATTCCCTGTTGGGGGGAGGGGGTCTCAGAGACAGGATGAGGCGTAAAAAGGAGGCCTCAGAAATGGCGTACAAAGAGACAGAGTCTGACCCTAAAGTGATAGGTTTTTTTTTGTCTTTATGTCAATGCTATGTGTTACCGGACATATTCACAGTATCAATGATCATACGAGCAGAGAAGAGAACAAAGTAGCTTCACTGTGTGCAAGAAGATTGCACTGGTTGCGCACCAGTTGCATGATATAAACGTCATCACCCCTGCCTGCTTTTCTGAGCGTTACCTGCTGCCTTCACATATCAGCACTAACTAAGATGAAGTTATTACAGGTAAGGGGGGGGGGGGGGGGGGGGGGGGTTGTTAACATGGCATAATACCTTGATGTCCGAATATGGTCACTCCTGCATCCAAGAAAATAATTAATTAACTGCCAAAATGTCAAACTCCAGGTTTTAATAACGCAGTAGAAAAACAATCGGTCATGTCATGGTAGCTTTATTTTATAGTCTGTGTTTCTAATCCACTAAAACCAAGATGATTAAACAATCAATTACCATGAGAGAACTGTACCTGGTGGAATATAAAAGTGCAAAGTATTGGAATATATAAAGAATTACAAAACATAGGCTACAAACAAACATGTTTAGAGTGTGTATAAAATGATGTTTAAATGAAATAATGAATTATCTTGAGGCTTCAGTGAACACTTTTAGGTTCATGAAGAAATACAAGGACATCATTCATCACATAACACAACATTTATCATTTTAAAAGCACCAGATTTAAGTCTTTTAGTAGCTTTCACATCATTTGCATCAACATTGAGTGCACTGGCCCTTTAAGAGAGCGGTGATGATGAAGTCAGACAGAAGTAACCACGAGCTGACAGGAAGCGTAGTGAGTGAGCCTTCAACATAAAACGTACATAGTGGCTATAATACGAATTTAAATACATTCATTTTACCAACTTGTAACTAGCTCATTACTTCAGTAGTAATGGATGTTAAGAAATTTATAAAAAATGACTTACACAACATTTTAGTGCCCAATGGTGACCTGAAAGTCAAAAGAGAACAGTTACATGTCCATTTAACTTACAATAATTAATTTTAAAAATACATTTGAATTGAATTTAGCAAGTTAGCTCTACGTGTTGCTACCAACTGTTGCAAACATGAAAAACATTTTGATGCTGACTTAAAGGGAAATACATGGTGGCCTCCCCCCCTCTACTTGCTGTCAAAGTAGGATTCAGGGACCCATAAGGCACATTTTCTATTTAGGCTATATCATATTCAATCAAAAGTCTCCCGTGGAGATGGTGGGGATTGATAAAGTAATCCATATATTTTCTCTATGATAACATCTTTAAGAAGGACAATACGCCCATGAGTCATGCCTGACTTCATGAACATAACTCTATCAGTTAGGTAGATATATCACATAAAAAGGAAAAAATATCTCACCCTGGTATTAAATCCTACAAATTAGGATCCGGTTAATGTTGGCTGATTAAAAACAATGTGAGAATACATTTATTCAGCTTTACTGCACTTTCCTATGTCATGCTTTTGTTTTGAAAGATGAACCGGAAGTCATGTTTGTAACACATCGCATTGACAGCACGCTGTGTTTTCGGCTGTGGGACCGTGTTGTTGTGTGTGTGAGGCTGCTGTAGTAACTCAGTGCTGTTAGCGGAGCAGAGCAGAAATGAACCTCTGTGTTTAACAAAGTGGATTTTAAAACTCTCACAGCAATGACTGCATTCACTTTGGGACTATTTCACTCTCAGAGGAAGCTCGTTTGAAATATTTTTTTCTCCTCCGCTGTGGTTGAAATTTGTTTTTGTTTTTATTACCGGGACTGACCGGGCGCTGCCTGCCACACTCACAGCCGCCTCTCCTCTCACCACCTGCGGGTTGCTCCTCACGGACTCTCCGCTGGGATTATCGGTCGCAGACCTCTTTTGGAAGCGGGCTAAGAAAAAGTTCCTGCGTGAGGATGTTTGAATCTCTGATATAACCCAACAGCGGCGGAGAGATGCTGCCTGTGGAGTTTGAAGGTGTTTGCAGAGATTTTATCCCATAGACTGGAAGTGGTTTGTGTTTGGATTTATCATCTGCTGCTGGACGGACAGCCTGGTTCATAAACTGTGACCCACCGTGTCCCGCCTCCCTATGAGAGATCAGAGTTTATAATGGAGTACTACCACTCTTTGGCTCCCTTATTGCTTTTATTTGCTCTCACCGCTGTGGCATATGGTAAGTTTTAATTGGCATGATTATTTTGGCTTATATTTGCACACATGGAGCCTCCTAAACGAGCTCTCAGACCTCCAAGGGCGCTGAAAGGGGGGGCTCGTTTTTAAATTACAAGACACTTAGCAGTGATTTTACTCATGCAAAGTTTCTAGCCTACTACACATCATCATTATCCGATATAGACTTGTACATCCATAGTTGACGTGGATAAATGGAGGAACCACTACTCAAACTAATGCATGCAAGATATAGGCCTATTTCAATGTTTTATACCAAAACAGTCCAAACAACATGAAGCTCGCTGTATTTCTTCAATAACATACATGAGACATCCAGAAACACAATCCACACAAAAACACAATCAAACTTCACATTATCTAACTTTTGGCTTGCTCATCTCATTGCAAGTTCCTGTATATTATGAGCTGTAAATGGGAGTGTGTGTGTGTGTGTGTGTGTGTGTGTGTGTGTGTGTGTGTGTGTGTAAGTGGTTAATCCTGCTGGATGATGTCATATAAAAGGCCACTTAAACCAGCAGACATAAGAGCTGCACATATGCAGCTTTACTGTGTGTCTGGCCCATGGGACCCTCAGATTCTCACCAACATCTGCTCCCAACAGAAACACACACTTTAGTTGTGATTCTGGGCCCTGCTCATTTATCTCTATTATTACAAAGTCCCATTAGGAGAAGATGTATCCTCCTCTGCAGGACGGACACAGCCAGTTTACATGCAGTATGTGTAGTGTAGAGTGAGCGTGGCAGGGGTTGGGAGTTTGATTTCCTCCTACTGAAATATGTATGATTTCTTTTTTACTATAATGGATAAAAGCCCCTCGCCAGCTGCTGCATGTGGATGTTGCTCTCTTGTGTTTGCATTGTGTGGATGTAGGTTATGTTGTTGCATTAAGAAGGGAGACAATACCTACAGTGAAGCTGAAGGTTGTCTTGGTTCTAGCCTTCACTAAAGAAGCCATGGTTTGTTATTTCCAAGGCTGCGTGTTGTTATCGTTCTAATGGCTGTTCAAAGATATGCATACAGTGATTTGAATTGAAGTTGCTTTAACACATAACCATGTGTGATAAGATAAGATAATATACTGTATTGTCTCTGAGGCTAAGGATGGCCTTGGGCAAATGTGCTACATAGAGCTGTGTATTCTTCACATTAATAAAAGAGTCTGCATGCACTATGAGGCATACTGACCAATTATACACAACAAAGAAGAGACTCATTACAAACCCCTTGTTAATGAAATCTATATGACGATTATAAAAAAAGAGGATTATTGAATAAATGCATGAATCGGAGATTAACAAGGAACGTCTTCTGAGGTACTTTGCAGACCATCTACGCCTTAAAATGCAGGAAGCGCAACACTTTTAAAGAGTATGTGTCAAAGACACTACTTACAATTAACACTGTCATGAACAGAGATGTCCTAGCCCACTTTTCATACTCTGCAGAGTTGAGAAAACGTCTTTAGCAGGCACAGATCTCTGCAAGATTCAACGAACAATCCTTTCAAAAGCTCTCACTGTGGCATAAAGTGGAATTCAACATTCAACGTACCCTACAATGTAATTACTAAGAACCACAGTTAGATAGTCTGATGGACAGAGATCTACCTCACAGACACACTGAGGCAGAATATGTCCGTCAGTTCACTGTCTTGAGTCCCCTCTGGGATGATGAAAACCTGCGTAAAATGAGACAGGCTCTGGATCCACCGATCCTCCATCACTCACATGTACGACTGATAAAGAGCTACAACCAGCACACCACAGGCTCTTTGTCAACATACCTACGCCTTTGTGTTCTACACACATGCAGCCCCCCGACTGGGAGCTACAAAAGCTCATCTTTTTCTTGATGCCGGTGTGATGTTATAGTTTGTGACAGCGTGGTGTCTTTGGGGGCCCGGGCCCTCTGCTGAGGCTTCTTTTTACAAGGCTGTAAACATTGGCTATGAACCGTCAGCATATGAACTCAGCATCTGTGAAAGTGCTCCTTCAGTGACTCCAGATGCTCCTCTGGGGACTACAAAGGCTGGATTAAAGCGACTTTATTTTCACTTTAGCAAACAAATTCTGGCTTTCAATAAAAAAAGCCTGCACTTTTTTTTTAGCTGAGTTGAAAAATGTATATTTAAATACATATGTATTTCAAATTCTGACACTGTTATCCAGAGCTGCTTGGATTAAAGGCAGCATCAGATGAGTATTGGCATTAAATTATAACGGGCTTTATACGGTGAGGAGAAGCTAAGAATCATCCTCTCTGAGCTCCTTCATGTGGAGTCAGTCACGTTTCAGACTGTTTGGTCAGTAAGGCGACACAGCGGTCTGAGCTGTTATTGTAAGTCATCTCTGTCACCATCAGTCAACACCGGCAGCTCGTCAGCAGCCCATGTGTTTGCCATGCTCTCATTGAAGTGAGTGGAAGGCCGGGCAGCTGCCTCGTTGTCTTGTGAATGTCTCCCAAACGGAGCAAGGCCCAGATCAAACAGGCCGCACAGAAAAAACCCCTCTGTATACCCACACCGCAGTAATTACAGCCTGAGCGCACAACTCCGTTTCCTCCAGGGAAGGAAAGTGTGGTGGGCTGCGACGTGGCTGGAATAGCACAATTACCAAGACGTCTCATTGTTCAGAGTCCTTTCTTTGGTTAATGAGCGTTTTCACATGAGGTTTCTTTCAGACATGCTGTCATCCGCAGTGACTTAGAGCGGAGGATGTGGGTGGGAGAGCTGGTCAAGGACAGTTTGACACGAGATATAGCTGCTGCTGGGATTTAATCTGTGACAATCCAGTAACACTGTAAATCCATTATAACTCACAGACATTAGACTTTCCCGTCTTAAAAATCAGATATCAGCCAGTTAAAAGTTCAAATTCATCCAAATTACACGTTACATTGTATGATTTGAATGAACTCACTGGAACTGGACTGGAGGCCCTGTAGGATAGAGCTCTTACTCATCATGATTATTAGTGTTAATAGTGTAATTGGTCTGATATTTATCAAATCAAACAGTTAATGAAATAAAATGTATGGCTAATTATTCAGTGATATATGCTTATATTTCTCACTTCTGTGCTACCAAACCCCTAAAATTTATGGAAGAAAATGGCGGTGTCAAGGGAAACATGGCTTTAACTACAATTTTTAATCGTAAGTGTCTCTGGGGAGGCGGCAAAATGTTGTACAAGACCCATTTTCCTACAGGGACAATAAAGTGTATCCTATTATATTGTATCGTATCCTGTTGCATCGTGTCATATGGTGTTGTGTCTCATCGTTTAGTATCAGTCTGTCATAAGGAAACACATAACATTGCGTTGAAAAAGCTTTCGAAGTCTTCAAAATCAAACTTGGCAGCACGTGACCACATACAGGGGCTTTTATATAAAATCATACTAACTGTTAATGGCCATGTCAATCGGCAGAATCAATCCCTGCTATTGTACCAGAGCAGACGAATCAACGTCAAACTGCTTATTTATTTTGACCATTTATGAGCATTTTTCCAAACTAATCTTTTATCATGAACGATGCTCACTAATGTTCCATAGACTGACCACAGTGAATTCACTCATTATTACAGCTCTGAAGGAGAACTGTGTTACCTTATGCTAACACCATGCTACTCCCCAATGTATTTAAGCAGAGTCAGAAATGTAACATTTAGGTTTCTCCAAACCTCTAAACCAAACATCTTTTCTACTGTCAATTAGCAGAGGATGATCAATCCTGGATGAACGGACCAGTCACACCTGTGATCTGTGTCCAGGATGCATACAACACATTTAATGTTATAAAAGAATGAGTGATTATTCATTCTGTAAAGGGTTAACCCTGATTCAGTTTGTAACTTCACTGACACATGGCTTATTATAAGTGGCTCTTAAGTCTCAGTCTTATAGCTAGCACTTCATTGTCGGTATGGCTGGTGACAAAACTGTGGATGACTCATAACTGGCAGAGAGAGGCAACAAACAGGGGCTCCTGTTTTTTCTATTGGCTTATTGACAACACGTCTGGTTTTTTTTTTTCAGCAGAGACAGAAAAAGCTTTGTAGTCACAAACACTCAAGTGTACCTTCCCCCTCCCCCCACCCGCCTGCCCATCTGTTCTCCACAGATCAATTAGGCTGTCGATAGCTCTGCGAGGCCTCGCTATGATACATGGAAATGAGCCGCCGCATCTCCTGGTACGAGTGAATCCTAATTTACGTTGTCTCTGGAAAAAAAAAAAAAAAACAACAGTGAGAGAGACGGGGCGAGGAACCAAACATCCTCTTCCTGTCATCAGAGAATCAGCAGCGATGATCACGCTCTGAAATGATAGTTTGAAGCTCCGTCGCCTATTTCCGGCCAATTTCTTGTTTTCTTACTAAATTTAAAAATAAGAAAATGTGGATTCTTGAAGTTGGGCTCATCAGACTCTAATGGCTTATAAACTCCCAATTAATGAATCTCAAAGTCCCAAATATTCATTACAGAACAGTTTGACGATGCCTTGTGATGCATAATTAACATGTTATTTGCGCATTCATCTGTAGAAAATGGAAAACAAAATATGCCCCGTCACTTTTCCTTTTCCTAATGTACCCACGGGGTGTTTTTCTCAGCATCCTTCTTCAAACTTAGGGAACGTTCCCCTCTCACTAATGGTAATGCTTCATTTCTGCCCTGCACATTCCTGCCACAGAGAGCCAAAATAAACACTCTGACGGGGGTGTCAGATACTTCTCCATTTGGGCATCAAAGGCAAGAGATTGAACCGAGCAGGAACTCTATTTAACAGTGGGCGCTGACAGGACAAGTCAGCTATCCCCTCTGCTTAAAGGTCTCAAGTGTGACCGCCTGAGGGGCCCCCGACACAATCCTGCCTGAGCCCCCGCCTCAGGCTGTAGACAGATGGATGGCCCCCAACATTAGTCCCAGTGGTTTAAGGAGCGCTGACCGCCCCATCACTGGGCACATCACTGAATCACACACAGTCATGTGGAGGCTGTTGGTGTGCAGTAAAGTGCTAATAAAACCACTAATTGCACAACACAGATGTAATATTTTTAGTGTTGTATGCAGACAGTGTGGAGACATTATCCGTGCTGTCAGTCACTGGATGAAAGCCAATGAAAAAAATAAAAATAAAAAAGTGACGTTCATAAATTCAAACGCTGTGTCAAAACGTCCCCATCAAACACTGACTGCAACGATCTGCCAACTTCATCTCCAGAGAGGCAGCTTCCTTCCCAGCATCCTCTTTGCCCACAGAAATGGGACGCATCCGCAATGTCGCTCAGTGCTTTCAAAGCAGACTTCTTTTTTCTTTTTTTTACGAGTTAGAGAGAGCTCTGGTTTGAATGTGCTGCTGTGTGTGTTTGTGCTATAGATAATATAGCAGAGCTGAGCTGAAGCATCATTTGCATTATGTCCTTATTATGACCTTAGTATTTGAAGCTTTACGCAGGGCTGCCCAGTCAAAGTGGAACATTTGGGGATCTTCTGTCGAGAAGACCATGTTTCAGTGTTGTCAGCTGAATATGTGCACTATGGTTTTTTAAACTGCATCATTGAGCACAGAGCACAGAGCACAGCAGGAGCAACAACAGATTGTAAACCATGCAAACTGAGTCTCAAAATGACCCTTCAGTTTTCTTTTTTTTTCGTCAGAAGCTGAATTATTCACAGAGGTCTCCTCTTCTTGTAGCCTAAACAAACCGGCCTGGTGATTAAAACCAGTGAAAGCACAGAATAAATCAGTTTCACAATAATATCAGTGTTTCTCTCTGATGCTGTTTGGCGAGGCTTCTGGGGCTGAAAGCCAAGCAGCCGCTCACTTTAACATACTTTAACAATCAAGATAAATCATATAGTTTGTAGTCATTTGATTCACATATAGGAAAATGAAAAATTTGAGTCTTACAGTTGAACATGACACTCATGTTGAAGAGTGATGTGGCGCTGAAATGAAACAAAAACAAAAGATGTGATGATGAAGGTTGTCCTAATGTTCAATGCTTTGATGCATTTTGATACCACATGTTTTAAAACGAACAACCACTGTTTTTATGATGATTTATAGATTGGAAAAAGAACACATCTTTTAAAAAAACAACCTACAAATCCTTCATCAAACAGAGAGCTCACTGTCTAACCTGCACATATCATTGGATGTGTTCAGGGGTTTGTTTGCAATTTCTGTTTGTTCAAACCCAGAGATAACCCAACTTTTGGTGTTATTGAAACATATTGAAGTTTAAGCTTCTGGTATCATGGCAACCCTTTTCATTATCAGCTTTCTACTGAACTGATATAGCTGATAAGATTGACAAAAATCTCCCAGAAAAAAGCCCCAAATGAGGCTTTTATGAAGTAAAATATTCCTTTATTGGATGTATTCACCTGAACCGAGGTTTGTGTATAATTCATCACAGTCATTTAATATTAAATCTCCATGCAGTAAGCCCCAGATGTTTAACCAGATGGGTTTCCTCACAGGTGTGGTTGAGAAGTGTAAATGCTTTTAATGAGCCATTACCGCTCAGACCATTAAAAATGGGATGCATTGCAGAGACAGTATGTTATCTGATATTTCAGTTTTATACGGGACGTTTGGTTGCCTATATCCAAGGAGATAATTTGGAGTGTCAGTCACAGTAGAAATGTTACCTTGCAATCAATCAATTATCAAATAGTTGTACGCTTGCCATAGTCCGGATGATGGTCCAGCAGGGGTTTTGTGTTGTTTCAAATCAACATCAATATCCTGTCGACGTGTGTCCTCAGTGTCTGGCCGCTCTTCTAACCAGACCATATGTTTTTCATCAAGTTTGACTGGCGAGACAGTCTGTCAGATCGTCTTGTTTACCCAGCTCTCTCTGTCCACAGACTCTTCTTGGATTGCACTACAAAACTCTGCTGCAGAGTCAAAAGCAAAGCCCAGGGGTAACGCTACAGCTGTCACCACCGCGACTTTGTCGGTGGTTTTGGATATATTCATGAGAGTCTGGCACTTGAAAGCTCGTTGTTGGGAAAAGAGCCAACTGATAATAGATCATTTTTCAGCGCCGGTGTATCAATGCGGCGGTGCTGTGGAGGGGTTTTGACAGGCGCTGTCAATGAGTTAATGGCAGGCTTTAGAGCTGACAGGGACAGCTCTTTTTGGGAAGTGACAGTCTCTGGGTAGCTGTTATTCTGTGATCGGAGTGTTGATACACAGAAAGTGACTCGGGGATAGGAGGCAGTCTAAAGTGTTCTCTGTAGCAGATGATTGATGGGAAACGCTTATTAAAGCAGTGTGACTTGGGTGCGGAGGTAATTAGAATGCCTCCCTTACTTGTTAGCTCTTAAGCACAACTTGACGCAAAACATCAGATGCTTTTGTTGCATGTAAAGAAGTGATGGCGGCATCTGTTGCACTTTATCTTCATTATACGTCAGAAAAAATCTCCCTTGACAACTCCTCAACTTGATGTAAAGGGCGCCTGTATTCACTCTTTCCTTATATGGTAATGCTATCACAACTTATCAAGGAGGGCTATTTCAGATATGTTTATAATACATCCATATTAAAGTATCATTATGTAGTCTAGCAGTGCCAGCAGTACATCATCCTAAAAAAGATCAATAAAACCTTAAGTGCAAGCACTCTGCTACTTATTCATTCAGTTACAAAAAAAAGGAGTGTAGGGTGTCAGTTAGCTGGAACATTTCTATAGCTGGCTTTTCACTGAAAATAACCTTGACGTTCAATCATAAAAAGTTATTTCAAAGAACTAAAAGATTCCAAGTTGTGGTCTCTGCAGGCTGCAGCTCAGTTTCAATTCAACTGATTCCTGGTTGGCTACTAAGGTCGTCAGAATTTACCATAGTTTGATACTTTTTGACCGATAGTGTCGAAAAGTACCGAAGCTTAAAAAAAAACACGACTGAAACCTTCTGTGTGCAGGAGTTTGCAAGTCATTTTTGTCCATTAAAAACAAGAAATGAGCCAATATTGGGTGCCTAAGACTTCTATTCTGTTGCTGTGGTATCAAATTAGATACCACTTGTTCTTTAATATATCAAATCAAAGTTTCATATTCTGGCAATGTGACAACACTACCCCGCGTCCTATACTACTTGAGCCATCTAATGGAACGTCACGATTCTACACCATCAGTGTTAACGTGTTAACATGTAGCTAAAATTAGCTCTTGGCCAGTGCCACAAAAGCAAGACAGTTAGCATGTTTTCACTGAGAATCATCTTTTCTTCAATTGTTTTGTTCATTTTGTTAGCATCTCGACAGCATTACAAATGAGGGAAACCTCAATGGATTTCAAAGCTTCAATAAAGATTTAAATAAATAAATGTCATTTTAGCAAAATGGAAATTGTGTGGTTGATCTCAAACCAGCTTTTTCTTCTTTGGGTTCCACCATTGAATGAAGTAGCTAAGCCTATTGTCTCTGTCAGCCAAGAAAAGACAACCTGTTGAACCACTTTCTCTTCGACCGGTCTTCCAAAAGCTGAAAGTGGCCGACAAATGAGAATATTTCAGCGCTACAAGCCCCAACACCAACGTGTCCTGAACTTTTACTTCCTGTAAAGGGACTTTCTAAGGAGTGAAACACTCCCTCCTGAACTTAATTTAGCACTAGTTCCCAGGGGTGAAGACCTACTGAGTTTCTCCAAAGTTCCCCCTGTCCCTGGGGAAGGTTTCTAATTTTGAAACACAGGGTTGTCCCACAATACATCAAAAATCTTTTCTAAATTCCGTCATAGTTTGTTGACTCTCACGGCTATCAGTTCATTTAAAAAAACAAAACAACCCTTATAGTTTATTTATTTATTCATGGTATCTTGGTTGTTTTTGTTTTGAGCTCCAGACTCAGGAGTTCAGGAAGTCCCCATCTCAAACCCCTTCCTCCCTCAGAGTGACTTGTGTGATCTATATGTGGTCAGACAGATAGGAGCAGATAGCAGCCAGCGTGTGTGTGTGTGTATGTGTGTCTGTGAGCGGAGACAGATCTAATACACACTAATCTTGAAATATGCTGCTTTGGGACAGGAAACCTATGGCATTTCCCCCACAGCTGTGTAAGGCCACCCACAACCAGTTTGGTGCCCGTCCTGGGCCCCCATTGAGGATTTCCTCCATAAGTGAGAGACCAAAAACATGCCTACGCTGTCATTTGTGACCCTTAATGGACTGATAATTGGTAATGGGAAATCGTGGAATCATCGGCATACAGCCTTATTTGAGACCAGTGCTAACAAATTGCAGTCAATATCAACCCTCTCTTCGCTGGCTCTGCTACTATAAGTCTCTTCATGTCATCCCATTGAACAGAGTGAAACCCCAGAGTGCAGTTGCCTGATCCAAAAAAAACCCTCAGTGGAGTCAGTGGACATGATCGATGTCTGTTACTGGAGGGCTAGTGGAACTCAAACTGGCAACTCTTGAAGGATGTTGGACTGGTTGTTCCATCCTCAGGACTGGGTTATTGGTTGTTGGACTTTGACTGTCCAGGCATTGTGAGGTTTAGTTGCCCCCTCAGGGTTGTCTCTGTGCTTGGAAACTAAACCATGGCTTATCCAGCTCCCGAGCCCCTCGGCTATGTAACTAGGAGTAACTTTTTGTATTTAAATGGTCCGTTAAGCTCAACTGTCTGTTCCTGCAAGACCAAAAAAAAAGACTCCACTGTTTGCTGGCTATCTAGGGCATGCTGCTTCTGCCTTGTCAGCTTGCCCAAACATCTCGCCAAAATTCATATTAGCTGCTTTGCCAGCACAGAGGCCACTCAAAAGGGAGCATGAAACAGTTGTTAGTGGATTTCTGGAGCTGCGGTGGGACTTTGGAACCTTTTTTTTTTTGCTCTGAATGTTAAGGATACCCTTCTCTTAAAGAAGAGCAGCTCCTTCCCCGACTCATGAATCTGTTCACGGCCCCAAGAGAGACAAGATGAAAACACCCGATTTCCTTTTGCAAAGTTGACCCTGCCCATTTAGTTGCTTAGCATCAACACAGGCTCAATTAAGGGGGTTGTCTCTTTATGCCTGGCACTTTGTATTCTCATGCAAGAGCCTCATTTTGTTGTCCCCACAGGGTCAAAGAGTAGGAGGCTGAAGAGAAAAGCACTCCAGCCTCCCTCCCTCCCTCAATGCTTCGAATTTAACTCTGAATGCACATTTGCAAATCAATTCCTGTGGCTTTGGGAGTAAATCGAGAGGATGAGGAGGAGGCAACAGAGTTGTAAAACAACAAATTCTGGTAGAGGGAAGCCAAAAGAAATGCAGATGAGGGAGGGATAGGAATGGGAAAGTTGTTGCCCTGCCCCTCTCTCCTCTGCCCTCTTCTTTAAAGATTGTGGTCCATGCTGTTGGCCATGGGCATGTTCTTTTACCACTGTAGTGTTTGAATTTAAGCTTTCAAAGACTTGTCTCGGCCATTAGCAGCTCTGTCTCTTTTTAAGTAGAATTGGGTGGGCAGGGTGGGTTATCTCGAGTGCAGAGTGAGCTCAGCTTAGCCTTAATTTTAGTTGCTAAATCATGGCATGGCTTAATCTTTCTTTTTTACCACCGCTCACCACAGAGTGATAAGGAGTGCCGGCTTTTGATGTATATTCTAATTCACTTTAAAGTCCTGCAGGCTGGAATGAAAAGGCTTTTCTCACCCTGACCGTCTGGAGGACTTGAAGTGCCAAACATGTTTTATGTCTTTATTGTCTGCAGGGCTAGTTGAGAAGACCCTGAGTCGGCTTGCATTATGTCTGCCAAGCCTGTGCACTTTAGCTTTTTCGCTGTGTCATTGCAAGAAGAACAATGCAGGAGAAATAGTCTCGGAATGACCATTCAATAGTCAGCATTTTTATCCACATGCTACGCAACTCACAGAGAGTATACCCACCTCATAGATAGTGTCAAGCCATTTGCACAGATGCAATTTCCAAGAAATTTTCAGGAGTGCTTCCCCTGAAATCTTCCTGAATAAGTTTATCACACATGTCTCGGACAGCTGGAGACTTTCACTGTCCAATGGGAGAGAGTGAGGATCTCAGGAGGCAAGACATAAGACGCATAAGTGGAGGATGAAGCAACAGAGTCTGATGCGATGACGACAGTTTTTGCCTTTGCATCGATGTAACATGTAATCCAACCATACTCACTGAATTCACAAAAGTGCAGAGAAGAACATACTGGTGAAAATAAAACATGCCCCCTGCCCCTTGCCCGCTGTGAGATTGTATCTGCTACATTCTCACATTATCGAATTTCCCTCCGGGACTAAAAAATACTATTTCTGATTCTGATTCTGATTCTGGTTCTGATTAGCTCACCCTGACTTTACCTGGAAATGGTTCCAGGTGAAGTCAGTTTGAAAAATTCAGCAGTTTGTGTTCACACATGCAGCTCACCCGGACATTTCAGGATGTTTTCAGGAGTTAAGTGTAAGTGTGAAGGCATCGAGTTTCATCTCACAAATCACCAGAAATGAGAGCTGTATCTGATCTTAATATTCTCTGTTGGTTGAATCTTTGCACTTTTGTTTCTTTTAGGTAAAACACCAAAGTTAGCTGTTAGGGAAGTTTGATGCAGCAATGACACTGTTTGAAAGGGAGTGAACACTTATTTTTGTTAATATGTGTGAGGACATATTGTCCATAAGCGTCCACGGTTCACCCTCTGTTGGGAAGCATGTCGTCCAGAAGGTGTGACGACTTTTTTTTTAACCTTAGATTGAGTCTTGTACAAATATCAGAGCTCCTTTCAAGGATTTATCACGAGTCAGACCATAATCTGAGCAGTGCACCATCTGTGTTCAGGGAAATAGTTTCTGAATCTGTGAAATGCAGTCTGGCAAAGATGCACGGATGGTGGATGTATTTGCATACCAAGCTTCTCGAGGTGCAGAACAAGGTTTAACAGCCTGTCACCTATAAAGTCAGAACTTGTCAAGTAACATTATGTCTTAAAGTGAGCTTTTTCTCCATGCTCTCCACATCCGATATCAAAGGATCAACACAAGCACGACATTCTCCCCCTACCTCACAACTTTTCTTTTAGATTGCTTTCTTTTTGTTTTTGGCCATTTTTTTTTAAACGATTACCTGTCAAGCTCTTTTTGTCAACGGCCTCTCAGAGAGCGCATGTCTGATAAAAATGCCTGAAACAAGTTGACAGTTACTCGTTTGACCTGTGACTTCTTATCAGCAGATTATTTCTGGATAAAAATGAAGCGGAAACATTTTCAAGTGGAAAGAAGCACCATTGTCTCAGTCGAAGGGAAACTCAATGACCTAACAATTCGGTATCAAACGATACAAACTTCTATGTTTAAAAGTTCTCTATTTGTGGACTTTCAAACTTTTAGTCAACACTCGGGCTTTACTGATGTGAACTGTGTGACCCCCCCCCCCCCCCTTTATGCAAATGAATCTTCACCCCCCCATTCTTCACTTGTGAGTGCTGGAGCGAGTGTGTGACTTACTGGCTGTTGTTCTGCTGTTGTTTTGCCTTTTCAGAGGAAGTAAATCTGCAGTGGGATGAAAAGGCCACTTGTGTTGGGTGACATAATGCTGAGGAGATGGCCTAGTGGGGGTGGGGGAGGGGAGACACTGTAGATCTTTGGCCGTGCTCCTCTCTTCTCCTTCTTTTGTATCAGCAGGATACTTGTGCTTCTTGTTCTTGTACCAGATGAGAAAAGCTTGTGCCTCAGCACTTTGCCATCCTCCATTATAGAGAGGACATTGCAGCAGGAGTTTGAGCTCCCCGTGGCTGTTTTGTTCCAATTTCTCTCCTTCGTTTTTTGTGTACTTTCATCTCACGCACTATTTTTTCTTGTCATCCTCTCAGGCTTTTTTTTTTCTCTTCTTCCCAGTTAAAAAGTACTTTGAAGTTGTGTGACAGCAATTCACTGTGTGTATGCATGTTGGCCTTCTGTTTGAATTTAGTCTATACACACATGCTTTTTTTGATGTATAGTCATTATAGGAATGTTTATGCTGAATGGAGTTAATCAAAAAATGAACAGTGCTCCATATTTCTCTGCAGGATTAACCGACTGTTTAATTATAGTAGAGCGATTTAGCAGTGTATTGCCATAAGTGAAGAGACGTACTATAGGGTTGTCATGACATGAGGTGAAACTGACATCCATCTGCAGTGATTGAATACATGAATCCTGCACTTTACCTGCTTAGGGGCCTTTTTTATATTCTTCAGTTATTCAGAAATGGTGATGTATCATGATTGTTCAGCAATATTGCAGAATCGCTGTATCATGATATAATTGTTATCCTGAGCCTTGTATCATATCGGATGTTGAGATACCCTGCGTTTCCCTCCCTTATTGACAAAAGTGATGCCCAGATGATCATGTTTTGATTTTAAAGGCCACTGATGAAACTGCCACATTTGACATGTGGGGGGAGAGAACTTGCTAGACAATAAGGGGATAAATTAAAAGGTGCATATTTAAATCATTATGTAAATTCACACTTAACTGTTTCTCCTAAAAATCCAACATATAGAAACATTCCCACTCCCACTGACAGCTACTAGATCTACACAGGAAATCACACATCCTTCAGGTCCACTACAGCTCTCCTTTGGCATGACAGTTTAGACTAATTTATCTCTTCTCCTCACACCATCCCTGTCAAACACACTCTGACTCTCACAGGCTGGACTCCTACATCTTCCCTCCGGTTTCATTAGCTAACTTGTAGCTCTGAGAGTTGCTGTAGTACAACATGGTCAGGAGCTAACAGGCCCTTAGAGGATCCAGACTTTCCTATTAGACACTCTTCTCTAGACAAGCAGTCATCCTCAAGCTGTCCATTTAACCTGATTTGAGTTCATCTTTTTGCCGCCTCGCCCTTATCTGCGACATACATCTACACTGACTGTGAGCAATGCAGCAGGGGAATATCACGCAGCTTAGAAATTCAAATACCCTCGAGTTGTGTGGCAGTGCGGTCGATCTCTATCAACATGCAGATCTGAACCACAGGCTGTGATACTGATGTACGGCCTGCAGCTGCCCAAAAGAAGCCTGTGTTATGATCACCATCATTACAGTGATGGCTGCATAGATTTCCAAGATGCCTCGTCATCCTTGAAAATAAGCTCTGATGTAGGCGCCTTCTTTTGTTTTCCTTTCATCCAAATTGACTTGAACATTTGTGTAACATCAAAGTAACGGGTACAACATGTCTCTTTGTAGATGCCAGTAGCCAAGAGATCATCATTTTTCCTTGGATAATCCAAAAAAATATATATATTAATTGTCCACAATTTTATGAGAACAAATCTCTGTACTTGTTCATCAGATTTAGGGTCACTGAAAAAGTACAACATTTCTGGTGACTGACACTTAATGAGATGATAAATCACCTCTTGAGTAGATAGAACAGAGTGTTGTCAGCATAAAGTTAGAAAAAGAAACATTATGCTTATGGGTTTTATGACCTATAGTGGAAGGATGCAGGAAGAATAGTAGGGGGCTTAGAATCGACTCATCCACATCCTCAGCATCCATCAGCCCCAGGGCTGATGGATGCTGAGGATGCGATACATGATGGGCATGTCATCTAAAACCACTGGTGTATTGTGGTTACATCTTTGCTTCTCTCGATGATCTTCATCTCAATCACTCACACATGGTGGTCTCTTCCCTTTTTAGAAACCTTTACACAACATTTCCACTTGACTCATTCAAACCAGCATCACTGTAAAATGTATGAATCAGCTCTTAAAGGCTCTGCCCTGCTGAGGGCCCCCCCACCGCCGACCAGACAGACTCAGTTTTGCTATGATGTTACCTTAAAACTATTAGATGAACAGTCTCTGTTTACCACACAGAGCCCCTAAGGGAGTGGAGAGGCTCTTAACAAAATAATGACTGTTTTCTGTTTTTATTCCAAACGAGGAAACTTTGAAAAAGCTTTCAGCTCTATTTATTCATTTTTAGAAGTAGTGCTTTATCTTGTAGTCCTGGACATAAAGGAGTAGCAGTAACACACAGTCACATGTGAGTTCTGACATTTATAATACAATCAATTATGAATATATGAATTTAAAAAAAATAAGCTTTTCAAAATAGCAGAGTACAGATATGCAATACCCAATGCACATCCATCTGTCCAACCATCCACCCATCCATGCATTAATCAATCCATCGGCCAATGCGACCATCCATCCAGTCATCCACATCAATCCATCCATCTATCCATCCATTCCTCTGTAATTCAGTCAAAAAGTCAGAAGCACATTAGTGGTCATAAGACAAAGTGACGGTCAGCTGATGATGATGATTTTTATGGTGAATCCTTAGACAACACAGCATATTTGATAACTCAATTAGAATTTTATTTCATTAAGTTTTGACAACATTGACATTATGTTTTTGAAGATGCTTTTACTCAACCGTATCAAACTTATTTGTCTTTAAACCTTGGCTTTCTATGATGCACAACTTCAGTGAAAGAAACAGCGGGATAAAAGAAAATCTCAGTAATGTGCTTTTTCCATTAACGGCTATGAAATATAACCTTTAAGAGGTACAGCCGATCACATTCTGCTGCACTCTCAGTGCTCTGAAGCAGACGTCAGACAGAAGCCCGGCTGCTATCTGAGTCTAACTGTAAGAAACTTCAAAGCCTCAACACCATTTCTTCCTCTTCACAGCCTCCTCTTTCTCCATCCGTGTGAGTGTAATTGCAGGCAGAGCAGGGCCATCAGACTGTGCTCTATATTCAGATCAGTGAAAAAGCACTTCAGCAGAGTTCTTAATCCTCCAAAACTTTCTGGAGGATTTGTCACTTTGAGGGCAGGGCTGCTTTTCTTATCAGGTGTTATCAGGAGAGTCTGAACCTTTGAACTCCTCCACCATCATGTACCTGTATGAGGAACAATTCTGACCCTTTTTTTATATAATGTGTCCTGCAGATTACACTGTTTCCACTGTTCCTGTAGGCACATTGTCAGCTGTCCTTTACACAGTAGATAGAGAAACACGGGAAACAAGATGCTATCTTGATCCCCTGCTGGAGGTTTGAGGATTATCCAAACTGCAGCAGCCTCTTGGCTTTTTGTCAGATGGCTCCATCTTCTATTCTTACTAAAACCATACAGCAAAAATACAATTCCCTGCCACCAAAAGTTGTTTTTATTACTTTGGTATCAACTTGTTTCAACTTGAACTGGGCCATGAATTATGTCACGTTAGCAACATCTTAGTTTTACTGACCAATGCTGCAGTGATTAATCAATCAGTCAATCAAAAGAAACATAAATATTGAATATTTTGATAGTTTAATTTTTATTTTACTTTTGCGATCGGAAATTTGACAGATTTTTAAAAATATGTTCAACTATATGTACACATAACAAATATTGGATTATATAGTACATGGATTTTTTAATCACAGCAGAAATTCGCAAAATCAACAACATTATTTCCATGTTGTTCATTTTTTTTCAAAGAAAAAAGTCAAATATTTGCTTGTTCCAGCTGTTTAAAAGTGATAATTCTTTTATTCATTTTTTGTATTGGGTCAATTTCAGTCTTTGGGTTAAACATTTTTTAAAGGAGAGAGAGAGAGCGAGTGCACGAACCGCTAGGCTTCTAGCATCCCTGTTATAGAAAATATTTTTTACAGTTTAACAAAATAAGCAATTGAGATCAAAATAACCGAAGATTTAACATAAAACGGGTCAGAAGATTATTCTTTTTGGCTAAAAAATTATTTCTTCCTGCAGCCCTATGCAGCAACCTTCCCTCCCAATCTCCTGCTGATAATGTTCTACAAATGAAACCGGCGCCTAATAATACACCACTCTCAGGCCCGGTGTACAAATGCAAAACTTAGTCTGGAAATCACTCTCTGGTTGAGTGGTAAGAAGAATCAGAAATAGCCGGTCGTAAAAATAATGAACACTCGCAGAACAAAACTGTGTTATTCAGAAAAACACTGTAAAGACGCACCTCCTGTTATCATCCTTTCATTCGCTCTCCAGGGGGGACATTTCACCCATGCCTCGTGGTGCTTCAGTTTGTGTTATTGCCTTTTCAACATAATTGTACCGCCAACATGCTGTCATTCAAATTAGAGGAGGAAGAGGAAAAATAGAGAGGGGGGGAGAAAAAAAAAGAAGCTATTTCAAAGCTGGTGAAAACCTGTGGGAATAACCTCCCTTCCCTCTCTGCCTCTGTCTTCATTTCTTTCTTTCAATCAGACTTTTAGAAATGAAAGCTAGAAACCTGCAGACTGCAAAAACCCCCCGACCACAAGTATAATACATTTATATTGATAAGTGATTCACACACACACAGCTATGAAAATCGTTTTATTTTGTATTAGAGACAGTTTAAATGTCTTAACAATCGTACAGATTCTTACTTCCAGTATTTTCTGGAGTTAGTCTATTAAAATGTTGGTGACATGTTAAATATATTTCAGTCGTTCCGTCAGCCCGCTGTCCCCCTCCTGAGTTTCTGATGACCACAGTCCAACTACATTTATTTCCCTTGTGCTTTTCCCCTTGCGCTGCTGTGGGGAATTTTGTTTTGGTTTGATAGATGCAGAATTTAGAGCGTGTAATTTCACACGTCCTCTTGATTTACACTCGGAATTTAACTGCTGAGCAATTACATTACATGCTCGTTTCACACGGCCGTGTTCTCGCCCAGCTTCAGAGGTTTGGAGAGAGGACAACTGGGTTTTTTTTACTCTCGAGGGCCGACGACAGGAAGTGAGAGAAGTTGCTCTGTGTTTATTGTAGAGCTTACTCTTCCATGACCACACCCTTTACCTTCAGAGTATATGTCATGTAGTTACACATCTTCATTAAATAGACCCTACAACTCTCAGAAACACAGGGTGATCATTCTTTACCTTTCATCGGTTACCTGTTATCCATTAGGGCTGGGACGATCTGATCTTCTCCTGATTAAATCCTTGGGTGCAGATTTGATTTGTATCGTGATTCTGAGAAAGTTGCAACAAATTGCTGTTTGCGATTTGATAGTATCGATTGTTTTGATTTTTTTGGCTGTCTTGATGTAATTGGACGGACTGATCCCACCCGATCCCACCAAAAAAAGAAAAAAAATCTTAATACATTTTTCCTCCACCCCTATCATCCAATGTTTCAGCTCTAAATTAAATGGCTCCAATTTAGAGATCAGTTTGTTACTATAAAAGCCAATATTTGATTTAAAGCAGTATCGTATTCCTCTGCTGATCTTTGTGTGTACATGCGTTGGAAAGGAAGTGCTTTCTGACTCACTAAAATGTCATCCTGCTGTCAATCAAACTTATTAATTACAATGAATATTTGCTATGATGACTGTAAAGTAATTTTCCTCAGGTTGCTCAAAACTTCTATTCCCCGAATACAACTTCCTCATGACAGCAGTTTCCCTCTATGCCGATGATCTCCTTTTCTTTTTTTTTTGATTTTTGATTTTGATATACTTTATTAATCCCTGAGGGAAATTTGGGATAACACTCTTGTTATTTATGGGGACATGCTTCTCACACACATAGACCCGCATGCACAAACAGGAGCTGTGGACATGGAGAGATGTCAGAGTGGGGCTGTTACAAGCTGCTAAGCAGAGAGCGCACCAGAGCAGTTGGGGCTCGGCAGTCCCATCTACCTGACCAACTTCCAGATTTTGTACCAGGACTTGAACCGGCGACCCAAGTCCCTACGGACTGAGCTACTGCCGCCCCCAATCATCTTTTGTTGATCATAAAGATGCTTCAGTATTGATGACAGTTTATTTCATAGGCGGCTGAAACTCCTCACAGAGGCTTTAAACCCAGTTTGTGGTTGACTTGGTTGTTGACTTGTCACAGTGATGACCACAAAGTTGCTGGTTCGGTTCAGACGAGCAACTTCTGTTCTCCACTCCACCACTCTCCTCCCCCCTGTTTCCTTTCAAACCCCCCCCCCCCCCCAAATCATCCCATAAAGCCTGACCACGTGTGCAGCATCATAACAAAAACTCTTGTTCCTCTCTTACCTTCCAGCATCCCGGCCCAGGTTAGAGGATGCAGCTCCTCGGGTCGTCGAGCACCCGTCCGATCTGATCGTGTCCAAAGGCGAGCCGGCGACCCTCAACTGTAAGGCGGAGGGGCGGCCGATTCCCATGGTGGAATGGTACAAAGACGGCGAGCGCGTGGAGACGGACCGAGAAGACCCCCGGTCCCACAGGATGCTCTTGCCCAGCGGCTCCCTCTTCTTCCTGAGAATCGTGCATGGGAGGCGGAGCAAACCGGACGAAGGCGTGTACGTGTGCGTGGCAAGGAACTACCTGGGCGAGGCGGTCAGTCGCAATGCGTCGCTGGAGGTGGCAAGTAAGTGTGCTTCGATTATTTTTGGCTGTAAATGCCTGAGTAGGTGTGCGCATGAATGTGTGTGGTTTTTTTTGTGTGTGGGTGCAATTGGAGCAGATCTGTGTTTCCTTTCTGTGCTGATTCAGAGCAGACACATAGCCTGATGGACCGGTTACATGCAGTGACAAAGAGAAAAATGACAATAATCTGTGTTTTCATGAAGTCTAGATGATTTTATTCCTAGAAACTTTGTGTTATCATTGTTGTGGTTCCAGTAATAAGACACAAAGTAAATCACACTCAAAGATTACACAATGTAGCTGCCCTGTAGAAACAGAGGAGTGTGCATACCTTCAGATAAAGCCCTCTCTGCTCTCGTATCATCACTATCACTCGGCTGAGTTAGCTTAAGACACCACCCCTGACCTCAGTGTCAGATCTCCTGGCAGCTCACACCCCCTCCTACCCGGACTCAGACATCCCGTCCTATCTCCTCACGCTCCAGAGAGCCTGGCCTCTGTCTTGTTGTGACCGGGTCTTTGCAGCCGCGCCTGTTAGTGTAGATGGATGACAGCTAGCTCCTGAGAAAAGATAAAGCAGTTGTCGCCACTGGACAGGAGAGCGGAAAAAGTTCCTCCCAGGGAGCAGGAGGAGGAGGAGGAGGAGGAGGAGGAGGAGGAGGAGGAGGAGGAGGAGAGACCACCAACGGTTGGCAGCTTCTCACTAGCAGATGTTAGTTCACTTAAAATACAACGTGCTCCTGTCAGCGGTGGCACTTTAATGAAATGCAATGAAGGGCCAATTAAATCTTTGCTGTTGGATTTAGGCTGTTACCTTCAGTGTTAGAATATCACTTTGAAATTTCATTTAGGATTGACAGTCAGCAGCTGATAAATTATTGCAATTAAAAAAAAAATTTGGCCACATGCATTCCTGAAAGTTTCTAGACATTTTCTGGACCAACTTTTCCTTTAGGGCTTTCACACTTCCAGAAAAAAAACCCTCCTGATATTTGCAGGAAGAGGTGTATGAGACCCTCGGACTTCACATAGAGTTTCTCCTGCGAGACCCCCAGTATTTTTTTCTGCAGCAATAAACTGCTGCATTATTTTTTATGTTCACCAAGTTTGTTCTTCTTCTGTTTTGTTGATATTGCTTCTTCTGCTACTTTCATGTCGTCATGTCTTGCTTTAGGAGACAACCCGCAGTCCTTCTGAAAATATTATTGAGGAGTACATATGTGAAAACAGCTCTCAAGTCTTCCTGAGTTGCATGTGCACCTCACAGCAGGGGGTCGTCTCTGTTGGACTGGGGTTGTCCCAGTCTCAGTCTCAAAATCGGTGGAGATCACAAATGTCAGCTGTGCAGTCTGCTTCTGTTTCTGCCCGATTGCTCCCTTCTTGTGAATTTCCACCAGAGGCATGATGGGAAATAATCCAACCCATCTAATCCAGATGTTGGCTTGTAATTAAGGAACATACAACATCTCATTTTTACAACAAAAAAAAGTCACTGACTGAGATGTCTTCGAGGAGAGTCGGACACAGTCCATCCAAAAGTTTTGTCCAAGTTTTTTTCAAGGTCTTCCAGAGTGATGTAAGCTCATTTTAGCCTGAGTTGAGTCTTGACAGAACTCGTGCTTTAGGAGCTTTGCAGAAACACCAGCACAGATTAAAAACACTTCCTCTAATCCTGTCCAATCCGCCCCCCCCCCCCCTCTTGTAACATCATCCACCCTTTCCTCTGGAATGTCCTCATCACACTAACACAAACCATGTGAGCACGCTAAAAAGTCACTCCTTTCCCCTAATCATAAAAATCTGTGAAACATTAGACTCCTGTCCAACACCTTGCTGCCTTGGCCCTGGGATCAGATTTTCCCCTGAAAGGCTCCGGCCCCCCTGATTTAATAATCAGACTCGACTGCCTCCACTGAGAAATCAAAATAAAGAGCATGAATCATTCTCTAACCTCCATAAAGAGCGGCGTTGTGTGCCGTGTGTCCGTCACCTCTGCTCAAAGTGTTCCACAAACAGCATGATGTGTTTTGGTGTCAACATCAGACGCTGCAGGATATCTGTGATAAGCCTTATATGGAAACAGAGCAGCGAGCGGAGGTGTTTATGAATCACTTTTCACAGAGCCGCTAATGAAAAAAGCAACGTCACATTCAACAGTGTCTTAGCTCCCATGTGGATATTTATTTCTACACTGTTACTTTTTCCCCTCTTCCTCTCGATGCTGGGGAAGTTTTCCTCAGCTTTCTAGCTACATGACTTCAGGAGATCACTAACTCACAGCCAAGGACACACTGTGTTTAATGTTACTCCTTTTGTCAGTATCTGTATGTGATATTTCTGGCAGCTCCTGGAGGTATCAGGAGAGTCAGCTCTGTGTGGATGTTCAGGGGTCAGTGTAAAAAGGTTTGCTGTATATGCTGAGCCTCACATGTTTATACCAGTGTGTGTGTTTCGATCTGTTGTTTTTTTTTTCTGTTGATATCTGCTGATCTTTTTCTAAAAGCCATTGTCCTTAAGGAGGTAACTTTCACTGCAGCTGTCTGCAGCAAACAGTTGAAAACAGAGCCAGCCTGGCACACAGCGTTTGTTATTAATGGTGGTACAGAGGTAAATACTACATGTGTGTTTAACTTGTGTCCTCATGCCTCTTCAGTCCTCCAAACAGACGTGCACAGATACAGAGAGGAATATGAAGGTCAGGACGGAGAGAGAATTAGGGAGGAGAAATATTTTTTTTCCTTATCTGCATTTCAAAAATATCTCAAATTGCTGAGAATAAAGTCAAACTAACCGCAAGGTATGAGGAAAACAACCATGGACGTTTTTTTTTTGCAGTTAGAAAATACCATTTGTGCATATTTGGGCTTTTTGTTCCTTTAATGGAGAGATAGGACAGTGGATAGAGTTGGAAATCAGGGAGAGAGAGAGTGGGCAATGACATGCGGGAGAGGAGCCACAGGCTGGACTTGAACCTGGGTCACCCGCTTTGAAGACTAGAGCCTCTGTACATGGAGAGCGCGCACTAACCACTGCTCCACCAGCGCCCCAGAAATACAGTTTTTAAATGTCAAAAAGGGGGTCAACATATCAGAATAAAGATACAATTATGAGAACAAAGTCAAAATGACCCTATGACTTAGTTTGACTTATTTACCTGAAGTGTCACACTTATTTTCAAAAAAACTTTCACCCTTTTTTTTTTTTTAAATGCTCATGCCCCAATACTCCTTCATTGCACTGAGAGAGAGAGAGACAGAGAGAGAGAACAAACAGTGTCCAATGCCAAGTCCAGTCCAGTGCCAGCTCCTGCGGGCCCGCAGCGTGTTTCCAACGGGGCCGGAGATAAGACCCCGGGCTAATTTTCTCGCTCCGAGCTGCGGGGTCTCTGCGTGGCGGCACAGAGGAGCAGGATGGTACTCTGTGGCACAGTGTCACGCCGCTCCAACCCTGTGACTGTGAAACATTGGGGCAAACTGAGAGCGAGCTGCAGAGTGTGTGTGTGTGTGTGTTTGTGTATATTTGGTATCAGGGTAGCAGCCAACACAGTGAGGAAGTTTAACCCCTCACAGTCCATCTGCTGCAGGCTGATGAGCTCGCGGGGGATGAAGAACATGAAGCGTGGAGGGACTGGAGAAAT